>NC_060123.1:775586720-776258595 GCF_021461395.2 Schistocerca americana
CTTGGAGACAAGTCGGCTGCAGGCCGATGTATTGAATCTTGACGCAATTTGAGTGTTCCATCGTCATTACAAGGCCCTGAACGTTACAATTAACTTTCATTTTTGCGTCGGATTCGAAAATCTAGACTCACAGGAGAACGACCATAAGGTGCCCGAGGCAGCAATAGACCCTTGGAGACAAGTCGGCTGGAGGCCGATGTATTGAATCTCGACGCAATTTGAGTGTTCCATCGGCATTAGGAGGCCCTGAACCGTACAATTAACTATCATTTTTGCGTCGGATTCGAAAATCTAGACTCACCGGAGACGGAAAATGTGGTGCCCGAGGCAGCGATATCACCTTGGAGACAAGTCGGCTGGAGGCCGATGTATTGAATCTCGACGCAATTTGAGTCTTCTATCGTCATTAGGAGGCGCTGAACGTTACAATTCACTATCATTTTTGCGTCGGATTCGATAATCTAAACTCACAGGAGAACGACCATGTGGTGCCCGAGGCAGCAATAGACCCTTGGAGACAAGTCGGCTGCAGGCCGATGTATTGAATCTTGACGCAATTTGAGTGTTCCATCGTCATTACAAGGCCCTGAACGTTACAATTAACTTTCATTTTTGCGTGGGATTCGAAAATCTAGACTCACAGGAGAACGACCATAAGGTGCCCGAGGCAGCAATAGACCCTTGGAGACAAGTCGGCTGGAGGCCGATGTATTGAATCTCGACGCAATTTGAGTGTTTCATCGTCATTACAAGGCCCTGAACGTTACAATTAACTATCATTTTTGCGTCGGATTCGAATATCTAGACTCACCGGAGACGGACCATGTGGTGCCCGAGGCAGCGATATCCCCTTGGAGACAAGTCGGCTGGAGGCCGAAGTATTGAATCTCGACGCAATTTGAGAGTTCCATCGTCATTAGGAGGCCCTGAACGTTACAATTAACTATCATTTTTGCGTCGGATTCGATAATCTAGAGTTACAAGTGAACGACCATAAGGTGCCCGAGGCAGCAACAGACCCTTGGAGACAAGTAAGCTGGAGGCCGATGTATTGAATCTCGACGCAATTTGAGTGTTTCATCGTCATTACAAGGCCCTGAACGTTACAATTCACTATCATTTTTGCGTCGGGTTCGAAAATCTAGACTCACAGGAGAAGGACCATGTGGTGCCCGAGGCAGCAACAGACCCTTGGAGACAAGTCGGCTGCAGGCCGATGTATTGAATCTCGACGCAATTTGATTGTTCCATCGTCACTACAAGGCCCTGAACGTTACAATTAATTATCGTTTTTGCGTCGGATTCGAAAATCTAGACTCACAGGAGAAGGACCATGAGGTGCCCGAGGCAGCAATAGACCCTTGGAGACAAGTCGGCTGGAGGACGATGTATTGAATCTCGACGCAATTTGAGTGTCCCATCGTCATTAGGAGGCCCTAAACGTTACAATTAACTATCATTATTGCGTCGGATACGATAATCTAAAATCACAGGAGAACAACCATAATGTGCCCGAGGCAGCAACAGACCCTTGGAGACAAGTAAGCTGGAGGCCGATGTATTGAATCTCGACGCAATTTGAGTGTTTCATCGTCATTACAAGGCCCTGAACGTTACAATTAACTATCATTTTTGCGTCGGATTCGAATATCTAGACTCACCGGAGACGGACCATGTGGTGCCCGAGGCAGCGATATCCCCTTGGAGACAAGTCGGCTGGAGGCCGATGTATTGAATCTCGACGCAATTTGAGAGTTCCATCGTCATTAGGAGGCCCTGAACGTTACAATTAACTATCATTTTTGCGTCGGATTCGAAAATCTAGACTCACAGGAGAACGACCATAAGGTGCCCGAGGCAGCAATAGACCCTAAGAGACAAGTCGGCTGGAGGCCGATGTATTGAATCTCGACGCAATTTGAGAGTTCCATCGTCACTAGGAGGCCCTGAACGTTACATTTAACTATCATTTTTGCGTCGGATTCGAAAATCTAGACTTACAAGAGAACAACCATGAGGTGCCTGAGACTGCAATATCCTCTTGGAGACAAGTCGGCTGCAGGCCGATGTATTGAATCTCGACGCAATTTGAGAGTTCCATCGTCATTAGGAGGCCCTGAACGTTACAATTAACAATCATTTTTGCGTCGGATTCGAAAATCTAGACTCACAGGAGAACGACCATGAGGTGCCCGAGGCAGCAATAGACCCTTGGAGACAAGTCGGCTGGAGGCCGATGTATTGAATCTCGACGCAATCTGAGAGTTCCATCGTCATTAGGAGGCCCTAAACGTTACAATTAACTATCATTTTTGCGTCGGAATCGATAATCTAGACATACAAGAGAATGACCATAAGGTGCCCGACGCAGCAACAGACGCTTGGAGACAAGTCGGCTGGAGGCCGATGTATTGGTTCTCGACGCAATTTGAGTGTTCCATCGTCATTAGGAGGCCCTAAACGTTACAATTCACTATCACACTCACTAGACTCACAGGAGACTCACAGGAGAAGGCCCGAGGCAGCAACAGACCCTTGGAGACAAGTCGGCTGCAGGCCGATGTATTGAATCTCGACGCAATTTGATTGTTCCATCGTCACTACAAGGCCCTGAACGTTACAATTAACTATCATTATTGCGTCGGATTCGATAATCTAAAATCACAGGAGAACAACCATAAGGTGCCCAAGGCAGCAACAGACCCTTGGAGACAAGTAGGCTGGAGGCCGATGTATTGAATCTCGACGCAATTTGAGTCTTCTATCGTCATTAGGAGGCGTTGAACGTTACAATTCACTATCATTTTTGCGTCGGATTCGATAATCTAAACTCACAGGAGAAGGACCATGTGGTGCCCGAGGCAGCAATAGACCCTTGGAGACAAGTCGGCTGCAGGCCGATGTATTGAATCTTGACGCAATTTGAGTGTTCCATCGTCATTACAAGGCCCTGAACGTTACAATTAACTTTCATTTTTGCGTGGGATTCGAAAATCTAGACTCACAGGAGAACGACCATAAGGTGCCCGAGGCAGCAATAGACCCTTGGAGACAAGTCGGCTGGAGGCCGATGTATTGAATCTCGACGCAATTTGAGTGTTTCATCGTCATTACAAGGCCCTGAACGTTACAATTAACTATCATTTTTGCGTCGGATTCGAATATCTAGACTCACCGGAGACGGACCATGTGGTGCCCGAGGCAGCGATATCCCCTTGGAGACAAGTCGGCTGGAGGCCGAAGTATTGTATCTCGACGCAATTTGAGAGTTCCATCGTCATTAGGAGGCCCTGAACGTTACAATTAACTATCATTTTTGCGTCGGATTCGATAATCTAGAGTTACAAGTGAACGACCATAAGGTGCCCGAGGCATCAACAGACCCTTGGAGACAAGTAAGCTGGAGGCCGATGTATTGAATCTCGACGCAATTTGAGTGTTTCATCGTCATTACAAGGCCCTGAACGTTACAATTCACTATCATTTTTGCGTCGGGTTCGAAAATCTAGACTCACAGGAGAAGGACCATGTGGTGCCCGAGGCAGCAACAGACCCTTGGAGACAAGTCGGCTGCAGGCCGGTGTATTGAATCTCGACGCAATTTGATTGTTCCATCGTCACTACAAGGCCCTGAACGTTACAATTAATTATCGTTTTTGCGTCGGATTCGAAAATCTAGACTCACAGGAGAAGGACCATGAGGTGCCCGAGGCAGCAATAGACCCTTGGAGACAAGTCGGCTGGAGGACGATGTATTGAATCTCGACGCAATTTGAGTGTCCCATCGTCATTAGGAGGCCCTAAACGTTACAATTAACTATCATTATTGCGTCGGATTCGATAATCTAAAATCACAGGAGAACAACCATAAGGTGCCCGAGGCAGCAACAGACCCTTGGAGACAAGTAAGCTGGAGGCCGATGTATTGAATCTCGACGCAATTTGAGTGTTTCATCGTCATTACAAGGCCCTGAACGTTACAATTAACTATCATTTTTGCGTCGGATTCGAAAATCTAGACTTACAAGAGAACGACCATAAGGTGCCCGAGGCAGCATTAGACCCTTGGAGACAAGTCGGCTGGAGGCCGATGTATTGAATCTCGACGCAATTTGAGTGTTCCATCGTCATTGGGAGGCCCTAAACGGTACAGTTAACTATCATTTTTGCGTCGGATTCGATAATCTAGAGTTACAAGTGAACGACCATAAGGTGCCCGAGGCAGCAACAGACCCTTGGAGACAAGTCGGCTGGAGGCCGATGTATTGAATCTCGACGCAATTTGAGTGTTCCATCGGCATTAGGAGGCCATGAACGTTACAATTAACTATCATTTTTGCGTCGGATTCGAAAATCTAGACTTACAAGAGAACGACCATAAGGTGCCCGAGGCAGCAATAGACCCTTTGAGACAAGTCGGCTGGAGGCCGATGTATTGAATCTCGACGCAATTTGAGAGTTCCATCGTCATTAGGAGGCCCTGAACGTTACATTTAACTATCATTTTTGCGTCGGATTCGAAAATCTAGACTTACAAGAGAACAACCATGAGGTGCCTGAGACTGCAATATCCTCTTGGAGACAAGTCGGCTGCAGGCCGATGTATTGAATCTCGACGCAATTTGAGAGTTCCATCGTCATTAGGAGGCCCTGAACGTTACAATTAACAATCATTTTTGCGTCGGATTCGAAAATCTAGACTCACAGGAGAACGACCATGAGGTGCCCGAGGCAGCAATAGACCCTTGGAGACAAGTCGGCTGGAGGCCGATGTATTGAATCTCGACGCAATCTGAGAGTTCCATCGTCATTAGGAGGCCCTAAACGTTACAATTAACTATCATTTTTGCGTCGGAATCGATAATCTAGACATACAAGAGAATGACCATAATGTGCCCGACGCAGCAACAGACGCTTGGAGACAAGTCGGCTGGAGGCCGATGTATTGGTTCCCGACGCAATTTGAGTGTTCCATCGTCATTAGGAGGCCCTAAACGTTACAATTCACTATCATTTTTGCGTCGGATTCGAAAATCTAGACTCACAGGAGAAGGACCATGTGGTGCCCGAGGCAGCAACAGACCCTAGGAGACAAGTCGGCTGCAGGCCGATGTATTGAATCTCGACGCAATTTGATTGTTCCATCGTCACTACAAGGCCCTGAACGTTACAATTAACTATCATTTTTGCGTCGGATTCGAAAATCTAGACTCACAGGAGAAGGACCATGAGGTGCCAGAGCCAGCAATAGACCCTAGGAGACAAGTCGGCTGGAGGCCGATGTATTGAATCTCGACGCAATTTGAGTGTTCCATCGTCATTAGGAGGCCCTAAACGTTACAATTCACTATCAGTTTTGCGTCGGGTTCGAAAATCTAGACTCACAGGAAAAGGACCATGTGGTGCCCGAGGCAGCAATAGACCCTTGGAGACAAGTCGGCTGGAGGCCGATGTATTGAATCTCGACGCAATTTGAGTGTTCCATCGGCATTAGGAGGCCCTGAACGTTACAATTAACTATCATTTTTGCGCCGGATTCGAAAATCTAGACTCACCGGAGACGGAAAATGTGGTGCCCGAGGCAGCGATATCACCTTGGAGACAAGTCGGCTGGAGGCCGATGTATTGAATCTCGACGCAATTTGAGAGTTCCATCGTCATTAGGAGGCCCTGAACGTTACAATTAACAATCATTTTTGCGTCGGATTCGAAAATCTAGACTTACAAGAGAACGAACGTAAGGTTCCCGAGGCAGCATTAGACCCTTGGAGACAAGTCGGCTGGAGGACGATGTATTGAATCAAGACGCAATTTGAGTGTCCCATCGTCATTAGGAGGCCCTAAACGTTACAATTAACTATCATTATTGCGTCGGATTCGATAATCTAAAATCACAGGAGAACAACCATAAGGTGCCCAAAGCAGCAACAGACCCTTGGAGACAAGTAGGCTGGAGGCCGATGTATTGAATCTCGACGCAATTTGAGTCTTCTATCGTCATTAGGAGGCGCTGAACGTTACAATTCACTATCATTTTTGCGTCGGATTCGATAATCTAAACTCACAGGAGGAGGACCATGTGGTGCCCGAGGCAGCAATAGACCCTTGGAGACAAGTCGGCTGCAGGCCGATGTATTGAATCTTGACGCAATTTGAGTGTTCCATCGTCATTACAAGGCCCTGAACGTTACAATTAACTATCATTTTTGCGTCGGATTCGAAAATCTAGACTCACAGGAGAACGACCATAAGGTGCCCGAGGCAGCAATAGACCCTTGGAGACAAGTCGGCTGGAGGCCGATGTATTGAATCTCGACGCAATTTGAGTGTTCCATCGGCATTAGGAGGCCCTGAACCGTACAATTAACTATCATTTTTGCGTCGGATTCGAAAATCTAGACTCAAAGGAGACGGAAAATGTGGTGCCCGAGGCAGCGATATCACCTTGGAGACAAGTTGGCTGGAGGCCGATGTATTGAATCTCGACGCAATTTGAGTGTTCCATCGGCATTAGGAGGCCCTGAACCGTACAATTAACTATCACTTTTGCGTCGGATTCGTAAATCTAGACTCACCGGAGACGGACCATGTGGTGCCCGAGGCAGTGATACCCCCTTGGAGACAAGTCGGCTGGAGGCCGATGTATTGAATCTCGACGCAATTTGAGAGTTCCATCGTCATTAGGAGGCCCTGAACGTTACAATTAACAATCATTTTTGCGTCGGAATCGATAATCTAGACATACAAGAGAATGACCATAAGGTGCCCGACGCAGCAACAGACGCTTGGAGACAAGTCGGCTGGAGGCCGATGTATTGGATGTCGACGCAATTTGAGTGTTCCATCGTCATTAGGAGGGCCTAAACGTTACAATTCACTATCATTTTTGCGTCGCGTTCGAAAATCTAGACTCACAGGAGAAGGACCATGTGGTGCCCGAGGCAGCAACAGACCCTTGGAGACAAGTCGGCTGCAGGCCGATGTATTGAATCTCGACGCAATTTGATTGTTCCATCGTCACTACAAGGCCCTGAACGTTACAATTAACTATCATTTTTGCGTCGGATTCGAATATCTAGACTCACAGGAGAAGGATAATAATGAGGTGCCCGAGGCAGCAATAGACCCTTGGAGACAAGTCGGCTGGAGGACGATGTATTGAATCTCGACGCAATTTGAGTGTCCCATCGTCATTAGGAGGCCCTAAACGTTACAATTAACTATCATTATTGCGTCGGATTCGATAATCTAAAATCACAGGAGCACAACCATTAGGTGCCCGAGGCAGCAACATACCCTTGGAGACAAGTAGGCTGGAGGCCGATGTATTGAATCTCGACGCAATTTGAGTGTTTCATCGTCATTACAAGGCCCTGAACGTTACAATTAACTATCATTTTTTCGTCGGATTCGAAAATCTAGACTCACCGGAGACGGACCATGTGGTGCCCGAGGCAGCGATATCCCCTTGGAGACAAGTCGGCTGGAGGCCGATGTATTGAATCTCGACGCAATTTGAGAGTTCCATCGTCATTAGGAGGCCCTGAACGTTACAATTAACAATCATTTTTGCGTCGGATTCGAAAATCTAGACTCACAGGAGAACGACCATAAGGTGCCCGAGGCAGCAATAGACCCTTGGAGACAAGTCGGCTGGAGGCCGATGTATTGAATCTCGACGCAATTTGAGTGTTCCATCGTCATTAGGAGGCCCTAAACGGTACAATTAACTATCATTTTTGCGTCGGATTCGATAATCTAGACTTACAAGAGAACGACCATAAGGTGCCCGAGGCAGCAACAGACCCTTGGAGACAAGTCGGCTGGAGGACGATGTATTGAATCAAGACGCAATTTGAGTGTCCCATCGTCATTAGGAGGCCCTAAACGTTACAATTAACTATCATTATTGCGTCGGATTCGATAATCTAAAATCACAGGAGAACAACCATAAGGTGCCCAAAGCAGCAACAGACCCTTGGAGACAAGTAGGCTGGAGGCCGATGTATTGAATCTCGACGCAATTTGAGTCTTCTATCGTCATTAGGAGGCGCTGAACGTTACAATTCACTATCATTTTTGCGTCGGATTCGATAATCTAAACTCACAGGAGGAGGACCATGTGGTGCCCGAGGCAGCAATAGACCCTTGGAGACAAGTCGGCTGCAGGCCGATGTATTGAATCTTGACGCAATTTGAGTGTTCCATCGTCATTACAAGGCCCTGAACGTTACAATTAACAATCATTTTTGCGTCGGATTCGAAAATCTAGACTCACAGGAGAACGACCATGAGGTGCCCGAGGCAGCAATAGACCCTTGGAGACAAGTCGGCTGGAGGCCGATGTATTGAATCTCGACGCAATCTGAGAGTTCCATCGTCATTAGGAGGCCCTAAACGTTACAATTAACTATCATTTTTGCGTCGGAATCGATAATCTAGACATACAAGAGAATGACCATAAGGTGCCCGACGCAGCAACAGACGCTTGGAGACAAGTCGGCTGGAGGCCGATGTATTGGTTCTCGACGCAATTTGAGTGTTCCATCGTCATTAGGAGGCCCTAAACGTTACAATTCACTATCATTTTTGCGTCGGATTCGAAAATCTAGACTCACAGGAGAAGGACCATGTGGTGCCCGAGGCAGCAACAGAATCTTGGAGACAAGTCGGCTGCAGGCCGATGTATTGAATCTCGACGCAATTTGATTGTTCCATCGTCACTACAAGGCCCTGAACGTTACAATTAACTATCATTATTGCGTCGGATTCGATAATCTAAAATCACAGGAGAACAACCATAAGGTGCCCAAGGCAGCAACAGACCCTTGGAGACAAGTAGGCTGGAGGCCGATGTATTGAATCTCGACGCAATTTGAGTCTTCTATCGTCATTAGGAGGCGCTGAACGTTACAATTCACTATCATTTTTGCGTCGGATTCGATAATCTAAACTCACAGGAGAGGCAGCAATAGACCCTTGGAGACAAGTCGGCTGCAGGCCGATGTATTGAATCTTGACGCAATTTGAGTGTTCCATCGTCATTACAAGGCCCTGAACGTTACAATTAACTTTCATTTTTGCGTCGGATTCGAAAATCTAGACTCACAGGAGAACGACCATAAGGTGCCCGAGGCAGCAATAGACCCTTGGAGACAAGTCGGCTGGAGGCCGATGTATTGAATCTCGACGCAATTTGAGTGTTCCATCGGCATTAGGAGGCCCTGAACCGTACAATTAACTATCATTTTTGCGTCGGATTCGAAAATCTAGACTCACCGGAGACGGAAAATGTGGTGCCCGAGGCAGCGATATCACCTTGGAGACAAGTCGGCTGGAGGCCGATGTATTGAATCTCGACGCAATTTGAGTCTTCTATCGTCATTAGGAGGCGCTGAACGTTACAATTCACTATCATTTTTGCGTCGGATTCGATAATCTAAACTCACAGGAGAACGACCATGTGGTGCCCGAGGCAGCAATAGACCCTTGGAGACAAGTCGGCTGCAGGCCGATGTATTGAATCTTGACGCAATTTGAGTGTTCCATCGTCATTACAAGGCCCTGAACGTTACAATTAACTTTCATTTTTGCGTGGGATTCGAAAATCTAGACTCACAGGAGAACGACCATAAGGTGCCCGAGGCAGCAATAGACCCTTGGAGACAAGTCGGCTGGAGGCCGATGTATTGAATCTCGACGCAATTTGAGTGTTTCATCGTCATTACAAGGCCCTGAACGTTACAATTAACTATCATTTTTGCGTCGGATTCGAATATCTAGACTCACCGGAGACGGACCATGTGGTGCCCGAGGCAGCGATATCCCCTTGGAGACAAGTCGGCTGGAGGCCGAAGTATTGAATCTCGACGCAATTTGAGAGTTCCATCGTCATTAGGAGGCCCTGAACGTTACAATTAACTATCATTTTTGCGTCGGATTCGATAATCTAGAGTTACAAGTGAACGACCATAAGGTGCCCGAGGCAGCAACAGACCCTTGGAGACAAGTAAGCTGGAGGCCGATGTATTGAATCTCGACGCAATTTGAGTGTTTCATCGTCATTACAAGGCCCTGAACGTTACAATTCACTATCATTTTTGCGTCGGGTTCGAAAATCTAGACTCACAGGAGAAGGACCATGTGGTGCCCGAGGCAGCAACAGACCCTTGGAGACAAGTCGGCTGCAGGCCGATGTATTGAATCTCGACGCAATTTGATTGTTCCATCGTCACTACAAGGCCCTGAACGTTACAATTAATTATCGTTTTTGCGTCGGATTCGAAAATCTAGACTCACAGGAGAAGGACCATGAGGTGCCCGAGGCAGCAATAGACCCTTGGAGACAAGTCGGCTGGAGGACGATGTATTGAATCTCGACGCAATTTGAGTGTCCCATCGTCATTAGGAGGCCCTAAACGTTACAATTAACTATCATTATTGCGTCGGATACGATAATCTAAAATCACAGGAGAACAACCATAATGTGCCCGAGGCAGCAACAGACCCTTGGAGACAAGTAAGCTGGAGGCCGATGTATTGAATCTCGACGCAATTTGAGTGTTTCATCGTCATTACAAGGCCCTGAACGTTACAATTAACTATCATTTTTGCGTCGGATTCGAATATCTAGACTCACCGGAGACGGACCATGTGGTGCCCGAGGCAGCGATATCCCCTTGGAGACAAGTCGGCTGGAGGCCGATGTATTGAATCTCGACGCAATTTGAGAGTTCCATCGTCATTAGGAGGCCCTGAACGTTACAATTAACTATCATTTTTGCGTCGGATTCGAAAATCTAGACTCACAGGAGAACGACCATAAGGTGCCCGAGGCAGCAATAGACCCTAAGAGACAAGTCGGCTGGAGGCCGATGTATTGAATCTCGACGCAATTTGAGAGTTCCATCGTCACTAGGAGGCCCTGAACGTTACATTTAACTATCATTTTTGCGTCGGATTCGAAAATCTAGACTTACAAGAGAACAACCATGAGGTGCCTGAGACTGCAATATCCTCTTGGAGACAAGTCGGCTGCAGGCCGATGTATTGAATCTCGACGCAATTTGAGAGTTCCATCGTCATTAGGAGGCCCTGAACGTTACAATTAACAATCATTTTTGCGTCGGATTCGAAAATCTAGACTCACAGGAGAACGACCATGAGGTGCCCGAGGCAGCAATAGACCCTTGGAGACAAGTCGGCTGGAGGCCGATGTATTGAATCTCGACGCAATCTGAGAGTTCCATCGTCATTAGGAGGCCCTAAACGTTACAATTAACTATCATTTTTGCGTCGGAATCGATAATCTAGACATACAAGAGAATGACCATAAGGTGCCCGACGCAGCAACAGACGCTTGGAGACAAGTCGGCTGGAGGCCGATGTATTGGTTCTCGACGCAATTTGAGTGTTCCATCGTCATTAGGAGGCCCTAAACGTTACAATTCACTATCACACTCACTAGACTCACAGGAGACTCACAGGAGAAGGCCCGAGGCAGCAACAGACCCTTGGAGACAAGTCGGCTGCAGGCCGATGTATTGAATCTCGACGCAATTTGATTGTTCCATCGTCACTACAAGGCCCTGAACGTTACAATTAACTATCATTATTGCGTCGGATTCGATAATCTAAAATCACAGGAGAACAACCATAAGGTGCCCAAGGCAGCAACAGACCCTTGGAGACAAGTAGGCTGGAGGCCGATGTATTGAATCTCGACGCAATTTGAGTCTTCTATCGTCATTAGGAGGCGTTGAACGTTACAATTCACTATCATTTTTGCGTCGGATTCGATAATCTAAACTCACAGGAGAAGGACCATGTGGTGCCCGAGGCAGCAATAGACCCTTGGAGACAAGTCGGCTGCAGGCCGATGTATTGAATCTTGACGCAATTTGAGTGTTCCATCGTCATTACAAGGCCCTGAACGTTACAATTAACTTTCATTTTTGCGTGGGATTCGAAAATCTAGACTCACAGGAGAACGACCATAAGGTGCCCGAGGCAGCAATAGACCCTTGGAGACAAGTCGGCTGGAGGCCGATGTATTGAATCTCGACGCAATTTGAGTGTTTCATCGTCATTACAAGGCCCTGAACGTTACAATTAACTATCATTTTTGCGTCGGATTCGAATATCTAGACTCACCGGAGACGGACCATGTGGTGCCCGAGGCAGCGATATCCCCTTGGAGACAAGTCGGCTGGAGGCCGAAGTATTGTATCTCGACGCAATTTGAGAGTTCCATCGTCATTAGGAGGCCCTGAACGTTACAATTAACTATCATTTTTGCGTCGGATTCGATAATCTAGAGTTACAAGTGAACGACCATAAGGTGCCCGAGGCATCAACAGACCCTTGGAGACAAGTAAGCTGGAGGCCGATGTATTGAATCTCGACGCAATTTGAGTGTTTCATCGTCATTACAAGGCCCTGAACGTTACAATTCACTATCATTTTTGCGTCGGGTTCGAAAATCTAGACTCACAGGAGAAGGACCATGTGGTGCCCGAGGCAGCAACAGACCCTTGGAGACAAGTCGGCTGCAGGCCGGTGTATTGAATCTCGACGCAATTTGATTGTTCCATCGTCACTACAAGGCCCTGAACGTTACAATTAATTATCGTTTTTGCGTCGGATTCGAAAATCTAGACTCACAGGAGAAGGACCATGAGGTGCCCGAGGCAGCAATAGACCCTTGGAGACAAGTCGGCTGGAGGACGATGTATTGAATCTCGACGCAATTTGAGTGTCCCATCGTCATTAGGAGGCCCTAAACGTTACAATTAACTATCATTATTGCGTCGGATTCGATAATCTAAAATCACAGGAGAACAACCATAAGGTGCCCGAGGCAGCAACAGACCCTTGGAGACAAGTAAGCTGGAGGCCGATGTATTGAATCTCGACGCAATTTGAGTGTTTCATCGTCATTACAAGGCCCTGAACGTTACAATTAACTATCATTTTTGCGTCGGATTCGAAAATCTAGACTTACAAGAGAACGACCATAAGGTGCCCGAGGCAGCATTAGACCCTTGGAGACAAGTCGGCTGGAGGCCGATGTATTGAATCTCGACGCAATTTGAGTGTTCCATCGTCATTGGGAGGCCCTAAACGGTACAGTTAACTATCATTTTTGCGTCGGATTCGATAATCTAGAGTTACAAGTGAACGACCATAAGGTGCCCGAGGCAGCAACAGACCCTTGGAGACAAGTCGGCTGGAGGCCGATGTATTGAATCTCGACGCAATTTGAGTGTTCCATCGGCATTAGGAGGCCATGAACGTTACAATTAACTATCATTTTTGCGTCGGATTCGAAAATCTAGACTTACAAGAGAACGACCATAAGGTGCCCGAGGCAGCAATAGACCCTTTGAGACAAGTCGGCTGGAGGCCGATGTATTGAATCTCGACGCAATTTGAGAGTTCCATCGTCATTAGGAGGCCCTGAACGTTACATTTAACTATCATTTTTGCGTCGGATTCGAAAATCTAGACTTACAAGAGAACAACCATGAGGTGCCTGAGACTGCAATATCCTCTTGGAGACAAGTCGGCTGCAGGCCGATGTATTGAATCTCGACGCAATTTGAGAGTTCCATCGTCATTAGGAGGCCCTGAACGTTACAATTAACAATCATTTTTGCGTCGGATTCGAAAATCTAGACTCACAGGAGAACGACCATGAGGTGCCCGAGGCAGCAATAGACCCTTGGAGACAAGTCGGCTGGAGGCCGATGTATTGAATCTCGACGCAATCTGAGAGTTCCATCGTCATTAGGAGGCCCTAAACGTTACAATTAACTATCATTTTTGCGTCGGAATCGATAATCTAGACATACAAGAGAATGACCATAATGTGCCCGACGCAGCAACAGACGCTTGGAGACAAGTCGGCTGGAGGCCGATGTATTGGTTCCCGACGCAATTTGAGTGTTCCATCGTCATTAGGAGGCCCTAAACGTTACAATTCACTATCATTTTTGCGTCGGATTCGAAAATCTAGACTCACAGGAGAAGGACCATGTGGTGCCCGAGGCAGCAACAGACCCTAGGAGACAAGTCGGCTGCAGGCCGATGTATTGAATCTCGACGCAATTTGATTGTTCCATCGTCACTACAAGGCCCTGAACGTTACAATTAACTATCATTTTTGCGTCGGATTCGAAAATCTAGACTCACAGGAGAAGGACCATGAGGTGCCAGAGCCAGCAATAGACCCTAGGAGACAAGTCGGCTGGAGGCCGATGTATTGAATCTCGACGCAATTTGAGTGTTCCATCGTCATTAGGAGGCCCTAAACGTTACAATTCACTATCAGTTTTGCGTCGGGTTCGAAAATCTAGACTCACAGGAAAAGGACCATGTGGTGCCCGAGGCAGCAATAGACCCTTGGAGACAAGTCGGCTGGAGGCCGATGTATTGAATCTCGACGCAATTTGAGTGTTCCATCGGCATTAGGAGGCCCTGAACGTTACAATTAACTATCATTTTTGCGCCGGATTCGAAAATCTAGACTCACCGGAGACGGAAAATGTGGTGCCCGAGGCAGCGATATCACCTTGGAGACAAGTCGGCTGGAGGCCGATGTATTGAATCTCGACGCAATTTGAGAGTTCCATCGTCATTAGGAGGCCCTGAACGTTACAATTAACAATCATTTTTGCGTCGGATTCGAAAATCTAGACTTACAAGAGAACGAACGTAAGGTTCCCGAGGCAGCATTAGACCCTTGGAGACAAGTCGGCTGGAGGACGATGTATTGAATCAAGACGCAATTTGAGTGTCCCATCGTCATTAGGAGGCCCTAAACGTTACAATTAACTATCATTATTGCGTCGGATTCGATAATCTAAAATCACAGGAGAACAACCATAAGGTGCCCAAAGCAGCAACAGACCCTTGGAGACAAGTAGGCTGGAGGCCGATGTATTGAATCTCGACGCAATTTGAGTCTTCTATCGTCATTAGGAGGCGCTGAACGTTACAATTCACTATCATTTTTGCGTCGGATTCGATAATCTAAACTCACAGGAGGAGGACCATGTGGTGCCCGAGGCAGCAATAGACCCTTGGAGACAAGTCGGCTGCAGGCCGATGTATTGAATCTTGACGCAATTTGAGTGTTCCATCGTCATTACAAGGCCCTGAACGTTACAATTAACTATCATTTTTGCGTCGGATTCGAAAATCTAGACTCACAGGAGAACGACCATAAGGTGCCCGAGGCAGCAATAGACCCTTGGAGACAAGTCGGCTGGAGGCCGATGTATTGAATCTCGACGCAATTTGAGTGTTCCATCGGCATTAGGAGGCCCTGAACCGTACAATTAACTATCATTTTTGCGTCGGATTCGAAAATCTAGACTCAAAGGAGACGGAAAATGTGGTGCCCGAGGCAGCGATATCACCTTGGAGACAAGTTGGCTGGAGGCCGATGTATTGAATCTCGACGCAATTTGAGTGTTCCATCGGCATTAGGAGGCCCTGAACCGTACAATTAACTATCACTTTTGCGTCGGATTCGTAAATCTAGACTCACCGGAGACGGACCATGTGGTGCCCGAGGCAGTGATACCCCCTTGGAGACAAGTCGGCTGGAGGCCGATGTATTGAATCTCGACGCAATTTGAGAGTTCCATCGTCATTAGGAGGCCCTGAACGTTACAATTAACAATCATTTTTGCGTCGGAATCGATAATCTAGACATACAAGAGAATGACCATAAGGTGCCCGACGCAGCAACAGACGCTTGGAGACAAGTCGGCTGGAGGCCGATGTATTGGATGTCGACGCAATTTGAGTGTTCCATCGTCATTAGGAGGGCCTAAACGTTACAATTCACTATCATTTTTGCGTCGCGTTCGAAAATCTAGACTCACAGGAGAAGGACCATGTGGTGCCCGAGGCAGCAACAGACCCTTGGAGACAAGTCGGCTGCAGGCCGATGTATTGAATCTCGACGCAATTTGATTGTTCCATCGTCACTACAAGGCCCTGAACGTTACAATTAACTATCATTTTTGCGTCGGATTCGAATATCTAGACTCACAGGAGAAGGATAATAATGAGGTGCCCGAGGCAGCAATAGACCCTTGGAGACAAGTCGGCTGGAGGACGATGTATTGAATCTCGACGCAATTTGAGTGTCCCATCGTCATTAGGAGGCCCTAAACGTTACAATTAACTATCATTATTGCGTCGGATTCGATAATCTAAAATCACAGGAGCACAACCATTAGGTGCCCGAGGCAGCAACATACCCTTGGAGACAAGTAGGCTGGAGGCCGATGTATTGAATCTCGACGCAATTTGAGTGTTTCATCGTCATTACAAGGCCCTGAACGTTACAATTAACTATCATTTTTTCGTCGGATTCGAAAATCTAGACTCACCGGAGACGGACCATGTGGTGCCCGAGGCAGCGATATCCCCTTGGAGACAAGTCGGCTGGAGGCCGATGTATTGAATCTCGACGCAATTTGAGAGTTCCATCGTCATTAGGAGGCCCTGAACGTTACAATTAACAATCATTTTTGCGTCGGATTCGAAAATCTAGACTCACAGGAGAACGACCATAAGGTGCCCGAGGCAGCAATAGACCCTTGGAGACAAGTCGGCTGGAGGCCGATGTATTGAATCTCGACGCAATTTGAGTGTTCCATCGTCATTAGGAGGCCCTAAACGGTACAATTAACTATCATTTTTGCGTCGGATTCGATAATCTAGACTTACAAGAGAACGACCATAAGGTGCCCGAGGCAGCAACAGACCCTTGGAGACAAGTCGGCTGGAGGACGATGTATTGAATCAAGACGCAATTTGAGTGTCCCATCGTCATTAGGAGGCCCTAAACGTTACAATTAACTATCATTATTGCGTCGGATTCGATAATCTAAAATCACAGGAGAACAACCATAAGGTGCCCAAAGCAGCAACAGACCCTTGGAGACAAGTAGGCTGGAGGCCGATGTATTGAATCTCGACGCAATTTGAGTCTTCTATCGTCATTAGGAGGCGCTGAACGTTACAATTCACTATCATTTTTGCGTCGGATTCGATAATCTAAACTCACAGGAGGAGGACCATGTGGTGCCCGAGGCAGCAATAGACCCTTGGAGACAAGTCGGCTGCAGGCCGATGTATTGAATCTTGACGCAATTTGAGTGTTCCATCGTCATTACAAGGCCCTGAACGTTACAATTAACTATCATTTTTGCGTCGGATTCGAAAATCTAGACTCACAGGAGAACGACCATAAGGTGCCCGAGGCAGCAATAGACCCTTGGAGACAAGTCGGCTGGAGGCCGATGTATTGAATCTCGACGCAATTTGAGTGTTCCATCGGCATTAGGAGGCCCTGAACCGTACAATTAACTATCATTTTTGCGTCGGATTCGAAAATCTAGACTCAAAGGAGACGGAAAATGTGGTGCCCGAGGCAGCGATATCACCTTGGAGACAAGTTGGCTGGAGGCCGATGTATTGAATCTCGACGCAATTTGAGTGTTCCATCGGCATTAGGAGGCCCTGAACCGTACAATTAACTATCACTTTTGCGTCGGATTCGTAAATCTAGACTCACCGGAGACGGACCATGTGGTGCCCGAGGCAGTGATACCCCCTTGGAGACAAGTCGGCTGGAGGCCGATGTATTGAATCTCGACGCAATTTGAGAGTTCCATCGTCATTAGGAGGCCCTGAACGTTACAATTAACAATCATTTTTGCGTCGGAATCGATAATCTAGACATACAAGAGAATGACCATAAGGTGCCCGACGCAGCAACAGACGCTTGGAGACAAGTCGGCTGGAGGCCGATGTATTGGATGTCGACGCAATTTGAGTGTTCCATCGTCATTAGGAGGGCCTAAACGTTACAATTCACTATCATTTTTGCGTCGCGTTCGAAAATCTAGACTCACAGGAGAAGGACCATGTGGTGCCCGAGGCAGCAACAGACCCTTGGAGACAAGTCGGCTGCAGGCCGATGTATTGAATCTCGACGCAATTTGATTGTTCCATCGTCACTACAAGGCCCTGAACGTTACAATTAACTATCATTTTTGCGTCGGATTCGAATATCTAGACTCACAGGAGAAGGATAATAATGAGGTGCCCGAGGCAGCAATAGACCCTTGGAGACAAGTCGGCTGGAGGACGATGTATTGAATCTCGACGCAATTTGAGTGTCCCATCGTCATTAGGAGGCCCTAAACGTTACAATTAACTATCATTATTGCGTCGGATTCGATAATCTAAAATCACAGGAGCACAACCATTAGGTGCCCGAGGCAGCAACATACCCTTGGAGACAAGTAGGCTGGAGGCCGATGTATTGAATCTCGACGCAATTTGAGTGTTTCATCGTCATTACAAGGCCCTGAACGTTACAATTAACTATCATTTTTTCGTCGGATTCGAAAATCTAGACTCACCGGAGACGGACCATGTGGTGCCCGAGGCAGCGATATCCCCTTGGAGACAAGTCGGCTGGAGGCCGATGTATTGAATCTCGACGCAATTTGAGAGTTCCATCGTCATTAGGAGGCCCTGAACGTTACAATTAACAATCATTTTTGCGTCGGATTCGAAAATCTAGACTCACAGGAGAACGACCATAAGGTGCCCGAGGCAGCAATAGACCCTTGGAGACAAGTCGGCTGGAGGCCGATGTATTGAATCTCGACGCAATTTGAGTGTTCCATCGGCATTAGGAGGCCATGAACGTTACAATTAACTATCATTTTTGCGTCGGATTCGAAAATCTATACTTACAAGAGAACGACCACAAGGTGCCCGAGGCAGCAATAGACCCTTTGAGACAAGTCGGCTGGGGGCCGATGTATTGCATCTCGACGCAATTTGAGAGTTCCATCGGCATTACGAGGCCCTGAACGTTTCAATTAACTATCATTTTTGCGTCGGATTCGAAAATCAAGACTTACAAGAGAACGACCATAAGGTGCCCGAGGCAGCATTAGACCCTTGGAGACAAGTCGGCTGGAGGACGATGTATTGAATCTCGACGCAATTTGAGTGTCCCATCGTCATTAGGAGGCCCTAAACGGTACAATTAACTATCATTTTTGCGTCGGATTCGATAATCTAGACTTACAAGAGAACGACCATAAGGTGCCCGCGGCAGCAACAGACCCTTGGAGACAAGTCGGCTGGAGGCCGATGTATTGAATCTCGACGCAATTTGAGTGGTCCATCGGCATTAGGAGGCCATGAACGTTACAATTAACTATCATTTTTGCGTCGGATTCGAAAATCTAGACTTACAAGAGAACGACCATAAGGTGCCCGACGCAGCAACAGACGCTTGGAGACAAGTCGGCTGGAGGCCGATGTATTGGATCTCGACGCAATTTGAGTGTTCCATCGTCATTAGGAGGCCCTAAACGTTACAATTCACTATCATTTTTGCGTCGGGTTCGAAAATCTAGACTCACAGGAGAAGGACCATGTGGTGCCCGAGGCAGCAACAGACCCTTGGAGACAAGTCGGCTGCAGGCCGATGTATTGAATCTCGACGCAATTTGATTGTTCCATCGTCACTACAAGGCCCTGAACGTTACAATTAACTATCGTTTTTGCGTCGGATTCGAAAATCTAGACTCACAGGAGAAGGACCATGAGGTGCCCGAGGCAGCAACAGACCCTTGGAGACAAGTCGGCTGGAGGACGATGTATTGAATCTCGACGCAATTTGAGTGTCCCATCGTCATTAGGAGGCCCTAAACGTTACAATTAACTATCATTATTGCGTCGGATTCGATAATCTAAAATCACAGGAGAACAACCACAAGGTGCCCGAGGCAGCAACAGACCCTTGGAGACAAGTCGGCTGGAGGCCGATGTATTGAATCTCGACGCAATTTGAGTGTTTCATCGTCATTACAAGGCCCTGAACGTTACAATTAACTATCATTTTTGCGTCGGATTCGAATATCTAGACTCACCGGAGACGGACCATGTGGTGCCCGAGGCAGCGATATCCCCTTGGAGACAAGTCGGCTGGAGGCCGATGTATTGAATCTCGACGCAATTTGAGAGTTCCATCGTCATTAGGAGGCCCTGAACGTTACAATTAACTATCATTTTTGCGTCGCATTCGAAAATCTAGACTCACAGGAGAACGACCATAAGGTGCCCGAGGCAGCAATAGACCCTTGGAGACAAGTCGGCTGGAGGACGATGTATTGAATCTCGACGCAATTTGAGAGTTCCATCGGCATTACGAGGCCCTGAACGTTTCAATTAACTATCATTTTTGCGTCGGATTCGAAAATCTAGACTTACAAGAGAACGACCTAAAGGTGCCCGAGGCAGCATTAGACCCTTGGAGACAAGTCGGCTGGAGGCCGATGTATTGAATCTCGACGCAATTTGAGTGTCCCATCGTCATTAGGAGGCCCTAAACGTTACAATTAACTATCATTTTTGCGTCGGAATCGATAATCTAGACATACAAGAGAATGACCATAAGGTGCCCGACGCAGCAACAGACGCTTGGAGACAAGTCGGCTGGAGGCCGATGTATTGGATGTCGACGCAATTTGAGTGTTCCATCGTCATTAGGAGGCCCTAAACGTTACAATTCACTATCATTTTTGCGTCGCGTTCGAAAATCTAGACTCACAGGAGAAGGACCATGTGGTGCCCGAGGCAGCAACAGACCCTTGGAGACAAGTCGGCTGCAGGCCGATGTATTGAATCTCGACACAATTTGATTGTTCCATCGTCACTACAAGGCCCTGAACGTTACAATTAACTATCATTTTTGCGTCGGATTCGAATATCTAGACTCACAGGAGAAGGACCATGAGGTGCCCGAGGCAGCAATAGCCCCTTGGAGACAAGTCGGCTGGAGGACGATGTATTGAATCTCGACGCAATTTGAGTGTCCCATCGTCATTAGGAGGCCCTAAACGTTACAATTAACTATCATTATTGCGTCGGATTCGATAATCTAAAATCACAGGAGCACAACCATTAGGTGCCCGAGGCAGCAACATACCCTTGGAGACAAGTAGGCTGGAGGCCGATGTATTGAATCTCGACGCAATTTGAGTGTTTCATCGTCATTACAAGGCCCTGAACGTTACAATTAACTATCATTTTTGCGTCGGATTCGAAAATCTAGACTCACCGGAGACGGACCATGTGGTGCCCGAGGCAGCGATATCCCCTTGGAGACAAGTCGGCTGGAGGCCGATGTATTGAATCTCGACGCAATTTGAGAGTTCCATCGTCATTAGGAGGCTCTGAACGTTACAATTAACAATCATTTTTGCGTCGGATTCGAAAAATCTAGACTCACAGGAGAACGACCATAAGGTGCCCGTGGCAGCAATAGACCCTTGGAGACAAGTCGGCTGGAGGACGATGTATTGAATCTCGACGCAATTTGAGAGTTCCATCGGCATTACGAGGCCCTGAACGTTTCAATTAACTATCATTTTTGCGTCGGATTCGAAAATCTAGACTTACAAGAGAACGACCTAAAGGTGCCCGAGGCAGCATTAGACCCTTGGAGACAAGTCGGCTGGAGGCCGATGTATTGAATCTCGACGCAATTTGAGTGTTCCATCGTCATTAGGAGGCCCTAAACGGTACAATTAACTATCATTTTTGCGTCGGATTCGATAATCTAGACTTACAAGAGAACGACCATAAGGTGCCCGAGGCAGCAACAGACCCTTGGAGACAAGTCGGCTGGAGGCCGATGTATTGAATCTCGACGCAATTTGAGTGTTCCATCGGCATTAGGAGGCCATGAACGTTACAATTAACTATCATTTTTGCGTCGGATTCGAAAATCTATACTTACAAGAGAACGACCATAAGGTGCCCGAGGCAGCAATAGACCCTTTGAGACAAGTCGGCTGGAGGCCGATGTATTGAATCTCGACGCAATTTGAGAGTTCCATCGGCATTACGAGGCCCTGAACGTTTCAATTAACTATCATTTTTGCGTCGGATTCGAAAATCAAGACTTACAAGAGAACGACCATAAGGTGCCTGAGGCAGCATTAGACCCTTGGAGACAAGTCGGCTGGAGGACGATGTATTGAATCTCGACGCAATTTGAGTGTCCCATCGTCATTAGGAGGCCCTAAACGGTACAATTAACTATCATTTTTGCGTCGGATTCGATAATCTAGACTTACAAGAGAACGACCATAAGGTGCCCGCGGCAGCAACAGACCCTTGGAGGCAAGTCGGCTGGAGGCCGATGTATTGAATCTCGACGCAATGTGAGTGGTCCATCGGCATTAGGAGGCCATGAACGTTACAATTAACTATCATTTTTGCGTCGGATTCGAAAATCTAGACTTACAAGAGAACGACCATAAGGTGCCCGACGCAGCAACAGACGCTTGGAGACAAGTCGGCTGGAGGCCGATGTATTGGATCTCGACGCAATTTGAGTGTTCCATCGTCATTAGGAGGCCCTAAACGTTACAATTCACTGTCATTTTTGCGTCGGGTTCGAAAATCTAGACTCACAGGAGAAGGACCATGTGGTGCCCGAGGCAGCAACAGACCCTTGTAGACAAGTCGGCTGCATGCCGATGTATTGAATCTCGACGCAATTTGATTGTTCCATCGTCACTACAAGGCCCTGAACGTTACAATTAACTATCGTTTTTGCGTCGGATTCGAAAATCTAGACTCACAGGAGAAGGACCATGAGGTGCCCGAGGCAGCAATAGACCCTTGGAGACAAGTCGGCTGGAGGACGATGTATTGAATCTCGACGTAATTTGAGAGTTCCATCGGCATTACGAGGCCCTGAACATTTCAATTAACTATCATTTTTGCGTCGGATTCGAAAATCTAGACTTACAAGAGAACGACCATAAGGTGCCCGAGGCAGCATTAGACCCTTCGAGACAAGTCGGCTGGAGGCCGATGTATTGAATCTCGACGCAATTTGAGTGTTCCATCGTCATTAGGAGGCCCTAAACGGTACAATTAAGTATCATTTTTGCGTCGGATTCGATAATCTAGAGTTACAAGTGAACGACCATAAGGTGCCCGAGGCAGCAACAGACCCTTGGAGACAAGTCGGCTGGAGGCCGATGTATTGAATCTCGACGCAATTTGAGTGTTCCATCGGCATTAGGAGGCCATGAACGTTACAATTAACTATCATTTTTTGTCGGATTCGAAAATCTAGACTTACAAGAGAACGACCATAAGGTGCCCGAGGCAGCAATAGACCCTTTGAGACAAGTCGGCTGGAGGCCGATGTATTGAATCTCGACGCAATTTGAGAGTTCCATCGTCATTAGGAGGCCCTGAACGTTACATTTAACTATCATTTTTGCGTCGGATTCGAAAATCTAGACTTACAAGAGAACAACCATGAGGTGCCTGAGACTGCAATATCCTCTTGGAGACAAGTCGGCTGCAGGCCGATGTATTGAATCTCGACGCAATTTGAGAGTTCCATCGTCATTAGGAGGCCCTGAACGTTACAATTAACAATCATTTTTGCGTCGGATTCGAAAATCTAGACTCACAGGAGAACGACCATGAGGTGCCCGAGGCAGCAATAGACCCTTGGAAACAAGTCGGCTGGAGGCCGATGTATTGAATCTCGACGCAATCTGAGAGTTCCATCGTCATTAGGAGGCCCTAAACGTTACAATTAACTATCATTTTTGCGTCGGAATCGATAATCTAGACATACAAGAGAATGACCATAAGGTGCCCGACGCAGCAACAGACGCTTGGAGACAAGTCGGCTGGAGGCCGATGTATTGGTTCTCGACGCAATTTGAGTGTTCCATCGTCATTAGGAGGCCCTAAACGTTACAATTCACTATCATTTTTGCGTCGGATTCGAAAATCTAGACTCACAGGAGAGGGACCATGTGGTGCCCGAGGCAGCAACAGACCCTTGGAGACAAGTCGGCTGCAGGCCGATGTATTGAATCTCGACGCAATTTGATTGTTCCATCGTCACTACAAGGCCCTGAACGTTACAATTAACTATCATTTTTGCGTCGGATTCGAAAATCTAGACTCACAGGAGAAGGACCATGAGGTGCCAGAGGCAGCAATAGACCCTAGGAGACAAGTCGGCTGGAGGCCGATGTATTGAATCTCGACGCAATTTGAGTGTTCCGTCGTCATTAGGAGGCCCTAAACGTAACAATTCACTATCAGTTTTGCGTCGGGTTCGAAAATCTAGACTCACAGGAAAAGGACCATGTGGTGCCCGAGGCAGCAATAGACCCTTGGAGACAAGTCGGCTGGAGGCCGATGTATTGAATCTCGACGCAATTTGAGTGTTCCATCGGCATTAGGAGGCCCTGAACGTTACAATTAACTATCATTTTTGCGTCGGATTCGAAAATCTAGACTCACCGGAGACGGAAAATGTGGTGCCCGAGGCAGCGATATCACCTTGGAGACAAGTCGGCTGGAGGCCGATGTATTGAATCTCGACGCAATTTGAGAGTT
The DNA here is from genome assembly GCF_021461395.2 of Schistocerca americana. NCBI lineage: Eukaryota > Metazoa > Arthropoda > Insecta > Orthoptera > Acrididae > Schistocerca > Schistocerca americana. The sequence continues at coordinate 775,611,216 of NC_060123.1, forward strand.
CCATCGTCATTAGGAGGCCCTGAACGTTACAATTAACAATCATTTTTGCGTCGGATTCGAAAATCTAGACTTACAAGAGAACGAACGTAAGGTTCCCGATTCAGCATTAGACCCTTGGAGACAAGTCGGCTGGAGGACGATGTATTGAATCAAGACGCAATTTGAGTGTCCCATCGTCATTAGGAGGCCCTAAACGTTACAATTAACTATCATTATTGCGTCGGATTCGATAATCTAAAATCACAGGAGAACAACCATAAGGTGCCCAAGGCAGCAACAGACCCTTGGAGACAAGTAGGCTGGAGGCCGATGTATTGAATCTCGACGCAATTTGAGTCTTCTATCGTCATTAGGAGGCGCTGAACGTTACAATTCACTATCATTTTTGCGTCGGATTCGATAATCTAAACTCACAGGAGAAGGACCATGTGGTGCCCGAGGCAGCAATAGACCCTTGGAGACAAGTCGGCTGCAGGCCGATGTATTGAATCTTGACGCAATTTGAGTGTTCCATCGTCATTACAAGGCCCTGAACGTTACAATTAACTTTCATTTTTGCGTCGGATTCGAAAATCTAGACTCACAGGAGAACGACCATAAGGTGCCCGAGGCAGCAATAGACCCTTGGAGACAAGTCGGCTGGAGGCCGATGTATTGAATCTCGACGCAATTTGAGTGTTCCATCGGCATTAGGAGGCCCTGAACCGTACAATTAACTATCATTTTTGCGTCGGATTCGAAAATCTAGACTCACCGGAGACGGAAAATGTGGTGCCCGAGGCAGCGATATCACCTTGGAGACAAGTCGGCTGGAGGCCGATGTATTGAATCTCGACGCAATTTGAGTCTTCTATCGTCATTAGGAGGCGCTGAACGTTACAATTCACTATCATTTTTGCGTCGGATTCGATATTCTAAACTCACAGGAGAAGGACCATGTGGTGCCCAAGGCAGCAATAGACCCTTGGAGACAAGTCGGCTGCAGGCCGATGTATTGAATCTTGACGCAATTTGAGTGTTCCATCGTCATTACAAGGCCCTGAACGTTACAATTAACTTTCATTTTTGCGTGGGATTCGAAAATCTAGACTCAGAGGAGAACGACCATAAGGTGCCCGAGGCAGCAATAGACCCTTGGAGACAAGTCGGCTGGAGGCCGATGTATTGAATCTCGACGCAATTTGATTGTTCCATCGTCACTACAAGGCCCTGAACCGTACAATTAAGTATCACTTTTGCGTCGGATTCGTAAATCTAGACTCACCGGAGACGGACCATGTGGTGCCCGAGGCAGCGATACCCCCTTGGAGACAAGTCGGCTGGAGGACGATGTATTGAATCTCGACGCAATTTGAGTGTCCCATCGTCATTAGGAGGCCCTAAACGTTACAATTAACTATCATTATTGCGTCGGATTCGATAATCTAAAATCACAGGAGCACAACCATTAGGTGCCCGAGGCAGCAACATACCCTTGGAGACAAGTAGGCTGGAGGCCGATGTATTGAATCTCGACGCAATTTGAGTGTTTCATCGTCATTACAAGGCCCTGAACGTTACAATTAACTATCATTTTTGCGTCGGATTCGAAAATCTAGACTCACCGGAGACGGACCATGTGGTGCCCGAGGCAGCGATATCCCCTTGGAGACAAGTCGGCTGGAGGCCGATGTATTGAATCTCGACGCAATTTCAGAGTTCCATCGTCATTAGGAGGCCCTGAACGTTACAATTAACAATCATTTTTGCGTCGGATTCGAAAATCTAGACTCACAGGAGAACGACCATAAGGTGCCCGAGGCAGCAATAGACCCTTGGAGACAAGTCGGCTGGAGGACGATGTATTGAATCCCGACGCAATTTGAGAGTTCCATCGGCATTACGAGGCCCTGAACGTTTCAATTAACTATCATTTTTGCGTCGGATTCGAAAATCTAGACTTACAAGAGAACAACCATGAGGTGCTTGAGACTGCAATATCCTCTTGGAGACAAGTCGGCTGCAGGCCGATGTATTGAATCTCGACGCAATTTGAGAGTTCCATCGTCATTAGGAGGCCCTGAACGTTACAATTAACAATCATTTTTGCGTCGGATTCGAAAATCTAGACTCACAGGAGAACGACCATAAGGTGCCCGAGGCAGCAATAGACCCTTGGAGACAAGTCGGCTGGAGGCCGATGTATTGAATCTCGACGCAATTTGAGTGTTCCATCGGCATTAGGAGGCCCTGAACCGTACAATTAACTATCATTTTTGCGTCGGATTCGAAAATCTAGACTCACCGGAGACGGAAAATGTGGTGCCCGAGGCAGCGATATCACCTTGGAGACAAGTCGGCTGGAGGCCGATGTATTGAATCTCGACGCAATTTGAGTCTTCTATCGTCATTAGGAGGCGCTGAACGTTACAATTCACTATCATTTTTGCGTCGGATTCGATATTCTAAACTCACAGGAGAAGGACCATGTGGTGCCCAAGGCAGCAATAGACCCTTGGAGACAAGTCGGCTGCAGGCCGATGTATTGAATCTTGACGCAATTTGAGTGTTCCATCGTCATTACAAGGCCCTGAACGTTACAATTAACTTTCATTTTTGCGTGGGATTCGAAAATCTAGACTCAGAGGAGAACGACCATAAGGTGCCCGAGGCAGCAATAGACCCTTGGAGACAAGTCGGCTGGAGGCCGATGTATTGAATCTCGACGCAATTTGATTGTTCCATCGTCACTACAAGGCCCTGAACCGTACAATTAAGTATCACTTTTGCGTCGGATTCGTAAATCTAGACTCACCGGAGACGGACCATGTGGTGCCCGAGGCAGCGATACCCCCTTGGAGACAAGTCGGCTGGAGGACGATGTATTGAATCTCGACGCAATTTGAGTGTCCCATCGTCATTAGGAGGCCCTAAACGTTACAATTAACTATCATTATTGCGTCGGATTCGATAATCTAAAATCACAGGAGCACAACCATTAGGTGCCCGAGGCAGCAACATACCCTTGGAGACAAGTAGGCTGGAGGCCGATGTATTGAATCTCGACGCAATTTGAGTGTTTCATCGTCATTACAAGGCCCTGAACGTTACAATTAACTATCATTTTTGCGTCGGATTCGAAAATCTAGACTCACCGGAGACGGACCATGTGGTGCCCGAGGCAGCGATATCCCCTTGGAGACAAGTCGGCTGGAGGCCGATGTATTGAATCTCGACGCAATTTCAGAGTTCCATCGTCATTAGGAGGCCCTGAACGTTACAATTAACAATCATTTTTGCGTCGGATTCGAAAATCTAGACTCACAGGAGAACGACCATAAGGTGCCCGAGGCAGCAATAGACCCTTGGAGACAAGTCGGCTGGAGGACGATGTATTGAATCTCGACGCAATTTGAGAGTTCCATCGGCATTACGAGGCCCTGAACGTTTCAATTAACTATCATTTTTGCGTCGGATTCGAAAATCTAGACTTACAAGAGAACAACCATGAGGTGCCTGAGACTGCAATATCCTCTTGGAGACAAGTCGGCTGCAGGCCGATGTATTGAATCTCGACGCAATTTGAGAGTTCCATCGTCATTAGGAGGCCCTGAACGTTACAATTAACAATCATTTTTGCGTCGGATTCGAAAATCTAGACTCACAGGAGAACGACCATGAGGTGCCCGAGGCAGCAATAGACCCTTGGAGACAAGTCGGCTGGAGGCCGATGTATTGAATCTCGACGCAATCTGAGAGTTCCACCGTCATTAGGAGGCCCTAAACGTTGCAATTAACTATCATTTTTGCGTCGGAATCGATAATCTAGACATACAAGAGAATGACCATAAGGTGCCCGACGCAGCAACAGACGCTTGGAGACAAGTCGGCTGGAGGCCGATGTATTGGATCTCGACGCAATTTGAGTGTTCCATCGTCATTAGGAGGCCCTAAACGTTACAATTAACTATCATTTTTGCGTCGGATTCGAAAATCTAGACTCACAGGAGAAGGACCATGTGGTGCCCGAGGCAGCAACAGACCCTTGGAGACAAGTCGCCTGCAGGCCGATGTATTGAATCTCGACGCAATTTGATTGTTCCATCGTCACTCCAAGGCCCTGAACGTTACAATTAACTATCATTTTTGCGTCGGATTCGAAAATCTAGACTCACAGGAGAAGGACCATGAGGTGCCCGAGGCAGCAATAGACCCTTGGAGACAAGTCGGCTGGAGGCCGATGTATTGAATCTCGACGCAATTTGAGTGTTCCATCGTCATTAGTAGGCCCTAAACGTTACAATTCACTGTCATTTTTGCGTCGGATTCGAAAATCTAGACTCGCAGGAGAAGGACCATGTGGTGCCCGAGGCAGCAATAGACCCTTGGAGACAAGTCGGCTGGAGGCCGATGTATTGAATCTCGACGCAATTTGAGTGTTCCATCGGCATTAGGAGGCCCTGAACGTTACAATTAACTATCATTTTTGCGTCGGATTCGAAAATCTAGACTTACAAGAGAACGAACGTAAGGTTCCCGAGGCAGCATTAGACCCTTGGAGACAAGTCCGCTGGAGGCCGAAGTATTGAATCTCGACGCAATTTGAGTGTCCCATCGTCATTAGGAGGCCCTAAACGTTACAATTAACTATCATTATTGCGTCGGATTCGATAATCTAAAATCACAGGAGAACAACCATAAGGTGCCCGAGGCAGCAACAGACCCTTGGAGACAAGTAGGCTGGAGGCCGATGTATTGAATCTCGACGCAATTTGAGTGTTCCATCGTCATTAGGAGGCCCTAAACGTTACAATTAACTATCATTTTTGCGTCGGATTCGAAAATCTAGACTCACAGGAGAAGGACCATGTGGTGCCCGAGGCAGCAACAGACCCTTGGAGACAAGTCGGCTGCAGGCCGATGTATTGAATCTCGACGCAATTTGATTGTTCCATCGTCACTCCAAGGCCCTGAACGTTACAATTAACTATCATTTTTGCGTCGGATTCGAAAATCTAGACTCACAGGAGAAGGACCATGAGGTGCCCGAGGCAGCAATAGACCCTTGGAGACAAGTCGGCTGGAGGCCGATGTATTGAATCTCGACGCAATTTGAGTGTTCCATCGTCATTAGTAGGCCCTAAACGTTACAATTCACTGTCATTTTTGCGTCGGATTCGAAAATCTAGACTCGCAGGAGAAGGACCATGTGGTGCCCGAGGCAGCAATAGACCCTTGGAGACAAGTCGGCTGGAGGCCGATGTATTGAATCTCGACGCAATTTGAGTGTTCCATCGGCATTAGGAGGCCCTGAACGTTACAATTAACTATCATTTTTGCGTCGGATTCGAAAATCTAGACTTACAAGAGAACGAACGTAAGGTTCCCGAGGCAGCATTAGACCCTTGGAGACAAGTCCGCTGGAGGCCGAAGTATTGAATCTCGACGCAATTTGAGTGTCCCATCGTCATTAGGAGGCCCTAAACGTTACAATTAACTATCATTATTGCGTCGGATTCGATAATCTAAAATCACAGGAGAACAACCATAAGGTGCCCGAGGCAGCAACAGACCCTTGGAGACAAGTAGGCTGGAGGCCGATGTATTGAATCTCGACGCAATTTGAGAGTTCCATCGTCATTAGGAGGACCTGAACGTTACAATTAACAATCATTTTTGCGTCGGATTCGAAAATCTAGACACACAGGAGAACGACCATAAGGTGCCCGAGGCAGCAATAGACCCTTGGAGACAAGTCGGCTGGAGGACGATGTATTGAATCTCGACGCAATTTGAGAGTTCCATCGGCATTAGGAGGCCCTGAACGTTTCAATTAACTATCATTTTTGCGTCGGATTCGAAAATCTAGATTTACAAGAGAACGACCATGAGGTGCCTGAGACTGCAATATCCTCTTGGTTACAAGTCGACTGGAGGTCGATGTATTGAATCTCGACGCAATTTGAGTCTTCTATCGTCATTAGGAGGCGCTGAACGTTACAATTAACTATCATTTTTGCGTCGGATTCGATAATCTAAACTCACAGGAGAAGGACCATGTGGTGCCCGAGGCAGCAATAGACCCTTGGAGACAAGTCGGCTGCAGGCCGATGTATTGAATCTTGACGCAATTTGAGTGTTCCATCGTCATTACAAGGCCCTGAACGTTACAATTAACTTTCATTTTTGCGTCGGATTCGAAAATCTAGACTCACAGGAGAACGACCATAAGGTGCCCGAGGCAGCAATAGACCCTTGGAGACAAGTCGGCTGGAGGCCGATGTATTGAATCTCGACGCAATTTGAGTGTTCCATAGGCATTAGGAGGCCCTGAACCGTACAATTAACTATCATTTTTGCGTCGGATTCGAAAATCTAGACTCACCGGAGACGGAAAATGTGGTGCCCGAGGCAGCGATATCACCTTGGAGGCAAGTCGGCTGGAGGCCGATGTATTGAATCTCGACGCAATTTCAGAGTTCCATCGTCATTAGGAGGCCCTGAACGTTACAATTAACAATCATTTTTGCGTCGGATTCGAAAATCTAGACTCACAGGAGAACGACCATAAGGTGCCCGAGGCAGCAATAGACCCTTGGAGACAAGTCGGCTGGAGGACGATGTATTCAATCTCGACGCTATTTGAGAGTTCCATCGGCATTACGAGGCCCTGAACGTTTCAATTAACTATCATTTTTGCGTCGGATTCGAAAATCTAGACTTACAAGAGAACAACCATGAGGTGCCTGAGACTGCAATATCCTCTTGGAGACAAGTCGGCTGCAGGCCGATGTATTGAATCTCGACGCAATTTGAGAGTTCCATCGTCATTAGGAGGCCCTGAACGTTACAATTAACAATCATTTTTGCGTCGGATTCGAAAATCTAGACTCACAGGAGAACGACCATGAGGTGCCCGAGGCAGCAATAGACCCTTGGAGACAAGTCGGCTGGAGGCCGATGTATTGAATCTCGACGCAATCTGAGAGTTCCACCGTCATTAGGAGGCCCTAAACGTTGCAATTAACTATCATTTTTGCGTCGGAATCGATAATCTAGACATACAAGAGAATGACCATAAGGTGCCCGACGCAGCAACAGACGCTTGGAGACAAGTCGGCTGGAGGCCGATGTATTGGATCTCGACGCAATTTGAGTGTTCCATCGTCATTAGGAGGCCCTAAACGTTACAATTAACTATCATTTTTGCGTCGGATTCGAAAATCTAGACTCACAGGAGAAGGACCATGTGGTGCCCGAGGCAGCAACAGACCCTTGGAGACAAGTCGGCTGCAGGCCGATGTATTGAATCTCGACGCAATTTGATTGTTCCATCGTCACTCCAAGGCCCTGAACGTTACAATTAACTATCATTTTTGCGTCGGACTCGAAAATCTAGACTCACAGGAGAAGGACCATGAGGTGCCCGAGGCAGCAATAGACCCTTGGAGACAAGTCGGCTGGAGGCCGATGTATTGAATCTCGACGCAATTTGAGTGTTCCATCGGCATTAGGAGGCCCTGAACGTTACAATTAACTATCATTTTTGCGTCGGATTCGAAAATCTAGACTTACAAGAGAACGAACGTAAGGTTCCCGAGGCAGCATTAGACCCTTGGAGACAAGTCCGCTGGAGGCCGAAGTATTGAATCTCGACGCAATTTGAGTGTCCCATCGTCATTAGGAGGCCCTAAACGTTACAATTAACTATCATTATTGCGTCGGATTCGATAATCTAAAATCACAGGAGAACAACCATAAGGTGCCCGAGGCAGCAACAGACCCTTGGAGACAAGTAGGCTGGAGGCCGATGTATTGAATCTCGACGCAATTTGAGAGTTCCATCGTCATTAGGAGGCCCTGAACGTTACAATTAACAATCATTTTTGCGTCGGATTCGAAAATCTAGACACACAGGAGAACGACCATAAGGTGCCCGAGGCAGCAATAGACCCTTGGAGACAAGTCGGCTGGAGGACGATGTATTGAATCTCGACGCAATTTGAGAGTTCCATCGGCATTAGGAGGCCCTGAACGTTTCAATTAACTATCATTTTTGCGTCGGATTCGAAAATCTAGATTTACAAGAGAACGACCATGAGGTGCCTGAGACTGCAATATCCTCTTGGATACAAGTCGACTGGAGGTCGATGTATTGAATCTCGACGCAATTTGAGTCTTCTATCGTCATTAGGAGGCGCTGAACGTTACAATTCACTATCATTTTTGCGTCGGATTCGATAATCTAAACTCACAGGAGAAGGACCATGTGGTGCCCGAGGCAGCAATAGACCCTTGGAGACAAGTCGGCTGCAGGCCGATGTATTGAATCTTGACGCAATTTGAGTGTTCCATCGTCATTACAAGGCCCTGAACGTTACAATTAACTTTCATTTTTGCGTCGGATTCGAAAATCTAGACTCACAGGAGAACGACCATAAGGTGCCCGAGGCAGCAATAGACCCTTGGAGACAAGTCGGCTGGAGGCCGATGTATTGAATCTCGACGCAATTTGAGTGTTCCATAGGCATTAGGAGGCCCTGAACCGTACAATTAACTATCATTTTTGCGTCGGATTCGAAAATCTAGACTCACCGGAGACGGAAAATGTGGTGCCCGAGGCAGCGATATCACCTTGGAGACAAGTCGGCTGGAGACCGATGTATTGAATCTCGACGCAATTTGAGTCTTCTATCGTCATTAGGAGGCGCTGAACGTTACAATTCACTATCATTTTTGCGTCGGATTCGATAATCTAAACTCACAGGAGAAGGACCATGTGGTGCCCGAGGCAGCAATAGACCCTTGGAGACAAGTCGGCTGCAGGCCGATGTATTGAATCTTGACGCAATTTGAGTGTTCCATCGTCATTACAAGGCCCTGAACGTTACAATTAACTTTCATTTTTGCGTGGGATTCGAAAATCTAGACTCACAGGAGAACGACCATAAGGTGCCCGAGGCAGCAATAGACCCTTGGAGACAAGTCGGCTGGAGGCCGATGTATTGAATCTCGACGCAATTTGAGTGTTCCATCGGCATTAGGAGGCCCTGAACCGTACAATTAACTATCACTTTTGCGTCGGATTCGTAAATCAAGACTCACCGGAGACGGACCATGTGGTGCCCGAGGCAGCGATACCCCCTTGGAGACAAGTCGGCTGGAGGACGATGTATTGAATCTCGACGCAATTTGAGTGTCCCATCGTCATTAGGAGGCCCTAAACGTCACAATTAACTATCATTATTGCGTCGGATTCGATAATCTAAAATCACAGGAGCACAACCATTAGGTGCCCGAGGCAGCAACATACCCTTGGAGACAAGAAGGCTGGCGGACGATGTATTGAATCTCGACGCAATTTGAGTGTTCCATCGGCATTACGAGGCCCTGAACGTTTCAATTAACTATCATTTTTGCGTCGGATTCGAAAATCTAGACTTACAAGAGAACAACCATGAGGTGCCTGAGACTGCAATATCCTCTTGGAGACAAGTCGGCTGCAGGCCGATGTATTGAATCTCGACGCAATTTGAGAGTTCCATCGTCATTAGGAGGCCCTGAACGTTACAATTAACAATCATTTTTGCGTCGGATTCGAAAATCTAGACTCACAAGGAGAACGACCATAAGGTGCCCGAGGCAGCAATAGACCCTTGGAGACAAGTCGGCTGGAGGCCGATGTATTGAATCTCGACGCAATTTGAGTGTTCCATCGGCATTAGGAGGCCCTGAACCGTACAATTAACTATCACTTTTGCGTCGGATTCGTAAATCAAGACTCACCGGAGACGGACCATGTGGTGCCCGAGGCAGCGATACCCCCTTGGAGACAAGTCGGCTGGAGGACGATGTATTGAATCTCGACGCAATTTGAGTGTCCCATCGTCATTAGGAGGCCCTAAACGTCACAATTAACTATCATTATTGCGTCGGATTCGATAATCTAAAATCACAGGAGCACAACCATTAGGTGCCCGAGGCAGCAACATACCCTTGGAGACAAGTAGGCTGGAGGCCGATGTATTGAATCTCGACGCAATTTGAGTGTTTCATCGTCATTACAAGGCCCTGAACGTTACAATTAACTATCATTTTTGCGTCGGATTCGAAAATCTAGACTCACCGGAGACGGACCATGTGGTGCCCGAGGCAGCGATATCCCCTTGGAGACAAGTCGGCTGTAGGCCGATGTATTGAATCTCGACGCAATTTCAGAGTTCCATCGTCATTAGGAGGCCCTGAACGTTACAATTAACAATCATTTTTGCGTCGGTTTCGAAAATCTAGACTCACAGGAGAACGACCATAAGGTGCCCGAGGCAGCAATAGACCCTTGGAGACAAGTCGGCTGGCGGACGATGTATTGAATCTCGACGCAATTTGAGTGTTCCATCGGCATTACGAGGCCCTGAACGTTTCAATTAACTATCATTTTTGCGTCGGATTCGAAAATCTAGACTTACAAGAGAACAACCATGAGGTGCCTGAGACTGCAATATCCTCTTGGAGACAAGTCGGCTGCAGGCCGATGTATTGAATCTCGACGCAATTTGAGAGTTCCATCGTCATTAGGAGGCCCTGAACGTTACAATTAACAATCATTTTTGCGTCGGATTCGAAAATCTAGACTCACAAGGAGAACGACCATGAGGTGCCCGAGGCAGCAATAGACCCTTGGAGACAAGTCGGCTGGAGGCCGATGTATTGAATCTCGACGCAATCTGAGAGTTCCACCGTAATTAGGAGGCCCTAAACGTTGCAATTAACTATCATTTTTGCGTCGGAATCGATAATCTAGACATACAAGAGAATGACCATAAGGTGCCCGACGCAGCAACAGACGCTTGGAGACAAGTCGGCTGGAGGCCGATGTATTGGATCTCGACGCAATTTGAGTGTTCCATCGTCATTAGGAGGCCCTAAACGTTACAATTAACTATCATTTTTGCGTCGGATTCGAAAATCTAGACTCACAGGAGAAGGACCATGTGGTGCCCGAGGCAGCAACAGACCCTTGGAGACAAGTCGGCTGCAGGCCGATGTATTGAATCTCGACGCAATTTGATTGTTCCATCGTCACTCCAAGGCCCTGAACGTTACAATTAACTATCATTTTTGCGTCGGATTCGAAAATCTAGACTCACAGGAGAAGGACCATGAGGTGCCCGAGGCAGCAATAGACCCTTGGAGACAAGTCGGCTGGAGGCCGATGTATTGAATCTCGACGCAATTTGAGTGTTCCATCGTCATTAGTAGGCCCTAAACGTTACAATTCACTGTCATTTTTGCGTCGGATTCGAAAATCTAGACTCGCAGGAGAAGGACCATGTGGTGCCCGAGGCAGCAATAGACCCTTGGAGACAAGTCGGCTGGAGGAAGATGTATTGAATCTCGACGCAATTTGAGTGTTCCATCGTCATTAGGAGGCCCTAAACGTTACAACTGACTATCAGTTTTGCGTCGGGTTCGAAAATCTAGACTCACAGGAAAAGGACCATGTGGTGCCCGAGGCAGCAATAGACCCTTGGAGACAAGTCGGCTGGAGGCCGATGTATTGAATCTCGACGCAATTTGAGTGTTCCATCGGCATTAGGAGGCCCTGAACGTTACAATTAACTATCATTTTTGCGTCGGATTCGAAAATCTAGACTTACAAGAGAACGAACGTAAGGTTCCCGAGGCAGCATTAGACCCTTGGAGACAAGTCGGCTGGAGGACGATGTATTGAATCTCGACGCAATTTGAGTGTCCCATCGTCATTAGGAGGCCCTAAACGTTACAATTAACTATCATTATTGCGTCGGATTCGATAATCTAAAATCACAGGAGAACAACCATAATGTGCCCGAGGCAGCAACAGACCCTTGGAGACAAGTAGGCTGGAGGCCGATGTTTCGAATCTCGACGCAATTTGAGAGTTCCATCGTCATTAGGAGGCCCTGAACGTTACAATTAACAATCATTTTTGCGTCGGATTCGAAAATCTAGACACACAGGAGAACGACCATAAGGTGCCCGAGGCAGCAATAGACCCTTGGAGACAAGTCGGCTGGAGGACGTTGTATTGAATCTCGACGCAATTTGAGAGTTCCATCGGCATTAGGAGGCCCTGAACGTTTCAATTAACTATCATTTTTGCGTCGGATTCGAAAATCTAGATTTACAAGAGAACGACCATGAGGTGCCTGAGACTGCAATATCCTCTTGGATACAAGTCGACTGGAGGTCGATGTATTGAATCTCGACGCAATTTGAGTCTTCTATCGTCATTAGGAGGCGCTGAACGTTACAATTAACTTTCATTTTTGCGTGGGATTCGAAAATCTAGACTCACAGGAGAACGACCATAAGGTGCCCGAGGCAGCAATAGACCCTTGGAGACAAGTCGGCTGGAGGCCGATGTATTGAATCTCGACGCAATTTGAGTGTTCCATCGGCATTAGGAGGCCCTGAACGTTACAATTAACTATAATTTTTGCGTCGGATTCGAAAATCTAGACTCACCGGAGACGGACCATGTGGTGCCCGAGGCAGCGATATCCACTTGGAGACAAGTCGGCTGGAGGCCGATGTATTGAATCTCGACGCAATTTGATTGTTCCATCGTCACTACAAGGCCCTGAACGTTACAATTAACTATCATTTTTGCGTCGGATTCGAAAATCTAGACTCACAGGAGAACGACCATAAGGTGCCCGAGGCAGCAACAGACCCTCGGAGACAAGTCGGCTGGACGCCGATGTATTGAATCTCGACGCAATTTGAGTGTTCCATCGGCATTAGGAGGCCATGAACGTTACAATTAACTATCATTTTTGCGTCGGATTCGAAAATCTAGACTTACAAGAGAACGACCATAAGGTGCCCGAGGCAGCAATAGACCCTTTGAGACAAGTCGGCTGGAGGCCGATGTATTGAATCTCGACGCAATTTGAGAGTTCCATCGTCATTAGGAGGCCCTGAACGTTACAATTAACTATCATTTTTGCGTCGGATTCGAAAATCTAGACTTACTAGAGAACAACCATGAGGTGCCTGAGACTGCAATATCCTCTTGGAGACAAGTCGGCTGCAGGCCGATGTATTGAATCTCGACGCAATTTGAGAGTTCCATCGTCATTAGGAGGCCCTGAACGTTACAATTAACAATCATTTTTGCGTCGGATTCGAAAATCTAGACTCACAGGAGAACGACCATGAGGTGCCCGAGGCAGCAATAGACCCTTTTAGACAAGTCGGCTGGAGGCCGATGTATTGAATCTCGACGCAATCTGAGAGTTCCATCGTCATTAGGAGGCCCTAAACGTTACAATTAACTATCATTTTTGCGTCGGAATCGATAATCTAGACATACAAGAGAATGACCATAAGGTGCCCGACGCAGCAACTGACGCTTGGAGACAAGTCGGCTGGAGGCCGATGTATTGGATCTCGACGCAATTTGAGTGTTCCATCGTCATTAGGAGGCCCTAAACGTTACAATTCACTATCATTTTTGCGTCGGATTCGAAAATCTAGACTCACAGGAGAAGGACCATGTGGTGCCCGAGGCAGCAACAGACCCTTGTAGACAAGTCGGCTGCAGGCCGATGTATTGAATCTCGACGCAATTTGATTGTTCCATCGTCACTACAAGGCCCTGAACGTTACAATTAACTATCATTTTTGCGTCGGATTCGAAAATCTAGACTCACAGGAGAAGGACCATGAGGTGCCCGAGGCAGCAATAGACCCTTGGAGACAAGTCGGCTGGAGGCCGATGTATTGAATCTCGACGCAATTTGAGTGTTCCATCGTCATTAGTAGGCCCTAAACGTTACAATTCACTGTCATTTTTGCGTCGGGTTCGAAAATCTAGACTCGCAGGAGAAGGACCATGTGGTGCCCGAGGCAGCAATAGACCCTTGGAGACAAGTCGGCTGGAGGCCGATGTATTGAATCTCGACGCAATTTGAGTGTTCCATCGTCATTAGGAGGCCCTAACCGTTACAACTCACTATCAGTTTTGCGTCGGGTTCGAAAATCTAGACTCACAGGAAAAGGACCATGTGGTGCCCGAGGCATCAATAGACCCTTGGAGACAAGTCGGCTGGAGGCCGATGTATTGAATCTCGACGCAATTTGAGTGTTCCATCGGCATTAGGAGGCCCTGAACGTTACAATTAACAATCATTTTTGCGTCGGATTCGAAAATCTAGACTCACCGGAGACGGAAAATGTGGTGCCCGAGGCAGCGATATCACCTTGGAGACAAGTCGGCTGGAGGCCGATGTATTGAATCTCGACGCAATTTGAGAGTTCCATCGTCATTAGGAGGCCCTGAACGTTACAATTAACAATCATTTTTGCGTCGGAATCGAAAATCTAGACTTACAAGAGAACGAACGTAAGGTTCCCGATTCAGCATTAGACCCTTGGAGACAAGTCGGCTGGAGGACGATGTATTGAATCAAGACGCAATTTGAGTGTCCCATCGTCATTAGGAGGCCCTAAACGTTACAATTAACTATCATTATTGCGTCGGATTCGATAATCTAAAATCACAGGAGAACAACCATAAGGTGCCCAAGGCAGCAACAGACCCTTGGAGACAAGTAGGCTGGAGGCCGATGTATTGAATCTCGACGCAATTTGAGTCTTCTATCGTCATTAGGAGGCGCTGAACGTTACAATTCACTATCATTTTTGCGTCGGATTCGATAATCTAAACTCACAGGAGAAGGACCATGTGGTGCCCGAAGCAGCAATAGACCCTTGGAGACAAGTCGGCTGCAGGCCGATGTATTGAATCTTGACGCAATTTGAGTGTTCCATCGTCATTACAAGGCCCTGAACGTTACAATTAACTTTCATTTTTGCGTCGGATTCGAAAATCTAGACTCACAGGAGAACGACCATAAGGTGCCCGAGGCAGCAATAGACCCTTGGAGACAAGTCGGCTGGAGGCCGATGTATTGAATCTCGTCGCAATTTGAGTGTTCCATCGGCATTAGGAGGCCCTGAACCGTACAATTAACTATCATTTTTGCGTCGGATTCGAAAATCTAGACTCACCGGAGACGGAAAATGTGGTGCCCGAGGCAGCGATATCACCTTGGAGACAAGTCGGCTGGAGGCCGATGTATTGAATCTCGACGCAATTTGAGTCTTCTATCGTCATTAGGAGGCGCTGAACGTTACAATTCACTATCATTTTTGCGTCGGATTCGATAATCTAAACTCACAGGAGAAGGACCATGTGGTGCCCGAGGCAGCAATAGACCCTTGGAGACAAGTCGGCTGCAGGCCGATGTATTGAATCTTGACGCAATTTGAGTGTTCCATCGTCATTACAAGGCCCTGAACGTTACAATTAACTTTCATTTTTGCGTGGGATTCGAAAATCTAGACTCACAGGAGAACGACCATAAGGTGCCCGAGGCAGCAATAGACCCTTGGAGACAAGTCGGCTGGAGGCCGATGTATTGAATCTCGACGCAATTTGAGTGTTCCATCGGCATTAGGAGGCCCTGAACCGTACAATTAACTGTCCCTTTTGCGTCGGATTCGTAAATCTAGACTCACCGGAGACGGACCATGTGGTGCCCGAGGCAGCGATACCCCCTTGGAGACAAGTCGGCTGGAGGACGATGTATTGAATCTCGACGCAATTTGAGTGTCCCATCGTCATTAGGAGGCCCTAAACGTTACAATTAACTATCATTTTTGCGTCGGATTCGAAAATCTAGACTCACCGGAGACGGAAAATGTGGTGCCCGAGGCAGCGATATCACCTTGGAGACAAGTCGGCTGGAGGCCGATGTATTGAATCTCGACGCAATTTGAGTCTTCTATCGTCATTAGGAGGCGCTGAACGTTACAATTCACTATCATTTTTGCGTCGGATTCGATAATCTAAACTCACAGGAGAAGGACCATGTGGTGCCCGAGGCAGCAATAGACCCTTGGAGACAAGTCGGCTGCAGGCCGATGAATTGAATCTTGACGCAATTTGAGTGTTCCATCGTCATTACAAGGCCCTGAACGTTACAATTAACTTTCATTTTTGCGTGGGATTCGAAAATCTAGACTCACAGGAGAACGACCATAAGGTGCCCGAGGCAGCAATAGACCCTTGGAGACAAGTCGGCTGGAGGCCGATGTATTGACTCTCGACGCAATTTGAGTGTTCCATCGGCAGTAGGAGGCCCTGAACCGTACAATTAACTATCCCTTTTGCGTCGGATTCGTAAATCTAGACTCACCGGAGACGGACCATGTGGTGCCCGAGGCAGCGATACCCCCTTGGAGACAAGTCGGCTGGAGGACGATGTATTGAATCTCGACGCAATTTGAGTCTTCTATCGTCATTAGGAGGCGCTGAACGTTACAATTCACTATCATTTTTGCGTCGGATTCGATAATCTAAACTCACAGGAGAAGGACCATGTGGTGCCCGAGGCAGCAATAGACCCTTGGAGACAAGTCGGCTGCAGGCCGATGAATTGAATCTTGACGCAATTTGAGTGTTCCATCGTCATTACAAGGCCCTGAACGTTACAATTAACTTTCATTTTTGCGTGGGATTCGAAAATCTAGACTCACAGGAGAACGACCATAAGGTGCCCGAGGCAGCAATAGACCCTTGGAGACAAGTCGGCTGGAGGCCGATGTATTGAATCTCGACGCAATTTGAGTGTTCCATCGGCATTAGGAGGCCCTGAACGTTACAATTTACTATCATTTTTGCGTCGGATTCGAAAATCTAGATTTACAAGAGAACGACCATGAGGTGCCTGAGACTGCAATATCCTCTTGGATACAAGTCGACTGGAGGTCGATGTATTGAATCTCGACGCAATTTGAGTCTTCTATCGTCATTAGGAGGCGCTGAACGTTACAATTAACTTTCATTTTTGCGTGGGATTCGAAAATCTAGACTCACAGGAGAACGACCATAAGGTGCCCGAGGCAGCAATAGACCCTTGGAGACAAGTCGGCTGGAGGCCGATGTATTGAATCTCGACGCAATTTGAGTGTTCCATCGGCATTAGGAGGCCCTGAACGTTACAATTAACTATAATTTTTGCGTCGGATTCGAAAATCTAGACTCACCGGAGACGGACCATGTGGTGCCCGAGGCAGCGATATCCACTTGGAGACAAGTCGGCTGGAGGCCGATGTATTGAATCTCGACGCAATTTGAGAGTTCCATCGTCATTAGGAGGCCCTGAACGTTACAATTCACTATCATTTTTGCGTCGGATTCGAAAATCTAGACTCACAGGAGAAGGACCATGTGGTGCCCGAGGCAGCAACAGACCCTTTTAGACAAGTCGGCTGGAGGCCGATGTATTGAATCTCGACGCAATTTGAGTGTTCCATCGGCATTAGGAGGCCCTGAACGTTACAATTAACTATCATTTTTGCGTCGGATTCGAAAATCTAGACTCACCGGAGACGGACCATGTGGTGCCCGAGGCAGCGATATCCCCTTGGAGACAAGTCGGCTGGAGGCCGATGTATTGGATCTCGACGCAATTTGAGTGTTCCATCGGCATTAGGAGGCCCCTAACGTTACAATTAACTATCATTTTTGCGTCGGATTCGAAAATCTAGACTCACAGGAGAACGACCATAAGGTGCCCGAGGCAGCAACAGACCCTCGGAGACAAGTCGGCTGGACGCCGATGTATTGAATCTCGACGCAATTTGAGTGTTCCATCGGCATTAGGAGGCCATGAACGTTACAATTAACTATCATTTTTGCGTCGGATTCGAAAATCTAGACTTACAAGAGAACGACCATAAGGTGCCCGAGGCAGCAATAGACCCTTTGAGACAAGTCGGCTGGAGGCCGATGTATTGAATCTCGACGCAATTTGAGAGTTCCATCGTCATTAGGAGGCCCTGAACGTTACAATTAACTATCATTTTTGCGTCGGATTCGAAAATCTAGACTTACTAGAGAACAACCATGAGGTGCCTGAGACTGCAATATCCTCTTGGAGACAAGTCGGCTGCAGGCCGATGTATTGAATCTCGACGCAATTTGAGAGTTCCATCGTCATTAGGAGGCCCTGAACGGTACAATTAACAATCATTTTTGCGTCGGATTCGAAAATCTAGACTCACAGGAGAACGACCATGAGGTGCCCGAGGCAGCAATAGACCCTTTTAGACAAGTCGGCTGGAGGCCGATGTATTGAATCTCGACGCAATCTGAGAGTTCCATCGTCATTAGGAGGCCCTAAACGTTACAATTAACTATCATTTTTGCGTCGGAATCGATAATCTAGACATACAAGAGAATGACCATAAGGTGCCCGACGCAGCAACTGACGCTTGGAGACAAGTCGGCTGGAGGCCGATGTATTGGATCTCGACGCAATTTGAGTGTTCCATCGTCATTAGGAGGCCCTAAACGTTACAATTCACTATCATTTTTGCGTCGGATTCGAAAATCTAGACTCACAGGAGAAGGACCATGTGGTGCCCGAGGCAGCAACAGACCCTTGTAGACAAGTCGGCTGCAGGCCGATGTATTGAATCTCGACGCAATTTGATTGTTCCATCGTCACTACAAGGCCCTGAACGTTACAATTAACTATCATTTTTGCGTCGGATTCGAAAATCTAGACTCACAGGAGAAGGACCATGAGGTGCCCGAGGCAGCAATAGACCCTTGGAGACAAGTCGGCTGGAGGCCGATGTATTGAATCTCGACGCAATTTGAGTGTTCCATCGTCATTAGTAGGCCCTAAACGTTACAATTCACTGTCATTTTTGCGTCGGATTCGAAAATCTAGACTCGCAGGAGAAGGACCATGTGGTGCCCGAGGCAGCAATAGACCCTTGGAGACAAGTCGGCTGGAGGCCGATGTATTGAATCTCGACGCAATTTGAGTGTTCCATCGTCATTAGGAGGCCCTAACCGTTACAACTCACTATCAGTTTTGCGTCGGGTTCGAAAATCTAGACTCACAGGAAAAGGACCATGTGGTGCCCGAGGCATCAATAGACCCTTGGAGACAAGTCGGCTGGAGGCCGATGTATTGAATCTCGACGCAATTTGAGTGTTCCATCGGCATTAGGAGGCCCTGAACGTTACAATTAACAATCATTTTTGCGTCGGATTCGAAAATCTAGACTCACCGGAGACGGAAAATGTGGTGCCCGAGGCAGCGATATCACCTTGGAGACAAGTCGGCTGGAGGCCGATGTATTGAATCTCGACGCAATTTGAGAGTTCCATCGTCATTAGGAGGCCCTGAACGTTACAATTAACAATCATTTTTGCGTCGGAATCGAAAATCTAGACTTACAAGAGAACGAACGTAAGGTTCCCGATTCAGCATTAGACCCTTGGAGACAAGTCGGCTGGAGGACGATGTATTGAATCAAGACGCAATTTGAGTGTCCCATCGTCATTAGGAGGCCCTAAACGTTACAATTAACTATCATTATTGCGTCGGATTCGATAATCTAAAATCACAGGAGAACAACCATAAGGTGCCCAAGGCAGCAACAGACCCTTGGAGACAAGTAGGCTGGAGGCCGATGTATTGAATCTCGACGCAATTTGAGTCTTCTATCGTCATTAGGAGGCGCTGAACGTTACAATTCACTATCATTTTTGCGTCGGATTCGATAATCTAAACTCACAGGAGAAGGACCATGTGGTGCCCGAAGCAGCAATAGACCCTTGGAGACAAGTCGGCTGCAGGCCGATGTATTGAATCTTGACGCAATTTGAGTGTTCCATCGTCATTACAAGGCCCTGAACGTTACAATTAACTTTCATTTTTGCGTCGGATTCGAAAATCTAGACTCACAGGAGAACGACCATAAGGTGCCCGAGGCAGCAATAGACCCTTGGAGACAAGTCGGCTGGAGGCCGATGTATTGAATCTCGACGCAATTTGAGTGTTCCATCGGCATTAGGAGGCCCTGAACCGTACAATTAACTATCATTTTTGCGTCGGATTCGAAAATCTAGACTCACCGGAGACGGAAAATGTGGTGCCCGAGGCAGCGATATCACCTTGGAGACAAGTCGGCTGGAGGCCGATGTATTGAATCTCGACGCAATTTGAGTGTTCCATCGTCATTAGTAGGCCCTAAACGTTACAATTCACTGTCATTTTTGCGTCGGATTCGAAAATCTAGACTCGCAGGAGAAGGACCATGTGGTGCCCGAGGCAGCAATAGACCCTTGGAGACAAGTCGGCTGGAGGCCGATGTATTGAATCTCGACGCAATTTGAGTGTTCCATCGTCATTAGGAGGCCCTAACCGTTACAACTCACTATCAGTTTTGCGTCGGGTTCGAAAATCTAGACTCACAGGAAAAGGACCATGTGGTGCCCGAGGCATCAATAGACCCTTGGAGACAAGTCGGCTGGAGGCCGATGTATTGAATCTCGACGCAATTTGAGTGTTCCATCGGCATTAGGAGGCCCTGAACGTTACAATTAACAATCATTTTTGCGTCGGATTCGAAAATCTAGACTCACCGGAGACGGAAAATGTGGTGCCCGAGGCAGCGATATCACCTTGGAGACAAGTCGGCTGGAGGCCGATGTATTGAATCTCGACGCAATTTGAGAGTTCCATCGTCATTAGGAGGCCCTGAACGTTACAATTAACAATCATTTTTGCGTCGGAATCGAAAATCTAGACTTACAAGAGAACGAACGTAAGGTTCCCGATTCAGCATTAGACCCTTGGAGACAAGTCGGCTGGAGGACGATGTATTGAATCTCGACGCAATTTGAGTGTTCCATCGTCATTAGGAGGCCCTAACCGTTACAACTCACTATCAGTTTTGCGTCGGGTTCGAAAATCTAGACTCACAGGAAAAGGACCATGTGGTGCCCGAGGCATCAATAGACCCTTGGAGACAAGTCGGCTGGAGGCCGATGTATTGAATCTCGACGCAATTTGAGTGTTCCATCGGCATTAGGAGGCCCTGAACGTTACAATTAACAATCATTTTTGCGTCGGATTCGAAAATCTAGACTCACCGGAGACGGAAAATGTGGTGCCCGAGGCAGCGATATCACCTTGGAGACAAGTCGGCTGGAGGCCGATGTATTGAATCTCGACGCAATTTGAGAGTTCCATCGTCATTAGGAGGCCCTGAACGTTACAATTAACTATCATTTTTGCGTCGGATTCGAAAATCTAGACTTACTAGAGAACAACCATGAGGTGCCTGAGACTGCAATATCCTCTTGGAGACAAGTCGGCTGCAGGCCGATGTATTGAATCTCGACGCAATTTGAGAGTTCCATCGTCATTAGGAGGCCCTGAACGGTACAATTAACAATCATTTTTGCGTCGGATTCGAAAATCTAGACTCACAGGAGAACGACCATGAGGTGCCCGAGGCAGCAATAGACCCTTTTAGACAAGTCGGCTGGAGGCCGATGTATTGAATCTCGACGCAATCTGAGAGTTCCATCGTCATTAGGAGGCCCTAAACGTTACAATTAACTATCATTTTTGCGTCGGAATCGATAATCTAGACATACAAGAGAATGACCATAAGGTGCCCGACGCAGCAACTGACGCTTGGAGACAAGTCGGCTGGAGGCCGATGTATTGGATCTCGACGCAATTTGAGTGTTCCATCGTCATTAGGAGGCCCTAAACGTTACAATTCACTATCATTTTTGCGTCGGATTCGAAAATCTAGACTCACAGGAGAAGGACCATGTGGTGCCCGAGGCAGCAACAGACCCTTGTAGACAAGTCGGCTGCAGGCCGATGTATTGAATCTCGACGCAATTTGATTGTTCCATCGTCACTACAAGGCCCTGAACGTTACAATTAACTATCATTTTTGCGTCGGATTCGAAAATCTAGACTCACAGGAGAAGGACCATGAGGTGCCCGAGGCAGCAATAGACCCTTGGAGACAAGTCGGCTGGAGGCCGATGTATTGAATCTCGACGCAATTTGAGTGTTCCATCGTCATTAGTAGGCCCTAAACGTTACAATTCACTGTCATTTTTGCGTCGGATTCGAAAATCTAGACTCGCAGGAGAAGGACCATGTGGTGCCCGAGGCAGCAATAGACCCTTGGAGACAAGTCGGCTGGAGGCCGATGTATTGAATCTCGACGCAATTTGAGTGTTCCATCGTCATTAGGAGGCCCTAACCGTTACAACTCACTATCAGTTTTGCGTCGGGTTCGAAAATCTAGACTCACAGGAAAAGGACCATGTGGTGCCCGAGGCATCAATAGACCCTTGGAGACAAGTCGGCTGGAGGCCGATGTATTGAATCTCGACGCAATTTGAGTGTTCCATCGGCATTAGGAGGCCCTGAACGTTACAATTAACAATCATTTTTGCGTCGGATTCGAAAATCTAGACTCACCGGAGACGGAAAATGTGGTGCCCGAGGCAGCGATATCACCTTGGAGACAAGTCGGCTGGAGGCCGATGTATTGAATCTCGACGCAATTTGAGAGTTCCATCGTCATTAGGAGGCCCTGAACGTTACAATTAACAATCATTTTTGCGTCGGAATCGAAAATCTAGACTTACAAGAGAACGAACGTAAGGTTCCCGATTCAGCATTAGACCCTTGGAGACAAGTCGGCTGGAGGACGATGTATTGAATCAAGACGCAATTTGAGTGTCCCATCGTCATTAGGAGGCCCTAAACGTTACAATTAACTATCATTATTGCGTCGGATTCGATAATCTAAAATCACAGGAGAACAACCATAAGGTGCCCAAGGCAGCAACAGACCCTTGGAGACAAGTAGGCTGGAGGCCGATGTATTGAATCTCGACGCAATTTGAGTCTTCTATCGTCATTAGGAGGCGCTGAACGTTACAATTCACTATCATTTTTGCGTCGGATTCGATAATCTAAACTCACAGGAGAAGGACCATGTGGTGCCCGAAGCAGCAATAGACCCTTGGAGACAAGTCGGCTGCAGGCCGATGTATTGAATCTTGACGCAATTTGAGTGTTCCATCGTCATTACAAGGCCCTGAACGTTACAATTAACTTTCATTTTTGCGTCGGATTCGAAAATCTAGACTCACAGGAGAACGACCATAAGGTGCCCGAGGCAGCAATAGACCCTTGGAGACAAGTCGGCTGGAGGCCGATGTATTGAATCTCGACGCAATTTGAGTGTTCCATCGGCATTAGGAGGCCCTGAACCGTACAATTAACTATCATTTTTGCGTCGGATTCGAAAATCTAGACTCACCGGAGACGGAAAATGTGGTGCCCGAGGCAGCGATATCACCTTGGAGACAAGTCGGCTGGAGGCCGATGTATTGAATCTCGACGCAATTTGAGTCTTCTATCGTCATTAGGAGGCGCTGAACGTTACAATTCACTATCATTTTTGCGTCGGATTCGATAATCTAAACTCACAGGAGAAGGACCATGTGGTGCCCGAGGCAGCAATAGACCCTTGGAGACAAGTCGGCTCCAGGCCGATGTATTGAATCTTGACGCAATTTGAGTGTTCCATCGTCATTACAAGGCCCTGAACGTTACAATTAACTTTCATTTTTGCGTGGGATTCGAAAATCTAGACTCACAGGAGAACGACCATAAGGTGCCCGAGGCAGCAATAGACCCTTGGAGACAAGTCGGCTGGAGGCCGATGTATTGAATCTCGACGCAATTTGAGTGTTCCATCGGCATTAGGAGGCCCTGAACCGTACAATTAACTGTCCCTTTTGCGTCGGATTCGTAAATCTAGACTCACCGGAGACGGACCATGTGGTGCCCGAGGCAGCGATACCCCCTTGGAGACAAGTCGGCTGGAGGACGATGTATTGAATCTCGACGCAATTTGAGTGTCCCATCGTCATTAGGAGGCCCTAAACGTTACAATTAACTATCATTATTGCGTCGGATTCGATAATCTAAAATCACAGGAGCACAACCATTAGGTGCCCGAGGCAGCAACATACCCTTGGAGACAAGTAGGCTGGAGGCCGATGTATTGAATCTCGACGCAATTTGAGTGTTTCATCGTCATTACAAGGCCCTGAACGTTACAATTAACTATCATTTTTGCGTCGGATTCGAAAATCTAGACTCACCGGAGACGGACCATGTGGTGCCCGAGGCAGCGATATCCCCTTGGAGACAAGTCGGCTGGAGGCCGATGTATTGAATCTCGACGCAATTTCAGAGTTCCATCGTCATTAGGAGGCCCTGAACGTTACAATTAACAATCATTTTTGCGTCGGATTCGAAAATCTAGACTCACAGGAGAACGACCATAAGGTGCCCGAGGCAGCAATAGACCCTTGGAGACAAGTCGGCTGGAGGACGATGTATTGAATCTCGACGCAATTTGAGAGTTCCATCGGCATTACGAGGCCCTGAACGTTTCAATTAACTATCATTTTTGCGTCGGATTCGAAAATCTGGACTTACAAGAGAACAACCATGAGGTGCCTGAGACTGCAATATCCTCTTGGAGACAAGTCGGCTGCAGGCCGATGTATTGAATCTTGACGCAATTTGAGAGTTCCATCGTCATTAGGAGGACCTGAACGTTACAATTAACAATCATTTTTGCGTCGGATTCGAAAATCTAGACTCACAGGAGAACGACCATGAGGTGCCCGAGGCAGCAATAGACCCTTGGAGACAAGTCGGCTGGAGGCCGATGTATTGAATCTCGACGCAATCTGAGAGTTCCACCGTCATTAGGAGGCCCTAAACGTTGCAATTAACTATCATTTTTGCGTCGGAATCGATAATCTAGACATACAAGAGAATGACCATAAGGTGCCCGACGCAGCAACAGACGCTTGGAGACAAGTCGGCTGGAGGCCGATGTATTGGATCTCGACGCAATTTGAGTGTTCCATCGTCATTAGGAGGCCCTAAACGTTACAATTAACTATCATTTTTGCGTCGGATTCGAAAATCTAGACTCACCGGAGACGGAAAATGTGGTGCCCGAGGCAGCGATATCACCTTGGAGACAAGTCGGCTGGAGGCCGATGTATTGAATCTCGACGCAATTTGAGTCTTCTATCGTCATTAGGAGGCGCTGAACGTTACAATTCACTATCATTTTTGCGTCGGATTCGATAATCTAAACTCACAGGAGAAGGACCATGTGGTGCCCGAGGCAGCAATAGACCCTTGGAGACAAGTCGGCTGCAGGCCGATGTATTGAATCTTGACGCAATTTGAGTGTTCCATCGTCATTACAAGGCCCTGAACGTTACAATTAACTTTCATTTTTGCGTCGGATTCGAAAATCTAGACTCACAGGAGAACGACCATAAGGTGCCCGAGGCAGCAATAGACCCTTGGAGACAAGTCGGCTGGAGGCCGATGTATTGAATCTCTACGCAATTTGAGTGTTCCATCGGCATTAGGAGGCCCTGAACCGTACAATTAACTATCATTTTTGCGTCGGATTCGAAAATCTAGACTCACCGGAGACGGAAAATGTGGTGCCCGAGGCAGCGATATCACCTTGGAGACAAGTCGGCTGGAGGCCGATGTATTGAATCTCGACGCAATTTGAGTCTTCTATCGTCATTAGGAGGCGCTGAACGTTACAATTCACTATCATTTTTGCGTCGGATTCGATAATCTAAACTCACAGGAGAAGGACCATGTGGTGCCCGAGGCAGCAATAGACCCTTGGAGACAAGTCGGCTGCAGGCCGATGTATTGAATCTTGACGCAATTTGAGTGTTCCATCGTCATTACAAGGCCCTGAACGTTACAATTAACTTTCATTTTTGCGTGGGATTCGAAAATCGGGACTCACAGGAGAACGACCATAAGGTGCCCGAGGCAGCAATAGACCCTTGGAGACAAGTCGGCTGGAGGCCGATGTATTGAATCTCGACGCAATTTGAGTGTTCCATCGGCATTAGGAGGCCCTGAACCGTACAATTAACTATCCCTTTTGCGTCGGATTCGTAAATCTAGACTCACCGGAGACGGACCATGTGGTGCCCGAGGCAGCGATACCCCCTTGGAGACAAGTCGGCTGGAGGACGATGTATTGAATCTCGACGCAATTTGAGTGTCCCATCGTCATTAGGAGGCCCTAAACGTTACAATTAACTATCATTATTGCGTCGGATTCGATAATCTAAAATCACAGGAGCACAAACATTAGGTGCCCGAGGCAGCAACATACCCTTGGAGACAAGTAGGCTGGAGGCCGATGTATTGAATCTCGACGCAATTTGAGTGTTTCATCGTCATTACAAGGCCCTGAACGTTACAATTAACTATCATTTTTGCGTCGGATTCGAAAATCTAGACTCACCGGAGACGGACCATGTGGTGCCCGAGGCAGCGATATCCCCTTGGAGACAAGTCGGCTGGAGGCCGATGTATTGAATCTCGACGCAATTTCAGAGTTCCATCGTCATTAGGAGGCCCTGAACGTTACAATTAACAATCATTTTTGCGTCGGATTCGAAAATCTAGACTCACAGGAGAACGACCATAAGGTGCCCGAGGCAGCAATAGACCCTTGGAGACAAGTCGGCTGGAGGACGATGTATTGAATCTCGACGCAATTTGAGAGTTCCATCGGCATTACGAGGCCCTGAACGTTTCAATTAACTATCATTTTTGCGTCGGATTCGAAAATCTAGACTTACAAGAGAACAACCATGAGGTGCCTGAGACTGCAATATCCTCTTGGAGACAAGTCGGCTGCAGGCCGATGTATTGAATCTCGACGCAATTTGAGAGTTCCATCGGCATTAGGAGGCCCTGAACGTTTCAATTAACTATCATTTTTGCGTCGGATTCGAAAATCTAGATTTACAAGAGAACGACCATGAGGTGCCTGAGACTGCAATATCCTCTTGGATACAAGTCGACTGGAGGTCGATGTATTGAATCTCGACGCAATTTGAGTCTTCTATCGTCATTAGGAGGCGCTGAACGTTACAATTCACTATCATTTTTGCGTCGGATTCGATAATCTAAACTCACAGGAGAACGACCATAAGGTGCCGAGGCAGCAACAGACCCTTGGAGACAAGTCGGCTGGAGGCCGATGTATTGAATCTGGACGCAATTTGAGAGTTCCATCGTCATTAGGAGGCCCTGAACGTTACAATTAACTATCATTTTTGCGTCGGATTCGAAAATCTAGACTCACAGGAGAAGGACCATGTGGTGCCCGAGGCAGGAATAGACCCTTGGAGACAAGTCGGCTGCAGGCCGATGTATTGAATCTTGACGCAATTTGAGAGTTCCATCGTCATTACAAGGCCCTGAACGTTACAATTAACTTTCATTTTTGCGTGGGATTCGAAAATCTAGACTCACAGGAGAACGACCATAAGGTGCCCGAGGCAGCAATAGACCCTTGGAGACAAGTCGGCTGGAGGCCGATGTATTGAATCTCGACGCAATTTGAGTGTTCCATCGGCATTAGGAGGCCCTGAACGTTACAATTAACTATAATTTTTGCGTCGGATTCGAAAATCTAGACTCACCGGAGACGGACCATGTGGTGCCCGAGGCAGCGATATCCACTTGGAGACAAGTCGGCTGGAGGCCGATGTATTGAATCTTGACGCAATTTGAGTGTTCCATCGTCATTACAAGGCCCTGAACGTTACAATTAACTTTCATTTTTGCGTCGGATTCGAAAATCTAGACTCACAGGAGAACGACCATAAGGTGCCCGAGGCAGCAATAGACCCTTGGAGACAAGTCGGCTGGAGGCCGATGTATTGAATCTCGACGCAATTTGAGTGTTCCATCGGCATTAGGAGGCCCTGAACCGTACAATTAACTATCATTTTTGCGTCGGATTCGAAAATCTAGACTCACCGGAGACGGAAAATGTGGTGCCCGAGGCAGCGATATCACCTTGGAGACAAGTCGGCTGGAGGCCGATGTATTGAATCTCGACGCAATTTGAGTCTTCTATCGTCATTAGGAGGCGCTGAACGTTACAATTCACTATCATTTTTGCGTCGGATTCGATAATCTAAACTCACAGGAGAAGGACCATGTGGTGCCCGAGGAAGCAATATACCCTTGGAGACAAGTCGGCTGCAGGCCGATGTATTGAATCTTGACGCAATTTGAGTGTTCCATCGTCATTACAAGGCCCTGAACGTTACAATTAACTTTCATTTTTGCGTGGGATTCGAAAATCTAGACTCACAGGAGAACGACCATAAGGTGCCCGAGGCAGCAATAGACCCTTGGAGACAAGTCGGCTGGAGGCCGATGTATTGAATCTCGACGCAATTTGAGTGTTCCATCGGCATTAGGAGGCCCTGAACCGTACAATTAACTGTCCCTTTTGCGTCGGATTCGTAAATCTAGACTCACCGGAGACGGACCATGTGGTGCCCGAGGCAGCGATACCCCCTTGGAGACAAGTCGGCTGGAGGACGATGTATTGAATCTCGACGCAATTTGAGTGTCCCATCGTCATTAGGAGGCCCTAAACGTTACAATTAACTATCATTATTGCGTCGGATTCGATAATCTAAAATCACAGGAGCACAAACATTAGGTGCCCGAGGCAGCAACATACCCTTGGAGACAAGTCGGCTGGAGGCCGATGTATTGAATCTCGACGCAATTTCAGAGTTCCATCGTCATTAGGAGGCCCTGAACGTTACAATTAACAATCATTTTTGCGTCGGATTCGAAAATCTAGACTCACAGGAGAACGACCATAAGGTGCCCGAGGCAGCAATAGACCCTTGGAGACAAGTCGGCTGGAGGACGATGTATTGAATCTCGACGCAATTTGAGAGTTCCATCGGCATTACGAGGCCCTGAACGTTTCAATTAACTATCATTTTTGCGTCGGATTCGAAAATCTAGACTTACAAGAGAACAACCATGAGGTGCCTGAGACTGCAATATCCTCTTGGAGACAAGTCGGCTGCAGGCCGATGTATTGAATCTTGACGCAATTTGAGAGTTCCATCGTCATTAGGAGGACCTGAACGTTACAATTAACAATCATTTTTGCGTCGGATTCGAAAATCTAGACTCACAGGAGAACGACCATGAGGTGCCCGAGGCAGCAATAGACCCTTGGAGACAAGTCGGCTGGAGGCCGATGTATTGAATCTCGACGCAATCTGAGAGTTCCACCGTCATTAGGAGGCCCTAAACGTTGCAATTAACTATCATTTTTGCGTCGGAATCGATAATCTAGACATACAAGAGAATGACCATAAGGTGCCCGACGCAGCAACAGACGCTTGGAGACAAGTCGGCTGGAGGCCGATGTATTGGATCTCGACGCAATTTGAGTGTTCCATCGTCATTAGGAGGCCCTAAACGTTACAATTAACTATCATTTTTGCGTCGGATTCGAAAATCTAGACTCACCGGAGACGGAAAATGTGGTGCCCGAGGCAGCGATATCACCTTGGAGACAAGTCGGCTGGAGGCCGATGTATTGAATCTCGACGCAATTTGAGTCTTCTATCGTCATTAGGAGGCGCTGAACGTTACAATTCACTATCATTTTTGCGTCGGATTCGATAATCTAAACTCACAGGAGAAGGACCATGTGGTGCCCGAGGCAGCAATAGACCCTTGGAGACAAGTCGGCTGCAGGCCGATGTATTGAATCTTGACGCAATTTGAGTGTTCCATCGTCATTACAAGGCCCTGAACGTTACAATTAACTTTCATTTTTGCGTGGGATTCGAAAATCGGGACTCACAGGAGAACGACCATAAGGTGCCCGAGGCAGCAATAGACCCTTGGAGACAAGTCGGCTGGAGGCCGATGTATTGAATCTCGACGCAATTTGAGTGTTCCATCGGCATTAGGAGGCCCTGAACCGTACAATTAACTATCCCTTTTGCGTCGGATTCGTAAATCTAGACTCACCGGAGACGGACCATGTGGTGCCCGAGGCAGCGATACCCCCTTGGAGACAAGTCGGCTGGAGGACGATGTATTGAATCTCGACGCAATTTGAGTGTCCCATCGTCATTAGGAGGCCCTAAACGTTACAATTAACTATCATTATTGCGTCGGATTCGATAATCTAAAATCACAGGAGCACAAACATTAGGTGCCCGAGGCAGCAACATACCCTTGGAGACAAGTAGGCTGGAGGCCGATGTATTGAATCTCGACGCAATTTGAGTGTTTCATCGTCATTACAAGGCCCTGAACGTTACAATTAACTATCATTTTTGCGTCGGATTCGAAAATCTAGACTCACCGGAGACGGACCATGTGGTGCCCGAGGCAGCGATATCCCCTTGGAGACAAGTCGGCTGGCGGCCGATGTATTGAATCTCGACGCAATTTCAGAGTTCCATCGTCATTAGGAGGCCCTGAACGTTACAATTAACAATCATTTTTGCGTCGGATTCGAAAATCTAGACTCACAGGAGAACGACCATAAGGTGCCCGAGGCAGCAATAGACCCTTGGAGACAAGTCAGCTGGAGGACGATGTATTGAATCTCGACGCAATTTGAGAGTTCCATCGGCATTACGAGGCCCTGAACGTTTCAATTAACTATCATTTTTGCGTCGGATTCGAAAATCTAGACTTACAAGAGAACAACCATGAGGTGCCTGAGACTGCAATATCCTCTTGGAGACAAGTCGGCTGCAGGCCGATGTATTGAATCTCGACGCAATTTGAGAGTTCCATCGGCATTAGGAGGCCCTGAACGTTTCAATTAACTATCATTTTTGCGTCGGATTCGAAAATCTAGATTTACAAGAGAACGACCATGAGGTGCCTGAGACTGCAATATCCTCTTGGATACAAGTCGACTGGAGGTCGATGTATTGAATCTCGACGCAATTTGAGTCTTCTATCGTCATTAGGAGGCGCTGAACGTTACAATTCACTATCATTTTTGCGTCGGATTCGATAATCTAAACTCACAGGAGAACGACCATAAGGTGCCGAGGCAGCAACAGACCCTTGGAGACAAGTCGGCTGGAGGCCGATGTATTGAATCTCGACGCAATTTGAGAGTTCCATCGTCATTAGGAGGCCCTGAACGTTACAATTAACTATCATTTTTGCGTCGGATTCGAAAATCTAGACTCACAGGAGAAGGACCATGTGGTGCCCGAGGCAGGAATAGACCCTTGGAGACAAGTCGGCTGCAGGCCGATGTATTGAATCTTGACGCAATTTGAGAGTTCCATCGTCATTACAAGGCCCTGAACGTTACAATTAACTTTCATTTTTGCGTGGGATTCGAAAATCTAGACTCACAGGAGAACGACCATAAGGTGCCCGAGGCAGCAATAGACCCTTGGAGACAAGTCGGCTGGAGGCCGATGTATTGAATCTCGACGCAATTTGAGTGTTCCATCGGCATTAGGAGGCCCTGAACGTTACAATTAACTATAATTTTTGCGTCGGATTCGAAAATCTAGACTCACCGGAGACGGACCATGTGGTGCCCGAGGCAGCGATATCCACTTGGAGACAAGTCGGCTGGAGGCCGATGTATTGAATCTCGACGCAATTTGAAAGTTCCATCGTCATTAGGAGGCCCTGAACGTTACAATTCACTATCATTTTTGCGTCGGATTCGAAAATCTAGACTCACAGGAGAAGGACCATGTGGTGCCCGAGGCAGCAACAGACCCTTTTAGACAAGTCGGCTGGAGGCCGATGTATTGAATCTCGACGCAATTTGAGTGTTCCATCGGCATTAGGAGGCCCTGAACGTTACAATTAACTATCATTTTTGCGTCGGATTCGAAAATCTAGACTCACCGGAGACGGACCATGTGGTGCCCGAGGCAGCGATATCCCCTTGGAGACAAGTCGGCTGGAGGCCGATGTATTGTATCTCGACGCAATTTGAGTGTTCCATCGGCATTAGGAGGCCCCTAACGTTACAATTAACTATCATTTTTGCGTCGGATTCGAAAATCTAGACTCACAGGAGAACGACCATAAGGTGCCCGAGGCAGCAACAGACCCTTGGAGACAAGTCGGCTGGAGGCCGATGTATTGAATCTCGACGCAATTTGAGTGTTCCATCGTCATTAGGAGGCCCTAAACGGTACAATTAACTATCATTTTTGCGTCGGATTCGATAATCTAGACTTACAAGAGAACGACCATAAGGTGCCCGAGGCAGCAACAGACCCTCGGAGACAAGTCGGCTGGAGGCCGATGTATTGAATCTCGACGCAATTTGAGTGTTCCATCGGCATTAGGAGGCCATGAACGTTACAATTAACTATCATTTTTGCGTCGGATTCGAAAATCTAGACTTACAAGAGAACGACCATAAGGTGCCCGAGGCAGCAATAGACCCTTTGAGACAAGTCGGCTGGAGGCCGATGTATTGAATCTCGACGCAATTTGAGAGTTCCATCGTCATTAGGAGGCCCTGAACGTTACAATTAACTATCATTTTTGCGTCGGATTCGAAAATCTAGACTTACTAGAGAACAACCATGAGGTGCCTGAGACTGCAATATCCTCTTGGAGACAAGTCGGCTGCAGGCCGATGTATTGAATCTCGACGCAATTTGAGAGTTCCATCGTCATTAGGAGGCCCTGAACGTTACAATTAACAATCATTTTTGCGTCGGATTCGAAAATCTAGACTCACAGGAGAACGACCATGAGGTGCCCGAGGCAGCAATAGACCCTTGGAGACAAGTCGGCTGGAGGCCGATGTATTGAATCTCGACGCAATCTGAGAGTTCCATCGTCATTAGGAGGCCCTAAACGTTACAATTAACTATCATTTTTACGTCGGAATCGATAATCTAGACATACAAGAGAATGACCATAAGGTGCCCGACGCAGCAACTGACGCTTGGAGACAAGTCGGCTGGAGGACGATGTATTGGATCTCGACGCAATTTGAGTGTTCCATCGTCATTAGGAGGCCCTAAACGTTACAATTCACTATCATTTTTGCGTCGGATTCGAAAATCTAGACTCACAGGAGAACGACCATAAGGTGCCCGAGGCAGCAATAGACCCTTGGAGACAAGTCGGCTGGAGGACGATGTATTGAATCTCGACGCAATTTGAGAGTTCCATCGGCATTACGAGGCCCTGAACGTTTCAATTAACTATCATTTTTGCGTCGGATTCGAAAATCTAGATTTACAAGAGAACGACCATGAGGTGCCTGAGACTGCAATATCCTCTTGGATACAAGTCGACTGGAGGTCGATGTATTGAATCTCGACGCAATTTGAGTCTTCTATCGTCATTAGGAGGCGCTGAACGTTACAATTCACTATCATTTTTGCGTCGGATTCGATAATCTAAACTCACAGGAGAACGACCATAAGGTGCCGAGGCATCAACAGACCCTTGGAGACAAGTCGGCTGGAGGCCGATGTATTGAATCTCGACGCAATTTGAGAGTTCCATCGTCATTAGGAGGCCCTGAACGTTACAATTAACTATAATTTTTGCGTCGGATTCGAAAATCTAGACTCACCGGAGACGGACCATGTGGTGCCCGAGGCAGCGATATCCACTTGGAGACAAGTCGGCTGGAGGCCGATGTATTGAATCTCGACGCAATTTGAGAGTTCCATCGTCATTAGGAGGCCCTGAACGTTACAATTCACTATCATTTTTGCGTCGGATTCGAAAATCTAGACTCACAGGAGAAGGACCATGTGGTGCCCGAGGCAGCAACAGACCCTTTTAGACAAGTCGGCTGGAGGCCGATGTATTGAATCTCGACGCAATTTGAGTGTTCCATCGGCATTAGGAGGCCCTGAACGTTACAATTAACTATCATTTTTGCGTCGGATTCGAAAATCTAGACTCACCGGAGACGGACCATGTGGTGCCCGAGGCAGCGATATCCCCTTGGAGACAAGTCGGCTGGAGGCCGATGTATTGGATCTCGACGCAATTTGAGTGTTCCATCGGCATTAGGAGGCCCCTAACGTTACAATTAACTATCATTTTTGCGTCGGATTCGAAAATCTAGACTCACAGGAGAACGACCATAAGGTGCCCGAGGCAGCAACAGACCCTTGGAGACAAGTCGGCTGGAGGCCGATGTATTGAATCTCGACGCAATTTGAGTGTTCCATCGTCATTAGGAGGCCCTAAACGGTACAATTAACTATCATTTTTGCGTCGGATTCGATAATCTAGACTTACAAGAGAACGACCATAAGGTGCCCGAGGCAGCAACAGACCCTCGGAGACAAGTCGGCTGGAGGCCGATGTATTGAATCTCGACGCAATTTGAGTGTTCCATCGGCATTAGGAGGCCATGAACGTTACAATTAACTATCATTTTTGCGTCGGATTCGAAAATCTAGACTTACAAGAGAACGACCATAAGGTGCCCGAGGCAGCAATAGACCCTTTGAGACAAGTCGGCTGGAGGCCGATGTATTGAATCTCGACGCAATTTGAGAGTTCCATCGTCATTAGGAGGCCCTGAACGTTACAATTAACTATCATTTTTGCGTCGGATTCGAAAATCTAGACTTACTAGAGAACAACCATGAGGTGCCTGAGACTGCAATATCCTCTTGGAGACAAGTCGGCTGCAGGCCGATGTATTGAATCTCGACGCAATTTGAGAGTTCCATCGTCATTAGGAGGCCCTGAACGTTACAATTAACAATCATTTTTGCGTCGGATTCGAAAATCTAGACTCACAGGAGAACGACCATGAGGTGCCCGAGGCAGCAATAGACCCTTGGAGACAAGTCGGCTGGAGGCCGATGTATTGAATCTCGACGCAATCTGAGAGTTCCATCGTCATTAGGAGGCCCTAAACGTTACAATTAACTATCATTTTTACGTCGGAATCGATAATCTAGACATACAAGAGAATGACCATAAGGTGCCCGACGCAGCAACTGACGCTTGGAGACAAGTCGGCTGGAGGCCGATGTATTGGATCTCGACGCAATTTGAGTGTTCCATCGTCATTAGGAGGCCCTAAACGTTACAATTCACTATCATTTTTGCGTCGGATTCGAAAATCTAGACTCACAGGAGAAGGACCATGTGGTGCCCGAGGCAGCAACAGACCCTTGTAGACAAGTCGGCTGCAGGCCGATGTATTGAATCTCGACGCAATTTGATTGTTCCATCGTCACTACAAGGCCCTGAACGTTACAATTAACTATCATTTTTGCGTCGGATTCGAAAATATAGACTCACAGGAGAAGGACCATGAGGTGCCCGAGGCAGCAATAGACCCTTGGAGACAAGTCGGCTGGAGGCCGATGTATTGAATCTCGACGCAATTTGAGTGTTCCATCGTCATTAGTAGGCCCTAAACGTTACAATTCACTGTCATTTTTGCGTCGGATTCGAAAATCTAGACTCGCAGGAGAAGGACCATGTGGTGCCCGAGGCAGCAATAGACCCTTGGAGACAAGTCGGCTGGAGGCCGATGTATTGAATCTCGACGCAATTTGAGTGTTCCATCGTCATTAGGAGGCCCTAAACGTTACAACTCACTATCAGTTTTGCGTCGGGTTCGAAAATCTAGACTCACAGGAAAAGGACCATGTGGTGCCCGAGGCATCAATAGACCCTTGGAGACAAGTCGGCTGGAGGCCGATGTATTGAATCTCGACGCAATTTGAGTGTTCCATCGGCATTAGGAGGCCCTGAACGTTACAATTAACAATCATTTTTGCGTCGGATTCGAAAATCTAGACTCACCGGAGACGGAAAATGTGGTGCCCGAGGCAGCGATATCACCTTGGAGACAAGTCGGCTGGAGGCCGATGTATTGAATCTCGACGCAATTTGAGAGTTCCATCGTCATTAGGAGGCCCTGAACGTTACAATTAACAATCATTTTTGCGTCGGAATCGAAAATCTAGCCTTACAAGAGAACGAACGTAAGGTTCCCGATTCAGCATTAGACCCTTGGAGACAAGTCGGCTGGAGGACGATGTATTGAATCAAGACGCAATTTGAGTGTCCCATCGTCATTAGGAGGCCCTAAACGTTACAATTAACTATCATTATTGCGTCGGATTCGATAATCTAAAATCACAGGAGAACAACCATAAGGTGCCCAAGGCAGCAACAGACCCTTGGAGACAAGTAGGCTGGAGGCCGATGTATTGAATCTCGACGCAATTTGAGTCTTCTATCGTCATTAGGAGGCGCTGAACGTTACAATTCACTATCATTTTTGCGTCGGATTCGATAATCTAAACTCACAGGAGAAGGACCATGTGGTGCCCGAGGCAGCAATAGACCCTTGGAGACAAGTCGGCTGCAGGCCGATGTATTGAATCTTGACGCAATTTGAGTGTTCCATCGTCATTACAAGGCCCTGAACGTTACAATTAACTTTCATTTTTGCGTCGGATTCGAAAATCTAGACTCACAGGAGAACGACCATAAGGTGCCCGAGGCAGCAATAGACCCTTGGAGACAAGTCGGCTGGAGGCCGATGTATTGAATCTCGACGCAATTTGAGTGTTCCATCGGCATTAGGAGGCCCTGAACCGTACAATTAACTATCATTTTTGCGTCGGATTCGAAAATCTAGACTCACCGGAGACGGAAAATGTGGTCCCGAGGCAGCGATATCACCTTGGAGACAAGTCGGCTGGAGGCCGATGTATTGAATCTCGATGCAATTTGAGTCTTCTATCGTCATTAGGAGGCGCTGAACGTTACAATTCACTATCATTTTTGCGTCGGATTCGATAATCTAAACTCACAGGAGAAGGACCATGTGGTGCCCGAGGCAGCAATAGACCCTTGGAGACAAGTCGGCTGCAGGCCGATGTATTGAATCTTGACGCAATTTGAGTGTTCCATCGTCATTACAAAGCCCTGAACGTTACAATTAACTTTCATTTTTGCGTGGGATTCGAAAATCTAGACTCACAGGAGAACGACCATAAGGTGCCCGAGGCAGCAATAGACCCTTGGAGACAAGTCGGCTGGAGGCCGATGTATTGAATCTCGACGCAATTTGAGTGTTCCATCGGCATTAGGAGGCCCTGAACCGTACAATTAACTGTCCCTTTTGCGTCGGATTCGTAAATCTAGACTCACCGGAGACGGACCATGTGGTGCCCGAGGCAGCGATACCCCCTTGGAGACAAGTCGGCTGGAGGACGATGTATTGAATCTCGACGCAATTTGAGTGTCCCATCGTCATTAGGAGGCCCTAAACGTTACAATTAACTATCATTATTGCGTCGGATTCGATAATCTAAAATCACAGGAGAACAACCATAAGGTGCCCAAGGCAGCAACAGACCCTTGGAGACAAGTAGGCTGGAGGCCGATGTATTGAATCTCGACGCAATTTGAGTCTTCTATCGTCATTAGGAGGCGCTGAACGTTACAATTCACTATCATTTTTGCGTCGGATTCGATAATCTAAACTCACAGGAGAAGGACCATGTGGTGCCCGAGGCAGCA
This sequence comes from Schistocerca americana, assembly GCF_021461395.2. Lineage (NCBI taxonomy): Eukaryota > Metazoa > Arthropoda > Insecta > Orthoptera > Acrididae > Schistocerca > Schistocerca americana. The sequence goes on from NC_060123.1 coordinate 775,648,550, forward strand.
ATAGACCCTTGGAGACAAGTCGGCTGGAGGACGATGTATTGAATCTCGACGCAATTTGAGAGTTCCATCGGCATTACGAGGCCCTGAACGTTTCAATTAACTATCATTTTTGCGTCGGATTCGAAAATCTAGATTTACAAGAGAACGACCATGAGGTGCCTGAGACTGCAATATCCTCTTGGATACAAGTCGACTGGAGGTCGATGTATTGAATCTCGACGCAATTTGAGTCTTCTATCGTCATTAGGAGGCGCTGAACGTTACAATTCACTATCATTTTTGCGTCGGATTCGATAATCTAAACTCACAGGAGAACGACCATAAGGTGCCGAGGCAGCAACAGACCCTTGGAGACAAGTCGGCTGGAGGCCGATGTATTGAATCTCGACGCAATTTGAGAGTTCCATCGACATTAGGAGGCCCTGAACGTTACAATTAACTATCATTTTTGCGTCGGATTCGAAAATCTAGACTCACAGGAGAAGGACCATGTGGTGCCCGAGGCAGCAATAGACCCTTGGAGACAAGTCGGCTGCAGGCCGATGTATTGAATCTTGACGCAATTTGAGAGTTCCATCGTCATTACAAGGCCCTGAACGTTACAATTAACTTTCATTTTTGCGTGGGATTCGAAAATCTAGACTCACAGGAGAACGACCATAAGGTGCCCGAGGCAGCAATAGACCCTTGGAGACAAGTCGGCTGGAGGCCGATGTATTGAATCTCGACGCAATTTGAGTGTTCCATCTTCATTAGGAGGCCCTGAACGTTACAATTAACTATAATTTTTGCGTCGGATTCGAAAATCTAGACTCACCGGAGACGGACCATGTGGTGCCCGAGGCAGCGATATCCACTTGGAGACAAGTCGGCTGGAGGCCGATGTATTGAATCTCGACGCAATTTGAGAGTTCCATCGTCATTAGGAGGCCCTGAACGTTACAATTCACTATCATTTTTGCGTCGGATTCGAAAATCTAGACTCACAGGAGAAGGACCATGTGGTGCCCGAGGCAGCAACAGACCCTTTTAGACAAGTCGGCTGGAGGCCGATGTATTGAATCTCGACGCAATTTGAGTGTTCCATCGGCATTAGGAGGCCCTGAACGTTACAATTAACTATCATTTTTGCGTCGGATTCGAAAATCTAGACTCACCGGAGACGGACCATGTGGTGCCCGAGGCAGCGATATCCCCTTGGAGACAAGTCGGCTGGAGGCCGATGTATTGGATCTCGACGCAGTTTGAGTGTTCCATCGGCATTAGGAGGCCCCTAACGTTACAATTAACTATCATTTTTGCGTCGGATTCGAAAATCTAGACTCACAGGAGAACGACCATGAGGTGCCCGAGGCAGCAATAGACCCTTGGAGACAAGTCGGCTGGAGGCCGATGTATTGAATCTCGACGCAATTTGAGAGTTCCATCGTCATTAGGAGGCCCTGAACGTTACAATTAACTATCATTTTTGCGTCGGATTCGAAAATCTAGACTTACTAGAGAACAACCATGAGGTGCCTGAGACTGCAATATCCTCTTGGAGACAAGTCGGCTGCAGGCCGATGTATTGAATCTCGACGCAATTTGAGAGTTCCATCGTCATTAGGAGGCCCTGAACGTTACAATTAACAATCATTTTTGCGTCGGATTCGAAAATCTAGACTCACAGGAGAAGGACCATGTGGTGCCCGAGGCAGCAACAGACCCTTGTAGACAAGTCGGCTGCAGGCCGATGTATTGAATCTCGACGCAATTTGATTGTTCCATCGTCACTACAAGGCCCTGAACGTTACAATTAACTATCATTTTTGCGTCGGATTCGAAAATATAGACTCACAGGAGAAGGACCATGAGGTGCCCGAGGCAGCAATAGACCCTTGGAGACAAGTCGGCTGGAGGCCGATGTATTGAATCTCGACGCAATTTGAGTGTTCCATCGTCATTAGTAGGCCCTAAACGTTACAATTCACTGTCATTTTTGCGTCGGATTCGAAAATCTAGACTCGCAGGAGAAGGACCATGTGGTGCCCGAGGCAGCAATAGACCCTTGGAGACAAGTCGGCTGGAGGCCGATGTATTGAATCTCGACGCAATTTGAGTGTTCCATCGTCATTAGGAGGCCCTAAACGTTACAACTCACTATCAGTTTTGCGTCGGGTTCGAAAATCTAGACTCACAGGAAAAGGACCATGTGGTGCCCGAGGCATCAATAGACCCTTGGAGACAAGTCGGCTGGAGGCCGATGTATTGAATCTCGACGCAATTTGAGTGTTCCATCGGCATTAGGAGGCCCTGAACGTTACAATTAACAATCATTTTTGCGTCGGATTCGAAAATCTAGACTCACCGGAGACGGAAAATGTGGTGCCCGAGGCAGCGATATCACCTTGGAGACAAGTCGGCTGGAGGCCGATGTATTGAATCTCGACGCAATTTGAGAGTTCCATCGTCATTAGGAGGCCCTGAACGTTACAATTAACAATCATTTTTGCGTCGGAATCGAAAATCTAGCCTTACAAGAGAACGAACGTAAGGTTCCCGATTCAGCATTAGACCCTTGGAGACAAGTCGGCTGGAGGACGATGTATTGAATCAAGACGCAATTTGAGTGTCCCATCGTCATTAGGAGGCCCTAAACGTTACAATTAACTATCATTATTGCGTCGGATTCGATAATCTAAAATCACAGGAGAACAACCATAAGGTGCCCAAGGCAGCAACAGACCCTTGGAGACAAGTAGGCTGGAGGCCGATGTATTGAATCTCGACGCAATTTGAGTCTTCTATTGTCATTAGGAGGCGCTGAACGTTACAATTCACTATCATTTTTGCGTCGGATTCGATAATCTAAACTCACAGGAGAAGGACCATGTGGTGCCCGAGGCAGCAATAGACCCTTGGAGACAAGTCGGCTGCAGGCCGATGTATTGAATCTTGACGCAATTTGAGTGTTCCATCGTCATTACAAGGCCCTGAACGTTACAATTAACTTTCATTTTTGCGTCGGATTCGAAAATCTAGACTCACAGGAGAACGACCATAAGGTGCCCGAGGCAGCAATAGACCCTTGGAGACAAGTCGGCTGGAGGCCGATGTATTGAATCTCGACGCAATTTGAGTGTTCCATCGGCATTAGGAGGCCCTGAACCGTACAATTAACTAACATTTTTGCGTCGGATTCGAAAATCTAGACTCACCGGAGACGGAAAATGTGGTGCCCGAGGCAGCGATATCACCTTGGAGACAAGTCGGCTGGAGGCCGATGTATTGAATCTCGATGCAATTTGAGTCTTCAATCGTCATTAGGAGGCGCTGAACGTTACAATTCACTATCATTTTTGCGTCGGATTCGATAATCTAAACTCACAGGAGAAGGACCATGTGGTGCCCGAGGCAGCAATAGACCCTTGGAGACAAGTCGGCTGCAGGCCGATGTATTGAATCTTGACGCAATTTGAGTGTTCCATCGTCATTACAAAGCCCTGAACGTTACAATTAACTTTCATTTTTGCGTGGGATTCGAAAATCTAGACTCACAGGAGAACGACCATAAGGTGCCCGAGGCAGCAATAGACCCTTGGAGACAAGTCGGCTGGAGGCCGATGTATTGAATCTCGACGCAATTTGAGTGTTCCATCGGCATTAGGAGGCCCTGAACCGTACAATTAACTGTCCCTTTTGCGTCGGATTCGTAAATCTAGACTCACCGGAGACGGACCATGTGGTGCCCGAGGCAGCGATACCCCCTTGGAGACAAGTCGGCTGGAGGACGATGTATTGAATCTCGACGCAATTTGAGTGTCCCATCGTCATTAGGAGGCCCTAAACGTTACAATTAACTATCATTATTGCGTCGGATTCGATAATCTAAAATCACAGGAGAACAACCATAAGGTGCCCAAGGCAGCAACAGACCCTTGGAGACAAGTAGGCTGGAGGCCGATGTATTGAATCTCGACGCAATTTGAGTCTTCTATCGTCATTAGGAGGCGCTGAACGTTACAATTCACTATCATTTTTGCGTCGGATTCGATAATCTAAACTCACAGGAGAAGGACCATGTGGTGCCCGAGGCAGCAATAGACCCTTGGAGACAAGTCGGCTGCAGGCCGATGTATTGAATCTTGACGCAATTTGAGTGTTCCATCGTCATTACAAGGCCCTGAACGTTACAATTAACTTTCATTTTTGCGTCGGATTCGAAAATCTAGACTCACAGGAGAACGACCATAAGGTGCCCGAGGCAGCAATAGACCCTTGGAGACAAGTCGGCTGGAGGCCGATGTATTGAATCTCGACGCAATTTGAGTGTTCCATCGGCAATAGGAGGCCCTGAACCGTACAATTAACTATCATTTTTGCGTCGGATTCGAAAATCTAGACTCACCGGAGACGGAAAATGTGGTGCCCGAGGCAGCGATATCACCTTGGAGACAAGTCGGCTGGAGGCCGATGTATTGAATCTCGACGCAATTTGAGTCTTCTATCGTCATTAGGAGGCGCTGAACGTTACAATTCACTATCATTTTTGCGTCGGATTCGATAATCTAAACTCACAGGAGAAGGACCATGTGGTGCCCGAGGCAGCAATAGACCCTTGGAGACAAGTCGGCTGCAGGCCGATGAATTGAATCTTGACGCAATTTGAGTGTTCCATCGTCATTACAAGGCCCTGAACGTTACAATTAACTTTCATTTTTGCGTGGGATTCGAAAATCTAGACTCACAGGAGAACGACCATAAGGTGCCCGAGGCAGCAATAGACCCTTGGAGACAAGTCGGCTGGAGGCCGATGTATTGAATCTCGACGCAATTTGAGTGTTCCATCGGCATTAGGAGGCCCTGAACCGTACAATTAACTATCCCTTTTGCGTCGGATTCGTAAATCTAGACTCACCGGAGACGGACCATGTGGTGCCCGAGGCAGCGATACCCCCTTGGAGACAAGTCGGCTGGAGGACGATGTATTGAATCTCGACGCAATTTGAGTGTCCCATCGTCATTAGGAGGCCCTAAACGTTACAATTAACTATCATTATTGCGTCGGATTCGATAATCTAAAATCACAGGAGCACAACCATTAGGTGCCCGAGGCAGCAACATACCCTTGGAGACAAGTAGGCTGGAGGCCGATGTATTGAATCTCGACGCAATTTGAGTGTTTCATCGTCATTACAAGGCCCTGAACGTTACAATTAACTATCATTTTTGCGTCGGATTCGAAAATCTAGACTCACCGGAGACGGACCATGTGGTGCCCGAGGCAGCGATATCCCCTTGGAGACAAGTCGGCTGGAGGCCGATGTATTGAATCTCGACGCAATTTCAGAGTTCCATCGTCATTAGGAGGCCCTGAACGTTACAATTAACAATCATTTTTGCGTCGGATTCGAAAATCTAGACTCACAGGAGAACGACCATAAGGTGCCCGAGGCAGCAATAGACCCTTGGAGACAAGTCGGCTGGAGGACGATGTATTGAATCTCGACGCAATTTGAGAGTTCCATCGGCATTACGAGGCCCTGAACGTTTCAATTAACTATCATTTTTGCGTCGGATTCGAAAATCTAGACTTACAAGAGAACAACCATGAGGTGCCTGAGACTGCAATATCCTCTTGGAGACAAGTCGGCTGCAGGCCGATGTATTGAATCTCGACGCAATTTGAGAGTTCCATCGTCATTAGGAGGCCCTGAACGTTACAATTAACAATCATTTTTGCGTCGGATTCGAAAATCTAGACTCACAGGAGAACGACCATGAGGTGCCCGAGGCAGCAATAGACCCTTGGAGACAAGTCGGCTGGAGGCCGATGTATTGAATCTCGACGCAATCTGAGAGTTCCACCGTCATTAGGAGGCCCTAAACGTTGCAATTAACTATCATTTTTGCGTCGGAATCGATAATCTAGACATACAAGAGAATGACCATAAGGTGCCCGACGCAGCAACAGACGCTTGGAGACAAGTCGGCTGGAGGCCGATGTATTGGATCTCGACGCAATTTGAGTGTTCCATCGTCATTAGGAGGCCCTAAACGTTACAATTAACTATCATTTTTGCGTCGGATTCGAAAATCTAGACTCACAGGAGAAGGACCATGTGGTGCCCGAGGCAGCAACAGACCCTTGGAGACAAGTCGGCTGCAGGCCGATGTATTGAATCTCGACGCAATTTGATTGTTCCATCGTGACTCCAAGGCCCTGAACGTTACAATTAATTATCATTTTTGCGTCGGATTCGAAAATCTAGACTCACAGGAGAAGGACCATGAGGTGCCCGAGGCAGCAATAGACCCTTGGAGACAAGTCGGCTGGAGGCCGATGTATTGAATCTCGACGCAATTTGAGTGTTCCATCGTCATTAGTAGGCCCTAAACGTTACAATTCACTGTCATTTTTGCGTCGGATTCGAAAATCTAGACTCGCAGGAGAAGGACCATGTGGTGCCCGAGGCAGCAATAGACCCTTGGAGACAAGTCGGCTGGAGGCCGATGTATTGAATCTCGACGCAATTTGAGTGTTCCATCGTCATTAGGAGGCCCTAAACGTAACACCTGACTATCAGTTTTGCGTCGGGTTCGAAAATCTAGACTCACAGGAAAAGGACCATGTGGTGCCCGAGGCAGCAATAGACCCTTGGAGACAAGTCGGCTGGAGGCCGATGTATTGAATCTCGACGCAATTTGAGTGTCCCATCGTCATTAGGAGGCCCTAAACGTTACAATTAACTATCATTATTGCGTCGGATTCGATAATCTAAAATCACAGGAGAACAACCATAAGGTGCCCAAGGCAGCAACAGACCCTTGGAGACAAGTAGGCTGGAGGCCGATGTATTGAATCTCGACGCAATTTGAGTCTTCTATCGTCATTAGGAGGCGCTGAACGTTACAATTCACTATCATTTTTGCGTCGGATTCGATAATCTAAACTCACAGGAGAAGGACCATGTGGTGCCCGAGGCAGCAATAGACCCTTGGAGACAAGTCGGCTGCAGGCCGATGTATTGAATCTTGACGCAATTTGAGTGTTCCATCGTCATTACAAGGCCCTGAACGTTACAATTAACTTTCATTTTTGCGTCGGATTCGAAAATCTAGACTCACAGGAGAACGACCATAAGGTGCCCGAGGCAGCAATAGACCCTTGGAGACAAGTCGGCTGGAGGCCGATGTATTGAATCTCGACGCAATTTGAGTGTTCCATCGGCATTAGGAGGCCCTGAACCGTACAATTAACTATCATTTTTGCGTCGGATTCGAAAATCTAGACTCACCGGAGACGGAAAATGTGGTGCCCGAGGCAGCGATATCACCTTGGAGACAAGTCGGCTGGAGGCCGATGTATTGAATCTCGACGCAATTTGAGTCTTCTATCGTCATTAGGAGGCGCTGAACGTTACAATTCACTATCATTTTTGCGTCGGATTCGATAATCTAAACTCACAGGAGAAGGACCATGTGGTGCCCGAGGCAGCAATAGACCCTTGGAGACAAGTCGGCTGCAGGCCGATGTATTGAATCTTGACGCAATTTGAGTGTTCCATCGTCATTACAAGGCCCTGAACGTTACAATTAACTTTCATTTTTGCGTGGGATTCGAAAATCTAGACTCACAGGAGAACGACCATAAGGTGCCCGAGGCAGCAATAGACCCTTGGAGACAAGTCGGCTGGAGGCCGATGTATTGAATCTCGACGCAATTTGAGTGTTCCATCGGCATTAGGAGGCCCTGAACCGTACAATTAACTATCCCTTTTGCGTCGGATTCGTAAATCTAGACTCACCGGAGACGGACCATGTGGTGCCCGAGGCAGCGATACCCCCTTGGAGACAAGTCGGCTGGAGGACGATGTATTGAATCTCGACGCAATTTGAGTGTCCCATCGTCATTAGGAGGCCCTAAACGTTACAATTAACTATCATTATTGCGTCGGATTCGATAATCTAAAATCACAGGAGCACAACCATTAGGTGCCCGAGGCAGCAACATACCCTTGGAGACAAGTAGGCTGGAGGCCGATGTATTGAATCTCGACGCAATTTGAGTGTTTCATCGTCATTACAAGGCCCTGAACGTTACAATTAACTATCATTTTTGCGTCGGATTCGAAAATCTAGACTCACCGGAGACGGACCATGTGGTGCCCGAGGCAGCGATATCCCCTTGGAGACAAGTCGGCTGGAGGCCGATGTATTGAATCTCGACGCAATTTCAGAGTTCCATCGTCATTAGGAGGCCCTGAACGTTACAATTAACAATCATTTTTGCGTCGGATTCGAAAATCTAGACTCACAGGAGAACGACCATAAGGTGCCCGAGGCAGCAATAGACCCTTGGAGACAAGTCGGCTGGAGGACGATGTATTGAATCTCGACGCAATTTAAGAGTTCCATCGGCATTACGAGGCCCTGAACGTTTCAATTAACTATCATTTTTGCGTCGGATTCGAAAATCTAGACTTACAAGAGAACGACCATGAGGTGCCTGAGACTGCAAAATCCTCTTGGAGACAAGTCGGCTGCAGGCCGATGTATTGAATCTCGACGCAATTTGAGAGTTCCATCGTCATTAGGAGGCCCGGAACGTTACAATTAACAATCATTTTTGCGTCGGATTCGAAAATCTAGACTCACAGGAGAACGACCATGAGGTGCCCGAGGCAGCAATAGACCCTTGGAGACAAGTCGGCTGGAGGCCGATGTATTGAATCTCGACGCAATCTGAGAGTTCCATCGTCATTAGGAGGCCCTAAACGTTGCAATTAACTATCATTTTTGCGTCGGAATCGATAATCTAGACATACAAGAGAATGACCATAAGGTGCCCGACGCAGCAACAGACGCTTGGAGACAAGTCGGCTGGAGGCCGATGTATTGGATCTCGACGCAATTTGAGTGTTCCATCGTCATTAGGAGGCCCTAAACGTTACAATTAACTATCATTTTTGCGTCGGATTCGAAAATCTAGACTCACAGGAGAAGGACCATGTGGTGCCCGAGGCAGCAACAGACCCTTGGAGACAAGTCGGCTGCAGGCCGATGTATTGAATCTCGACGCAATTTGATTGTTCCATCGTCACTCCAAGGCCCTGAACGTTACAATTAATTATCATTTTTGCGTAGGATTCGAAAATCTAGACTCACAGGAGAAGGACCATGTGGTGCCCGAGGCAGCAACAGACCCTTGGAGACAAGTCGGCTGCAGGCCGATGTATTGAATCTCGACGCAATTTGATTGTTCCATCGTGACTCCAAGGCCCTGAACGTTACAATTAATTATCATTTTTGCGTCGGATTCGAAAATCTAGACTCACAGGAGAAGGACCATGAGGTGCCCGAGGCAGCAATAGACCCTTGGAGACAAGTCGGCTGGAGGCCGATGTATTGAATCTCGACGCAATTTGAGTGTTCCATCGTCATTAGTAGGCCCTAAACGTTACAATTCACTGTCATTTTTGCGTCGGATTCGAAAATCTAGACTCGCAGGAGAAGGACCATGTGGTGCCCGAGGCAGCAATAGACCCTTGGAGACAAGTCGGCTGGAGGCCGATGTATTGAATCTCGACGCAATTTGAGTGTTCCATCGTCATTAGGAGGCCCTAAACGTAACAACTGACTATCAGTTTTGCGTCGGGTTCGAAAATCTAGACTCACAGGAAAAGGACCATGTGGTGCCCGAGGCAGCAATAGACCCTTGGAGACAAGTCGGCTGGAGGCCGATGTATTGAATCTCGACGCAATTTGAGTGTCCCATCGTCATTAGGAGGCCCTAAACGTTACAATTAACTATCATTATTGCGTCGGATTCGATAATCTAAAATCACAGGAGAACAACCATAAGGTGCCCAAGGCAACAACAGACCCTTGGAGACAAGTAGGCTGGAGGCCGATGTATTGAATCTCGACGCAATTTGAGTCTTCTATCGTCATTAGGAGGCGCTGAACGTTACAATTCACTATCATTTTTGCGTCGGATTCGATTATCTAAACTCACAGGAGAAGGACCATGTGGTGCCCGAGGCAGCAATAGACCCTTGGAGACAAGTCGGCTGCAGGCCGATGTATTGAATCTTGACGCAATTTGAGTGTTCCATCGTCATTACAAGGCCCTGAACGTTACAATTAACTTTCATTTTTGCGTCGGATTCGAAAATCTAGACTCACAGGAGAACGACCATAAGGTGCCCGAGGCAGCAATAGACCCTTGGAGACAAGTCGGCTGGAGGCCGATGTATTGAATCTCGACGCAATTTGAGTGTTCCATCGGCATTAGGAGGCCCTGAACCGTACAATTAACTATCATTTTTGCGTCGGATTCGAAAATCTAGACTCACCGGAGACGGAAAATGTGGTGCCCGAGGCAGCGATATCACCTTGGAGACAAGTCGGCTGGAGGCCGATGTATTGAATCTCGACGCAATTTGAGTCTTCTATCGTCATTAGGAGGCGCTGAACGTTACAATTCACTATCATTTTTGCGTCGGATTCGATAATCTAAACTCACAGGAGAAGGACCATGTGGTGCCCGAGGCAGCAATAGACCCTTGGAGACAAGTCGGCTGCAGGCCGATGTATTGAATCTTGACGCAATTTGAGTGTTCCATCGTCATTACAAGGCCCTGAACGTTACAATTAACTTTCATTTTTGCGTGGGATTCGAAAATCTAGACTCACAGGAGAACGACCATAAGGTGCCCGAGGCAGCAATAGACCCTTGGAGACAAGTCGGCTGGAGGCCGATGTATTGAATCTCGACGCAATTTGAGTGTTCCATCGGCATTAGGAGGCCCTGAACCGTACAATTAACTATCCCTTTTGCGTCGGATTCGTAAATCTAGACTCACCGGAGACGGACCATGTGGTGCCCGAGGCAGCGATACCCCCTTGGAGACAAGTCGGCTGGAGGACGATGTATTGAATCTCGACGCAATTTGAGTGTCCCATCGTCATTAGGAGGCCCTAAACGTTACAATTAACTATCATTATTGCGTCGGATTCGATAATCTAAAATCACAGGAGCACAACCATTAGGTGCCCGAGGCAGCAACATACCCTTGGAGACAAGTAGGCTGGAGGCCGATGTATTGAATCTCGACGCAATTTGAGTGTTTCATCGTCATTACAAGGCCCTGAACGTTACAATTAACTATCATTTTTGCGTCGGATTCGAAAATCTAGACTCACCGGAGACGGACCATGTGGTGCCCGAGGCAGCGATATCCCCTTGGAGACAAGTCGGCTGGAGGCCGATGTATTGAATCTCGACGCAATTTCAGAGTTCCATCGTCATTAGGAGGCCCTGAACGTTACAATTAACAATCATTTTTGCGTCGGATTCGAAAATCTAGACTCACAGGAGAACGACCATAAGGTGCCCGAGGCAGCAATAGACCCTTGGAGACAAGTCGGCTGGAGGACGATGTATTGAATCTCGACGCAATTTGAGAGTTCCATCGGCATTACGAGGCCCTGAACGTTTCAATTAACTATCATTTTTGCGTCGGATTCGAAAATCTAGACTTACAAGAGAACAACCATGAGGTGCCTGAGACTGCAATATCCTCTTGGAGACAAGTCGGCTGCAGGCCGATGTATTGAATCTCGACGCAATTTGAGAGTTCCATCGTCATTAGGAGGCCCTAAACGTTACAATTAACTATCATTTTTGCGTCGGATTCGAAAATCTAGACTCACAGGAGAAGGACCATGTGGTGCCCGAGGCAGCAACAGACCCTTGGAGACAAGTCGGCTGCAGGCCGATGTATTGAATCTCGACGCAATTTGATTGTTCCATCGTCACTCCAAGGCCCTGAACGTTACAATTAATTATCATTTTTGCGTCGGATTCGAAAATCTAGACTCACAGGAGAAGGACCATGAGGTGCCCGAGGCAGCAATAGACCCTTGGAGACAAGTCGGCTGGAGGCCGATGTATTGAATCTCGACGCAATTTGAGTGTTCCATCGTCATTAGTAGGCCCTAAACGTTACAATTCACTGTCATTTTTGCGTCGGATTCGAAAATCTAGACTCGCAGGAGAAGGACCATGTGGTGCCCGAGGCAGCAATAGACCCTTGGAGACAAGTCGGCTGGAGGCCGATGTATTGAATCTCGACGCAATTTGAGTGTTCCATCGTCATTAGGAGGCCCTAAACGTTACAACTGACTATCAGTTTTGCGTCGGGTTCGAAAATCTAGACTCACAGGAAAAGGACCATGTGGTGCCCGAGGCAGCAATAGACCCTTGGAGACAAGTCGGCTGGAGGCCGATGTATTGAATCTCGACGCAATTTGAGTGTCCCATCGTCATTAGGAGGCCCTAAACGTTACAATTAACTATCATTATTGCGTCGGATTCGATAATCTAAAATCACAGGAGAACAACCATAAGGTGCCCGAGGCAGCAACAGACCCTTGGAGACAAGTAGGCTGGAGGCCGATGTATTGAATCTCGACGCAATTTGAGTGTTCCATCGGCATTAGGAGGCCCTGAACCGTACAATTAACTATCCCTTTTGCGTCGGATTCGTAAATCTAGACTCACCGGAGACGGACCATGTGGTGCCCGAGGCAGCGATACCCCCTTGGAGACAAGTCGGCTGGAGGACGATGTATTGAATCTCGACGCAATTTGAGTGTCCCATCGTCATTAGGAGGCCCTAAACGTTACAATTAACTATCATTATTGCGTCGGATTCGATAATCTAAAATCACAGGAGCACAACCATTAGGTGCCCGAGGCAGCAACATACCCTTGGAGACAAGTAGGCTGGAGGCCGATGTATTGAATCTCGACGCAATTTGAGTGTTTCATCGTCATTACAAGGCCCTGAACGTTACAATTAACTATCATTTTTGCTTCGGATTCGAAAATCTAGACTCACCGGAGACGGACCATGTGGTGCCCGAGGCAGCGATATCCCCTTGGAGACAAGTCGGCTGGAGGCCGATGTATTGAATCTCGACGCAATTTCAGAGTTCCATCGTCATTAGGAGGCCCTGAACGTTACAATTAACAATCATTTTTGCGTCGGATTCGAAAATCTAGACTCACAGGAGAACGACCATAAGGTGCCCGAGGCAGCAATAGACCCTTGGAGACAAGTCGGCTGGAGGACGATGTATTGAATCTCGACGCAATTTGAGAGTTCCATCGGCATTACGAGGCCCTGAACGTTTCAATTAACTATCATTTTTGCGTCGGATTCGAAAATCTAGACTTACAAGAGAACAACCATGAGGTGCCTGAGACTGCAATATCCTCTTGGAGACAAGTCGGCTGCAGGCCGATGTATTGAATCTCGACGCAATTTGAGAGTTCCATCGTCATTAGGAGGCCCTGAACGTTACAATTAACAATCATTTTTGCGTCGGATTCGAAAATCTAGACTCACAGGAGAACGACCATGAGGTGCCCGAGGCAGCAATAGACCCTTGGAGACAAGTCGGCTGGAGGCCGATGTATTGAATCTCGACGCAATCTGAGAGTTCCACCGTCATTAGGAGGCCCTAAACGTTGCAATTAACTATCATTTTTGCGTCGGAATCGATAATCTAGACATACAAGAGAATGACCATAAGGTGCCCGACGCAGCAACAGACGCTTGGAGACAAGTCGGCTGGAGGCCGATGTATTGGATCTCGACGCAATTTGAGTGTTCCATCGTCATTAGGAGGCCCTAAACGTTACAATTAACTATCATTTTTGCGTCGGATTCGAAAATCTAGACTCACAGGAGAAGGACCATGTGGTGCCCGAGGCAGCAACAGACCCTTGGAGACAAGTCGGCTGCAGGCCGATGTATTGAATCTCGACGCAATTTGATTGTTCCATCGTCACTCCAAGGCCCTGAACGTTACAATTAATTATCATTTTTGCGTCGGATTCGAAAATCTAGACTCACAGGAGAAGGACCATGAGGTGCCCGAGGCAGCAATAGACCCTTGGAGACAAGTCGGCTGGAGGCCGATGTATTGAATCTCGACGCAATTTGAGTGTTCCATCGTCATTAGTAGGCCCTAAACGTTACAATTCACTGTCATTTTTGCGTCGGATTCGAAAATCTAGACTCGCAGGAGAAGGACCATGTGGTGCCCGAGGCAGCAATAGACCCTTGGAGACAAGTCGGCTGGAGGCCGATGTATTGAATCTCGACGCAATTTGAGTGTTCCATCGTCATTAGGAGGCCCTAAACGTTACAACTGACTATCAGTTTTGCGTCGGGTTCGAAAATCTAGACTCACAGGAAAAGGACCATGTGGTGCCCGAGGCAGCAATAGACCCTTGGAGACAAGTCGGCTGGAGGCCGATGTATTGAATCTCGACGCAATTTGAGTGTCCCATCGTCATTAGGAGGCCCTAAACGTTACAATTAACTATCATTATTGCGTCGGATTCGATAATCTAAAATCACAGGAGAACAACCATAAGGTGCCCGAGGCAGCAACAGACCCTTGGAGACAAGTAGGCTGGAGGCCGATGTATTGAATCTCGACGCAATTTGAGAGTTCCATCGTCATTAGGAGGCCCTGAACGTTACAATTAACAATCATTTTTGCGTCGGATTCGAAAATCTAGACACACAGGAGAACGACCATAAGGTGCCCGAGGCAGCAATAGACCCTTGGAGACAAGTCGGTTGGAGGACGATGTATTGAATCTCGACGCAATTTGAGAGTTCCATCGGCATTAGGAGGCCCTGAACGTTTCAATTAACTATCATTTTTGCGTCGGATTCGAAAATCTAGATTTACGAGAGAACGACCATGAGGTGCCTGAGACTGCAATATCCTCTTGGATACAAGTCGACTGGAGGTCGATGTATTGAATCTCGACGCAATTTGAGTCTTCTATCGTCATTAGGAGGCGCTGAACGTTACAATTCACTATCATTTTTGCGTCGGATTCGATAATCTAAACTCACAGGAGAACGACCATAAGGTGCCGAGGCAGCAACAGACCCTTGGAGACAAGTCGGCTGGAGGCCGATGTATTGAATCTCGACGCAATTTGAGAGTTCCATCGTCATTAGGAGGCCCTGAACGTTACAATTAACTATCATTTTTGCGTCGGATTCGAAAATCTAGACTCACAGGAGAAGGACCATGTGGTGCCCGAGGCAGCAATAGACCCTTGGAGACAAGTCGGCTGCAGGCCGATGTATTGAATCTTGACGCAATTTGAGTGTTCCATCGTCATTACAAGGCCCTGAACGTTACAATTAACTTTCATTTTTGCGTGGGATTCGAAAATCTAGACTCACAGGAGAACGACCATAAGGTGCCCGAGGCAGCAATAGACCCTTGGAGACAAGTCGGCTGGAGGCCGATGTATTGAATCTCGACGCAATTTGAGTGTTCCATCGGCATTAGGAGGCCCTGAACCGTACAATTAACTATCCCTTTTGCGTCGGATTCGAAAAATCTAGACTCACCGGAGACGGACCATGTGGTGCCCGAGGCAGCGATACCCCCTTGGAGACAAGTCGGCTGGAGGACGATGTATTGAATCTCGACGCAATTTGAGTGTCCCATCGTCATTAGGAGGCCCTAAACGTTACAATTAACTATCATTATTGCGTCGGATTCGATAATCTAAAATCACAGGAGCACAACCATTAGGTGCCCGAGGCAGCAACATACCCTTGGAGACAAGTAGGCTGGAGGCCGATGTATTGAATCTCGACGCAATTTGAGTGTTTCATCGTCATTACAAGGCCCTGAACGTTACAATTAACTGTCATTTTTGCGTCGGATTCGAAAATCTAGACTCACCGGAGACGGACCATGTGGTGCCCGAGGCATCGATATCCCCTTGGAGACAAGTCGGCTGGAGGCCGATGTATTGAATCTCGACGCAATTTCAGAGTTCCATCGTCATTAGGAGGCCCTGAACGTTACAATTAACAATCATTTTTGCGTCGGATTCGAAAATCTAGACTCACAGGAGAACGACCATAAGGTGCCCGAGGCAGCAATAGACCCTTGGAGACAAGTCGGCTGGAGGACGATGTATTGAATCTCGACGCAATTTGAGAGTTCCATCGGCATTACGAGGCCCTGAACGTTTCAATTAACTATCATTTTTGCGTCGGATTCGAAAATCTAGACTTACAAGAGAACAACCATGAGGTGCCTGAGACTGCAATATCCTCTTGGAGACAAGTCGGCTGCAGGCCGATGTATTGAATCTCGACGCAATTTGAGAGTTCCATCGTCATTAGGAGGCCCTGAACGTTACAATTAACAATCATTTTTGCGTCGGATTCGAAAATCTAGACTCACAGGAGAACGACCATGAGGTGCCCGAGGCAGCAATAGACCCTTGGAGACAAGTCGGCTGGAGGATGATGTATTGAATCTCGACGCAATCTGAGAGTTCCACCGTCATTAGGAGGCCCTAAACGTTGCAATTAACTATCATTTTTGCGTCGGAATCGATAATCTAGACATACAAGAGAATGACCATAAGGTGCCCGACGCAGCAACAGACGCTTGGAGACAAGTCGGCTGGAGGCCGATGTATTGGATCTCGACGCAATTTGAGTGTTCCATCGTCATTAGGAGGCCCTAAACGTTACAATTAACTATCATTTTTGCGTCGGATTCGAAAATCTAGACTCACAGGAGAAGGACCATGTGGTGCCCGAGGCAGCAACAGACCCTTGGAGACAAGTCGGCTGCAGGCCGATGTATTGAATCTCGACGCAATTTGATTGTTCCATCGTCACTCCAAGGCCCTGAACGTTACAATTAATTATCATTTTTGCGTCGGATTCGAAAATCTAGACTCACAGGAGAAGGACCATGAGGTGCCCGAGGCAGCAATAGACCCTTGGAGACAAGTCGGCTGGAGGCCGATGTATTGAATCTCGACGCAATTTGAGTGTTCCATCGTCATTAGTAGGCCCTAAACGTTACAATTCACTGTCATTTTTGCGTCGGATTCGAAAATCTAGACTCGCAGGAGAAGGACCATGTGGTGCCCGAGGCAGCAATAGACCCTTGGAGACAAGTCGGCTGGAGGCCGATGTATTGAATCTCGACGCAATTTGAGTGTTCCATCGTCATTAGGAGGCCCTAAACGTTACAACTGACTATCAGTTTTGCGTCGGGTTCGAAAATCTAGACTCACAGGAAAAGGACCATGTGGTGCCCGAGGCAGCAATAGACCCTTGGAGACAAGTCGGCTGGAGGCCGATGTATTGAATCTCGACGCAATTTGAGTGTCCCATCGTCATTAGGAGGCCCTAAACGTTACAATTAACTATCATTATTGCGTCGGATTCGATAATCTAAAATCACAGGAGAACAACCATAAGGTGCCCAAGGCAGCAACAGACCCTTGGAGACAAGTAGGCTGGAGGCCGATGTATTGAATCTCGACGCAATTTGAGTCTTCTATCGTCATTAGGAGGCGCTGAACGTTACAATTCACTATCATTTTTGCGTCGGATTCGATAATCTAAACTCACAGGAGAAGGACCATGTGGTGCCCGAGGCAGCAATAGACCCTTGGAGACAAGTCGGCTGCAGGCCGATGTATTGAATCTTGACGCAATTTGAGTGTTCCATCGTCATTACAAGGCCCTGAACGTTACAATTAACTTTCATTTTTGCGTCGGATTCGAAAATCTAGACTCACAGGAGAACGACCATAAGGTGCCCGAGGCAGCAATAGACCCTTGGAGACAAGTCGGCTGGAGGCCGATGTATTGAATCTCGACGCAATTTGAGTGTTCCATCCGCATTAGGAGGCCCTGAACCGTACAATTAACTGTCATTTTTGCGTCGGATTCGAAAATCTAGACTCACCGGAGACGGAAAATGTGGTGCCCGAGGCAGCGATATCTCCTTGGAGACAAGTCGGCTGGAGGCCGATGTATTGAATCTCGACGCAATTTGAGTCTTCTATCGTCATTAGGAGGCGCTGAACGTTACAATTCACTATCATTTTTGCGTCGGATTCGATAATCTAAACTCACAGGAGAAGGACCATGTGGTGCCCGAGGCAGCAATAGACCCTTGGAGACAAGTCGGCTGCAGGCCGATGTATTGAATCTTGACGCAATTTGAGTGTTCCATCGTCATTACAAGGCCCTGAACGTTACAATTAACTTTCATTTTTGCGTGGGATTCGAAAATCTAGACTCACAGGAGAACGACCATAAGGTGCCCGAGGCAGCAATAGACCCTTGGAGACAAGTCGGCTGGAGGCCGATGTATTGAATCTCGACGCAATTTGAGTGTTCCATCGGCATTAGGAGGCCCTGAACCGTACAATTAACTATCCCTTTTGCGTCGGATTCGTAAATCTAGACTCACCGGAGACGGACCATGTGGTGCCCGAGGCAGCGATACCCCCTTGGAGACAAGTCGGCTGGAGGACGATGTATTGAATCTCGACGCAATTTGAGTGTCCCATCGTCATTAGGAGGCCCTAAACGTTACAAATAACTATCATTATTGCGTCGGATTCGATAATCTAAAATCACAGGAGCACAACCATTAGGTGCCCGAGGCAGCAACATACCCTTGGAGACAAGTAGGCTGGAGGCCGATGTATTGAATCTCGACGCAATTTGAGTGTTTCATCGTCATTACAAGGCCCTGAACGTTACAATTAACTATCATTTTTGCGTCGGATTCGAAAATCTAGACTCACCGGAGACGGACCATGTGGTGCCCGAGGCAGCGATATCCCCTTGGAGACAAGTCGGCTGGAGGACGATGTATTGAATCTCGACGCAATTTGAGAGTTCCATCGGCATTACGAGGCCCTGAACGTTTCAATTAACTATCATTTTTGCGTCGGATTCGAAAATCTAGACTTACAAGAGAACAACCATGAGGTGCCTGAGACTGCAATATCCTCTTGGAGACAAGTCGGCTGCAGGCCGATGTATTGAATCTCGACGCAATGTGAGAGTTCCATCGTCATTAGGAGGCCCTGAACGTTACAATTAACAGTCATTTTTGCGTCGGATTCGAAAATCTAGACTCACAGGAGAACGACCATGAGGTGCCCGAGGCAGCAATAGACCCTTGGAGACAAGTCGGCTGGAGGCCGATGTATTGAATCTCGACGCAATCTGAGAGTTCCACCGTCATTAGGAGGCCCTAAACGTTGCAATTAACTATCATTTTTGCGTCGGAATCGATAATCTAGACATACAAGAGAATGACCATAAGGTGCCCGACGCAGCAACAGACGCTTGGAGACAAGTCGGCTGGAGGCCGATGTATTGGATCTCGACGCAATTTGAGTGTTCCATCGTCATTAGGAGGCCCTAAACGTTACAATTAACTATCATTTTTGCGTCGGATTCGAAAATCTAGACTCACAGGAGAAGGACCATGTGGTGCCCGAGGCAGCAACAGACCCTTGGAGACAAGTCGGCTGCAGGCCGATGTATTGAATCTCGACGCAATTTGATTGTTCCATCGTCACTCCAAGGCCCTGAACGTTACAATTAATTATCATTTTTGCGTCGGATTCGAAAATCTAGACTCACAGGAGAAGGACCATGAGGTGCCCGAGGCAGCAATAGACCCTTGGAGACAGGTCGGCTGGAGGCCGATGTATTGAATCTCGACGCAATTTGAGTGTTCCATCGTCATTAGTAGGCCCTAAACGTTACAATTCACTGTCATTTTTGCGTCGGATTCGAAAATCTAGACTCGCAGGAGAAGGACCATGTGGTGCCCGAGGCAGCAATAGACCCTTGGAGACAAGTCGGCTGGAGGCCGATGTATTGAATCTCGACGCAATTTGAGTGTTCCATCGTCATTAGGAGGCCCTAAACGTTACAACTGACTATCAGTTTTGCGTCGGGTTCGAAAATCTAGACTCACAGGAAAAGGACCATGTGGTGCCCGAGGCAGCAATAGACCCTTGGAGACAAGTCGGCTGGAGGCCGATGTATTGAATCTCGACGCAATTTGAGTGTCCCATCGTCATTAGGAGGCCCTAAACGTTACAATTAACTATCATTATTGCGTCGGATTCGATAATCTAAAATCACAGGAGAACAACCATAAGGTGCCCGAGGCAGCAACAGACCCTTGGAGACAAGTAGGCTGGAGGCCGATAGATTGAATCTCGACGCAATTTGAGAGTTCCATCGTCATTAGGAGGCCCTGAACGTTACAATTAACAATCATTTTTGCGTCGGATTCGAAAATCTAGACACACAGGAGAACGACCATAAGGTGCCCGAGGCAGCAATAGACCCTTGGAGACAAGTCGGTTGGAGGACGATGTATTGAATCTCGACGCAATTTGAGAGTTCCATCGGCATTAGGAGGCCCTGAACGTTTCAATTAACTATCATTTTTGCGTCGGATTCGAAAATCTAGATTTACGAGAGAACGACCATGAGGTGCCTGAGACTGCAATATCCTCTTGGATACAAGTCGACTGGAGGTCGATGTATTGAATCTCGACGCAATTTGAGTCTTCTATCGTCATTAGGAGGCGCTGAACGTTACAATTCACTATCATTTTTGCGTCTGATTCGATAATCTAAACTCACAGGAGAAGGACCATGTGGTGCCCGAGGCAGTAATAGACCCTTGGAGACAAGTCGGCTGCATGCCGATGTATTGAATCTTGACGCAATTTGAGTGTTCCATCGTCATTACAAGGCCCTGAACGTTACAATAAACTTTCATTTTTGCGTGGGATTCGAAAATCTAGACTCACAGGAGAACGACCATAAGGTGCCCGAGGCAGCAATAGACCCTTGGAGACAAGTCGGCTGGAGGCCGATGTATTGAATCTCGACGCAATTTGAGTGTTCCATCGGCATTAGGAGGCCCTGAACCGTACAATTAACTATCCCTTTTGCGTCGGATTCGTAAATCTAGACTCACCGGAGACGGACCATGTGGTGCCCGAGGCAGCGATACCCCCTTGGAGACAAGTCGGCTGGACACGATGTATTGAATCTCGACGCAATTTGAGTGTCCCATCGTCATTAGGAGGCCCTAAACGTTACAATTAACTATCATTATTGCGTCGGATTCGATAATCTAAAATCACAGGAGCACAACCATTAGGTGCCCGAGGCAGCAACATACCCTTGGAGACAAGTAGGCTGGAGGCCGATGTATTGAATCTCGACGCAATTTGAGTGTTTCATCGTCATTACAAGGCCCTGAACGTTTCAATTAACTATCATTTTTGCGTCGGATTCGAAAATCTAGACTTACAAGAGAACAACCATGAGGTGCCTGAGACTGCAATATCCTCTTGGAGACAAGTCGGCTGCAGGCCGATGTATTGAATCTCGACGCAATTTGAGAGTTCCATCGTCATTAGGAGGCCCTGAACGTTACAATTAACAATCATTTTTGCGTCGGATTCGAAAATCTAGACTCACAGGAGAACGACCATGAGGTGCCCGAGGCAGCAATAGACCCTTGGAGACAAGTCGGCTGGAGGCCGATGTATTGAATCTCGACGCAATCTGAGAGT
Source organism: Schistocerca americana (assembly GCF_021461395.2). Classification (NCBI taxonomy): domain Eukaryota; kingdom Metazoa; phylum Arthropoda; class Insecta; order Orthoptera; family Acrididae; genus Schistocerca; species Schistocerca americana. The sequence continues at coordinate 775,670,031 of NC_060123.1, forward strand.
TCCACCGTCATTAGGAGGCCCTAAACGTTGCAATTAACTATCATTTTTGCGTCGGAATCGATAATCTAGACATACAAGAGAATGACCATAAGGTGCCCGACGCAGCAACAGACGCTTGGAGACAAGTCGGCTGGAGGCCGATGTATTGGATCTCGACGCAATTTGAGTGTTCCATCGTCATTAGGAGGCCCTAAACGTTACAATTAACTATCACTTTTGCGTCGGATTCGAAAATCTAGACTCACAGGAGAAGGACCATGTGGTGCCCGAGTCAGCAACAGACCCTTGGAGACAAGTCGGCTGCAGGCCGATGTATTGAATCTCGACGCAATTTGATTGTTCCATCGTCACTCCAAGGCCCTGAACGTTACAGTTAATTATCATTTTTGCGTCGGATTCGAAAATCTAGACTCACAGGAGAAGGACCATGAGGTGCCCGAGGCAGCAATAGACCCTTGGAGACAAGTCGGCTGGAGGCCGATGTATTGAATCTCGACGCAATTTGAGTGTTCCATCGTCATTAGTAGGCCCTAAACGTTACAATTCACTGTCATTTTTGCGTCGGATTCGAAAATCTAGACTCGCAGGAGAAGGACCATGTGGTGCCCGAGGCAGCAATAGACCCTTGGAGACAAGTCGGCTGGAGGCCGATGTATTGAATCTCGACGCAATTTGAGTGTTCCATCGTCATTAGGAGGCCCTAAACGTTACAACTGACTATCAGTTTTGCGTCGGGTTCGAAAATCTAGACTCACAGGAAAAGGACCATGTGGTGCCCGAGGCAGCAATAGACCCTTGGAGACAAGTCGGCTGGAGGCCGATGTATTGAATCTCGACGCAATTTGAGTGTTCCATCGGCATTAGGAGGCCCTGAACGTTACAATTAACTATCATTTTTGCGTCGGATTCGAAAATCTAGACTTACAAGAGAACGAACGTAAGGTTAGCGAGGCAGCATTAGACCCTTGGAGACAAGTCGGCTGGAGGACGATGTATTGAATCTCGACGCAATTTGAGTGTCCCATCGTCATTAGGAGGCCCTAAACTTTACAATTAACTATCATTATTGCGTCGGATTCGATAATCTAAAATCACAGGAGAACAACCATAAGGTGCCCGAGGCAGCAACAGACCCTTGGAGACAAGTAGGCTGGAGGCCGATGTATTGAATCTCGACGCAATTTGAGAGTTCCATCGTCATTAGGAGGCCCTGAACGTTACAATTAACAATCATTTTTGCGTCGGATTCGAAAATCTAGACACACAGGAGTACGACCATAAGGTGCCCGAGGCAGCAATAGACCCTTGGAGACAAGTCGGCTGGAGGACGATGTATTGAATCTCGACGCAATTTGAGTCTTCTATCGTCATTAGGAGGCGCTGAACGTTACAATTCACTATCATTTTTGCGTCGGATTCGATAATCTAAACTCACAGGAGAACGACCATAAGGTGCCGAGGCAGCAACAGAGCCTTGGAGACAAGTCGGCTGGAGGCCGATGTATTGAATCTCGACGCAATTTGAGAGTTCCATCGTCATTAGGAGGCCCTGAACGTTACAATTAACTATAATTTTTGCGTCGGATTCGAAAATCTAGACTCACCGGAGACGGACCATGTGGTGCCCGAGGCAGCGATATCCACTTGGAGACAAGTCGGCTGGAGGCCGATGTATTGAATCTCGACGCAATTTGAGAGTTCCATCGTCATTAGGAGGCCCTGAACGTTACAATTCACTTTCATTTTTGCGTCGGATTCGAAAATCTAGACTCACAGGAGAAGGACCGTGTGGTGCCCGAGGCAGCAACAGACCCTTTTAGACAAGTCGGCTGGAGGCCGATGTATTGAATCTCGACGCAATTTGAGTGTTCCATCGGCATTAGGAGGCCCTGAACGTTACAATTAACTATCATTTTTGCGTCGGATTTGAAAATCTAGACTCACCGGAGACGGACCATGTGGTGCCCGAGGCAGCGATATCCCCTTGGAGACAAGTCGGCTGGAGGCCGATGTATTGGATCTCGACGCAATTTGAGTGTTCCATCGGCATTAGGAGGCCCCTAACGTTACAATTAACTATCATTTTTGCGTCGGATTCGAAAATCTAGACTCACAGGAGAACGACCATAAGGTGCCCGAGGCAGCAACAGACCCTTGGAGACAAGTCGGCTGGAGGCCGATGTATTGAATCTCGACGCAATTTGAGTGTTCCATCGTCATTAGGAGGCCCTAAACGGTACAATTAACTATCATTTTTGCGTCGGATTCGATAATCTAGACTTACAAGAGAACGACCATAAGGTGCCCGAGGCAGCAACAGACCCTCGGAGACAAGTCGGCTGGAGGCCGATGTATTGAATCTCGACGCAATTTGAGTGTTCCATCGGCATTAGGAGGCCCTGAACCGTACAATTAACTATCCCTTTTGCGTCGGATTCGTAAATCTAGACTCACCGGAGACGGACCATGTGGTGCCCGAGGCAGCGATACCCCCTTGGAGACAAGTCGGCTGGAGGACGATGTATTGAATCTCGACGCAATTTGAGTGTCCCATCGTCATTAGGAGGCCCTAAACGTTACAAATAACTATCATTATTGCGTCGGATTCGATAATCTAAAATCACAGGAGCACAACCATTAGGTGCCCGAGGCAGCAACATACCCTTGGAGACAAGTAGGCTGGAGGCCGATGTATTGAATCTCGACGCAATTTGAGTGTTTCATCGTCATTACAAGGCCCTGAACGTTACAATTAACTATCATTTTTGCGTCGGATTCGAAAATCTAGACTTACTAGAGAACAACCATGAGGTGCCTGAGACTGCAATATCCTCTTGGAGACAAGTCGGCTACAGGCCGATGTATTGAATCTCGACGCAATTTGAGAGTTCCATCGTCATTAGGAGGCCCTGAACGTTACAATTAACAATCATTTCTGCGTCGGATTCGAAAATCTAGACTCACAGGAGAACGACCATGAGGTGCCCGAGGCAGCAATAGACCCTTGGAGACAAGTCGGCTGGAGGCCGATGTATTGAATCTCGACGCAATCTGAGAGTTCCATCGTCATTAGGAGGCCCTAAACGTTACAATTAACTATCATTTTTGCGTCGGAATCGATAATCTAGACATACAAGAGAATGACCATAAGGTGCCCGACGCAGCAACTGACGCTTGGAGACAAGTCGGCTGGAGGCCGATGTATTGGATCTCGACGCAATTTGAGTGTTCCATCGTCATTAGGAGGCCCTAAACGTTACAATTCACTATCATTTTTGCGTCGGATTCGAAAATCTAGACTCACAGGAGAAGGACCATGTGGTGCCCGAGGCAGCAACAGACCCTTGGAGACAAGTCGGCTGCAGGCCGATGTATTGAATCTCGACGCAATTTGATTGTTCCATCGTCACTACAAGGCCCAGAACGTTACAATTAACTATCATTTTTGCGTCGGATTCGAAAATCTAGACTCACAGGAGAAGGACCATGAGGTGCCCGAGGCAGCAATAGACCCTTGGAGACAAGTCGGCTGGAGGCCGATGTATTGAATCTCGACGCAATTTGAGTGTTCCATCGTCATTAGTAGGCCCTAAACGTTACAATTCACTGTCATTTTTGCGTCGGATTCGAAAATCTAGACTCGCAGGAGAAGGACCATGTGGTGCCCGAGGCAGCAATAGACCCTTGGAGACAAGTCGGCTGGAGGCCGATGTATTGAATCTCGACGCAATTTGAGTGTTCCATCGTCATTAGGAGGCCCTAAACGTTACAACTCACTATCAGTTTTGCGTCGGGTTCGAAAATCTAGACTCACAGGAAAAGGACCATGTGGTGCCCGAGGCAGCAATAGACCCTTGGAGACAAGTCGGCTGGAGGCCGATGTATTGAATCTCGACGCAATTTGAGTGTTCCATCGGCATTAGGAGGCCCTGAACGTTACAATTAACTATCATTTTTGCGTCGGATTCGAAAATCTAGACTCACCGGAGACGGAAAATGTGGTGCCCGAGGCAGCGATATCACCTTGGAGACAAGTCGGCTGGAGGCCGATGTATTGAATCTCGACGCAATTTGAGAGTTCCATCGTCATTAGGAGGCCCTGAACGTTACAATTAACAATCATTTTTGCGTCGGATTCGAAAATCTAGACTTACAAGAGAACGAACGTAAGGTTCCCGATTCAGCATTAGACCCTTGGAGACAAGTCGGCTGGAGGACGATATATTGAATCAAGACGCAATTTGAGTGTCCCATCGTCATTAGGAGGCCCTAAACGTTACAATTAACTATCATTATTGCGTCGGATTCGATAATCTAAAATCACAGGAGAACAACCATAAGGTGCCCAAGGCAGCAACAGACCCTTGGAGACAAGTAGGCTGGAGGCCGATGTATTGAATCTCGACGCAATTTGAGTCTTCTATCGTCATTAGGAGGCGCTGAACGTTACAATTCACTATCATTTTTGCGTCGGATTCGATAATCTAAACTCACAGGAGAAGGACCATGTGGTGCCCGAGGCAGCAATAGACCCTTGGAGACAAGTCGGCTGCAGGCCGATGTATTGAATCTTGACGCAATTTGAGTGTTCCATCGTCATTACAAGGCCCTGAACCGTACAATTAACTATCATTTTTGCGTCGGATTCGAAAATCTAGACTCACCGGAGACGGAAAATGTGGTGCCCGAGGCAGCGATATCACCTTGGAGACAAGTCGGCTGGAGGCCGATGTATTGAATCTCGACGCAATTTGAGTCTTCTATCGTCATTAGGAGGCGCTGAACGTTACAATTCACTATCATTTTTGCGTCGGATTCGATAATCTAAACTCACAGGAGAAGGACCATGTGGTGCCCGAGGCAGTAATAGACCCTTGGAGACAAGTCGGCTGCAGGCCGATGTATTGAATCTTGACGCAATTTGAGTGTTCCATCGTCATTACAAGGCCCTGAACGTTACAATTAACTTTCATTTTTGCGTGGGATTCGAAAATCTAGACTCACAGGAGAACGACCATAAGGTGCCCGAGGCAGCAATAGACCCTTGGAGACAAGTCGGCTGGAGGCCGATGTATTGAATCTCGACGCAATTTGAGTGTTCCATCGGCATTAGGAGGCCCTGAACCGTACAATTAACTATCACTTTTGCGTCGGATTCGTAAATCTAGACTCACCGGAGACGGACCATGTGGTGCCCGAGGCAGCGATACCCCCTTGGAGACAAGTCGGCTGGAGGACGATGTATTGAATCTCGACGCAATTTGAGTGTCCCATCGTCATTAGGAGGCCCTAAACGTTACAATTAACTATCATTATTGCGTCGGATTCGATAATCTAAAATCACAGGAGCACAACCATTAGGTGCCCGAGGCAGCAACATACCCTTGGAGACAAGTAGGCTGGAGGCCGATGTATTGAATCTCGACGCAATTTGAGTGTTTCATCGTCATTACAAGGCCCTGAACGTTACAATTAACTATCATTTTTGCGTCGGATTCGAAAATCTAGACTCACCGGAGACGGACCATGTGGTGCCCGAGGCAGCGATATCCCCTTGGAGACAAGTCGGCTGGAGGCCGATGTATTGAATCTCGACGCAATTTGAGTGTTTCATCGTCATTACAAGGCCCTGAACGTTACAATTAACTATCATTTTTGCGTCGGATTCGAAAATCTAGACTCACCGGAGACGGACCATGTGGTGCCCGAGGCAGCGATATCCCCTTGGAGACAAGTCGGCTGGAGGCCGATGTATTGAATCTCGACGCAATTTCAGAGTTCCATCGTCATTAGGAGGCCCTGAACGTTACAATTAACAATCATTTTTGCGTCGGATTCGAAAATCTAGACTCACAGGAGAACGACCATAAGGTGCCCGAGGCAGCAATAGACCCTTGGAGACAAGTCGGCTGGAGGACGATGTATTGAATCTCGACGCAATTTGAGAGTTCCATCGGCATTACGAGGCCCTGAACGTTTCAATTAACTATCATTTTTGCGTCGGATTCGAAAATCTAGACTTACAAGTGAACAACCATTAGGTGCCTGAGACTGCAATATCCTCTTGGAGACAAGTCGGCTGCAGGCCGATGTATTGAATCTCGACGCAATTTGAGAGTTCCATCGTCATTAGGAGGCCCTGAACGTTACAATTAACAATCATTTTTGCGTCGGATTCGAAAATCTAGACTCACAGGAGAACGACCATGAGGTGCCCGAGGCAGCAATAGACCCTTGGAGACAAGTCGGCTGGAGGCCGATGTATTGAATCTCGACGCAATCTGAGAGTTCCACCGTCATTAGGAGGCCCTAAACGTTGCAATTAACTATCATTTTTGCGTCGGAATCGATAATCTAGACATACAAGAGAATGACCATAAGGTGCCCGACGCAGCAACAGACGCTTGGAGACAAGTCGGCTGGAGGCCGATGTATTGGATCTCGACGCAATTTGAGTGTTCCATCGTCATTAGGAGGCCCTAAACGTTACAATTAACTATCATTTTTGCGTCGGATTCGAAAATCTAGACTCACAGGAGAAGGACCATGTGGTGCCCGAGGCAGCAACAGACCCTTGGAGACAAGTCGGCTGCAGGCCGATGTATTGAATCTCGACGCAATTTGATTGTTCCATCGTCACTCCAAGGCCCTGAACGTTACAATTAACTATCATTTTTGCGTCGGATTCGAAAATCTAGACTCACAGGAGAAGGACCATGAGGTGCCCGAGGCAGCAATAGACCCTTGGAGACAAGTCGGCTGGAGGCCGATGTATTGAATCTCGACGCAATTTGAGTGTTCCATCGTCATTACAAGGCCCTGAACGTTACAATTAACTTTCATTTTTGCGTGGGATTCGAAAATCTAGACTCACAGGAGAACGACCATAAGGTGCCCGAGGCAGCAATAGACCCTTGGAGACAAGTCGGCTGGAGGCCGATGTATTGAATCTCGACGCAATTTGAGTGTTCCATCGGCATTAGGAGGCCCTGAACCGTACAATTAACTATCACTTTTGCGTCGGATTCGTAAATCTAGACTCACCGGAGACGGACCATGTGGTGCCCGAGGCAGCGATACCCCCTTGGAGACAAGTCGGCTGGAGGACGATGTATTGAATCTCGACGCAATTTGAGTGTCCCATCGTCATTAGGAGGCCCTAAACGTTACAATTAACTATCATTATTGCGTCGGATTCGATAATCTAAAATCACAGGAGCACAACCATTAGGTGCCCGAGGCAGCAACATACCCTTGGAGACAAGTAGGCTGGAGGCCGATGTATTGAATCTCGACGCAATTTGAGTGTTTCATCGTCATTACAAGGCCCTGAACGTTACAATTAACTATCATTTTTGCGTCGGATTCGAAAATCTAGACTCACCGGAGACGGACCATGTGGTGCCCGAGGCAGCGATATCCCCTTGGAGACAAGTCGGCTGGAGGCCGATGTATTGAATCTCGACGCAATTTCAGAGTTCCATCGTCATTAGGAGGCCCTGAACGTTACAATTAACAATCATTTTTGCGTCGGATTCGAAAATCTAGACTCACAGGAGAACGACCATAAGGTGCCCGAGGCAGCAATAGACCCTTGGAGACAAGTCGGCTGGAGGACGATGTATTGAATCTCGACGCAATTTGAGAGTTCCATCGGCATTACGAGGCCCTGAACGTTTCAATTAACTATCATTTTTGCGTCGGATTCGAAAATCTAGACTTACAAGTGAACAACCATTAGGTGCCTGAGACTGCAATATCCTCTTGGAGACAAGTCGGCTGCAGGCCGATGTATTGAATCTCGACGCAATTTGAGAGTTCCATCGTCATTAGGAGGCCCTGAGCGTTACAATTAACAATCATTTTTGCGTCGGATTCGAAAATCTAGACTCACAGGAGAACGACCATGAGGTGCCCGAGGCAGCAATAGACCCTTGGAGACAAGTCGGCTGGAGGCCGATGTATTGAATCTCGACGCAATCTGAGAGTTCCACCGTCATTAGGAGGCCCTAAACGTTGCAATTAACTATCATTTTTGCGTCGGAATCGATAATCTAGACATACAAGAGAATGACCATAAGGTGCCCGACGCAGCAACAGACGCTTGGAGACAAGTCGGCTGGAGGCCGATGTATTGGATCTCGACGCAATTTGAGTGTTCCATCGTCATTAGGAGGCCCTAAACGTTACAATTAACTATCATTTTTGCGTCGGATTCGAAAATCTAGACTCACAGGAGAAGGACCATGTGGTGCCCGAGGCAGCAACAGACCCTTGGAGACAAGTCGGCTGCAGGCCGATGTATTGAATCTCGACGCAATTTGATTGTTCCATCGTCACTCCAAGGCCCTGAACGTTACAATTAACTATCATTTTTGCGTCGGATTCGAAAATCTAGACTCACAGGAGAAGGACCATGAGGTGCCCGAGGCAGCAATAGACCCTTGGAGACAAGTCGGCTGGAGGCCGATGTATTGAATCTCGACGCAATTTGAGTGTTCCATCGTCATTAGGAGGCCCTAAACGTTACAACTGACTATCAGTTTTGCGTCGGGTTCGAAAATCTAGACTCACAGGAAAAGGACCATGTGGTGCCCGAGGCAGCAATAGACCCTTGGAGACAAGTCGGCTGGAGGCCGATGTATTGAATCTCGACGCAATTTGAGTGTTCCATCGGCATTAGGAGGCCCTGAACGTTACAATTAACTATCATTTTTGCGTCGGATTCGAAAATCTAGACTTACAAGAGAACGAACGTAAGGTTCCCGAGGCAGCATTAGACCCTTGGAGACAAGTCGGCTGGAGGACGATGTATTGAATCTCGACGCAATTTGAGTGTCCCATCGTCATTAGGAGGCCCTAAACGTTACAATTAACTATCATTATTGCGTCTTATTCGATAATCTAAAATCACAGGAGAACAACCATAAGGTGCCCGAGGCAGCAACAGACCCTTGGAGACAAGTAGGCTGGAGGCCGATGTATTGAATCTCGACGCAATTTGAGAGTTCCATCGTCATTAGGAGGCCCTGAACGTTACAATTAACAATCATTTTTGCGTCGGATTCGAAAATCTAGACACACAGGAGAACGACCATAAGGTGCCCGAGGCAGCAATAGACCCTTGGAGACAAATCGGCTGGAGGACGATGTATTGAATCTCGACGCAATTTGAGAGTTCCATCGGCATTAGGAGGCCCTGAACGTTTCAATTAACTATCATTTTTGCGTCGGATTCGAAAATCTAGATTTACAAGAGAACGACCATGATGTGCCTGAGACTGCAATATCCTCTTGGATACTAGTCGACTGGAGGTCGATGTATTGAATCTCGACGCAATTTGAGTCTTCTATCGTCATTAGGAGGCGCTGAACGTTACAATTCACTATCATTTTTGCGTCGGATTCGATAATCTAAAATCACAGGAGCACAACCATTAGGTGCCCGAGGCAGCAACATACCCTTGGAGACAAGTAGGCTGGAGGCCGATGTATTGAATCTCGACGCAATTTGAGTGTTTCATCGTCATTACAAGGCCCTGAACGTTACAATTAACTATCATTATTGCGTCGGATTCGATAATCTAAAATCACAGGAGCACAACCATTAGGTGCCCGAGGCAGCAACATACCCTTGGATACAAGTAGGCTGGAGGCCGATGTATCGAATCTCGACGCAATTTGAGTGTTTCATCGTCATTACAAGGCCCTGAACGTTACAATTAACTATCATTTTTGCGTCGGATTCGAAAATCTAGACTCACCGGAGACGGACCATGTGGTGCCCGAGGCAGCGATATCCCCTTGGAGACAAGTCGGCTGGAGGCCGATGTATTGAATCTCGTCGCAATTTCAGAGTTCCATCGTCATTAGGAGGCCCTGAACGTTACAATTAACAATCATTTTTGCGTCGGATTCGAAAATCTAGACTCACAGGAGAACGACCATAAGGTGCCCGAGGCAGCAATAGACCCTTGGAGACAAGTCGGCTGGAGGACGATGTATTGAATCTCGACGCAATTTGAGAGTTCCATCGGCATTACGAGGCCCTGAACGTTTCAATTAACTATCATTTTTGCGTCGGATTCGAAAATCTAGACTTACAAGAGAACAACCATGAGGTGCCTGAGACTGCAATATCCTCTTGGAGACAAGTCGGCTGCAGGCCGATGTATTGAATCTCGACGCAATTTGAGAGTTCCATCGTCATTAGGAGGCCCTGAACGTTACAATTAACAATCATTTTTGCGTCGGATTCGAAAATCTAGACTCACAGGAGAACGACCATGAGGTGCCCGAGGCAGCAATAGACCCTTGGAGACAAGTCGGCTGGAGGCCGAGGTATTGAATCTCGACGCAATCTGAGAGTTCCACCGTCATTAGGAGGCCCTAAACGTTGCAATTAACTATCATTTTTGCGTCGGAATCGATAATCTAGACATACAAGAGAATGACCATAAGGTGCCCGACGCAGCAACAGACGCTTGGAGACAAGTCGGCTGGAGGCCGATGTATTGGATCTCGACGCAATTTGAGTGTTCCATCGTCATTAGGAGGCCCTAAACGTTACAATTAACTATCATTTTTGCGTCGGATTCGAAAATCTAGACTCACAGGAGAAGGACCATGTGGTGCCCGAGGCAGCAACAGACCCTTGGAGACAAGTCGGCTGCAGGCCGATGTATTGAATCTCGACGCAATTTGATTGTTCCATCGTCACTCCAAGGCCCTGAACGTTACAATTAACTATCATTTTTGCGTCGGATTCGAAAATCTAGACTCACAGGAGAAGGACCATGAGGTGCCCGAGGCAGCAATAGACCCTTGGAGACAAGTCGGCTGGAGGCCGATGTATTGAATCTCGACGCAATTTGGGTGTTCCATCGTCATTAGTAGGCCCTAAACGTTACAATTCACTGTCATTTTTGCGTCGGATTCGAAAATCTAGACTCGCAGGAGAAGGACCATGTGGTGCCCGAGGCAGCAATAGACCCTTGGAGACAAGTCGGCTGGAGGCCGATGTATTGAATCTCGACGCAATTTGAGTGTTCCATCGTCATTAGGAGGCCCTAAACGTTACAACTGACTATCAGTTTTGCGTCGGGTTCGAAAATCTAGACTCACAGGAAAAGGACCATGTGGTGCCCGAGGCAGCAATAGACCCTTGGAGACAAGTCGGCTGAAGGCCGATGTATTGAATCTCGACGCAATTTGAGTGTTCCATCGGCATTAGGAGGCCCTGAACGTTACAATTAACTATCATTTTTGCGTCGGATTCGAAAATCTAGACTTACAAGAGAACGAACGTAAGGTTCCCGAGGCAGCATTAGACCCTTGGAGACAAGTCGGCTGGAGGACGATGTATTGAATCTCGACGCAATTTGAGTGTCCCATCGTCATTAGGAGGCCCTAAACGTTACAATTAACTATCATTATTGCGTCGGATTCGATAATCTAAAATCACAGGAGAACAACCATAAGGTGCCCGAGGCAGCAACAGACCCTTGGAGACAAGTAGGCTGAAGGCCGATGTATTGAATCTCGACGCAATTTGAGAGTTCCATTGTCATTAGGAGGCCTTGAACGTTACAATGAACAATCATTTTTGCGTCGGATTCGAAAATCTAGACACACAGGAGAACGACCGTAAGGTGCCCGAGGCAGCAATAGACCCTTGGAGACAAGTCGGCTGGAGGACGATGTATTGAATCTCGACGCAATTTGAGAGTTCCATCGTCATTAGGAGGCCCTGAACGTTTCAATTAACTATCATTTTTGCGTCGCATTCGAAAATCTAGATTTACAAGAGAACGACCATGAGGTGCCTGAGACTGCAATATCCTCTTGGATACAAGTCGACTGGAGGTCGATGTATTGAATCTCGACGCAATTTGAGTCTTCTATCGTCATTAGGAGGCGCTGAACGTTACAATTCACTATCATTTTTGCGTCGGATTCGATAATCTAAACTCACAGGAGAACGACCATAAGGTGCCGAGGCAGCAACAGACCCTTGGAGACAAGTCGGCTGGAGGCCGATGTATTGAATCTCGACGCAATTTGAGAGTTCCATCGTCATTAGGAGGCCCTGAACGTTACAATTAACTATCATTTTTGCGTCGGATTCGAAAATCTAGACTCACAGGAGAAGGACCATGTGGTGCCCGAGGCAGCAATAGACCCTTGGAGACAAGTCGGCTGCAGGCCGATGTATTGAATCTTGACGCAATTTGAGTGTTCCATCGTCATTACAAGGCCCTGAACGTTACAATTAACTTTCATTTTTGCGTGGGATTCGAAAATCTAGACTCACAGGAGAACGACCATAAGGTGCCCGAGGCAGCAATAGACCCTTGGAGACAAGTCGGCTGGAGGCCGATGTATTGAATCTCGACGCAATTTGAGTGTTCCATCGGCATTAGGAGGCCCTGAACGTTACAATTAACTATAATTTTTGCGTCGGATTCGAAAATCTAGACTCACCGGAGACGGACCATGTGGTGCCCGAGGCAGCGATATCCACTTGGAGACAAGTCGGCTGGAGGCCGATGTATTGGATCTAGACGCAATTTGAGTGTTCCATCGGCATTAGGAGGCCCCTAACGTTACAATTAACTATCATTTTGTCGTCGGATTCGAAAATCTAGACTCACAGGAGAACGACCATAAGGTGCCCGAGGCAGCAACAGACCCTTGGAGACAAGTCGGCTGGAGGCCGATGTATTGAATCTCGACGCAATTTGAGTGTTCCATCGTCATTAGGAGGCCCTAAACGGTACAATTAACTATCATTTTTGCGTCGGATTCGATAATCTAGACTTACAAGAGAACGACCATAAGGTGCCCGAGGCAGCAACAGACCCTCGGAGACAAGTCGGCTGGAGGCCGATGTATTGAATCTCGACGAAATTTGAGTGTTCCATCGGCATTAGGAGGCCATGAACGTTACAATTAACTATCATTTTTGCGTCGGATTCGAAAATCTAGACTTACAAGAGAACGACCATAAGGTGCCCGAGGCAGCAATAGACCCTTTGAGACAAGTCGGCTGGAGGCCGATGTATTGAATCTCGACGCAATTTGAGAGTTCCATCGTCATTAGGAGGCCCTGAACGTTACAATTAACTATCATTTTTGCGTCGGATTCGAAAATCTAGACTTACTAGAGAACAACCATGAGGTGCCTGAGACTGCAATATCCTCTTGGAGACAAGTCGGCTGCAGGCCGATGTATTGAATCTCGACGCAATTTGAGAGTTCCATCGTCATTAGGAGGCCCTGAACGATACAATTAACAATCATTTTTGCGTCGGATTCGAAAATCTAGACTCACAGGAGAACGACCATGAGGTGCCCGAGGCAGCAATAGACCCTTGGAGACAAGTCGGCTGGAGGCCGATGTATTGAATCTCGACGCAATCTGAGAGTTCCATCGTCATTAGGAGGCCCTAAACGTTACAATTAACTATCATTTTTGCGTCGGAATCGATAATCTAGACATACAAGAGAATGACCATAAGGTGCCCGACGCAGCAACAGACGCTTGGAGACATGTCGGCTGGAGGCCGATGTATTGGATCTCGACGCAATTTGAGTGTTCCATCGTCATTAGGAGGCCCTAAACGTTACAATTCACTATCATTTTTGCGTCGGATTCGAAAATCTAGACTCACAGGAGAAGGACCATGTGGTGCCCGAGGCAGCAACAGACCCTTGGAGACAAGTCGGCTGCAGGCTGATGTGTTGAATCTCGACGCAATTTGATTGTTCCATCGTCACTACAAGGCCCTGAACGTTACAATTAACTATCAGTTTTGCGTCGGGTTCGAAAATCTAGACTCACAGGAAAAGGACCATGTGGTGCCCGAGGCAGCAATAGACCCTTGGAGACAAGTCGGCTGGAGGCCGATGTATTGAATCTCGACGCAATTTGAGTGTTCCATCGGCATTAGGAGGTCCTGAACGTTACAATTAACTATCATTTTTGCGTCGGATTCGAAAATCTAGACTCACCGGAGACGGAAAATGTGGTGCCCGAGGCAGCGATATCACCTTGGAGACAAGTCGGCTGGAGGCCGATGTATTGAATCTCGACGCAATTTGAGAGTTCCATCGTCATTAGGAGGCCCTGAACGTTACAATTAACAATCATTTTTGCGTCGGATTCGAAAATCTAGACTTACAAGAGAACGAACGTAAGATTCCCGAGGCAGCATTAGACCCTTGGAGACAAGTCGGCTGGAGGACGATGTATTGAATCTCGACGCAATTTGAGTGTCCCATCGTCATTAGGAGGCCCTAAACGTTACAATTAACTATCATTATTGCGTCGGATTCGATAATCTAAAATCACAGGAGAACAACCATAAGGTGCCCGAGGCAGCAACAGACCCTTGGAGACAAGTAGGCTGGAGGCCGATGTATTGAATCTCGACGCAATTTGAGAGTTCCATCGTCATTAGGAGGCCCTAAACGTTACAATTAACAATCATTTTTGCGTCGGTTTCGAAAATCTAGACACACAGGAGAACGACCATAAGGTGCCCGAGGCAGCAATAGACCCTTGGAGACAAGTCGGATGGAGGACGATGTATTGAATCTCGACGCAATTTGAGAGTTCCATCGGCATTAGGAGGCCCTGAACGTTTCAATTAACTATCATTTTTGCGTCGGATTCGAAAATCTAGACTTACAAGAGAACGACCATGAGGTGCCTGAGACTGCAATATCCTCTTGGATACAAGTCGACTGGAGGTCGATGTATTGAATCTCGACGCAATTTGAGTCTTCTATCGTCATTAGGAGGCGCTGAACGTTACAATTCACTATCATTTTTGCGTCGGATTCGATAATCTAAAATCACAGGAGCACAACCATTAGGTGCCCGAGGCAGCAACATACCCTTGGAGACAAGTAGGCTGGAGGCCGATGTATTGAATCTCGACGCAATTTGAGTGTTTCATCGTCATTACAAGGCCCTGAACGTTACAATTAACTATCATTTTTGCGTCGGATTCGAAAATCTAGACTCACCGGAGACGGACCATGTGGTGCCCGAGGCAGCGATATCCCCTTGGAGACAAGTCGGCTGGAGGCCGATGTATTGAATTTCGACGCAATTTGAGAGTTCCATCGTCATTAGGAGGCCCTGAACGTTACAATTAACAATCATTTTTGCGTCGGATTCGAAAATCTAGACTCAAAGGAGAACGACCATAAGGTGCCCGAGGCAGCAATAGACCCTTGGAGACAAGTCAACTGGAGGACGATGTATTGAATCTCGACGCAATTTGAGTGTCCCATCGTCATTAGGAGGCCCTAAACGTTACAATTAACTATCATTATTGCGTCGGATTCGATAATCTAAAATCACAGGAGCACAACCATTAGGTGCCCGAGGCAGCAACATACCCTTGGAGACAAGTAGGCTGGAGGCCGATGTATTGAATCTCGACGCAATTTGAGTGTTTCATCGTCATTACAAGGCCCTGAACGTTACAATTAACTATCATTTTTGCGTCGGATTCGAAAATCTAGACTCACCGGAGACGGACCATGTGGTGCCCGAGGCAGCGATATCCCCTTGGAGACAAGTCGGCTGGAGGCCGATGTATTGAATCTCGACGCAATTTGAGAGTTCCATCGTCATTAGGAGGCCCTGAACGTTACAATTAACAATCATTTTTGCGTCGGATTCGAAAATCTAGACTCACAGGAGAACGACCATGAGGTGCCCGAGGCAGCAATAGACCCTTGGAGACAAGTCGGCTGGAGGCCGATGTATTGAATCTCGACGCAATCTGAGAGTTCCATCGTCATTAGGAGGCCCTAAACGTTACAATTAACTATCATTTTTGCGTCGGAATCGATAATCTAGACATACAAGAGAATGACCATAAGGTGCCCGACGCAGCAACAGACGCTTGGAGACAAGTCGGCTGGAGGACGATGTATTGAATCTCGACGCAATTTGAGTGTCCCATCGTCATTAGGAGGCCCTAAACGTTACAATTAACTATCATTATTGCGTCGGATTCGATAATCTAAAATCACAGGAGAACAACCATAAGGTGCCCGAGGCAGCAACAGACCCTTGGAGACAAGTAGGCTGGAGGCCGATGTATTGAATCTCGACGCAATTTGAGAGTTCCATCGTCATTAGGAGGCCCTGAACGTTACAATTAACAATCATTTTTGCGTCGGATTCGAAAATCTTGACACACAGGAGAACGACCATAAGGTGCCCGAGGCAGCAATAGACCCTTGGAGTCAAGTCGGCTGGAGGACGATGTATTGAGTCTCGACGCAATTTGAGAGTTCCATCGGCATTAGGAGGCCCTGAACGTTTCAATTAACTATCATTTTTGCGTCGGATTCGAAAATCTAGACTTACAAGAGAACGACCATGAGGTGCCTGAGACTGCAATATCCTCTTGGATACAAGTCGACTGGAGGTCGATGTATTGAATCTCGACGCAATTTGAGTCTTCTATCGTCATTAGGAGGCGCTGAACGTTACAATTCACTATCATTTTTGCGTCGGATTCGATAATCTAACTCACAGGAGAACGACCATAAGGTGCCGAGGCAGCAACAGACCCTTGGAGACAAGTCGGCTGGAGGCCGATGTATTGAATCTCGACGCAATTTGAGAGTTCCATCGTCATTAGGAGGCCCTGAACGTTACAATTAACTATCATTTTTGCGTCGGATTCGAAAATCTAGACTCACAGGAGAAGGACCATGTGGTGCCCGAGGCAGCAATAGACCCTTGGAGACAAGTCGGCTGCAGGCCGATGTATTGAATCTTGACGCAATTTGAGTGTTCCATCGTCATTACAAGGCCCTGAACGTTACAATTAACTTTCATTTTTGCGTGGGATTCGAAAATCTAGACTCACAGGAGAACGACCATAAGGTGCCCGTGGCAGCAATAGACCCTTGGAGACAAGTCGGCTGGAGGCCGATCTATTGAATCTCGACGCAATTTGAGTGTTCCATCGGCATTAGGAGGCCCTGAACGTTACAATTAACTATAATTTTTGCGTCGGATTCGAAAATCTAGACTCACCGGAGACGGACCATGTGGTGCCCGAAGCAGCGATATCCCCTTGGAGACAAGTCGGCTGGAGGCCGATGTATTGAATCTCGACGCAATTTGAGAGTTCCATCGTCATTAGGAGGCCCTGAACGTTACAATTCACTATCATTTTTGCGTCGGATTCGAAAATCTAGACTCACAGGAGAAGGACCATGTGGTGCCCGAGGCAGCAACAGACCCTTTTAGACAAGTCGGCTGGAGGCCGATGTATTGAATCTCGACGCAATTTGAGTGTTCCATCGGCATTAGGAGGCCGTGAACGTTACAATTAAATATCATTTTTGCGTCGGATTCGAAAATCTAGACTCACCGGAGACGGACCATGTGGTGCCCGAGGCAGCGATATCCCCTTGGAGACAAGTCGGCTGGAGGCCGATGTATTGGATCTCGACGCTATTTGAGTGTCCCATCGTCATTAGGAGGCCCTAAACGTTACAATTAACTATCATTATTGCGTCGGATTCGATAATCTAAAATCACAGGAGAACAACCATAAGGTGCCCGAGGCAGCAACAGACCCTTGGAGACAAGTAGGCTGGAGGCCGATGTATTGAATCTCGACGCAATTTGAGAGTTCCATCGTCATTAGGAGGCCCTGAACGTTACAATTAACAATCATTTTTGCGTCGGATTCGAAAATCTAGACACACAGGAGAACGACCATAAGGTGCCCGAGGCAGCAATAGACCCTTGGAGACAAGTCGGCTGGAGGACGATGTATTGAATCTCGACGCAATTTGAGAGTTCCATCGGCATTAGGAGGCCCTGAACGTTTCAATTAACTATCATTTTTGCGTCGGATTCGAAAATCTAGGCTTACAAGAGAACGACCATGAGGTGCCTGAGACTGCAATATCCTCTTGGATACAAGTCGACTGGAGGTCGATGTATTGAATCTCGACGCAATTTGAGTCTTCTATCGTCATTAGGAGGCGCTGAACGTTACAATTCACTATCATTTTTGCGTCGGATTCGATAATCTAAACTCACAGGAGAACGACCATAAGGTGCCGAGGCAGCAACAGACCCTTGGAGACAAGTCGGCTGGAGGCCGATGTATTGAATCTCGACGCAATTTGAGAGTTCCATCGTCATTAGGAGGCCCTGAACGTTACAATTAACTATCATTTTTGCGTCGGATTCGAAAATCTAGACTCACAGGAGAAGGACCATGTGGTGCCCGAGGCAGCAATAGACCCTTGGAGACAAGTCGGCTGCAGGCTGATGTATTGAATCTTGACGCAATTTGAGAGTTCCATCGTCATTACAAGGCCCTGAACGTTACAATTAACTTTCATTTTTGCGTGGGATTCGAGAATCTAGACTCACAGGAGAACGACCATAAGGTGCCCGACGCAGCAATAGACCCTTGGAGACAAGTCGGCTGGAGGCCGATGTATTGAATCTCGACGCAATTTGAGTGTTCCATCGGCATTAGGAGGCCCTGAACGTTACAATTAACTATAATTTTTGCGTCGGATTCGAAAATCTAGACTCACCGGAGACGGACCATGTGGTGCCCGAGGCAGCGATATCCCCTTGGAGACAAGTCGGCTGGAGCCCGATGTATTGAATCTCGACGCAATTTGAGAGTTCCATCGTCATTAGGAGGCCCTGAACGTTACAATTCACTATCATTTTTGCGTCGGATCCGAAAATCTAGACTCACAGGAGAAGGACCATGTGGTGCCCGAGGCAGCAACAGACCCTTTTAGACAAGTCGGCTGGAGGCCGATGTATTGAATCTCGACGCAATTTGAGTGTTCCATCGGCATTAGGAGGCCCTGAACGTTACAATTAACTACCATTTTTGCGTCGGATTCGAAAATCTAGACTCACCGGAGACGGAAAATGTGGTGCCCGAGGCAGCGATATCACCTTGGAGACAAGTCGGCTGGAGGCCGATGTATTGAATCTCGACGCAATTTGAGAGTTCCATCGTCATTAGGAGGCCCTGAACGTTACAATTAACAATCATTTTTGCGTCGGATTCGAAAATCTAGACTTACAAGAGAACGAACGTAAGGTTCCCGAGGCAGCATTAGACCCTTGGAGACAAGTCGGCTGGAGGACGATGTATTGAATCTCGACGCAATTTGAGTGTCCCATCGTCATTAGGAGGCCCTAAACGTTACAATTAACTATCATTATTGCGTCGGATTCGATAATCTAAAATCACAGGAGAACAACCATAATGTGCCCGAGGCAGCAACAGACCCTTGGAGACAAGTAGGCTGGAGGCCGATGTATTGAATCTCGACGCAATTTGAGAGTTCCATCGTCATTAGGAGGCCCTGAACGTTACAATTAACAATCATTTTTGCGTCGGATTCGAAAATCTAGACACACAGGAGAACGACCATAAGGTGCCCGAGGCAGCAATAGACCCTTGGAGACAAGTCGGCTGGAGGACGATGTATTGAATCTCGACGCAATTTGAGAGTTCCAATGGCATTAGGAGGCCCTGAACGTTTCAATTAACTATCATTTTTGCGTCGGATTCGAAAATCTAGACTTACAAGAGAACGACCATGAGGTGCCTGAGACTGCAATATCCTCTTGGATACAAGTCGACTGGAGGTCGATGTATTGAATCTCGACGCAATTTGAGTCTTCTATCGTCATTAGGAGGCGCTGAACGTTACAATTCACTATCATTTTTGCGTCGGATTCGATAATCTAAACTCACAGGAGAACGACCATAAGGTGCCGAGGCAGCAACAGACCCTTGGAGACAAGTCGGCTGGAGGCCGATGTATTGAATCTCGACGCAATTTGAGAGTTCCATCGTCATTAGGAGGCCCTGAACGTTACAATTAACTATCATTTTTGCGTCGGATTCGAAAATCTAGACTCACAGGAGAAGGACCATGTGGTGCCCGAGGCAGCAATAGACCCTTGGAGACAAGTCGGCTGCAGGCCGATGTATTGAATCTTGACGCAATGGAGAGTTCCATCGTCATTACAAGGCCCTGAACGTTACAATTAACTTTCATTTTTGCGTGGGATTCGAGAATCTAGACTCACAGGAGAACGACCATAAGGTGCCCGACGCAGCAATAGACCCTTGGAGACAAGTCGGCTGGAGGCCGATGTATTGAATCTCGACGCAATTTGAGTGTTCCATCGGCATTAGGAGGCCCTGAACGTTACAATTAACTATAATTTTTGCGTCGGATTCGAAAATCTAGACTCACCGGAGACGGACCATGTGGTGCCCGAGGCAGCGATATCCCCTTGGAGACAAGTCGGCTGGAGCCCGATGTATTGAATCTCGACGCAATTTGAGAGTTCCTGAACGTTACAATTCACTATCATTTTTGCGTCGGATTCGAAAATCTAGACTCACAGGAGAAGGACCATGTGGTGCCCGAGGCAGCAACAGACCCTTTTAGACAAGTCGGCTGGAGGCCGATGTATTGAATCTCGACGCAATTTGAGTGTTCCATCGGCATTAGGAGGCCCTGAACGTTACAATTAACTATCATTTTTGCGTCGGATTCGAAAATCTAGACTCACCGGAGGCGGACCATGTGGTGCCCGAGGCAGCGATATCCCCTTGGAGACAAGTCGGCTGGAGGCCGATGTATTGGATCTCGACGCAATTTGAGTGTTCCATCGGCATTAGGAGGCCCCTAGCGTTACAATTAACTATCATTTTTGCGTCGGATTCGAAAATCTAGACTCACAGGAGAACGACCATAAGGTGCCCGAGGCAGCAACAGACCCTTGGAGACAAGTCGGCTGGCGGCCGATGTATTGAATCTCGACGCAATTTGAGTGTTCCATCGGCATTAGGAGGCCCTGAACGTTACAATTAACTATAATTTTTGCGTCGGATTCGAAAATCTAGACTCACCGGAGACGGACCATGTGGTGCCCGAGGCAGCGATATCCCCTTGGAGACAAGTCGGCTGGAGGCCGATGTATTGAATCTCGACGCAATTTGAGAGTTCCATCGTCATTAGGAGGCCCTGAACGTTACAATTCACTATCATTTTTGCGTCGGATTCGAAAATCTAGACTCACAGGAGAAGGACCATGTGGTGCCCGAGGCAGCAACAGACCCTTTTAGACAAGTCGGCTGGAGGCCGATGTATTGAATCTCGACGCAATTTGAGTGTTCCATCGGCATTAGGAGGCCCTGAACGTTACAATTAACTATCATTTTTGCGTCGGATTCGAAAATCTAGACTCACCGGAGACGGAAAATGTGGTGCCCGAGGCAGCGATATTACCTTGGAGACAAGTCGGCTGGAGGCCGATGTATTGAATCTCGACGCAATTTGAGAGTTCCATCGTCATTAGGAGGCCCTGAACGTTACAATTAACAATCATTTTTGCGTCGGATTCGAAAATCTAGACTTACAAGAGAACGAACGTAAGGTTCCCGAGGCAGCATTAGACCCTTGGAGACAAGTCGGCTGGAGGACGATGTATTGAATCTCGACGCAATTTGAGTGTCCCATCGTCATTAGGAGGCCCTAAACGTTACAATTAACTATCATTATTGCGTCGGATTCGATAATCTAAAATCACAGGAGAACAACCATAAGGTGCCCGAGGCAGCAACAGACCCTTGGAGACAAGTAGGCTGGAGGCCGATGTATTGAATCTCGACGCAATTTGAGAGTTCCATCGTCATTAGGAGGCCCTGAACGTTACAATTAACAATCATTTTTGCGTCGGATTCGAAAATCTAGACACACAGGAGAACGACCATAAGGTGCCCGAGGCAGCAATAGACCCTTGGAGACAAGTCGGCTGGAGGACGATGTATTGAATCTCGACGCAATTTGAGAGTTCCATCGGCATTAGGAGGCCCTGAACGTTTCAATTAACTATCATTTTTGCGTCGGATTCGAAAATCTAGGCTTACAAGAGAACGACCATGAGGTGCCTGAGACTGCAATATCCTCTTGGATACAAGTCGACTGGAGGTCGATGTATTGAATCTCGACGCAATTTGAGTCTTCTATCGTCATTAGGAGGCGCTGAACGTTACAATTCACTATCATTTTTGCGTCGGATTCGATAATCTAAACTCACAGGAGAACGACCATAAGGTGCCGAGGCAGCAACAGACCCTTGGAGACAAGTCGGCTGCAGGCTGATGTATTGAATCTTGACGCAATTTGAGAGTTCCATCGTCATTACAAGGCCCTGAACGTTACAATTAACTTTCATTTTTGCGTGGGATTCGAGAATCTAGACTCACAGGAGAACGACCATAAGGTGCCCGACGCAGCAATAGACCCTTGGAGACAAGTCGGCTGGAGGCCGATGTATTGAATCTCGACGCAATTTGAGTGTTCCATCGGCATTAGGAGGCCCTGAACGTTACAATTAACTATCATTTTTGCGTCGGATTCGAAAATCTAGACTCACCGGAGACGGACCATGTGGTGCCCGAGGCAGCGATATCCCCTTGGAGACAAGTCGGCTGGAGCCCGATGTATTGAATCTCGACGCAATTTGAGAGTTCCATCGTCATTAGGAGGCCCTGAACGTTACAATTCACTATCATTTTTGCGTCGGATCCGAAAATCTAGACTCACAGGAGAAGGACCATGTGGTGCCCGAGGCAGCAACAGACCCTTTTAGACAAGTCGGCTGGAGGCCGATGTATTGAATCTCGACGCAATTTGAGTGTTCCATCGGCATTAGGAGGCCCTGAACGTTACAATTAACTATCATTTTTGCGTCGGATTCGAAAATCTAGACTCACCGGAGGCGGACCATGTGGTGCCCGAGGCAGCGATATCCCCTTGGAGACAAGTCGGCTGGAGGCCGATGTATTGGATCTCGACGCAATTTGAGTGTTCCATCGGCATTAGGAGGCCCCTAACGTTACAATTAACTATCATTTTTGCGTCGGATTCGAAAATCTAGACTCACAGGAGAACGACCATAAGGTGCCCGAGGCAGCAACAGACCCTTGGAGACAAGTCGGCTGGCGGCCGATGTATTGAATCTCGACGCAATTTGAGTGTTCCATCGGCATTAGGAGGCCCTGAACGTTACAATTAACTACCATTTTTGCGTCGGATT
Organism: Schistocerca americana; assembly: GCF_021461395.2. NCBI lineage: Eukaryota > Metazoa > Arthropoda > Insecta > Orthoptera > Acrididae > Schistocerca > Schistocerca americana. Next base: position 775,693,183 of record NC_060123.1, read on the forward strand.
CGAAAATCTAGACTCACCGGAGACGGAAAATGTGGTGCCCGAGGCAGCGATATCACCTTGGAGACAAGTCGGCTGGAGGCCGATGTATTGAATCTCGACGCAATTTGAGAGTTCCATCGTCATTAGGAGGCCCTGAACGTTACAATTAACAATCATTTTTGCGTCGGATTCGAAAATCTAGACTTACAAGAGAACGAACGTAAGGTTCCCGAGGCAGCATTAGACCCTTGGAGACAAGTCGGCTGGAGGACGATGTATTGAATCTCGACGCAATTTGAGTGTCCCATCGTCATTAGGAGGCCCTAAACGTTACAATTAACTATCATTATTGCGTCGGATTCGATAATCTAAAATCACAGGAGAACAACCATAATGTGCCCGAGGCAGCAACAGACCCTTGGAGACAAGTAGGCTGGAGGCCGATGTATTGAATCTCGACGCAATTTGAGAGTTCCATCGTCATTAGGAGGCCCTGAACGTTACAATTAACAATCATTTTTGCGTCGGATTCGAAAATCTAGACACACAGGAGAACGACCATAAGGTGCCCGAGGCAGCAATAGACCCTTGGAGACAAGTCGGCTGGAGGACGATGTATTGAATCTCGACGCAATTTGAGAGTTCCAATGGCATTAGGAGGCCCTGAACGTTTCAATTAACTATCATTTTTGCGTCGGATTCGAAAATCTAGACTTACAAGAGAACGACCATGAGGTGCCTGAGACTGCAATATCCTCTTGGATACAAGTCGACTGGAGGTCGATGTATTGAATCTCGACGCAATTTGAGTCTTCTATCGTCATTAGGAGGCGCTGAACGTTACAATTCACTATCATTTTTGCGTCGGATTCGATAATCTAAACTCACAGGAGAACGACCATAAGGTGCCGAGGCAGCAACAGACCCTTGGAGACAAGTCGGCTGGAGGCCGATGTATTGAATCTCGACGCAATTTGAGAGTTCCATCGTCATTAGGAGGCCCTGAACGTTACAATTAACTATCATTTTTGCGTCGGATTCGAAAATCTAGACTCACAGGAGAAGGACCATGTGGTGCCCGAGGCAGCAATAGACCCTTGGAGACAAGTCGGCTGCAGGCCGATGTATTGAATCTTGACGCAATGGAGAGTTCCATCGTCATTACAAGGCCCTGAACGTTACAATTAACTTTCATTTTTGCGTGGGATTCGAGAATCTAGACTCACAGGAGAACGACCATAAGGTGCCCGACGCAGCAATAGACCCTTGGAGACAAGTCGGCTGGAGGCCGATGTATTGAATCTCGACGCAATTTGAGTGTTCCATCGGCATTAGGAGGCCCTGAACGTTACAATTAACTATAATTTTTGCGTCGGATTCGAAAATCTAGACTCACCGGAGACGGACCATGTGGTGCCCGAGGCAGCGATATCCCCTTGGAGACAAGTCGGCTGGAGCCCGATGTATTGAATCTCGACGCAATTTGAGAGTTCCTGAACGTTACAATTCACTATCATTTTTGCGTCGGATTCGAAAATCTAGACTCACAGGAGAAGGACCATGTGGTGCCCGAGGCAGCAACAGACCCTTTTAGACAAGTCGGCTGGAGGCCGATGTATTGAATCTCGACGCAATTTGAGTGTTCCATCGGCATTAGGAGGCCCTGAACGTTACAATTAACTATCATTTTTGCGTCGGATTCGAAAATCTAGACTCACCGGAGGCGGACCATGTGGTGCCCGAGGCAGCGATATCCCCTTGGAGACAAGTCGGCTGGAGGCCGATGTATTGGATCTCGACGCAATTTGAGTGTTCCATCGGCATTAGGAGGCCCCTATCGTTACAATTAACTATCATTTTTGCGTCGGATTCGAAAATCTAGACTCACAGGAGAACGACCATAAGGTGCCCGAGGCAGCAACAGACCCTTGGAGACAAGTCGGCTGGCGGCCGATGTATTGAATCTCGACGCAATTTGAGTGTTCCATCGGCATTAGGAGGCCCTGAACGTTACAATTAACTATAATTTTTGCGTCGGATTCGAAAATCTAGACTCACCGGAGACGGACCATGTGGTGCCCGAGGCAGCGATATCCCCTTGGAGACAAGTCGGCTGGAGGCCGATGTATTGAATCTCGACGCAATTTGAGAGTTCCATCGTCATTAGGAGGCCCTGAACGTTACAATTCACTATCATTTTTGCGTCGGATTCGAAAATCTAGACTCACAGGAGAAGGACCATGTGGTGCCCGAGGCAGCAACAGACCCTTTTAGACAAGTCGGCTGGAGGCCGATGTATTGAATCTCGACGCAATTTGAGTGTTCCATCGGCATTAGGAGGCCCTGAACGTTACAATTCACTATCATTTTTGCGTCGGATTCGAAAATCTAGACTCACAGGAGAAGGACCATGTGGTGCCCGAGGCAGCAACAGACCCTTTTAGACAAGTCGGCTGGAGGCCGATGTATTGAATCTCGACGCAATTTGAGTGTTCCATCGGCATTAGGAGGCCCTGAACGTTAAGTTAACTATCATTTTTGCGTCGGATTCGAAAATCTAGACTCACCGGAAACGGACCATGTGGTGCCCGAGGCAGCGATATCCCCTTGGAGACAAGTCGGCTGGAGGCCGATGTATTGGATCTCGACGCAATTTGAGTGTTCCATCGGCATTAGGAGGCCCCTAACGTTACAATTAACTATCATTTTTGCGTCGGATGCGAAAATCTAGACTCACAGGAGAACGACCATAAGGTGCCCGAGGCAGCAACAGACCCTTCGAGACAAGTCGGCTGGAGGCCGATGTATTGAATCTCGACGCAATTTGAGTGTTCCATCGTCATTAGGAGGCCCTAAACGTTACAATTCACTATCATTTTTGCGTCGGATTCGAAAATCTAGACTCACAGGAGAAGGACCATGGGGTGCCCGAGGCAGCAACAGACCCTTGGAGACAAGTCGGCTGCAGGCCGATGTATTGAATCTCGACGCAATTTGAGTGTTCCATCGTCACTACAAGGCCCTGAACGTTACAATTAACTATCATTTTTGCGTCGGATTCGAAAATCTAGACTCACCGTAGACGGACCATGTGGTGCCCGAGGCAGCGATATCCCCTTGGAGACAAGTCGGCTGGAGGCCGATGTATTGAATCTCGACGCAATTTGAGAGTTCCATCGTCATTAGGAGGCCCTGAACGTTACAATTCACTATCATTTTTGCGTCGGATTCGAAAATCTAGACTCACAGGAGAAGGACCATGTGGTGCCCGAGGCAGCAACAGACCCTTTTAGACAAGTCGGCTGGAGGCCGATGTATTGAATCTCGACGCAATTTGAGTGTTCCATCGGCATTAGGAGGCCCTGAACGTTACAATTAACTATCATTTTTGCGTCGGATTCGAAAATCTAGACTCACCGGAGACGGACCATGTGGTGCCCGAGGCAGCGATATCCCCTTGGAGACAAGTCGGCTGGAGGCCGATGTATTGGATCTCGACGCAATTTGAGTGTTCCATCGGCATTAGGAGGCCCCTAACGTTACAATTAACTATCATTTTTGCGTCGGATTCGAAAATCTAGACTCACAGGAGAACGACCATAAGGTGCCCGAGGCAGCAACAGACCCTTGGAGACAAGTCGGCTGGAGGCCGATGTATTGAATCTCGACGCAATTTGAGTGTTCCATCGTCATTAGGAGGCCCTAAACGTTACAATTCACTATCATTTTTGCGTCGGATTCGAAAATCTAGACTCACAGGAGAAGGACCATGGGGTGCCCGAGGCAGCAACAGACCCTTGGAGACAAGTCGGCTGCAGGCCGATGTATTGAATCTCGACGCAATTTGAGTGTTCCATCGTCACTACAAGGCCCTGAACGTTACAATTAACTATAATTTTTGCGTCGGATTCGAAAATCTAGACTCACAGGAGAAGGACCATGTGGTGCCCGAGGCAGCAATAGATCCTTGGAGACAAGTCGGCTGGAGGCCGATGTATTGAATCTCGACGCAATTTGAGCGTTCCATCGTCATTAGGAGGCCCTAAACGTTACAATTCACTATCATTTTTGCGTCGGATTCGAAAATCTAGACTCACAGGAGAAGGACCATGTGGTGCCCGAGGCAGCAACAGACACTTGGAGACAAGTCGGCTGCAGGCCGATGTATTGAATCTCGACGCAATTTGAGTGTTCCATCGTCGCTACAAGGCCCTGAACGTTACAATTAACTATCATTTTTGCGTCGGATTCGAAAATCTACTCACAGGAGAAGGACCATGTGGTGCCGGAGGCAGCAATAGACCCTTGGAGACAAGTCGGCTGGAGGCCGATGTATTGAATCTCGACGCAATTTGAGTGTTCCATCGTCATTAGGAGGCCCTAAACGTTACAATTCACTATCATTTTTGCGTCGGATTCGAAAATCTAGACTCGCAGGAGAAGGACCATGCGGTGCCCGAGGCAGCAATATCCTCTTGGATACAAGTCGACTGGAGGTCGATGTATTGAATCTCGACGCAATTTGAGTCTTCTATCGTCATTAGGAGGCGCTGAACGTTACAATTCACTATCATTTTTGCGTCATATTCGATACTCTAAACTCACAGGAGAACGACCATAAGGTGCCGAGGCAGCAACAGACCCTTGGAGACAAGTCGGCTGGAGGCCGATGTATTGAATCTCGACGCAATTTGAGTGTTCCATCGTCATTAGGAGGCCCTGAACATTACAATTAACTATCATTTTTGCGTCGGATTCGAAAATCTAGACTCACCGGAGACGGACCATGTGGTGCCCGAGGCAGCGATATCCCCTTGGAGACAAGTCTGCTGGAGGCCGATGTATTGAATCTCGACGCAATTTGAGAGTTCCATCGGCATTAGGAGGCCCTGAACGTTACAATTAACTATCATTTTTGCGTCGGATTCGATAATCTAAACTCACAGGAGACCGACCATAAGGTGCCGAGGCAGCAACAGACCCTTGGAGACAAGTCGGCTGGAGGCCGATGTATTGAATCTCGACGCAATTTGAGTGTTCCATCGTCATTAGGAGGCCCTGAACGTTACAATTAACTATCATTTTTGCGTCGGATTCGAAAATCTAGACTCACAGGAGAAGGACCATGTGGTGCCCGAGGCAGCAATAGACCCTTGGAGATAAGTCGGCTGCAGGCCGATGTATTGAATCTTGACGCAATTTGAGTGTTCCATCGTCATTACAAGGCCCTGAACGTTACAATTAACTTTCATTTTTGCGTCGGATTCGAAAATCTAGACTCACAGGAGAACGACCATAAGGTGCCCGAGGCGGCAATAGACCCTTGGAGACAAGTCGGCTGGAGGCCGATGTATTGAATCTCGATGAAATTTGAGTGTTCCATCGGCATTAGGAGGCCCTGAACGTTACAATTAACTATCATTTTTGCGTCGGATTCGAAAATCTAGACTCACCGGAGAAGGACCATGTGGTGCCCGAGGCAGCGATATCCCCTTGGAGACAAGTCGGCTGGAGGCCGATGTATTGAATCTCGACGCAATTTGAGAGTTCCATCGTCATTAGGAGGCCCTGAACGTTACAATTCACTATCATTTTTGCGTCGGATTCGAAAATCTAGACTCACAGGAGAACGACCATAAGGTGCCCGAGGCAGCAACAGACCCTTGGACACAAGTCGGCTGGAGGCCGATGTATTGAATCTCGACGCAATTTGAGTGTTCCATCGTCATTAGGAGGCCCTAAACGTTACAATTCACTATCATTTTTGCGTCGGATTCGAAAATCTAGACTCACAGGAGAAGGACCATGTGGTGCCCGAGGCAGCAACAGACACTTGGAGACAAGTCGGCTGCAGGCCGATGTATTGAATCTCGACGCAATTTGAGTGTTCCATCGTCGCTACAAGGCCCTGAACGTTACAATTAACTATCATTTTTGCGTCGGATTCGAAAATCTACTCACAGGAGAAGGACCATGTGGTGCCGGAGGCAGCAATAGACCCTTGGAGACAAGTCGGCTGGAGGCCGATGTATTGAATCTCGACGCAATTTGAGTGTTCCATCGTCATTAGGAGGCCCTAAACGTTACAATTCACTATCATTTTTGCGTCGGATTCGAAAATCTAGACTCGCAGGAGATGGACCATGCGGTGCCCGAGGCAGCAGTATCCTCTTGGATACAAGTCGACTGGAGGTCGATGTATTGAATCTCGACGCAATTTGAGTCTTCTATCGTCATTAGGAGGCGCTGAACGTTACAATTCACTATCATTTTTGCGTCATATTCGATACTCTAAACTCACAGGAGAACGACCATAAGGTGCCGAGGCAGCAACAGACCCTTGGAGACAAGTCGGCTGGAGGCCGATGTATTGAATCTCGACGCAATTTGAGTGTTCCATCGTCATTAGGAGGCCCTGAACATTACAATTAACTATCATTTTTGCGTCGGATTCGAAAATCTAGACTCACCGGAGACGGACCATGTGGTGCCCGAGGCAGCGATATCCCCTTGGAGACAAGTCTGCTGGAGGCCGATGTATTGAATCTCGACGCAATTTGAGTGTTCCATCGTCATTAGGAGGCCCTGAACGTTACAATTAACTATCATTTTTGCGTCGGATTCGAAAATCTAGACTCACAGGAGAAGGACCATGTGGTGCCCGAGGCAGCAATAGACCCTTGGAGATAAGTCGGCTGCAGGCCGATGTATTGAATCTTGACGCAATTTGAGTGTTCCATCGTCATTACAAGGCCCTGAACGCTACAATTAACTTTCATTTTTGCGTCGGATTCGAAAATCTAGACTCACAGGAGAACGACCATAAGGTGCCCGAGGCAGCAATAGACCCTTGGAGACAAGTCGGCTGGAGGCCGATGTATTGAATCTCGATGAAATTTGAGTGTTCCATCGGCATTAGGAGGCCCTGAACGTTACAATTAACTATCATTTTTGCGTCGGATTCGAAAATCTAGACTCACCGGAGAAGGAACATGTGGTGCCCGAGGCAGCGATATCCCCTTGGAGACAAGTCGGCTGGAGGCCGATGTATTGAATCTCGACGCAATTTGAGAGTTCCATCGTCATTAGGAGGCCCTGAACGTTACAATTCACTATCATTTTTGCGTCGGATTCGAAAATCTAGACTCACAGGAGAAGGACCATGTGGTGCCCGAGGCAGCAACAGACCCTTTTAGACAAGTCGGCTGGAGGCCGATGTATTGAATCTCGACGCAATTTGAGTGTTCCATCGGCATTAGGAGGCCCTGAACGTTACAATTAACTATCATTTTTGCGTCGGATTCGAAAATCTAGACTCACCGGAGACGGACCATGTGGTGCCCGAGGCAGCGATATCCCCTTGGAGACAAGTCGGCTGGAGGCCGATGTATTGGATCTCGACGCAATTTGAGTGTTCCATCGGCATTAGGAGGCCCTGAACGTTACAATTAACTATCATTTTTGCGTCGGATTCGAAAATCTAGACTCACAGGAGAACGACCATAAGGTGCCCGAGGGAGCAACAGACCCTTGGACACAAGTCGGCTGGAGGCCGATGTATTGAATCTCGACGCAATTTGAGTGTTCCATCGTCATTAGGAGGCCCTAAACGTTACAATTCACTATCATTTTTGCGTCGGATTCGAAAATCTAGACTCACAGGAGAAGGACCATGTGGTGCCCGAGGCAGCAACAAACCCTTGGAAACAAGTCGGCTGCAGGCCGATGTATTGAATCTCGACGCAATTTGAGTGTTCCATCGTCACTACAAGGCCCTGAACGTTACAATTAACTATCATTTTTGCGTCGGATTCGAAAATCTACTCACAGGAGAAGGACCATGTGATGCCGGAGGCAGCAATACACCCTTGGAGACAAGTCGGCTGGAGGCCGATGTATTGAATCTCGACGCAATTTGAGTGTTCCATCGGCATTAGGAGGCCCTGAACGTTACAATTAACTATAATTTTTGCGTCGGATTCGAAAATCTAGACTCACCGGAGACGGACCATGTGGTGCCCGAGGCAGCGATATCCCCTTGGAGTAAGTCGGCTGGAGGCCGATGTATTGAATCTCGACGCAATTTGAGAGTTCCATCGTCATTAGGAGGCCCTGAACGTTACAATTCACTATCATTTTTGCGTCGGATTCGAAAATCTAGACTCACAGGAGAAGGACCATGTGGTGCCCGAGGCAGCAACAGACCGTTTTAGACAAGTCGGCTGGAGGCCGATGTATTGAATCTCGACGCAATTTGAGTGTTCCTTCGTCATTAGGAGGCCCTGAACGTTACAATTAACTATCATTTTTGCGTCGGATTCGAAAATCTAGACTCACAGGAGAAGGACCATGTGGTGCCCGAGGCAGCAATAGACCCTTGGAGACAAGTCGGCTGCAGGCCGATGTATTGAATCTTGACGCAATTTGAGTGTTCCATCGTCATTACAAGGCCCTGAACGCTACAATTAACTTTCATTTTTGCGTCGGATTCGAAAATCTAGACTCACAGGAGAACGACCATAAGGTGCCCGAGGCAGCAATAGACCCTTGGAGACAAGTCGGCTGGAGGCCGATGTATTGAATCTCGATGAAATTTGAGTGTTCCATCGGCATTAGGAGGCCCTGAACGTTACAATTAACTATCATTTTTGCGTCGGATTCGAAAATCTAGACTCACCGGAGAAGGACCATGTGGTGCCCGAGGCAGCGATATCCCCTTGGAGACAAGTCGGCTGGAGGCCGATGTATTGAATCTCGACGCAATTTGAGAGTTCCATCGTCATTAGGAGGCCCTGAACGTTACAATTCACTATCATTTTTGCGTCGGATTCGAAAATCTAGACTCACAGGAGACGGACCATGTGGTGCCCGAGGCAGCAACAGACCCTTCTAGACAAGTCGGCTGGAGGCCGATGTATTGAATCTCGACGCAATTTGAGTGTTCCATCGGCATTAGGAGGCCCTGAACGTTACAATTAACTATCATTTTTGCGTCGGATTCGAAAATCTAGACTCACCGGAGACGGACCATGTGGTGCCCGAGGCAGCGCAATCGCCTTGGAGACAAGTCGGCTGGAGGCCGATGTATTGGATCTCGACGCAATTTGAGTGTTCCATCGGCATTAGGAGGCCCTGAACGTTACAATTAACTATCATTTTTGCGTCGGATTCGAAAATCTAGACTCACAGGAGAAGGACCATGTGGTGCCCGAGGCAGCAATAGACCCATGGAGATAAGTCGGCTGCAGGCCGATGTATTGAATCTTGACGCAATTTGAGTGTTCCATCGTCATTACAAGGCCCTGAACGTTACAATTAACTTTCATTTTTGCGTCGGATTCGAAAATCTAGACTCACAGGAGAACGACCATAAGGTGCCCGAGGCAGCAATAGACCCTTGGAGACAAGTCGGCTGGAGGCCGATGTATTGAATCTCGACGCAATTTGAGTGTTCCATCGGCATTAGGAGGCCCTGAACGTTACAATTAACTATAATTTTTGCGTCGGATTCGAAAATCTAGACTCACCGGAGACGGACCATGTGGTGCCCGAGGCAGCGATATCCCCTTGGAGACAAGTCGGCTGGAGGCCGATGTATTGAATCTCGACGCAATTTGAGAGTTCCATCGTCATTAGGAGGCCCTGAACGTTACAATTCACTATCATTTTTGCGTCGGATTCGAAAATCTAGACTCACAGGAGAAGGACCATGTGGTGCCCGAGGCAGCAACAGACCCTTTTAGACAACTCGGCTGGAGGCCGATGTATTGATTCTCGACGCAATTTGAGTGTTCCATCGGCATTAGGAGGCCCTGAACGTTACAATTAACTATCATTTTTGCGTCGGATTCGAAAATCTAGACTCACCGGAGACGGACCATTTGGTGCCCGAGGCAGCGGTATCCCCTTGGAGACAAGTCGGCTGGAGGCCGATGTATTGGATCTCGACGCAATTTGAGTGTTCCATCGGCATTAGGAGGCCCTGAACGTTACAATTAACTATCATTTTTGCGTCGGATTCGAAAATCTAGACTCACAGGAGAACGACCATAAGGTGCCCGAGGGAGCAACAGACCCTTGGACACAAGTCGGCTGGAGGCCGATGTATTGAATCTCGACGCAATTTGAGTGTTCCATCGTCATTAGGAGGCCCTAAACGTTACAATTCACTATCATTTTTGCGTCGGATTCGAAAATCTAGACTCACAGGAGAAGGACCATGTGGTGCCCGAGGCAGCAACAGACCCTTTTAGACAAGTCGGCTGGAGGCCGATGTATTGATTCTCGACGCAATTTGAGTGTTCCATCGGCATTAGGAGGCCCTGAACGTTACAATTAACTATCATTTTTGCGTCGGATTCGTAAATCTAGACTCACCGGAGACGGACCATGTGGTGCCCGAGGCAGCGATATCCCCTTGGAGACAAGTCGGCTGGAGGCCGATGTATTGGATCTCGACGCAATTTGAGTGTTCCATCGGCATTAGGAGGCCCTGAACGTTACAATTAACTATCATTTTTGCGTCGGATTCGAAAATCTAGACTCACAGGAGAACGACCATAAGGTGCCCGAGGGAGCAACAGACCCTTGGACACAAGTCGGCTGGAGGCCGATGTATTGAATCTCGACGCAATTTGAGTGTTCCATCGTCATTAGGAGGCCCTAAACGTTACAATTCACTATCATTTTTGCGTCGGATTCGAAAATCTAGACTCACAGGAGAAGGACCATGTGGTGCCCGAGGCAGCAACAAACCCTTGGAAACAAGTCGGCTGCAGGCCGATGTATTGAATCTCGACGCAATTTGAGTGTTCCATCGTCACTACAAGGCCCTGAACGTTACAATTAACTATCATTTTTGCGTCGGATTCGAAAATCTACTCACAGGAGAAGGACCATGTGATGCCGGAGGCAGCAATACACCCTTGGAGACAAGTCGGCTGGAGGCCGATGTATTGAATCTCGACGCAATTTGAGTGTTCCATCGGCATTAGGAGGCCCTGAACGTTACAATTAACTATCGTTTTTGCGTCGGATTCGAAAATCTAGACTCACAGGAGAACGACCATAAGGTGCCCGAGGCAGCAATAGACCCTTGGAGACAAGTCGGCTGCAGGCCGATGTATTGAATCTTGACGCAATTTGAGTGTTCCATCGTCATTACAAGGCCCTGAACGTTACAATTAACTTTCATATTTGCGTGGGATTCGAGAATCTAGACTCACAGGAGAACGACCATAAGGTGCCCGAGGCCTTGGAGACAAGTCGGCTGGAGGCCGATGTATTGAATCTCGACGCAATTTGAGTGTTCCATCGGCATTAGGAGGCCCTGAACGTTACAATTAACTATAATTTTTGCGTCGGATTCGAAAATCTAGACTCACCGGAGACGGATCATGTGGTGCCCGAGGCAGCGATATCCCCTTGGAGACAAGTCGGCTGGAGCCCGATGTATTGAATCTCGACGCAATTTGAGAGTTCCATCGTCATTAGGAGGCCCTGAACGTTACAATTCACTATCATTTTTGCGTCGGATTCGAAAATCTAGACTCACAGGAGAAGGACCATGTGGTGCCCGAGGCAGCAACAGACCCTTTTAGACAAGTCGGCTGGAGGCCGATGTATTGATTCTCGACGCAATTTGAGTGTTCCATCGGCATTAGGAGGCCCTGAACGTTACAATTAACTATCATTTTTGCGTCGGATTCGAAAATCTAGACTCACCGGAGACGGACCATGTGGTGCCCGAGGCAGCGATATCCACTTGGAGACAAGTCGGCTGGAGGCCGATGTATTGGATCTCGACGCAATTTGAGTGTTCCATCGGCATAAGGAGGCCCCTAACGTTACAATTAACTATCATTTTTGCGTCGGATTCGAAAATCTAGACTCACAGGAGAACGACCATAAGGTGCCCGAGGCAGCAACAGACCCTTGGAGACAAGTCGGCTGGCGGCCGATGTATTGAATCTCGACGCAATTTGAGTGTTCCATCAGCATTAGGAGGCCCTGAACGTTACAATTAACTATAATTTTTGCGTCGGATTCGAAAATCTAGACTCACCGGAGACGGACCATGTGGTGCCCGAGGCAGCGATATCCCCTTGGAGACAAGTCGGCTGAAGGCCGATGTACTGAATCTCGACGCAATTTGAGAGTTCCATCGTCATTAGGAGGCCCTGAACGTTACAATTCACTATCATTTTTGCGTCGGATTCGAAAATCTAGACTCACAGGAGAAGGACCATGTGGTGCCCGAGGCAGCAACAGACCCTTTTAGACAAGTCGGCTGGAGGCCGATGTATTGAATCTCGACGCAATTTGAGTGTTCCATCGGCATTAGGAGGCCCTGAACGTTACAATTAACTATCATTTTTGCGTCGGATTGGAAAATCTAGACTCACCGGAGACGGACCATGTGGTGCCCGAGGCAGCGATATCCCCTTGGAGACAAGTCGGCTGGAGGCCGATGTATTGGATCTCGACGCAATTTGAGTGTTCCATCGGCATTAGGAGGCCCCTAACGTTACAATTAACTATCATTTTTGCGTCGGATTCGAAAATCTAGACTCACAGGAGAACGACCATAAAGTGCCCGAGGCAGCAACAGACCCTTGGCGACAAGTCGGCTGGAGGCCGATGTATTGAATCTCGACGCAATTTGAGTGTTCCATCATCATTAGGAGGCCCTAAACGTTACAATTCACTATCATTTTTGCGTCGGATTCGAAAATCTAGACTCACAGGAGAAGGACCATGGGGTGCCCGAGGCAGCAACAGATTCTTGGAGACAAGTCGGCTGCAGGCCGATGTATTGAATCTCGACGCAATTTGAGTGTTCCATCGTCACTACAAGGCCCTGAACGTTACAATTAACTATCATTTTTGCGTCGGATTCGAAAATCTAGACTCACAGGAGAACGACCATAAGGTGCCCGAGGAAGCAACAGACCCTTGGAGACAAGTCGGCTGGAGGCCGATGTATTGAATCTCGACGCAATTTGAGTGTTCCATCGTCATTAGGAGGCCCTAAACGTTACAATTCACTATCATTTTTGCGTCGGATTCGAAAATCTAGACTCACAGGAGAAGGACCATGGGGTGCCCGAGGCAGCAACAGACCCTTGGAGACAAGTCGGCTGCAGGCCGATGTATTGAATCTCGACGCAATTTGAGTGTTCCATCGTCACTACAAGGCCCTGAACGTTACAATTAACTATGATTTTTGCGTCGGATCCGAAAATCTAGACTTACAAGAGAACGACCATAAGGTGCCTGAGACTGCAATATCCTCTTGGATACAAGTCGACTGGAGGTCGATGTATTGAATCTCGACGCAATTTGAGTCTTCTATCGTCATTAGGAGGCGCTGAACGTTACAATTCACTATCATTTTTGCGTCGGATTCGATAATCTAAACTCACAGGAGAACGACCATAAGGTGCCCGAGGCAGCAATAGACCCTTGGAGACAAGTCGGCTGGAGGCCGATGTATTGAATCTCCACGCAATTTGAGTGTTCCATCGGCATAAGGAGGCCCCTAACGTTACAATTAACTATCATTTTTGCGTCGGATTCGAAAATCTAGACTCACAGGAGAACGACCATAAGGTGCCCGAGGCAGCAACAGACCCTTGGAGACAAGTCGGCTGGCGGCCGATGTATTGAATCTCGACGCAATTTGAGTGTTCCATCAGCATTAGGAGGCCCTGAACGTTACAATTAACTATAATTTTTGCGTCGGATTCGAAAATCTAGACTCACCGGAGACGGACCATGTGGTGCCCGAGGCAGCGATATCCCCTTGGAGACAAGTCGGCTGAAGGCCGATGTACTGAATCTCGACGCAATTTGAGAGTTCCATCGTCATTAGGAGGCCCTGAACGTTACAATTCACTATCATTTTTGCGTCGGATTCGAAAATCTAGACTCACAGGAGAAGGACCATGTGGTGCCCGAGGCAGCAACAGACCCTTTTAGACAAGTCGGCTGGAGGCCGATGTATTGAATCTCGACGCAATTTGAGTGTTCCATCGGCATTAGGAGGCCCTGAACGTTACAATTAACTATCATTTTTGCGTCGGATTGGAAAATCTAGACTCACCGGAGACGGACCATGTGGTGCCCGAGGCAGCGATATCCCCTTGGAGACAAGTCGGCTGGAGGCCGATGTATTGGATCTCGACGCAATTTGAGTGTTCCATCGGCATTAGGAGGCCCCTAACGTTACAATTAACTATCATTTTTGCGTCGGATTCGAAAATCTAGACTCACAGGAGAACGACCATAAAGTGCCCGAGGCAGCAACAGACCCTTGGCGACAAGTCGGCTGGAGGCCGATGTATTGAATCTCGACGCAATTTGAGTGTTCCATCATCATTAGGAGGCCCTAAACGTTACAATTCACTATCATTTTTGCGTCGGATTCGAAAATCTAGACTCACAGGAGAAGGACCATGGGGTGCCCGAGGCAGCAACAGATTCTTGGAGACAAGTCGGCTGCAGGCCGATGTATTGAATCTCGACGCAATTTGAGTGTTCCATCGTCACTACAAGGCCCTGAACGTTACAATTAACTATCATTTTTGCGTCGGATTCGAAAATCTAGACTCACAGGAGAACGACCATAAGGTGCCCGAGGAAGCAACAGACCCTTGGAGACAAGTCGGCTGGAGGCCGATGTATTGAATCTCGACGCAATTTGAGTGTTCCATCGTCATTAGGAGGCCCTAAACGTTACAATTCACTATCATTTTTGCGTCGGATTCGAAAATCTAGACTCACAGGAGAAGGACCATGGGGTGCCCGAGGCAGCAACAGACCCTTGGAGACAAGTCGGCTGCAGGCCGATGTATTGAATCTCGACGCAATTTGAGTGTTCCATCGTCACTACAAGGCCCTGAACGTTACAATTAACTATGATTTTTGCGTCGGATCCGAAAATCTAGACTTACAAGAGAACGACCATAAGGTGCCTGAGACTGCAATATCCTCTTGGATACAAGTCGACTGGAGGTCGATGTATTGAATCTCGACGCAATTTGAGTCTTCTATCGTCATTAGGAGGCGCTGAACGTTACAATTCACTATCATTTTTGCGTCGGATTCGATAATCTAAACTCACAGGAGAACGACCATAAGGTGCCCGAGGCAGCAATAGACCCTTGGAGACAAGTCGGCTGGAGGCCGATGTATTGAATCTCCACGCAATTTGAGTGTTCCATCGGCATTAGGAGGCCCTGAACGTTACAATTAACTATAATTTTTGCGTGGGATTCGAAAATCTAGACTCACCGGAGACGGACCATGTGGTGCCCGAGGCAGCGATATCCCCTTGGAGACAAGTCGGCTGGAGGCCGATGTATTGAATCTCGAAGCAATTTGAGAGTTCCATCGGCATTAGGAGGCCCTGAACGTTACAATTCACTATCATTTTTGCGTCGGATTCGAAAATCTAGACTCACAGGAGAAGGACCATGTGGTGCCCGAGGCAGCAACAGACCCTTTTAGACAAGTCGGCTGGAGGCCGATGTATTGAATCTCGACGCAATTTGAGTGTTCCATCGGCATTAGGAGGCCCTGAACGTTACAATTAACTATAATTTTTGCGTCGGATTCGAAAATCTAGACTCACCGGAGACGGACCATGTGGTGCCCGAGGCAGCGATATCCCCTTGGAGACAAGTCGGCTGGAGGCCGATGTATTGAATCTCGACGCAATTTGAGAGTTCCATCGTCATTAGGAGGCCCTGAACGTTACAATTCACTATCATTTTTGCGTCGGATTCGAAAATCTAGACTCACAGGAGAAGGACCATGTGGTGCCCGAGGCAGCAACAGACCCTTTTAGACAACTCGGCTGGAGGCCGATGTATTGATTCTCGACGCAATTTGAGTGTTCCATCGGCATTAGGAGGCCCTGAACGTTACAATTAACTATCATTTTTGCGTCGGATTCGAAAATCTAGACTCACCGGAGACGGACCATTTGGTGCCCGAGGCAGCGGTATCCCCTTGGAGACAAGTCGGCTGGAGGCCGATGTATTGGATCTCGACGCAATTTGAGTGTTCCATCGGCATTAGGAGGCCCTGAACGTTACAATTAACTATCATTTTTGCGTCGGATTCGAAAATCTAGACTCACAGGAGAACGACCATAAGGTGCCCGAGGGAGCAACAGACCCTTGGACACAAGTCGGCTGGAGGCCGATGTATTGAATCTCGACGCAATTTGAGTGTTCCATCGTCATTAGGAGGCCCTAAACGTTACAATTCACTATCATTTTTGCGTCGGATTCGAAAATCTAGACTCACAGGAGAAGGACCATGTGGTGCCCGAGGCAGCAACAGACCCTTTTAGACAAGTCGGCTGGAGGCCGATGTATTGATTCTCGACGCAATTTGAGTGTTCCATCGGCATTAGGAGGCCCTGAACGTTACAATTAACTATCATTTTTGCGTCGGATTCGTAAATCTAGACTCACCGGAGACGGACCATGTGGTGCCCGAGGCAGCGATATCCCCTTGGAGACAAGTCGGCTGGAGGCCGATGTATTGGATCTCGACGCAATTTGAGTGTTCCATCGGCATTAGGAGGCCCTGAACGTTACAATTAACTATCATTTTTGCGTCGGATTCGAAAATCTAGACTCACAGGAGAACGACCATAAGGTGCCCGAGGGAGCAACAGACCCTTGGACACAAGTCGGCTGGAGGCCGATGTATTGAATCTCGACGCAATTTGAGTGTTCCATCGTCATTAGGAGGCCCTAAACGTTACAATTCACTATCATTTTTGCGTCGGATTCGAAAATCTAGACTCACAGGAGAAGGACCATGTGGTGCCCGAGGCAGCAACAAACCCTTGGAAACAAGTCGGCTGCAGGCCGATGTATTGAATCTCGACGCAATTTGAGTGTTCCATCGTCACTACAAGGCCCTGAACGTTACAATTAACTATCATTTTTGCGTCGGATTCGAAAATCTACTCACAGGAGAAGGACCATGTGATGCCGGAGGCAGCAATACACCCTTGGAGACAAGTCGGCTGGAGGCCGATGTATTGAATCTCGACGCAATTTGAGTGTTCCATCGGCATTAGGAGGCCCTGAACGTTACAATTAACTATCGTTTTTGCGTCGGATTCGAAAATCTAGACTCACAGGAGAACGACCATAAGGTGCCCGAGGCAGCAATAGACCCTTGGAGACAAGTCGGCTGCAGGCCGATGTATTGAATCTTGACGCAATTTGAGTGTTCCATCGTCATTACAAGGCCCTGAACGTTACAATTAACTTTCATATTTGCGTGGGATTCGAGAATCTAGACTCACAGGAGAACGACCATAAGGTGCCCGAGGCCTTGGAGACAAGTCGGCTGGAGGCCGATGTATTGAATCTCGACGCAATTTGAGTGTTCCATCGGCATTAGGAGGCCCTGAACGTTACAATTAACTATAATTTTTGCGTCGGATTCGAAAATCTAGACTCACCGGAGACGGATCATGTGGTGCCCGAGGCAGCGATATCCCCTTGGAGACAAGTCGGCTGGAGCCCGATGTATTGAATCTCGACGCAATTTGAGAGTTCCATCGTCATTAGGAGGCCCTGAACGTTACAATTCACTATCATTTTTGCGTCGGATTCGAAAATCTAGACTCACAGGAGAAGGACCATGTGGTGCCCGAGGCAGCAACAGACCCTTTTAGACAAGTCGGCTGGAGGCCGATGTATTGATTCTCGACGCAATTTGAGTGTTCCATCGGCATTAGGAGGCCCTGAACGTTACAATTAACTATCATTTTTGCGTCGGATTCGAAAATCTAGACTCACCGGAGACGGACCATGTGGTGCCCGAGGCAGCGATATCCACTTGGAGACAAGTCGGCTGGAGGCCGATGTATTGGATCTCGACGCAATTTGAGTGTTCCATCGGCATAAGGAGGCCCCTAACGTTACAA
Source organism: Schistocerca americana (assembly GCF_021461395.2). Taxonomy (NCBI): domain Eukaryota; kingdom Metazoa; phylum Arthropoda; class Insecta; order Orthoptera; family Acrididae; genus Schistocerca; species Schistocerca americana. Next base: position 775,711,121 of record NC_060123.1, read on the forward strand.
TTAACTATCATTTTTGCGTCGGATTCGAAAATCTAGACTCACAGGAGAACGACCATAAGGTGCCCGAGGCAGCAACAGACCCTTGGAGACAAGTCGGCTGGCGGCCGATGTATTGAATCTCGACGCAATTTGAGTGTTCCATCAGCATTAGGAGGCCCTGAACGTTACAATTAACTATAATTTTTGCGTCGGATTCGAAAATCTAGACTCACCGGAGACGGACCATGTGGTGCCCGAGGCAGCGATATCCCCTTGGAGACAAGTCGGCTGAAGGCCGATGTACTGAATCTCGACGCAATTTGAGAGTTCCATCGTCATTAGGAGGCCCTGAACGTTACAATTCACTATCATTTTTGCGTCGGATTCGAAAATCTAGACTCACAGGAGAAGGACCATGTGGTGCCCGAGGCAGCAACAGACCCTTTTAGACAAGTCGGCTGGAGGCCGATGTATTGAATCTCGACGCAATTTGAGTGTTCCATCGGCATTAGGAGGCCCTGAACGTTACAATTAACTATCATTTTTGCGTCGGATTGGAAAATCTAGACTCACCGGAGACGGACCATGTGGTGCCCGAGGCAGCGATATCCCCTTGGAGACAAGTCGGCTGGAGGCCGATGTATTGGATCTCGACGCAATTTGAGTGTTCCATCGGCATTAGGAGGCCCCTAACGTTACAATTAACTATCATTTTTGCGTCGGATTCGAAAATCTAGACTCACAGGAGAACGACCATAAAGTGCCCGAGGCAGCAACAGACCCTTGGCGACAAGTCGGCTGGAGGCCGATGTATTGAATCTCGACGCAATTTGAGTGTTCCATCATCATTAGGAGGCCCTAAACGTTACAATTCACTATCATTTTTGCGTCGGATTCGAAAATCTAGACTCACAGGAGAAGGACCATGGGGTGCCCGAGGCAGCAACAGATTCTTGGAGACAAGTCGGCTGCAGGCCGATGTATTGAATCTCGACGCAATTTGAGTGTTCCATCGTCACTACAAGGCCCTGAACGTTACAATTAACTATCATTTTTGCGTCGGATTCGAAAATCTAGACTCACAGGAGAACGACCATAAGGTGCCCGAGGAAGCAACAGACCCTTGGAGACAAGTCGGCTGGAGGCCGATGTATTGAATCTCGACGCAATTTGAGTGTTCCATCGTCATTAGGAGGCCCTAAACGTTACAATTCACTATCATTTTTGCGTCGGATTCGAAAATCTAGACTCACAGGAGAAGGACCATGGGGTGCCCGAGGCAGCAACAGACCCTTGGAGACAAGTCGGCTGCAGGCCGATGTATTGAATCTCGACGCAATTTGAGTGTTCCATCGTCACTACAAGGCCCTGAACGTTACAATTAACTATGATTTTTGCGTCGGATCCGAAAATCTAGACTTACAAGAGAACGACCATAAGGTGCCTGAGACTGCAATATCCTCTTGGATACAAGTCGACTGGAGGTCGATGTATTGAATCTCGACGCAATTTGAGTCTTCTATCGTCATTAGGAGGCGCTGAACGTTACAATTCACTATCATTTTTGCGTCGGATTCGATAATCTAAACTCACAGGAGAACGACCATAAGGTGCCCGAGGCAGCAATAGACCCTTGGAGACAAGTCGGCTGGAGGCCGATGTATTGAATCTCCACGCAATTTGAGTGTTCCATCGGCATTAGGAGGCCCTGAACGTTACAATTAACTATAATTTTTGCGTGGGATTCGAAAATCTAGACTCACCGGAGACGGACCATGTGGTGCCCGAGGCAGCGATATCCCCTTGGAGACAAGTCGGCTGGAGGCCGATGTATTGAATCTCGAAGCAATTTGAGAGTTCCATCGGCATTAGGAGGCCCTGAACGTTACAATTCACTATCATTTTTGCGTCGGATTCGAAAATCTAGACTCACAGGAGAAGGACCATGTGGTGCCCGAGGCAGCAACAGACCCTTTTAGACAAGTCGGCTGGAGGCCGATGTATTGAATCTCGACGCAATTTGAGTGTTCCATCGGCATTAGGAGGCCCTGAACGTTACAATTAACTATCATTTTTGCGTCGGATTCGAAAATCTAGACTCACAGGAGAACGACCATAAGGTGCCCGAGGCAGCAACAGACCCTTGGACACAAGTCGGCTGGAGGCCGATGTATTGAATCTCGACGCAATTTGAGTGTTCCATCGTCATTAGGAGCCCCTAAACGTCACAATTCACTATCATTTTTGCGTCGGATTCGAAAATCTAGACTCACAGGAGAAGGACCATGTGGTGCCCGAGGCAGCAACAGACACTTGGAGACAAGTCGGCTGCATGCCGATGTATTGAATCTCGACGCAATTTGAGTGTTCCATCGTCACTACAAGGCCCTGAACGTTACAATTAACTATCATTTTTGCGTCGGATTCGAAAATTTACTCACAGGAGAAGGAGCCGGAGGCAGCAATAGACCCTTGGAGACAAGTCGGCTGGAGGCCGATGTATTGAATCTCGACGCAATTTGAGTGTTCCATCGTCATTAGGGGGCCCTGAACGTTACAATTAACTATCATTTTTGCGTCGGATTCGAAAATCTAGACTCACCGGAGACGGACCATGTGGTGCCCGAGGCAGCGATATCCCCTTGGAGACAAGTCGGCTGGAGGCCGATGTATTGGATCTCGACGCAATTTGAGTGTTCCATCGGCATTAGGAGGCCCTGAACGTTACAATTAACTATCATTTTTGCGTCGGATTCGAAAATCTAGACTCACAGGAGAACGACCATAAGGTGCCCGAGGGAGCAACAGACCCTTGGACACAAGTCGGCTGGAGGCCGATGTATTGAATCTCGACGCAATTTGAGTGTTCCATCGTCATTAGGAGGCCCTAAACGTTACAATTCACTATCATTTTTGCGTCGGATTCGAAAATCTAGACTCACAGGAGAAGGACCATGTGGTGCCCGAGGCAGCAACAGACCCTTTTAGACAAGTCGGCTGGAGGCCGATGTATTGATTCTCGACGCAATTTGAGTGTTCCATCGGCATTAGGAGGCCCTGAACGTTACAATTAACTATCATTTTTGCGTCGGATTCGAAAATCTAGACTCACCGGAGACGGCCATGTGGTGCCCGAGGCAGCGATATCCCCTTGGAGACAAGTCGGCTGGAGGCCGATGTATTGGATCTCGACGCAATTTGAGTGTTCCATCGGCATTAGGAGGCCCTGAACGTTACAATTAACTATCATTTTTGCGTCGGATTCGAAAATCTACTCAGAGGAGAAGGACCATGTGATGCCGGAGGCAGCAATACACCCTTGGAGACAAGTCGGCTGGAGGCCGATGTATTGAATCTCGACGCAATTTGAGTGTTCCATCGGCATTAGGAGGCCCTGAACGTTACAATTAACTATAATTTTTGCGTCGGATTCGAAAATCTAGACTCACCGGAGACGGACCATGTGGTGCCCGAGGCAGCGATATCCCCTTGGAGACAAGTCGGCTGGAGGCCGATGTATTGAATCTCGACGCACTTTGAGAGTTCCATCGTCATTAGGAGGCCCTGAACGTTACAATTCACTATCATTTTTGCGTCGGATTCGAAAATCTAGACTCACAGGAGAAGGACCATGTGGTGCCCGAGGCAGCAACAGACCCTTTTAGACAAGTCAGCTGGAGGCCGATGTATTGAATCTCGACGCAATTTGAGTGTTCCATCGGCATTAGGAGGCCCTGAACGTTACAATTAACTATCGTTTTTGCGTCGGATTCGAAAATCTAGACTCACAGGAGAACGACCATAAGGTGCCCGAGGCAGCAATAGACCCTTGGAGACAAGTCGGCTGCAGGCCGATGTATTGAATCTTGACGCAATTTGAGTGTTCCATCGTCATTACAAGGCCCTGAACGTTACAATTAACTTTCATATTTGCGTGGGATTCGAGAATCTAGACTCACAGGAGAACGACCATAAGGTGCCCGAGGCAGCAATAGACCCTTGGACACAAGTCGGCTGGAGGCCGATGTATTGAATCTCGACGCAATTTGAGTGTTCCATCGGCATTAGGAGGCCCTGAACGTTACAATTAACTATAATTTTTGCGTCGGATTCGAAAATCTAGACTCACCGGAGACGGACCATGTGGTGCCCGAGGCAGCGATATCCCCTTGGAGACAAGTCGGCTGGAGCCCGATGTATTGAATCTCGACGCAATTTGAGAGTTCCATCGTCATTAGGAGGCCCTGAACGATACAATTCAATATCATTTTTGCGTCGGATTCGAAAATCTAGACTCACAGGAGAAGGACCATGTGGTGCCCGAGGCAGCAACAGACCCTTTTAGACAAGTCGGCTGGAGGCCGATGTATTGATTCTCGACGCAATTTGAGTGTTCCATCGGCATTAGGAGGCCCTGAACGTTACAATTAACTATCATTTTTGCGTCGGATTCGAAAATCTAGACTCACCGGAGACGGACCATGTGGTGCCCGAGGCAGCGATATCCCCTTGGAGACAAGTCGGCTGGAGGCCGATGTATTGGATCTCGACGCAATTTGAGTGTTCTATCGGCATAAGGAGGCCCCTAACGTTACAATTAACTATCATTTTTGCGTCGGATTCGAAAATCTAGACTCACAGGAGAACGACCATAAGGTGCCCGAGGCAGCAACAGACCCTTGGAGACAAGTCGGCTGGCGGCCGATGTATTGAATCTCGACGCAATTTGAGTGTTCCATCGGCATTATGAGGCCCTGAACGTTACAATTAACTATAATTTTTGCGTCGGATTCGAAAATCTAGACTCACCGGAGACGGACCATGTGGTGCCCGAGGCAGCGATATCCCCTTGGAGACAAGTCGGCTGAAGGCCGATGTACTGAATCTCGACGCAATTTGAGAGTTCCATCGTCATTAGGAGGCCCTGAACGTTACAATTCACTATCATTTTTGCGTCGGATTCGAAAATCTAGACTCACAGGAGAAGGAGCATGTGGTGCCCGAGGCAGCAACAGACCCTTTTAGACAAGTCGGCTGGAGGCCGATGTATTGAATCTCGACGCAATTTGAGTGTTCCATCGGCATTAGGAGGCCCTGAACGTTACAATTAACTATCATTTTTGCGTCGGATTCGAAAATCTAGACTCACCGGAGACGGACCATGTGGTGCCCGAGGCAGCGATATCCCCTTGGAGACAAGTCGGCTGGAGGCCGATGTATTGGATCTCGACGCAATTTGAGTGTTCCATCGGCATTAGGAGGCCCCTAACGTTACAATTAACTATCATTTTTGCGTCGGATTCGAAAATCTAGACTCACAGGAGAACGACCATAAGGTGCCCGAGGCAGCAACAGACCCTTGGAGACAAGTCGGCTGGAGGCCGATGTATTGAATCTCGACGCAATTTGAGTGTTCCATCGTCATTAGGAGGCCCTAAACGTTACAATTCACTATCATTTTTGCGTCGGATTCGAAAATCTAGACTCACAGGAGAAGGACCACGGGGTGCCCGAGGCAGCAACAGACCCTTGGAGACAAGTCGGCTGCAGGCCGATGTATTGAATCTCGACGCAATTTGAGTGTTCCATCGTCACTACAAGGCCCTGAACGTTACAATTAACTATCATTTTTGCGTCGGATTCGAAAATCTAGACTAACAGGAGAAGGACCATGTGGTGCCCGAGGCAGCAATAGATCCTTGGAGAGAAGTCGGCTGGAGGCCGATGTATTGAATCTCGACGCAATTTGAGTGTTCCATCGTCATTAGGAGGCCCTGAACGTTACAATTAACTATGATTTTTGCGTCGGATCCGAAAATCTAGACTTACAAGAGAACGACCATGAGGTGCCTGAGACTGCAATATCCTCTTGGATACAAGTCGACTGGGGGTCGATGTATTGAATCTCGACGCAATTTGAGTCTTCTATCGTCATTAGGAGGCGCTGAACGTTACAATTCACTATCATTTTTGCGTCGGATTCGATAATCTAAACTCACAGGAGAACGACCATAAGGTGCCCGAGGCAGCAATAGACCCTTGGAGACAAGTCGGCTGGAGGCCGATGTATTGAATCTCCGCGCAATTTGAGTGTTCCATCTGCATTAGGAGGCCCTGAACCTTACAATTAACTATAATTTTTGCGTCGGATTCGAAAATCTAGACTCACCGGAGACGGACCATGTGGTGCCCGAGGCAGCGATATCCCCTTGGAGACAAGTCGGCTGGAGGCCGATGTATTGAATCTCGAAGCAATTTGAGAGTTCCATCGTCATTAGGAGGCCCTGAACGTTACAATTCACTATCATTTTTGCGTCGGATTCGAAAATCTAGACTCACAGGAGAAGGACCATGTGGTGCCCGAGGCAGCAACAGACCCTTTTAGACAAGTCGGCTGGAGGCCGATGTATTGAATCTCGACGCAATTTGAGTTTTCCATCGTCATTAGGAGGCCCTAAACGTCACAATTCACTATCATTTTTGCGTCGGATTCGAAAATATAGACTCACAGGAGAAGGACCATGTGGTGCCCGAGGCAGCAACAGACACTTGGAGACAAGTCGGCTGCATGCCGATGTATTGAATCTCGACGCAATTTGAGTGTTCCATCGTCACTACAAGGCCCTGAACGTTACAATTAACTATCATTTTTGCGTCGGATTCGAAAATCTACTCACAGGAGAAGGACCATGTGGTGCCGGAGGCAGCAATAGACCCTTGGAGACAAGTCGGCTGGAGGCCGATGTATTGAATCTCGACGCAATTTGAGTGTTCCATCGTCATTAGGGGGCCCTGAACGTTACAATTAACTATCATTTTTGCGTCGGATTCGAAAATCTAGACTCACCGGAGACGGACCATGTGGTGCCCGAGGCAGCGATATCCCCTTGGAGACAAGTCGGCTGGAGGCCGATGTATTGGATCTCGACGCAATTTGAGTGTTCCATCGGCATTAGGAGGCCCTGAACGTTACAATTAACTATCATTTTTGCGTCGGATTCGAAAATCTAGACTCACAGGAGAACGACCATAAGGTGCCCGAGGCAGCAACAGACCCTTGGACACAAGTCGGCTGGAGGCCGATGTATTGAATCTCGACGCAATTTGAGTGTTCCATCGTCATTAGGAGGCCCTAAACGTTACAATTCACTATCATTTTTGCGTCGGATTCGAAAATCTAGACTCACAGGAGAAGGACCATGGGGTGCCCGAGGCAGCAACAGATTCTTGGAGACAAGTCGGCTGCAGGCCGATGTATTGAATCTCGACGCAATTTGAGTGTTCCATCGTCACTACAAGGCCCTGAACGTTACAATTAACTATCATTTTTGCGTCGGATTCGAAAATCTAGACTCACAGGAGAAGGACCATGTGGTGCCCGAGGCAGCAACAGACCCTTTTAGACAAGTCGGCTGGAGGCCGATGTATTGATTCTCGACGCAATTTGAGTGTTCCATCGGCATTAGGAGGCCCTGAACGTTACAATTAACTATCATTTTTGCGTCGGATTCGAAAATCTAGACTCACCGGAGACGGACCATGTGGTGCCCGAGGCAGCGATATCCCCTTGGAGACAAGTCGGCTGGAGGCCGATGTATTGGATCTCGACGCAATTTGAGTGTTCCATCGGCATTAGGAGGCCCCTAACGTTACAATTAACTATCATTTTTGCGTCGGATTCGAAAATCTAGACTCACAGGAGAACGACCATAAGGTGCCCGAGGCAGCAACAGACCCTTGGAGACAAGTCGGCTGGAGGCCGATGTATTGAATCTCGACGCAATTTGAGTGTTCCATCGTCATTAGGAGGCCCTAAACGTTACAATTCACTATCATTTTTGCGTCGGATTCGAAAATCTAGACTCACAGGAGAAGGACCATGGGGTGCCCGAGGCAGCAACAGACCCTTGGAGACAAGTCGGCTGCAGGCCGATGTATTGAATCTCGACGCAATTTGAGTGTTCCATCGTCACTACAAGGCCCTGAACGTTACAATTAACTATCATTTTTGCGTCGGATTCGAAAATCTAGACTCACAGGAGAAGGACCATGTGGTGCCCGAGGCAGCAATAGATCCTTGGAGAGAAGTCGGCTGGAGGCCGATGTATTGAATCTCGACGCAATTTGAGTGTTCCATCGTCATTAGGAGTCCCTGAACGTTACAATTAACTATGATTTTTGCGTCGGATCCGAAAATCTAGACTTACAAGAGAACGACCATGAGGTGCCTGAGACTGCAATATCCTCTTGGATACAAGTCGACTGGGGGTCGATGTATTGAATCTCGACGCAATTTGAGTCTTCTATCGTCATTAGGAGGCGCTGAACGTTACAATTCACTATCATTTTTGCGTCGGATTCGATAATCTAAACTCACAGGAGAACGACCATAAGGTGCCCGAGGCAGCAATAGACCCTTGGAGACAAGTCGGCTGGAGGCCGATGTATTGAATCTCCACGCAATTTGAGTGTTCCATCTGCATTAGGAGGCCCTGAACCTTACAATTAACTATAATTTTTGCGTCGGATTCGAAAATCTAGACTCACCGGTGACGGACCATGTGGTGCCCGAGGCAGCGATATCCCCTTGGAGACAAGTCGGCTGGAGGCCGATGTATTGAATCTCGAAGCAATTTGAGAGTTCCATCGTCATTAGGAGGCCCTGAACGTTACAATTCACTATCATTTTTGCGTCGGATTCGAAAATCTAGACTCACAGGAGAACGACCATAAAGTGCCCGAGGCAGCAACAGACCCTTTTAGACAAGTCGGCTGGAGGCCGATGTATTGAATCTCGACGCAATTTGAGTGTTCCATCGTCATTAGGAGGCCCTAAACGTCACAATTCACTATCATTTTTGCGTCGGATTCGAAAATCTAGACTCACAGGAGAAGGACCATGTGGTGCCCGAGGCAGCAACAGACACTTGGAGACAAGTCGGCTGCATGCCGATGTATTGAATCTCGACGCAATTTGAGTGTTCCATCGTCACTACAAGGCCCTGAACGTTACAATTAACTATCATTTTTGCGTCGGATTCGAAAATCTACTCACAGGAGAAGGACCATGTGGTGCCGGAGGCAGCAATAGACCCTTGGAGACAAGTCGGCTGGAGGCCGATGTATTGAATCTCGACGCAATTTGAGTGTTCCATCGTCATTAGGGGGCCCTGAACGTTACAATTAACTATCATTTTTGCTTCGGATTCGAAAATCTAGACTCACCGGAGACGGACCATGTGGAGCCCGAGGCAGCGATATCCCCTTGGAGACAAGTCGGCTGGAGGCCGATGTATTGGATCTCGACGCAATTTGAGTGTTCCATCGGCATTAGGAGGCCCTGAACGTTACAATTAACTATCATTTTTGCGTCGGATTCGAAAATCTAGACTCACAGGAGAACGACCATAAGGTGCCCGAGGGAGCAACAGACCCTTGGACACAAGTCGGCTGGAGGCCGATGTATTAAATCTCGACGCAATTTGAGTGTTCCATCGTCATTAGGAGGCCCTAAACGTTACAATTCACTATCATTTTTGCGTCGGATTCGAAAATCTAGACTCACAGGAGAAGGACCATGTGGTGCCCGAGGCAGCAACAGACCCTTTTAGACAAGTCGGCTGGAGGCCGATGTATTGATTCTCGACGCAATTTGAGTGTTCCATCGGCATTAGGAGGCCCTGAACGTTACAATTAACTATCATTTTTGCGTCGGATTCGAAAATCTAGACTCACCGGAGACGGACCATGTGGTGCCCGAGGCAGCGATATCCCCTTGGAGACAAGTCGGCTGGAGGCCGATGTATTGGATCTCGACGCAATTTGAGTGTTCCATCGGCATTAGGAGGCCCTGAACGTTACAATTAACTATCGTTTTTGCGTCGGATTCGAAAATCTAGACTCACAGGAGAACGACCATAAGGTGCCCGAGGCAGCAATAGACCCTTGGAGACAAGTCGGCTGCAGGCCGATGTATTGAATCTTGACGCAATTTGAGTGTTCCATCGTCATTACAAGGCCCTGAACGTTACAATTAACTTTCATATTTGCGTGGGATTCGAGAATCTAGACTCACAGGAGAACGACCATAAGGTGCCCGAGGCAGCAATAGACCCTTGGAGACAAGTCGGCTGGAGGCCGATGTATTGAATCTCGACGCAATTTGAGTGTTCCATCGGCATTAGGAGGCCCTGAACGTTACAATTAACTATAATTTTTGCGTCGGATTCGAAAATCTAGACTCACCGGAGACGGACCATGTGGTGCCCGAGGCAGCGATATCCCCTTGGAGACAAGTCGGCTGGAGCCCGATGTATTGGATCTCGACGCAATTTGAGAGTTCCATCGTCATTAGGAGGCCCTGAACGTTACAATTCAATATCATTTCTGCGTCGGATTCGAAAATCTAGACTCACAGGAGAAGGACCATGTGGTGCCCGAGGCAGCAACAGACCCTTTTAGACAAGTCGGCTGGAGGCCGATGTATTGATTCTCGACGCAATTTGAGTGTTCCATCGGCATTAGGAGGCCCTGAACGTTACAATTAACTATCATTTTTGCGTCGGATTCGAAAATCTAGACTCACCGGAGACGGACCATGTGGTGCCCGAGGCAGCGATATCCCCTTGGAGACAAGTCGGCTGGAGGCCGATGTATTGGATCTCGACGCAATTTGAGTGTTCCATCGGCATAAGGAGGCCCCTAACGTTACAATTAACTATCATTTTTGCGTCGGATTCGAAAATCTAGACTCACAGGAGAACGACCATAAGGTGCCCGAGGCAGCAACAGACCCTTGGAGACAAGTCGGCTGGCGGCCGATGTATTGAATCTCGACGCAATTTGAGTGTTCCATCGGCATTAGGAGGCCCTGAACGTTACAATTAACTATAATTTTTGCGTCGGATTCGAAAATCTAGACTCACCGGAGACGGACCATGTGGTGCCCGAGGCAGCGATATCCCCTTGGAGACAAGTCGGCTGAAGGCCGATGTACTGAATCTCGACGCAATTTGAGAGTTCCATCGTCATTAGGAGGCCCTGAACGTTACAATTCACTATCATTTTTGCGTCGGATTCGAAAATCTAGACTCACAGGAGAAGGAGCATGTGGTGCCCGAGGCAGCAACAGACCCTTTTAGACAAGTGGGCTGGAGGCCGATGTATTGAATCTCGACGCAATTTGAGTGTTCCATCGGCATTAGGAGGCCCTGAACGTTACAATTAACTATAATTTTTGCGTCGGATTCGAAAATCTAGACTCACCGGAGACGGACCATGTGGTGCCCGAGGCAGCGATATCCCCTTGGAGACAAGTCGGCTGGAGGCCGATGTATTGGATCTCGACGCAATTTGAGTGTTCCATCGGCATTAGGAGGCCCCTAACGTTACAATTAACTATCATTTTTGCGTCGGATTCGAAAATCTAGACTCACAGGAGAACGACCATAAAGTGCCCGAGGCAGCAACAGACCCTTGGAGACAAGTCGGCTGGAGGCCGATGTATTGAATCTCGACGCAATTTGAGTGTTCCATCATCATTAGGAGGCCCTAAACGTTACAATTCACTATCATTTTTGCGTCGGATTCGAAAATCTAGACTCACAGGAGAAGGACCATGGGGTGCCCGAGGCAGCAACAGATTCTTGGAGACAAGTCGGCTGCAGGCCGATGTATTGAATCTCGACGCAATTTGAGTGTTCCATCGTCATTAGGAGGCCCTGAACGTTACAATTAACTATCATTTTTGCGTCGGATTCGAAAATCTAGACTCACAGGAGAAGGTCCATGTGGTGCCCGAGGCAGCAATAGACCCTTGGAGACACGTCGGCTGCAGGCCGATGTATTGAATCTTGACGCAATTTGAGTGTTCCATCGTCATTACAAGGCCCTGAACGGTACAATTAACTTTCATTTTTGCGTCGGATTCGAAAATCTAGACTCACAGGAGAACGACCATAAGGTGCCCGAGGGAGCAACAGACCCTTGGACACAAGTCGGCTGGAGGCCGATGTATTAAATCTCGACGCAATTTGAGTGTTCCATCGTCATTAGGAGGCCCTAAACGTTACAATTCACTATCATTTTTGCGTCGGATTCGAAAATCTAGACTCACAGGAGAAGGACCATGTGGTGCCCGAGGCAGCAACAGACCCTTTTAGACAAGTCGGCTGGAGGCCGATGTATTGATTCTCGACGCAATTTGAGTGTTCCATCGGCATTAGGAGGCCCTGAACGTTACAATTAACTATCATTTTTGCGTCGGATTCGAAAATCTAGACTCACCGGAGACGGACCATGTGGTGCCCGAGGCAGCGATATCCCCTTGGAGACAAGTCGGCTGGAGGCCGATGTATTGGATCTCGACGCAATTTGAGTGTTCCATCGGCATTAGGAGGCCCTGAACGTTACAATTAACTATCGTTTTTGCGTCGGATTCGAAAATCTAGACTCACAGGAGAACGACCATAAGGTGCCCGAGGCAGCAATAGACCCTTGGAGACAAGTCGGCTGCAGGCCGATGTATTGAATCTTGACGCAATTTGAGTGTTCCATCGTCATTACAAGGCCCTGAACGTTACAATTAACTTTCATATTTGCGTGGGATTCGAGAATCTAGACTCACAGGAGAACGACCATAAGGTGCCCGAGGCAGCAATAGACCCTTGGAGACAAGTCGGCTGGAGGCCGATGTATTGAATCTCGACGCAATTTGAGTGTTCCATCGGCATTAGGAGGCCCTGAACGTTACAATTAACTATAATTTTTGCGTCGGATTCGAAAATCTAGACTCACCGGAGACGGACCATGTGGTGCCCGAGGCAGCGATATCCCCTTGGAGACAAGTCGGCTGGAGCCCGATGTATTGGATCTCGACGCAATTTGAGAGTTCCATCGTCATTAGGAGGCCCTGAACGTTACAATTCAATATCATTTCTGCGTCGGATTCGAAAATCTAGACTCACAGGAGAAGGACCATGTGGTGCCCGAGGCAGCAACAGACCCTTTTAGACAAGTCGGCTGGAGGCCGATGTATTGATTCTCGACGCAATTTGAGTGTTCCATCGGCATTAGGAGGCCCTGAACGTTACAATTAACTATCATTTTTGCGTCGGATTCGAAAATCTAGACTCACCGGAGACGGACCATGTGGTGCCCGAGGCAGCGATATCCCCTTGGAGACAAGTCGGCTGGAGGCCGATGTATTGGATCTCGACGCAATTTGAGTGTTCCATCGGCATAAGGAGGCCCCTAACGTTACAATTAACTATCATTTTTGCGTCGGATTCGAAAATCTAGACTCACAGGAGAACGACCATAAGGTGCCCGAGGCAGCAACAGACCCTTGGAGACAAGTCGGCTGGCGGCCGATGTATTGAATCTCGACGCAATTTGAGTGTTCCATCGGCATTAGGAGGCCCTGAACGTTACAATTAACTATAATTTTTGCGTCGGATTCGAAAATCTAGACTCACCGGAGACGGACCATGTGGTGCCCGAGGCAGCGATATCCCCTTGGAGACAAGTCGGCTGAAGGCCGATGTACTGAATCTCGACGCAATTTGAGAGTTCCATCGTCATTAGGAGGCCCTGAACGTTACAATTCACTATCATTTTTGCGTCGGATTCGAAAATCTAGACTCACAGGAGAAGGAGCATGTGGTGCCCGAGGCAGCAACAGACCCTTTTAGACAAGTGGGCTGGAGGCCGATGTATTGAATCTCGACGCAATTTGAGTGTTCCATCGGCATTAGGAGGCCCTGAACGTTACAATTAACTATAATTTTTGCGTCGGATTCGAAAATCTAGACTCACCGGAGACGGACCATGTGGTGCCCGAGGCAGCGATATCCCCTTGGAGACAAGTCGGCTGGAGGCCGATGTATTGGATCTCGACGCAATTTGAGTGTTCCATCGGCATTAGGAGGCCCCTAACGTTACAATTAACTATCATTTTTGCGTCGGATTCGAAAATCTAGACTCACAGGAGAACGACCATAAAGTGCCCGAGGCAGCAACAGACCCTTGGAGACAAGTCGGCTGGAGGCCGATGTATTGAATCTCGACGCAATTTGAGTGTTCCATCATCATTAGGAGGCCCTAAACGTTACAATTCACTATCATTTTTGCGTCGGATTCGAAAATCTAGACTCACAGGAGAAGGACCATGGGGTGCCCGAGGCAGCAACAGATTCTTGGAGACAAGTCGGCTGCAGGCCGATGTATTGAATCTCGACGCAATTTGAGTGTTCCATCGTCATTAGGAGGCCCTGAACGTTACAATTAACTATCATTTTTGCGTCGGATTCGAAAATCTAGACTCACAGGAGAAGGTCCATGTGGTGCCCGAGGCAGCAATAGACCCTTGGAGACACGTCGGCTGCAGGCCGATGTATTGAATCTTGACGCAATTTGAGTGTTCCATCGTCATTACAAGGCCCTGAACGGTACAATTAACTTTCATTTTTGCGTCGGATTCGAAAATCTAGACTCACAGGAGAACGACCATAAGGTGCCCGAGGCAGCAATAGACCCTTGGAGACAAGTCGGCTGGAGGCCGATGTATTGAATCTCGACGAAATTTGAGTGTTCCATCGGCATTAGGAGGCCCTGAACGTTACAATTAACTATCATTTTTGCGTCGGATTCGAAAATCTAGACTCACCGGAGACGGACCATGTGGTGCCCGAGGCAGCGATATCCCCTTGGAGACAAGTCGGCTGGAGGCCGATGTATTGAATCTCGACGCAATTTGAGAGTTCCATCGTCATTAGGAGGCCCTGAACGTTACAATTCACTATCATTTTTGCGTCGGATTCGAAAATCTAGACTCACAGGAGAAGGACCATGTGGTGCCCGAGGCAGCAACAGACCCTTTTAGACAAGTCGGCTGGAGGCCGATGTATTGATTCTCGACGCAATTTGAGTGTTCCATCAGCATTAGGAGGCCCTGAACGTTACAATTAACTATCATTTTTGCGTCGGATTCGAAAATCTAGACTCACCGGAGACGGACCATGTGGTGCCCGAGGCAACGATATCCCCTTGGAGACAAGTCGGCTGGAGGCCGATGTATTGGATCTCGACGCAATTTGAGTGTTCCATCGGCATTACGAGGCCCTGAACGTTACAATTAACTATCATTTTTGCGTCGGATTCGAAAATCTAGACTCACAGGAGAACGACCATAAGGTGCCCGAGGCAGCAACAGACCCTTGGAGACAAGTCGGCTGGCGGCCGATGTATTGAATCTCGACGCAATTTGAGTGTTCCATCGGCATTAGGAGGCCCTGAACGTTACAATTAACTATAATTTTTGCGTCGGATTCGAAAATCTAGACTCACCGGAGACGGACCATGTGGTGCCCGAGGCAGCGATATCCCCTTGGAGACAAGTCGGCTGGAGGCCGATGTACTGAATCTCGACGCAATTTGAGAGTTCCATCGTCATTAGGAGGCCCTGAACGTTACAATTCACTATCATTTTTGCGTCGGATTCGAAAATCTAGACTCACAGGAGAAGGACCATGTGGTGCCCGAGGCAGCAACAGACCCTTTTAGACAAGTCGGCTGGAGGCCGATGTATTGAATCTCGACGCAATTTGAGTGTTCCATCGGCATTAGGAGGCCCTGAACGTTACAATTAACTATCATTTTTGCGTCGGATTCGAAAATCTAGACTCACCGGAGACGGACCATGTGGTGCCCGAGGCAGCGATATCCCCTTGGAGACAAGTCGGCTGGAGGCCGATGTATTGGATCTCGACGCAATTTGAGTGTTCCATCGGCATTAGGAGGCCCCTAACGTTACAATTAACTATCATTTTTGCGTCGGATTCGAAAATCTAGACTCACAGGAGAACGACCATAAGGTGCCCGAGGCAGCAACAGACCCTTGGAGACAAGTCGGCTGGAGGCCGATGTATTGAATCTCGACGCAATTTGAGTGTTCCATCGTCACTAGGGGGCCCTAAACGTTACAATTCACTATCATTTTTGCGTCGGATTCGAAAATCTAGACTCACAGGAGAAGGACCATTTGGTGCCCGTGGCAGCAACAGATTCTTGGAGACAAGTCGGCTGCAGGCCGATGTATTGAATCTCGACGCAATTTGAGTGTTCCATCGTCACTACAAGGCCCTGAACGTTACAATTAACTATCATTTTTGCGTCGGATTCGAAAATCTAGACTCACAGGAGAAGGACCATGTGGTGCCCGAGGCAGCAACAGACCCTTTTAGACAAGTCGGCTGGAGGCCGATGTATTGAATCTCGACGCAATTTGAGTGTTCCATCGGCATTAGGAGGCCCGGAACGTTACAATTCACTATCATTTTTGTGTCGGATTCGATAATCTAAACTCACAGGAGAACGACCATAAGGTGCCCGAGGCAGCAATAGACCCTTGGAGACAAGTCGGCTGGAGGCCGATGTATTGAATCTCCACGCAATTTGAGTGTTCTATCGTCATTAGGAGGCGCTGAACGTTACAATTCACTATCATTTTTGTGTCGGATTCGATAATCTAAACTCACAGGAGAACGACCATAAGGTGCCCGAGGCAGCAATAGACCCTTGGAGACAAGTCGGCTGGAGGCCGATGTATTGAATCTCGACGCAATTTGAGTGTTCCATCGTCATTAGGAGGCCCTAAACGTCACAATTCACTATCATTTTTGCGTCGGATTCGAAAATCTAGACTCACAGGAGAAGGACCATGTGGTGCCCGAGGCAGCAACAGACACTTGGAGACAAGTCGGCTGCAGGCCGATGTATTGAATCTCGACGCAATTTGAGTGTTCCATCGTCACTACAAGGCCCTGAACGTTACAATTAACTATCATTTTTGCGTCGGATTCGAAAATCTACTCACAGGAGAAGGACCATGTGGTGCCGGAGGCAGCAATAGACCCTTGGAGACAAGTCGGCTGGAGGCCGATGTATTGAATCTCGACGCAATTTGAGTGTTCCATCGTCATTAGGGGGCCCTAAAAGTTACAATTCACTATCATTTTTGCGTCGGATTCGAAAATCTAGACTCGCAGGAGAAGGACCATGTGGTGCCCGAGGCAGCAATATCCTCTTGGATACAATTCGACTGGAGGTCGATGTATTGAATCTCGACGCAATTTGAGTCTTCTATCGTCATTAGGAGGCGCTGAACGTTACAATTCACTATCATTTTTGCGTCATATTCGATAATCTAAACTCACAGGAGAACGACCATAAGGTGCCCGAGGCAGCAACAGACCCTTTTAGACAAGTCGGCTGGAGGCCGATGTATTGATTCTCGACGCAATTTGAGTGTTCCATCGGCATTAGGAGGCCCTGAACGTTACAATTAACTATCATTTTTGCGTCGGATTCGAAAATCTAGACTCACCGGAGACGGACCATGTGGTGCCCGAGGCAACGATATCCCCTTGGAGACAAGTCGGCTGGAGGCCGATGTATTGGATCTCGACGCAATTTGAGTGTTCCATCGGCATAAGGAGGCCCCTAACGTTACAATTAACTATCATTTTTGCGTCGGATTCGAAAATCTAGACTCACAGGAGAACGACCATAAGGTGCCCGAGGCAGCAACAGACCCTTGGAGACAAGTCGGTTGGCGGCCGATGTATTGAATCTCGACGCAATTTGAGTGTTCCATCGGCATTAGGAGGCCCTGAACGTTACAATTAACTATAATTTTTGCGTCGGATTCGAAAATCTAGATTCACCGGAGACGGACCTTGTGGTGCCCGAGGCAGCGATATCCCCTTGGAGACAAGTCGGCTGGAGGCCGATGTACTGAATCTCGACGCAATTTGAGAGTTCCATCGTCATTAGGAGGCCCTGAATGTTACAATTCACTATCATTTTTGCGTCGGATTCGAAAATCTAGACTCACAGGAGAAGGACCATGTGGTGCCCGAGGCAGCAACAGACCCTTTTAGACAAGTCGGCTGGAGGCCGATGTATTGAATCTCGACGCAATTTGAGTGTTCAATCGGCATTAGGAGGCCCTGAACGTTACAATTAACTATCATTTTTGCGTCGGATTCGAAAATCTAGACTCACCGGAGACGGACCATGTGGTGCCCGAGGCAGCGATATCCCCTTGGAGACAAGTCGGCTGGAGGCCGATGTATTGGATCTCGACGCAATTTGAGTGTTCCATCGGCATTAGGAGGCCCCTAACGTTACAATTAACTATCATTTTTGCGTCGGATTCGAAAATCTAGACTCACAGGAGAACGACCATAAGGTGCCCGAGGCAGCAACAGACCCTTGGAGACAAGTCGGCTGGAGGCCGATGTATTGAATCTCGACGCAATTTGAGTGTTCCATCGTCATTAGGAGGCCCTAAACGTTACAATTCACTATCATTTTTGCGTCGGATTCGAAAATCTAGACTCACAGGAGAAGGACCATGGGGTGCCCGTGGCAGCAACAGATTCTTGGAGACAAGTCGGCTGCAGGCCGATGTATTGAATCTCGACGCAATTTGAGTGTTCCATCGTCACTACAAGGCCCTGAACGTTACAATTAACTATAATTTTTGCGTCGGATTCGAAAATCTAGACTCACAGGAGAAGGACCATGTGGTGCCCGAGGCAGCAACAGACCCTTTTAGACAAGTCGGCTGGAGGCCGATGTATTGAATCTCGACGCAATTTGAGTGTTCCATCGGCATTAGGAGGCCCTGAACGTTACAATTAACTATCATTTTTGCGTCGGATTCGAAAATCTAGACTCACCGGAGACGGACCACGTGGTGCCCGAGGCAGCGATATCCCCTTGGAGACAAGTCGGCTGGAGGCCGATGTATTGAATCTCGAAGCAATTTGAGAGTTCCATCGTCATTAGGAGGCCCTGAACGTTACAATTCACTATCATTTTTGCGTCGGATTCGAAAATCTAGACTCACAGGAGAAGGACCATGTGGTGCCCGAGGCAGCAACAGACCCTTTTAGACAAGTCGGCTGGAGGCCGATGTATTGAATCTCGACGCAATTTGAGTGTTCCATCGGCATTAGGAGGCCCTGAACGTTACAATTAACTATCATTTTTGCGTCGGATTCGAAAATCTAGACTCACAGGAGAACGACCATAAGGTGCCCGAGGCAGCAATAGACCCTTGGAGACAAGTCGGCTGGAGGCCGATGTATTGAATCTCGACGCAATTTGAGTGTTGCATCGGCATTAGGAGGCCCTGAACGTTACAATTAACTATGATTTTTGCGTCGGATCCGAAAATCTAGACTTACAAGAGAACGACCATGAGGTGCCTGAGACTGCAATATCCTCTTGGATACAAGTCGACTGGAGGTCGATGTATTGAATCTCGACGCAATTTGAGTCTTCTATCGTCATTAGGAGGCGCTGAACGTTACAATTCACTATCATTTTTGCGTCGGATTCGATAATCTAAACTCACAGGAGAACGACCATAAGGTGCCCGAGGCAGCAATAGACCCTTGGAGACAAGTCGGCTGGAGGCCGATGTATTGAATCTCGAAGCAATTTGAGAGTTCCATCGGCATTAGGAGGCCCTGAACGTTACAATTCACTATCATTTTTGCGTCGGATTCGAAAATCTAGACTCACAGGAGAAGGACCATGTGGTGCCCGAGGCAGCAACAGACCCTTTTAGACAAGTCGGCTGGAGGCCGATGTATTGAATCTCGACGCAATTTGAGTGTTCCATCGGCATTAGGAGGCCCTGAACGTTACAATTAACTATCATTTTTGCGTCGGATTCGAAAATCTAGACTCACAGGAGAACGACCATAAGGTGCCCGAGGCAGCAACAGACCCTTGGACACAAGTCGGCTGGAGGCCGATGTATTGAATCTCGACGCAATTTGAGTGTTCCATCGTCATTAGGAGGCCCTAAACGTCACAATTCACTATCATTTTTGCGTCGGATTCGAAAATCTAGACTCACAGGAGAAGGACCATGTGGTGCCCGAGGCAGCAACAGACACTTGGAGACAAGTCGGCTGCAGGCCGATGTATTGAATCTCGACGCAATTTGAGTGTTCCATCGTCACTACAAGGCCCTGAACGTTACAATTAACTATCATTTTTGCGTCGGATTCGAAAATCTACTCACAGGAGAAGGACCATGTGGTGCCGGAGGCAGCAATAGACCCTTGGAGACAAGTCGGCTGGAGGCCGATGTACTGAATCTCGACGCAATTTGAGTGTTCCATCGTCATTAGGGGGCCCTAAAAGTTACAATTCACTATCATTTTTGCGTCGGATTCGAAAATCTAGACTCGCAGGAGAAGGACCATGTGGTGCCCGAGGCAGCAATATCCTCTTGGATACAAGTCGACTGGAGGTCGATGTATTGAATCTCGACGCAATTTGAGTCTTCTATCGTCATTAGGAGGCGCTGAACGTTACAATTCACTATCATTTTTGCGTCATATTCGATAATCTAAACTCACAGGAGAACGACCATAAGGTGCCGAGGCAGCAACAGACCCTTGGAGACACGTCGGCTGGAGGCCGATGTATTGAATCTCGACGCAATTTGAGTGTTCCATCGTCATTAGGAGGCCCTGAACGTTACAATTAACTATCATTTTTGCGTCGGATTCGAAAATCTAGACTCACAGGAGAAGGACCATGTGGTGCCCGAGGCAGCAATAGACCCTTGGAGACACGTCGGCTGCAGGCCGATGTATTGAATCTTGACGCAATTTGAGTGTTCCATCGTCATTACAAGGCCCTGAACGGTACAATTAACTTTCATTTTTGCGTCGGATTCGAAAATCTAGACTCACAGGAGAACGACCATAAGGTGCCCGAGGCAGCAATAGACCCTTGGAGACAAGTCGGCTGGAGGCCGATGTATTGAATCTCGACGAAATTTGAGTGTTCCATCGGCATTAGGAGGCCCTGAACGTTACAATTAACTATCATTTTTGCGTCGGATTCGAAAATCTAGACTCACCGGAGACGGACCATGTGGTGCCCGAGGCAGCGATATCCCCTTGGAGACAAGTCGGCTGGAGGCCGATGTATTGAATCTCGACGCAATTTGAGAGTTCCATCGTCATTAGGAGGCCCTGAACGTTACAATTAACTGTCATTTTTGCGTCGGATTCGAAAATCTAGACTCACAGGAGAAGGACCATGTGGTGCCCGAGGCAGCAACAGACCCTTTTAGACAAGTCGGCTGGAGGCCGATGTATTGATTCTCGACGCAATTTGAGTGTTCCATCGGCATTAGGAGGCCCTGAACGTTACAATTAACTATCATTTTTGCGTCGGATTCGAAAATCTAGACTCACCGGAGACGGACCATGTGGTGCCCGAGGCAACGATATCCCCTTGGAGACAAGTCGGCTGGAGGCCGATGTATTGGATCTCGACGCAATTTGAGTGTTCCATCGGCATAAGGAGGCCCCTAACGTTACAATTAACTATCATTTTTGCGTCGGATTCGAAAATCTAGACTCACAGGAGAACGACCATAAGGTGCCCGAGGCAGCAACAGACCCTTGGAGACAAGTCGGCTGGCGGCCGATGTATTGAATCTCGACGCAATTTGAGTGTTGCATCGGCATTAGGAGGCCCTGAACGTTACAATTAACTATAATTTTTGCGTCGGATTCGAAAATCTAGACTCACCGGAGACGGAATTTGTGGTGCCCGAGGCAGCGATATCCCCTTGGAGACAAGTCGGCTGGAGGCCGATGTACTGAATCTCGACGCAATTTGAGAGTTCCATCGTCATTAGGAGGCCCTGAACGTTACAATTCACTATCATTTTTGCGTCGGATTCGAAAATCTAGACTCACAGGAGAAGGACCATGTGGTGCCCGAGGCAGCAACAGACCCTTTTAGACAAGTCGGCTGGAGGCCGATGTATTGAATCTCGACGCAATTTGAGTGTTCCATCGGCATTAGGAGGCCCTGAACGTTACAATTAACTATCATTTTTGCGTCGGATTCGAAAATCTAGACTCACCGGAGACGGACCATGTGGTGCCCGAGGCAGCGATATCCCCTTGGAGACAAGTCGGCTGGAGGCCGATGTATTGGATCTCGACGCAATTTGAGTGTTCCATCGGCATTAGGAGGCCCCTAACGTTACAATTAACTATCATTTTTGCGTCGGATTCGAAAATCTAGACTCACAGGAGAACGACCATAAGGTGCCCGAGGCAGCAACAGACCCTTGGAGACAAGTCGGCTGGAGGCCGATGTATTGAATCTCGACGCAATTTGAGTGTTCCATCGTCATTAGGAGGCCCTAAACGTTACAATTCACTATCATTTTTGCGTCGGATTCGAAAATCTAGACTCACAGGAGAAGGACCATGGGGTGCCCGTGGCAGCAACAGATTCTTGGAGACAAGTCGGCTGCAGGCCGATGTATTGAATCTCGACGCAATTTGAGTGTTCCATCGTCACTACAAGGCCCTGAACGTTACAATTAACTATCATATTTGCGTCGGATTCGAAAATCTAGACTCACAGGAGAAGGACCATGTGGTGCCCGAGGCAGCAACAGACCCTTTTAGACAAGTCGGCTGGAGGCCGATGTATTGAATCTCGACGCAATTTGAGTGTTCCATCGGCATTAGGAGGCCCTGAACGTTACAATTAACTATCATTTTTGCGTCGGATTCGAAAATCTAGACTCACCGGAGACGGACCATGTGGTGCCCGAGGCAGCGATATCCACTTGGAGACAAGTCGGCTGCAGGCCGATGTATTGAATCTCGACGCAATTTGAGTGTTCCATCGTCACTACAAGGCCCTGAACGTTACAATTAACTATCATTTTTGCGTCGGATTCGAAAATCTAGACTCACAGGAGAAGGACCATGTGGTGCCCGAGGCAGCAATAGACCCTTGGAGACAAGTCGGCTGGAGGCCGATGTATTGGATCTCGACGCAATTTGAGTGTTCCATCGGCATTAGGAGGCCCCTAACGTTACAATTAACTATCATTTTTGCGTCGGATTCGAAAATCTAGACTCACAGGAGAACGACCATAAGGTGCCCGAGGCAGCGATATCCCCTTGGAGACAAGTCGGCTGGAGGCCGATGTATTGAATCTCGAAGCAATTTGAGAGTTCCATCGTCATTAGGAGGCCCTGAACGTTACAATTCACTATCATTTTTGCGTCGGATTCGAAAATCTAGACTCACAGGAGAAGGACCATGTGGTGCCCGAGGCAGCAACAGACCCTTTTAGACAAGTCGGCTGGAGGCCGATGTATTGAATCTCGACGCAATTTGAGTGTTCCATCGTCATTAGGAGGCCCTGAACGTTACAATTAACTATGATTTTTGCGTCGGATCCGAAAATCTAGACTTACAAGAGAACGACCATGAGGTGCCTGAGACTGCAATATCCTCTTGGATACAAGTCGACTGGAGGTCGATGTATTGAATCTCGACGCAATTTGAGTCTTCTATCGTCATTAGGAGGCCCTAAACGTCACAATTCACTATCATTTTTGCGTCGGATTCGAAAATCTAGACTCACAGGAGAAGGACCATGTGGTGCCCGAGGCAGCAACAGACACTTGGAGACAAGTCGGCTGCAGGCCGATGTATTGAATCTCGACGCAATTTGAGTGTTCCATCGTCACTACAAGGCCCTGAACGTTACAATTAACTATCATTTTTGCGTCGGATTCGAAAATCTACTCACAGGAGAAGGACCATGTGGTGCCGGAGGCAGCAATAGACCCTTGGAGACAAGTCGGCTGGAGGCCGATGTATTGAATCTCGACGCAATTTGAGTGTTCCATCGTCATTAGGGGGCCCTAAAAGTTACAATTCACTATCATTTTTGCGTCGGATTCGAAAATCTAGACTCACCGGAGACGGACCATGTGGTGCCCGAGGCAGCGATATCCCCTTGGAGACAAGTCGGCTGGAGGCCGATGTATTGGATCTCGACGCAATTTGAGTGTTCCATCGGCATTAGGAGGCCCCTAACGTTACAATTAACTATCATTTTTGCGTCGGATTCGAAAATCTAAACTCACAGGAGAACAACCATAAGGTGCCCGAGGCAGCAACAGACCCTTGGAGACAAGTCGGCTGGAGGCCGATGTATTGAATCTCGACGCAATTTGAGTGTTCCATCGTCATTAGGAGGCCCTAAACGTTACAATTCACTATCATTTTTGCGTCGGATTCGAAAATCTAGACTCACCGGAGAAGGAACATGTGGTGCCCGAGGCAGCGATATCCCCTTGGAGACAAGTCGGCTGGAGGCCGATGTATTGAATCTCGAAGCAATTTGAGAGTTCCATCGTCATTAGGAGGCCCTGAACGTTACAATTCACTATCATTTTTGCGTCGGATTCGAAAATCTAGACTCACAGGAGAAGGACCATGTGGTGCCCGAGGCAGCAACAGACCCTTTTAGACAAGTCGGCTGGAGGCCGATGTATTGAATCTCGACGCAATTTGAGTGTTCCATCGGCATTAGGAGGCCCCTAACGTTACAATTAACTATCATTTTTGCGTCGGATTCGAAAATCTAAACTCACAGGAGAACAACCATAAGGTGCCCGAGGCAGCAACAGACCCTTGGAGACAAGTCGGCTGGAGGCCGATGTATTGAATCTCGACGCAATTTGAGTGTTCCATCGTCATTAGGAGGCCCTGAACGTTACAATTAACTATGATTTTTGCGTCGGATCCGAAAATCTAGACTTACAAGAGAACGACCATGAGGTGCCTGAGACTGCAATATCCTCTTGGATACAAGTCGACTGGAGGTCGATGTATTGAATCTCGACGCAATTTGAGTCTTCTATCGTCATTAGGAGGCGCTGAACGTTACAATTCACTATCATTTTTGCGTCGGATTCGATAATCTAAACTCACAGGAGAACGACCATAAGGTGCCCGAGGCAGCAATAGACCCTTGGAGACAAGTCGGCTGGAGGCCGATGTATTGAATCTCGACGCAATTTGAGTGCTGCATCGGCATTAGGAGGCCCTGAACGTTACAATTAACTATAATTTTTGCGTCGGATTCGAAAATCTAGACTCACCGGAGACGGACCATGTGGTGCCCGAGGCAGCGATATCCCCTTGGAGACAAGTCCGCTGGAGGCCGATGTATTGAATCTCGAAGCAATTTGAGAGTTCCATCGTCATTAGGAGGCCCTGAACGTTACAATTCACCATCATTTTTGCGTCGGATTCGAAAATCTAGACTCACAAGAGAAGGACCATGTGGTGCCCTAGGCAGCAACAGACCCTTTTAGACAAGTCGGCTGGAGGCCGATGTATTTAATCTCGACGCAATTTGAGTGTTCCATCGTCATTAGGAGGCCCTAAACGTTACAATTCACTATCATTTTTGCGTCGGATTCGAAAATCTAGACTCACCGGAGAAGGAACATGTGGTGCCCGAGGCAGCGATATCCCCTTGGAGACAAGTCGGCTGGAGGCCGATGTATTGAATCTCGAAGCAATTTGAGAGTTCCATCGTCATTAGGAGGCCCTGAACGTTACAATTCACTATCATTTTTGCGTCGGATTCGAAAATCTAGACTCACAGGAGAACGACCATAAGGTGCCCGAGGCAGCAACAGACCCTTGGACACAAGTCGGCTGGAGGCCGATGTATTGAATCTCGACGAAATTTGAGTGTTCCATCGTCATTAGGAGGCCCTAAACGTCACAATTCACTATCATTTTTGCGTCGGATTCGAAAATCTAGACTCACAGGAGAAGGACCATGTGGTGCCCGAGGCAGCAACAGACACTTGGAGACAAGTCGGCTGCAGGCCGATGTATTGAATCTCGACGCAATTTGAGTGTTCCATCGTCACTACAAGGCCCTGAACGTTACAATTAACTATCATTTTTGCGTCGGATTCGAAAATCTACTCACAGGAGAAGGACCATGTGGTGCCGGAGGCAGCAATAGACCCTTGGAGACAAGTCGGCTGGAGGCCGATGTATTGAATCTCGACGCAATTTGAGTGTTCCATCGTCATTAGGGGGCCCTAAAAGTTACAATTCACTATCATTTTTGCGTCGGATTCGAAAATCTAGACTCGCAGGAGAAGGACCATGTGGTGCCCGAGGCAGCAATATCCTCTTGGATACAAGTCGACTGGAGGTCGATGTATTGAATCTCGACGCAATTTGAGTCTTCTATCGTCATTAGGAGGCGCTGAACGTTACAATTCACTATCATTTTTGCGTCATATTCGATAATCTAAACTCACAGGAGAACGACCATAAGGTGCCGAGGCAGCAACAGACCCTTGGAGACAAGTCGGCTGGAGGCCGATGTATTGGATCTCGACGCAATTTGAGTGTTCCATCGGCATTAGGAGGCCCTGAACGTTACAATTAACTATCATTTTTGCGTCGGATTCGAAAATCTAGACTCACAGGAGAAGGACCATGTGGTGCCCGAGGCAGCAACAGACCCTTTTAGACAAGTCGGCTGGAGGCCGATGTATTGAATCTCGACGCAATTTGAGTGTTCCATCGGCATTAGGAGGCCCTGAACGTTACAATTAACTATCATTTTTGCGTCGGATTCGAAAATCTAGACTCACCGGAGACGGACCATGTGGTGCCCGAGGCAGCGATATCCCCTTGGAGACAAGTCGGCTGGAGGCCGATGTATTGGATCTCGACGCAATTTGAGTGTTCCATCGGCATTAGGAGGCCCCTAACGTTACAATTAACTATCATTTTTGCGTCGGATTCGAAAATCTAAACTCACAGGAGAACAACCATAAGGTGCCCGAGGCAGCAACAGACCCTTGGAGACAAGTCGGCTGGAGGCCGATGTATTGAATCTCGACGCAATTTGAGTGTTCCATCGTCATTAGGAGGCCCTAAACGTTACAATTCACTATCATTTTTGCGTCGGATTCGAAAATCTAGACTCACAGGAGAAGGACCATGGGGTGCCCGAGGCAGCAACAGACCCTTGGAGACAAGTCGGCTGCAGGCCGATGTATTGAATCTCGACACAATTTGAGTGTTCCATCGTCACTACAAGGCCCTGAACGTTACAATTAACTATCATTTTTGCGTCGGATTCGAAAATCTAGACTCACAGGAGAAGGACCATGTGGTGCCCGAGGCAGCAATAGATCCTTGGAGACAAGTCGGCTGGAGGCCGATGTATTGAATCTCGACGCAATTTGAGTGTTCCATCGTCATTAGGAGGCCCTGAACGTTACAATTAACTATGATTTTTGCGTCGGATCCGAAAATCTAGACTTACAAGAGAACGACCATGAGGTGCCTGAGACTGCAATATCCTCTTGGATACAAGTCGACTGGAGGTCGATGTATTGAATCTCGACGCAATTTGAGTCTTCTATCGTCATTAGGAGGCGCTGAACGTTACAATTCACTATCATTTTTGCGTCGGATTCGATAATCTAAACTCACAGGAGAACGACCATAAGGTGCCCGAGGCAGCAATAGACCCTTGGAGACAAGTCGGCTGGAGGCCGATGTATTGAATCTCGACGCAATTTGAGTGTTGCATCGGCATTAGGAGGCCCTGAACGTTACAATTAACTATCATTTTTGCGTCGGATTCGAAAATCTAGACTCACCGGAGACGGACCATGTGGTGCCCGAGGCAGCGATATCCCCTTGGAGACAAGTCGGCTGGAGGCCGATGTATTGAATCTCGAAGCAATTTGAGAGTTCCATCGTCATTAGGAGGCCCTGAACGTTACAATTCACTATCATTTTTGCGTCGGATTCGAAAATCTAGACTCACAGGAGAATGACCATGTGGTGCCCGAGGCAGCAACAGACCCTTTTAGACAAGTCGGCTGGAGGCCGATGTATTGAATCTCGACGCAATTTGAGTGTTCCATCGGCATTAGGAGGCCCTGAACGTTACAATTAACTATCATTTTTGCGTCGGATTCGAAAATCTAGACTCACAGGAGAACGACCATAAGGTGCCCGAGGCAGCAACAGACCCTTGGACACAAGTCGGCTGGAGGCCGATGTATTGAATCTCGACGCAATTTGAGTGTTCCATCGTCATTAGGAGGCCCTAAACGTCACAATTCACTATCATTTTTGCGTCGGATTCGAAAATCTAGACTCACAGGAGAAGGACCATGTGGTGCCCGAGGCAGCAACAGACACTTGGAGACAAGTCGGCTGCAGGCCGATGTATTGAATCTCGACGCAATTTGAGTGTTCCATCGTCACTACAAGGCCCTGAACGTTACAATTAACTATCATTTTTGCGTCGGATTCGAAAATCTACTCACAGGAGAAGGACCATGTGGTGCCGGAGGCAGCAATAGACCCTTGGAGACAAGTCGGCTGGAGGCCGATGTATTGAATCTCGACGCAATTTGAGTGTTCCATCGTCATTAGGGGGCCCTAAAAGTTACAATTCACTATCATTTTTGCGTCGGATTCGAAAATCTAGACTCGCAGGAGAAGGACCATGTGGTGCCCGAGGCAGCAATATCCTCTTGGATACAAGTCGACTGGAGGTCGATGTATTGAATCTCGACGCAATTTGAGAGTTCCATCGTCATTAGGAGGCCCTGAACGTTACAATTCACTATCATTTTTGCGTCGGATTCGAAAATCTAGACTCACAGGAAAAGGACCATGTGGTACCCGAGGCAGCAATAGACCCTTGGAGATAAGTCGGCTGCAGGCCGATGTATTGAATCTTGACGCAATTTGAGTGTTCCATCGTCATTACAAGGCCCTGAACGTTACAATTAACTTTCTTTTTTGCGTCGGATTCGAAAATCTAGACTCACCGGAGACGGACCATGTGGTGCCCGAGGCAGCGATATCGCCTTGGAGACAAGTCGGCTGGAGGCCGATGTATTGGATCTCGACGCAATTTGAGTGTTCCATCGGCATTAGGTGGCCCTGAACGTTACAATTAACTATCATTTTTGCGTCGGATTCGATAATCTAAACTCACAGGAGACCGACCATAAGGTGCCGAGGCAGCAACAGACCCTTGGAGACAAGTCGGCTGGAGGCCGATGTATTGAATCTCGACGCAATTTGAGTGTTCCATCGTCATTAGGAGGCCCTGAACGTTACAATTAACTATCATTTTTGCGTCGGATTCGAAAATCTAGACTCACAGGAAAAGGACCATGTGGTACCCGAGGCAGCAATAGACCCTTGGAGATAAGTCGGCTGCAGGCCGATGTATTGAATCTTGACGCAATTTGAGTGTTCCATCGTCATTACAAGGCCCTGAACGTTACAATTAACTTTCTTTTTTGCGTCGGATTCGAAAATCTAGACTCACAGGAGAACGACCATAAGGTGCCCGAGGCAGCAATAGACCCTTGGAGACAAGTCGGCTGGAGGCCGATGTATTGAATCTCGACGAAATTTGAGTGTTCCATCGGCATTAGGAGGCCCTGAACGTTACAATTAACTATAATTTTTGCGTCGGATTCGAAAATCTAGACTCACCGGAGACGGACCATGTGGTGCCCGAGGCAGCGATATCCCCTTGGAGACAAGTCGGCTGGAGGCCGATGTATTGAATCTCGACGCAATTTGAGAGTTCCATCGTCATTAGGAGGCCCTGAACGTTACAATTAACTTTCATTTTTGCGTCGGATTCGAAAATCTAGACTCACAGGAGAACGACCATAAGGTGCCCGAGGCAGCAATAGACCCTTGGAGACAAGTCGGCTGGAGGCCGATGTATTGAATCTCGACGCAATTTGAGTGTTCCATCGGCATTAGGAGGCCCTGAACGTTACAATTAACTATAATTTTTGCGTCGGATTCGAAAATCTAGACTCACCGGAGACGGACATGTGGTGCCCGAGGCAGCGATATCCCCTTGGAGACAAGTCGGCTGGAGGCCGATGTATTGAATCTCGACGCAATTTGAGAGTTCCATCGTCATTAGGAGGCCCTGAACGTTACAATTCACTATCATTTTTGCGTCGGATTCGAAAATCTAGACTCACAGGAGAAGGACCATGTGGTGCCCGAGGCAGCAACAGACCCTTTTAGACAAGTCGGCTGGAGGCCGATGTATTGAATCTCGACGCAATTTGAGTGTTCCATCGGCATTAGGAGGCCCTGAACGTTACAATTAACTATCATATTTGCGTCGGATTCGAAAATCTAGACTCACCGGAGACGGACCAT
This sequence comes from Schistocerca americana, assembly GCF_021461395.2. Taxonomy (NCBI): domain Eukaryota; kingdom Metazoa; phylum Arthropoda; class Insecta; order Orthoptera; family Acrididae; genus Schistocerca; species Schistocerca americana. The sequence continues at coordinate 775,741,235 of NC_060123.1, forward strand.
GTGGTGCCCGAGGCAGCGATATCCCCTTGGAGACAAGTCGGCTGGAGGCCGATGTATTGGATCTCGACGCAATTTGAGTGTTCCATTGGCATTAGGAGGCCCTGAACGTTACAATTAACTATCATTTTTGCGTCGGATTCGAAAATCTAGACTCACAGGAGAACGACCATAAGGTGCCCGAGGCAGCAACAGACCCTTTTAGACAAGTCGGCTGGAGGCCGATGTATTGGATCTCGACGCAATTTGAGTGTTCCATCGGCATTAGGAGGCCCTGAACGTTACAATTAACTATCATTTTTGCGTCGGATTCGAAAATCTAGACTCACCGGAGACGGACCATGTGGTGCCCGAGGCAGCGATATCGCCTTGGAGACAAGTCGGCTGGAGGCCGATGTATTGGATCTCGACGCAATTTGAGTGTTCCATCGGCATTAGGTGGCCCTGAACGTTACAATTAACTATCATTTTTGCGTCGGATTCGATAATCTAAACTCACAGGAGACCGACCATAAGGTGCCGAGGCAGCAACAGACCCTTGGAGACAAGTCGGCTGGAGGCCGATGTATTGAATCTCGACGCAATTTGAGTGTTCCATCGTCATTAGGAGGCCCTGAACGTTACAATTAACTATCATTTTTGCGTCGGATTCGAAAATCTAGACTCACAGGAAAAGGACCATGTGGTACCCGAGGCAGCAATAGACCCTTGGAGATAAGTCGGCTGCAGGCCGATGTATTGAATCTTGACGCAATTTGAGTGTTCCATCGTCATTACAAGGCCCTGAACGTTACAATTAACTTTCTTTTTTGCGTCGGATTCGAAAATCTAGACTCACAGGAGAACGACCATAAGGTGCCCGAGGCAGCAATAGACCCTTGGAGACAAGTCGGCTGGAGGCCGATGTATTGAATCTCGACGAAATTTGAGTGTTCCATCGGCATTAGGAGGCCCTGAACGTTACAATTAACTATAATTTTTGCGTCGGATTCGAAAATCTAGACTCACCGGAGACGGACCATGTGGTGCCCGAGGCAGCGATATCCCCTTGGAGACAAGTCGGCTGGAGGCCGATGTATTGAATCTCGACGCAATTTGAGAGTTCCATCGTCATTAGGAGGCCCTGAACGTTACAATTAACTTTCATTTTTGCGTCGGATTCGAAAATCTAGACTCACAGGAGAACGACCATAAGGTGCCCGAGGCAGCAATAGACCCTTGGAGACAAGTCGGCTGGAGGCCGATGTATTGAATCTCGACGCAATTTGAGTGTTCCATCGGCATTAGGAGGCCCTGAACGTTACAATTAACTATAATTTTTGCGTCGGATTCGAAAATCTAGACTCACCGGAGACGGACATGTGGTGCCCGAGGCAGCGATATCCCCTTGGAGACAAGTCGGCTGGAGGCCGATGTATTGAATCTCGACGCAATTTGAGAGTTCCATCGTCATTAGGAGGCCCTGAACGTTACAATTCACTATCATTTTTGCGTCGGATTCGAAAATCTAGACTCACAGGAGAAGGACCATGTGGTGCCCGAGGCAGCAACAGACCCTTTTAGACAAGTCGGCTGGAGGCCGATGTATTGAATCTCGACGCAATTTGAGTGTTCCATCGGCATTAGGAGGCCCTGAACGTTACAATTAACTATCATATTTGCGTCGGATTCGAAAATCTAGACTCACCGGAGACGGACCATGTGGTGCCCGAGGCAGCGATATCCCCTTGGAGACAAGTCGGCTGGAGGCCGATGTATTGGATCTCGACGCAATTTGAGTGTTCCATTGGCATTAGGAGGCCCTGAACGTTACAATTAACTATCATTTTTGCGTCGGATTCGAAAATCTAGACTCACAGGAGAACGACCATAAGGTGCCCGAGGCAGCAACAGATCCTTGGACACAAGTCGGCTGGAGGCCGATGTATTGAATCTCGACGCAATTTGAGTGTTCCATCGTCATTAGGAGGCCCTAAACGTTACAATTCACTATCATTTTTGCGTCGGATTCGAAAATCTAGACTCACAGGAGAAGGACCATGTGGTGCCAGAGGCAGCAACAGACCCTTGGAGACAAGTCGGCTGCAGGCTGATGTATTGAATCTCGACGCAATTTGAGTGTTCCATCGTCACTACAAGGCCCTGAACGTTACAATTAACTATCATTTTTGCGTCGGATTCGAAAATCTACTCACAGGAGAAGGACCATGTGGTGCCGGAGGCAGCAATAGACCCTTGGAGACAAGTCGGCTGGAGGCCGATGTATTGAATCTCGACGCAATTTGAGTGTTCCATCGGCATTAGGAGGCCCTGAACGTTACAATTAACTATAATTTTTGCGTCGGATTCGAAAATCTAGACTCACCGGAGACGGACCATGTGGTGCCCGAGGCAGCGATATCCCCTTGGAGACAAGTCGGCTGGAGGCCGATGTATTGAATCTCGACGCAATTTGAGAGTTCCATCGTCATTAGGAGGCCCTGAACGTTACAATTCACTATCATTTTTGCGTCGGATTCGAAAATCTAGACTCACAGGAGAAGGACCATGTGGTGCCCGAGGCAGCAACAGACCCTTTTAGACAAGTCGGCTGGAGGCCGATGTATTGAATCTCGACGCAATTTGAGTGTTCCATCGGCATTAGGAGACCCTGAACGTTACAATTAACTATCATTTTTGCGTCGGATTCGAAAATCTAGACTCACAGGAGAACGACCATAAGGTGCCCGAGGCAGCAACAGACCCTTGGACACAAGTCGGCTGGAGGCCGATGTATTGAATCTCGACGCAATTTGAGTGTTCCATCGTCATTAGGAGGCCCTAAACGTTACAATTCACTATCATTTTTGCGTCGGATTCGAAAATCTAGACTCACAGGAGAAGGACCATGTGGTGCCCGAGGCAGCAACAGACACTTGGAGACAAGTCGGCTGCAGGCCGATGTATTGAATCTCGACGCAATTTGAGTGTTCCATCGTCACTACAAGGCCCTGAACGTTACAATTAACTATCATTTTTGCGTCGGATTCGAAAATCTACTCACAGGAGAAGGACCATGTGGTGCCGGAGGCAGCAATAGACCCTTGGAGACAAGTCGGCTGGAGGCCGATGTATTGAATCTCGACGCAATTTGAGTGTTCCATCGGCATTAGGAGGCCCTAAACGTTACAATTCACTATCATTTTTGCGTCGGATTCGAAAATCTAGACTTACAGGAGAAGGACCATGGGGTGCCCGAGGCAGCAACAGATTCTTGGAGACAAGTCGGCTGCAGGCCGACGTATTGAATCTCGACGCAATTTGAGTGTTCCATCGTCACTACAAGGCCCTGAACGTTACAATTAACTATCATTTTTGCGTCGGATTCGAAAATCTAGACTCACAGGAGAAGGACCATGTGGTGCCCGAGGCAGCAACAGACCCTTTTAGACAAGTCGGCTGGAGGCCGATGTATTGAATCTCGACGCAATTTGAGTGTTCCATCGGCATTAGGAGGCCCTGAACGTTACAATTAACTATCATTTTTGCGTCGGATTCGAAAATCTAGACTCACCGGAGACGGACCATGTGGTGCCCGAGGCAGCGATATCCCCTTGGAGACAAGTCGGCTGGAGGCCGATGTATTGAATCTCGACGCAATTTGAGAGTTCCATCGTCATTAGGAGGCCCTGAACGTTACGATTCACTATCATTTTTGCGTCGGAATCGAAAATCTAGACTCACAGGAGAAGGACCATGTGGTGCCCGAGGCAGCAACAGACCCTTTTAGACAAGTCGGCTGGAGGCCGATGTATTGAATCTCGACGCAATTTGAGTGTTCCATCGTCACTACAAGGCCCTGAACGTTACAATTAACTATCATTTTTGCGTCGGATTCGAAAATCTAGACTCACAGGAGAAGGACCATGGGGTGCCCGTGGCAGCAACAGATTCTTGGAGACAAGTCGGCTGCAGGCCGATGTATTGAATCTCGACGCAATTTGAGTGTTCCATCGTCACTACAAGGCCCTGAACGTTACAATTAACTATCATTTTTGCGTCGGATTCGAAAATCTAGACTCACAGGAGAAGGACCATGTGGTGCCCGAGGCAGCAACAGACCCTTTTAGACAAGTCGGCTGGAGGCCGATGTATTGAATCTCGACGCAATTTGAGTGTTCCATCGGCATTAGGAGGCCCTGAACGTTACAATTAACTATCATTTTTGCGTCGGATTCGAAAATCTAGACTCACCGGAGACGGACCATGTGGTGCCCGAGGCAGCGATATCCCCTTGGAGACAAGTCGGCTGGAGGCCGATGTATTGGATCTCGACGCAATTTGAGTGTTCCATCGGCATTAGGAGGCCCCTAACGTTACAATTAACTATCATTTTTGCGTCGGATTCGAAAATCTAGACTCACAGGAGAACGACCATAAGGTGCCCGAGGCAGCAACAGACCCTTGGAGACAAGTCGGCTGCAGGCCGATGTATTGAATCTCGACGCAATTTGAGTGTTCCATCGTCACTACAAGGCCCTGAACGTTACAATTAACTATCATTTTTGCGTCGGATTCGAAAATCTAGACTCACAGGAGAAGGACCATGTGGTGCCCGAGGCAGCAATAGATCCTTGGAGACAAGTCGGCTGGAGGCCGATGTATTGAATCTCGACGCAATTTGAGTGTTCCATCGTCATTAGGAGGCCCTGAACGTTACAATTAACTATTATTTTTGCGTCGGATCCGAAAATCTAGACTTACAAGAGAACGACCATGAGGTGCCTGAGACTGCAATATCCTCTTGGATACAAGTCGACTGGAGGTCGATGTATTGAATCTCGACGCAATTTGAGTCTTCTATCGTCATTAGGAGGCGCTGAACGTTGCAATTCACTATCATTTTTGCGTCGGATTCGATAATCTAAACTCACAGGAGAACGACTATAAGGTGCCCGAGGCAGCAATAGACCCTTGGAGACAAGTCGGCTGGAGGCCGATGTATTGAATCTCGACGCAATTTGAGTGTTCCATCGGCATTAGGAGGCCCTGAACGTTACAATTAACTATAATTTTTGCGTCGGATTCGAAAATCTAGACTCACCGGAGACGGACCATGTGGTGCCCGAGGCAGCGATATCCCCTTGGAGACAAGTCGGCTGGAGGCCGATGTATTGAATCTCGAAGCAATTTGAGAGTTCCATCGTCATTAGGAGGCCCTGAACGTTACAATTCACTATCATTTTTGCGTCGGATTCGAAAATCTAGACTCACAGGAGAAGGACCATGTGGTGCCCGAGGCAGCAACAGACCCTTTTAGACAAGTCGGCTGGAGGCCGATGTATTGAATCTCGACGCAATTTGAGTGTTCCATCGGCATTAGGAGGCCCTGAACGTTACAATTAACTATCATTTTTGCGTCGGATTCGAAAATCTAGACTCACAGGAGAACGACCATAAGGTGCCCGAGGCAGCAACAGACCCTTGGACACAAGTCGGCTGGAAGCCGATGTATTGAATCTCGACGCAATTTGAGTGTTCCATCGTCATTAGGAGGCCCTAAACGTCACAATTCACTATCATTTTTGCGTCGGATTCGAAAATCTAGACTCACAGGAGAAGGACCATGTGGTGCCCGAGGCAGCAACAGACACTTGGAGACAAGTCGGCTGCAGGCCGATGTATTGAATCTCGACGCAATTTGAGTGTTCCATCGTCACTACAAGGCCCTGAACGTTACAATTAACTATCATTTTTGCGTCGGATTCGAAAATCTACTCACAGGAGAAGGACCATGTGGTGCCGGAGGCAGCAATAGACCCTTGGAGACAAGTCGGCTGGAGGCCGATGTATTGAATCTCGACGCAATTTGAGTGTTCCATCGTCATTAGGGGGCCCTAAAAGTTACAATTCACTATCATTTTTGCGTCGGATTCGAAAATCTAGACTCGCAGGAGAAGGACCATGTGGTGCCCGAGGCAGCAATATCCTCTTGGATACAAGTCGACTGGAGGTCGATGTATTGAATCTCGACGCAATTTGAGTCTTCTATCGTCATTAGGAGGCGCTGAACGTTACAATTCACTATCATTTTTGCGTCATATTCGATAATCTAAACTCACAGGAGAACGACCATAAGGTGCCGAGGCAGCAACAGACCCTTGGAGACAAGTCGGCTGGAGGCCGATGTATTGAATCTCGACGCAATTTGAATGTTCCATCGTCATTAGGAGGCCCTGAACGTTACAATTAACTATCATTTTTGCGTCGGATTCGAAAATCTAGACTCACAGGAGAAGGACCATGTGGTGCCCGAGGCAGCAATAGACCCTTGGAGACACGTCGGCTGCAGGCCGATGTATTGAATCTTGACGCAATTTGAGTGTTCCATCGTCATTACAAGGCCCTGAACGATACAATTAACTTTCATTTTTGCGTCGGATTCGAAAATCTAGACTCACAGGAGAACGACCATAAGGTGCCCGAGGCAGCAATAGACCCTTGGAGACAAGTCGGCTGGAGGCCGATGTATTGAATCTCGACAAAATTTGAGTGTTCCATCGGCATTAGGAGGCCCTGAACGTTACAATTAACTATCATTTTTGCGTCGGATTCGAAAATCTAGACTCACCGGAGACGGACCATGTGGTGCCCGAGGCAGCGATATCCCCTTGGAGACAAGTCGGCTGGAGGCCGATGTATTGAATCTCGACGCAATTTGAGAGTTCCATCGTCATTAGGAGGCCCTGAACGTTACAATTCACTATCATTTTTGCGTCGGATTCGAAAATCTAGACTCACAGGAGAAGGACCATGTGGTGCCCGAGGCAGCAACAGACCCTTTTAGACAAGTCGGCTGGAGGCCGATGTATTGATTCTCGACGCAATTTGAGTGTTCCATCGGCATTAGGAGGTCCTGAACGTTACAATTAACTATCATTTTTGCGTCGGATTCGAAAATCTAGACTCACCGGAGACGGACCATGTGGTGCCCGAGGCAGCGATATCGCCTTGGAGACAAGTCGGCTGGAGGCCGATGTATTGGATCTCGACGCAATTTGAGTGTTCCATCGGCATTAGGAGGCCCTGAACGTTACAATTAACTTTCATTTTTGCGTCGGATTCGAAAATCTAGACTCACCGGAGACGGACCATGTGGTGCCCGAGGCAGCGATATCGCCTTGGAGACAAGTCGGCTGGAGGCCGATGTATTGGATCTCGACGCAATTTGAGTGTTCCATCGGCATTAGGTGGCCCTGAACGTTACAATTAACTATCATTTTTGCGTCGGATTCGATAATCTAAACTCACAGGAGACCGACCATAAGGTGCCGAGGCAGCAACAGACCCTTGGAGACAAGTCGGCTGGAGGCCGATGTATTGAATCTCGACGCAATTTGAGTGTTCCATCGTCATTAGGAGGCCCTGAACGTTACAATTAACTATCATTTTTGCGTCGGATTCGAAAATCTAGACTCACAGGAGAAGGACCATGGGGTGCCCGAGGCAGCAACAGATTCTTGGAGACAAGTCGGCTGCAGGCCGATGTATTGAATCTCGACGCAATTTGAGTGTTCCATCGTCACTACAAGGCCCTGAACGTTACAATTAACTATCATTTTTGCGTCGGATACGAAAATCTAGACTCACAGGAGAAGGACCATGTGGTGCCCGAGGCAGCAACAGACCCTTTTAGACAAGTCGGCTGGAGGCCGATGTATTGAATCTCGACGCAATTTGAGTGTTCCATCGGCATTAGGAGGCCCTGAACGTTACAATTAACTATCATTTTTGCGTCGGATTCGAAAATCTAGACTCACCGGAGACGGACCATGTGGTGCCCGAGGCAGCGATATCCCCTCGGAGACAAGTCGGCTGGAGGCCGATGTATTGGATCTCGACGCAATTTGAGTGTTCCATCGGCATAAGGAGGCCCCTAACGTTACAATTCACTATCATTTTTGCGTCGGATTCGAAAATCTAGACTCACAGGAGAACGACCATAAGGTGCCCGAGGCATCAACAGACCCTTGGAGACAAGTCGGCTGGCGGCCGATGTATTGAATCTCGACGCAATTTGAGTGTTCCATCGGCATTAGGAGGCCCTGAACGTTACAATTAACTATAATTTTTGCGTCGGATTCGAAAATCTAGACTCACCGGAGACGGACCATGTGGTGCCCGAGGCAGCGATATCCCCTTGGAGACAAGTCGGCTGGAGGCCGATGTATTGAATCTCGACGCAATTTGAGAGTTCCATCGTCATTAGGAGGCCCTGAACGTTACGATTCACTATCATTTTTGCGTCGGAATCGAAAATCTAGACTCACAGGAGAAGGACCATGTGGTGCCCGAGGCAGCAACAGACCCTTTTAGACAAGTCGGCTGGAGGCCGATGTATTGAATCTCGACGCAATTTGAGTGTTCCATCGTCATTAGGAGGCCCTGAACGTTACAATTAACTATCATTTTTGCGTCGGATTCGAAAATCTAGACTCACCGGAGACGGACCATGTGGTGCCCGAGGCAGCGATATCCCCTTGGAGACAAGTCGGCTGGAGGCCGATGTATTGGATCTCGACGCAATTTGAGTGTTCCATCGGCATTAGGAGGCCCCTAACGTTACAATTAACTATCATTTTTGCGTCGGATTCGAAAATCTAGACTCACAGGAGAACGACCATAAGGTGCCCGAGGCAGCAACAGACCCTTGGAGACAAGTCGGCTGGAGGCCGATGTATTGAATCTCGACGCAATTTGAGTGTTCCATCGTCATTAGGAGGCCCTAAACGTTACAATTCACTATCATTTTTGCGTCGGATTCGAAAATCTAGACTCACAGGAGAAGGACCATGGGGTGCCCGTGGCAGCAACAGATTCTTGGAGACAAGTCGGCTGCAGGCCGATGTATTGAATCTCGACGCAATTTGAGTGTTCCATCGTCACTACAAGGCCCTGAACGTTACAATTAACTATCATTTTTGCGTCGGATTCGAAAATCTAGACTCACAGGAGAAGGACCATGTGGTGCCCGAGGCAGCAACAGACCCTTTTAGACAAGTCGGCTGGAGGCCGATGTATTGAATCTCGACGCAATTTGAGTGTTCCATCGGCATTAGGAGGCCCTGAACGTTACAATTAACTATCATTTTTGCGTCGGATTCGAAAATCTAGACTCACCGGAGACGGACCATGTGGTGCCCGAGGCAGCGATATCCCCTTGGAGACAAGTCGGCTGGAGGCCGATGTATTGGATCTCGACGCAATTTGAGTGTTCCATCGGCATTAGGAGGCCCCTAACGTTACAATTAACTATCATTTTTGCGTCGGATTCGAAAATCTAGACTCACAGGAGAAGGACCATAAGGTGCCCGAGGCAGCAACAGACCCTTGGAGACAAGTCGGCTGGAGGCCGATGTATTGGATCTCGACGCAATTTGAGTGTTCCATCGTTATTAGGAGGCCCTAAACGTTACAATTCACTATCATTTTTGCGTCGGATTCGAAAATCTAGACTCACAGGAGAAGGACCATGGGGTGCCCGAGGCAGCAACAGACCCTTGGAGACAAGTCGGCTGCAGGCCGATGTATTGAATCTCGACGCAATTTGAGTGTTCCATCGTCACTACAAGGCCCTGAACGTTACAATTAACTATCATTTTTGCGTCGGATTCGAAAATCTAGACTCACAGGAGAAGGACCATGTGGTGCCCGAGGCAGCAATAGATCCTTGGAGACAAGTCGGCTGGAGGCCGATGTATTGAATCTCGACGCAATTTGAGTGTTCCATCGTCATTAGGAGGCCCTGAACGTTACAATTAACTATGATTTTTGCGTCGGATCCGAAAATCTAGACTTACAAGAGAACGACCATGAGGTGCCTGAGACTGCAATATCCTCTTGGATACAAGTCGACTGGAGGTCGATGTATTGAATCTCGACGCAATTTGAGTCTTCTATCGTCATTAGGAGGCGCTGAACGTTACAATTCACTATCATTTTTGCGTCGGATTCGATAATCTAAACTCACAGGAGAACGACCATAATGTGCCCGAGGCAGCAATAGACCCTTGGAGACAAGTCGGCTGGAGGACGATGTACTGAATCTCGACGCAATTTGAGTGTTCCATCGGCATTAGGAGGCCCTGAACGTTACAATTAACTATAATTTTTGCGTCGGATTCGAAAATCTAGACTCACCGGAGACGGACCATGTGGTGCCCGAGGCAGCGATATCCCCTTGGAGACAAGTCGGCTGGAGGCCGATGTATTGAATCTCGAAGCAATTTGAGAGTTCCATCGTCATTAGGAGGCCCTGAACGTTACAATTCACTATCATTTTTGCGTCGGATTCGAAAATCTAGACTCACAGGAGAAGGACCATGTGGTGCCCGAGGCAGCAACAGACCCTTTTAGACAAGTCGGCTGGAGGCCGATGTATTGAATCTCGACGCAATTTGAGTGTTCCATCGGCATTAGGAGGCCCTGAACGTTACAATTAACTATCATTTTTGCGTCGGATTCGAAAATCTAGACTCACAGGAGAACGACCATAAGGTGCCCGAGGCAGCAACAGACCCTTGGACACAAGTCGGCTGGAAGCCGATGTATTGAATCTCGACGCAATTTGAGTGTTCCATCGTCATTAGGAGGCCCTAAACGTCACAATTCACTATCATTTTTGCGTCGGATTCGAAAATCTAGACTCACAGGAGAAGGACCATGTGGTGCCCGAGGCAGCAACAGACACTTGGAGACAAGTCGGCTGCAGGCCGATGTATTGAATCTCGACGCAATTTGAGTGTTCCATCGTCACTACAAGGCCCTGAACGTTACAATTAACTATCATTTTTGCGTCGGATTCGAAAATCTACTCACAGGAGAAGGACCATGTGGTGCCGGAGGCAGCAATAGACCCTTGGAGACAAGTCGGCTGGAGGCCGATGTATTGAATCTCGACGCAATTTGAGTGTTCCATCGTCATTAGGGGGCCCTAAAAGTTACAATTCACTATCATTTTTGCGTCGGATTCGAAAATCTAGACTCGCAGGAGAAGGACCATGTGGTGCCCGAGGCAGCAATATCCTCTTGGATACAAGTCGACTGGAGGTCGATGTATTGAATCTCGACGCAATTTGAGTCTTCTATCGTCATTAGGAGGCGCTGAACGTTACAATTCACTATCATTTTTGCGTCATATTCGATAATCTAAACTCACAGGAGAACGACCATAAGGTGCCGAGGCAGCAACAGACCCTTGGAGACAAGTCGGCTGGAGGCCGATGTATTGAATCTCGACGCAATTTGAATGTTCCATCGTCATTAGGAGGCCCTGAACGTTACAATTAACTATCATTTTTGCGTCGGATTCGAAAATCTAGACTCACAGGAGAAGGACCATGTGGTGCCCGAGGCAGCAATAGACCCTTGGAGACACGTCGGCTGCAGGCCGATGTATTGAATCTTGACGCAATTTGAGTGTTCCATCGTCATTACAAGGCCCTGAACGATACAATTAACTTTCATTTTTGCGTCGGATTCGAAAATCTAGACTCACAGGAGAACGACCATAAGGTGCCCGAGGCAGCAATAGACCCTTGGAGACAAGTCGGCTGGAGGCCGATGTATTGAATCTCGACAAAATTTGAGTGTTCCATCGGCATTAGGAGGCCCTGAACGTTACAATTAACTATCATTTTTGCGTCGGATTCGAAAATCTAGACTCACCGGAGACGGACCATGTGGTGCCCGAGGCAGCGATATCCCCTTGGAGACAAGTCGGCTGGAGGCCGATGTATTGAATCTCGACGCAATTTGAGAGTTCCATCGTCATTAGGAGGCCCTGAACGTTACAATTCACTATCATTTTTGCGTCGGATTCGAAAATCTAGACTCACAGGAGAAGGACCATGTGGTGCCCGAGGCAGCAACAGACCCTTTTAGACAAGTCGGCTGGAGGCCGATGTATTGATTCTCGACGCAATTTGAGTGTTCCATCGGCATTAGGAGGTCCTGAACGTTACAATTAACTATCATTTTTGCGTCGGATTCGAAAATCTAGACTCACCGGAGACGGACCATGTGGTGCCCGAGGCAGCGATATCGCCTTGGAGACAAGTCGGCTGGAGGCCGATGTATTGGATCTCGACGCAATTTGAGTGTTCCATCGGCATTAGGAGGCCCTGAACGTTACAATTAACTTTCATTTTTGCGTCGGATTCGAAAATCTAGACTCACCGGAGACGGACCATGTGGTGCCCGAGGCAGCGATATCGCCTTGGAGACAAGTCGGCTGGAGGCCGATGTATTGGATCTCGACGCAATTTGAGTGTTCCATCGGCATTAGGTGGCCCTGAACGTTACAATTAACTATCATTTTTGCGTCGGATTCGATAATCTAAACTCACAGGAGACCGACCATAAGGTGCCGAGGCAGCAACAGACCCTTGGAGACAAGTCGGCTGGAGGCCGATGTATTGAATCTCGACGCAATTTGAGTGTTCCATCGTCATTAGGAGGCCCTGAACGTTACAATTAACTATCATTTTTGCGTCGGATTCGAAAATCTAGACTCACAGGAGAAGGACCATGGGGTGCCCGAGGCAGCAACAGATTCTTGGAGACAAGTCGGCTGCAGGCCGATGTATTGAATCTCGACGCAATTTGAGTGTTCCATCGTCACTACAAGGCCCTGAACGTTACAATTAACTATCATTTTTGCGTCGGATACGAAAATCTAGACTCACAGGAGAAGGACCATGTGGTGCCCGAGGCAGCAACAGACCCTTTTAGACAAGTCGGCTGGAGGCCGATGTATTGAATCTCGACGCAATTTGAGTGTTCCATCGGCATTAGGAGGCCCTGAACGTTACAATTAACTATCATTTTTGCGTCGGATTCGAAAATCTAGACTCACCGGAGACGGACCATGTGGTGCCCGAGGCAGCGATATCCCCTCGGAGACAAGTCGGCTGGAGGCCGATGTATTGGATCTCGACGCAATTTGAGTGTTCCATCGGCATAAGGAGGCCCCTAACGTTACAATTCACTATCATTTTTGCGTCGGATTCGAAAATCTAGACTCACAGGAGAACGACCATAAGGTGCCCGAGGCATCAACAGACCCTTGGAGACAAGTCGGCTGGCGGCCGATGTATTGAATCTCGACGCAATTTGAGTGTTCCATCGGCATTAGGAGGCCCTGAACGTTACAATTAACTATAATTTTTGCGTCGGATTCGAAAATCTAGACTCACCGGAGACGGACCATGTGGTGCCCGAGGCAGCGATATCCCCTTGGAGACAAGTCGGCTGGAGGCCGATGTATTGAATCTCGACGCAATTTGAGAGTTCCATCGTCATTAGGAGGCCCTGAACGTTACGATTCACTATCATTTTTGCGTCGGAATCGAAAATCTAGACTCACAGGAGAAGGACCATGTGGTGCCCGAGGCAGCAACAGACCCTTTTAGACAAGTCGGCTGGAGGCCGATGTATTGAATCTCGACGCAATTTGAGTGTTCCATCGTCATTAGGAGGCCCTGAACGTTACAATTAACTATCATTTTTGCGTCGGATTCGAAAATCTAGACTCACCGGAGACGGACCATGTGGTGCCCGAGGCAGCGATATCCCCTTGGAGACAAGTCGGCTGGAGGCCGATGTATTGGATCTCGACGCAATTTGAGTGTTCCATCGGCATTAGGAGGCCCCTAACGTTACAATTAACTATCATTTTTGCGTCGGATTCGAAAATCTAGACTCACAGGAGAACGACCATAAGGTGCCCGAGGCAGCAACAGACCCTTGGAGACAAGTCGGCTGGAGGCCGATGTATTGAATCTCGACGCAATTTGAGTGTTCCATCGTCATTAGGAGGCCCTAAACGTTACAATTCACTATCATTTTTGCGTCGGATTCGAAAATCTAGACTCACAGGAGAAGGACCATGGGGTGCCCGTGGCAGCAACAGATTCTTGGAGACAAGTCGGCTGCAGGCCGATGTATTGAATCTCGACGCAATTTGAGTGTTCCATCGTCACTACAAGGCCCTGAACGTTACAATTAACTATCATTTTTGCGTCGGATTCGAAAATCTAGACTCACAGGAGAAGGACCATGTGGTGCCCGAGGCAGCAACAGACCCTTTTAGACAAGTCGGCTGGAGGCCGATGTATTGAATCTCGACGCAATTTGAGTGTTCCATCGGCATTAGGAGGCCCTGAACGTTACAATTAACTATCATTTTTGCGTCGGATTCGAAAATCTAGACTCACCGGAGACGGACCATGTGGTGCCCGAGGCAGCGATATCCCCTTGGAGACAAGTCGGCTGGAGGCCGATGTATTGGATCTCGACGCAATTTGAGTGTTCCATCGGCATTAGGAGGCCCCTAACGTTACAATTAACTATCATTTTTGCGTCGGATTCGAAAATCTAGACTCACAGGAGAAGGACCATAAGGTGCCCGAGGCAGCAACAGACCCTTGGAGACAAGTCGGCTGGAGGCCGATGTATTGGATCTCGACGCAATTTGAGTGTTCCATCGTTATTAGGAGGCCCTAAACGTTACAATTCACTATCATTTTTGCGTCGGATTCGAAAATCTAGACTCACAGGAGAAGGACCATGGGGTGCCCGAGGCAGCAACAGACCCTTGGAGACAAGTCGGCTGCAGGCCGATGTATTGAATCTCGACGCAATTTGAGTGTTCCATCGTCACTACAAGGCCCTGAACGTTACAATTAACTATCATTTTTGCGTCGGATTCGAAAATCTAGACTCACAGGAGAAGGACCATGTGGTGCCCGAGGCAGCAATAGATCCTTGGAGACAAGTCGGCTGGAGGCCGATGTATTGAATCTCGACGCAATTTGAGTGTTCCATCGTCATTAGGAGGCCCTGAACGTTACAATTAACTATGATTTTTGCGTCGGATCCGAAAATCTAGACTTACAAGAGAACGACCATGAGGTGCCTGAGACTGCAATATCCTCTTGGATACAAGTCGACTGGAGGTCGATGTATTGAATCTCGACGCAATTTGAGTCTTCTATCGTCATTAGGAGGCGCTGAACGTTACAATTCACTATCATTTTTGCGTCGGATTCGATAATCTAAACTCACAGGAGAACGACCATAAGGTGCCCGAGGCAGCAATAGACCCTTGGAGACAAGTCGGCTGGAGGCCGATGTATTGAATCTCGACGCAATTTGAGTGTTCCATCGGCATTAGGAGGCCCTGAACGTTACAATTAACTACAATTTTTGCGTCGGATTCGAAAATCTAGACTCACCGGAGACGGACCATGTGGTGCCCGAGGCAGCGATATCCCCTTGGAGACAAGTCGGCTGGAGGCCGATGTATTGAATCTCGAAGCAATTTGAGAGTTCCATCGTCATTAGGAGGCCCTGAACGTTACAATTCACTATCATTTTTGCGTCGGATTCGAAAATCTAGACTCACCGGAGACGGACCATGTGGTGCCCGAGGCAGCGATATCGCCTTGGAGACAAGTCGGCTGGAGGCCGATGTATTGGATCTCGACGCAATTTGAGTGTTCCATCGGCATTAGGTGGCCCTGAACGTTACAATTAACTATCATTTTTGCGTCGGATTCGATAATCTAAACTCACAGGAGACCGACCATAAGGTGCCGAGGCAGCAACAGACCCTTGGAGACAAGTCGGCTGGAGGCCGATGTATTGAATCTCGACGCAATTTGAGTGTTCCATCGTCATTAGGAGGCCCTGAACGTTACAATTAACTATCATTTTTGCGTCGGATTCGAAAATCTAGACTCACAGGAGAAGGACCATGGGGTGCCCGAGGCAGCAACAGATTCTTGGAGACAAGTCGGCTGCAGGCCGATGTATTGAATCTCGACGCAATTTGAGTGTTCCATCGTCACTACAAGGCCCTGAACGTTACAATTAACTATCATTTTTGCGTCGGATACGAAAATCTAGACTCACAGGAGAAGGACCATGTGGTGCCCGAGGCAGCAACAGACCCTTTTAGACAAGTCGGCTGGAGGCCGATGTATTGAATCTCGACGCAATTTGAGTGTTCCATCGGCATTAGGAGGCCCTGAACGTTACAATTAACTATCATTTTTGCGTCGGATTCGAAAATCTAGACTCACCGGAGACGGACCATGTGGTGCCCGAGGCAGCGATATCCCCTCGGAGACAAGTCGGCTGGAGGCCGATGTATTGGATCTCGACGCAATTTGAGTGTTCCATCGGCATAAGGAGGCCCCTAACGTTACAATTCACTATCATTTTTGCGTCGGATTCGAAAATCTAGACTCACAGGAGAACGACCATAAGGTGCCCGAGGCATCAACAGACCCTTGGAGACAAGTCGGCTGGCGGCCGATGTATTGAATCTCGACGCAATTTGAGTGTTCCATCGGCATTAGGAGGCCCTGAACGTTACAATTAACTATAATTTTTGCGTCGGATTCGAAAATCTAGACTCACCGGAGACGGACCATGTGGTGCCCGAGGCAGCGATATCCCCTTGGAGACAAGTCGGCTGGAGGCCGATGTATTGAATCTCGACGCAATTTGAGAGTTCCATCGTCATTAGGAGGCCCTGAACGTTACGATTCACTATCATTTTTGCGTCGGAATCGAAAATCTAGACTCACAGGAGAAGGACCATGTGGTGCCCGAGGCAGCAACAGACCCTTTTAGACAAGTCGGCTGGAGGCCGATGTATTGAATCTCGACGCAATTTGAGTGTTCCATCGTCATTAGGAGGCCCTGAACGTTACAATTAACTATCATTTTTGCGTCGGATTCGAAAATCTAGACTCACCGGAGACGGACCATGTGGTGCCCGAGGCAGCGATATCCCCTTGGAGACAAGTCGGCTGGAGGCCGATGTATTGGATCTCGACGCAATTTGAGTGTTCCATCGGCATTAGGAGGCCCCTAACGTTACAATTAACTATCATTTTTGCGTCGGATTCGAAAATCTAGACTCACAGGAGAACGACCATAAGGTGCCCGAGGCAGCAACAGACCCTTGGAGACAAGTCGGCTGGAGGCCGATGTATTGAATCTCGACGCAATTTGAGTGTTCCATCGTCATTAGGAGGCCCTAAACGTTACAATTCACTATCATTTTTGCGTCGGATTCGAAAATCTAGACTCACAGGAGAAGGACCATGGGGTGCCCGTGGCAGCAACAGATTCTTGGAGACAAGTCGGCTGCAGGCCGATGTATTGAATCTCGACGCAATTTGAGTGTTCCATCGTCACTACAAGGCCCTGAACGTTACAATTAACTATCATTTTTGCGTCGGATTCGAAAATCTAGACTCACAGGAGAAGGACCATGTGGTGCCCGAGGCAGCAACAGACCCTTTTAGACAAGTCGGCTGGAGGCCGATGTATTGAATCTCGACGCAATTTGAGTGTTCCATCGGCATTAGGAGGCCCTGAACGTTACAATTAACTATCATTTTTGCGTCGGATTCGAAAATCTAGACTCACCGGAGACGGACCATGTGGTGCCCGAGGCAGCGATATCCCCTTGGAGACAAGTCGGCTGGAGGCCGATGTATTGGATCTCGACGCAATTTGAGTGTTCCATCGGCATTAGGAGGCCCCTAACGTTACAATTAACTATCATTTTTGCGTCGGATTCGAAAATCTAGACTCACAGGAGAAGGACCATAAGGTGCCCGAGGCAGCAACAGACCCTTGGAGACAAGTCGGCTGGAGGCCGATGTATTGGATCTCGACGCAATTTGAGTGTTCCATCGTTATTAGGAGGCCCTAAACGTTACAATTCACTATCATTTTTGCGTCGGATTCGAAAATCTAGACTCACAGGAGAAGGACCATGGGGTGCCCGAGGCAGCAACAGACCCTTGGAGACAAGTCGGCTGCAGGCCGATGTATTGAATCTCGACGCAATTTGAGTGTTCCATCGTCACTACAAGGCCCTGAACGTTACAATTAACTATCATTTTTGCGTCGGATTCGAAAATCTAGACTCACAGGAGAAGGACCATGTGGTGCCCGAGGCAGCAATAGATCCTTGGAGACAAGTCGGCTGGAGGCCGATGTATTGAATCTCGACGCAATTTGAGTGTTCCATCGTCATTAGGAGGCCCTGAACGTTACAATTAACTATGATTTTTGCGTCGGATCCGAAAATCTAGACTTACAAGAGAACGACCATGAGGTGCCTGAGACTGCAATATCCTCTTGGATACAAGTCGACTGGAGGTCGATGTATTGAATCTCGACGCAATTTGAGTCTTCTATCGTCATTAGGAGGCGCTGAACGTTACAATTCACTATCATTTTTGCGTCGGATTCGATAATCTAAACTCACAGGAGAACGACCATAAGGTGCCCGAGGCAGCAATAGACCCTTGGAGACAAGTCGGCTGGAGGCCGATGTATTGAATCTCGACGCAATTTGAGTGTTCCATCGGCATTAGGAGGCCCTGAACGTTACAATTAACTACAATTTTTGCGTCGGATTCGAAAATCTAGACTCACCGGAGACGGACCATGTGGTGCCCGAGGCAGCGATATCCCCTTGGAGACAAGTCGGCTGGAGGCCGATGTATTGAATCTCGAAGCAATTTGAGAGTTCCATCGTCATTAGGAGGCCCTGAACGTTACAATTCACTATCATTTTTGCGTCGGATTCGAAAATCTAGACTCACAGGAGAAGGACCATGTGGTGCCCGAGGCAGCAACAGACCCTTTTAGACAAGTCGGCTGGAGGCCGATGTATTGAATCTCGACGCAATTTGAGTGTTCCATCGGCATTAGGAGGCCCTGAACGTTACAATTAACTATCATTTTTGCGTCGGATTCGAAAATCTAGACTCACAGGAGAACGACCATAAGGTGCCCGAGGCAGCAACAGACCCTTGGACACAAGTCGGCTGGAGGCCGATGTATTGAATCTCGACGCAATTTGAGTGTTCCATCGTCATTAGGAGGCCCTAAACGTCACAATTCACTATCATTTTTGCGTCGGATTCGAAAATCTAGACTCACAGGAGAAGGACCATGTGGTGCCCGAGGCAGCAACAGACACTTGGAGACAAGTCGGCTGCAGGCCGATGTATTGAATCTCGACGCAATTTGAGTGTTCCATCGTCACTACAAGGCCCTGAACGTTACAATTAACTATCATTTTTGCGTCGGATTCGAAAATCTACTCACAGGAGAATGACCATGTGGTGCCGGAGGCAGCAATAGACCCTTGGAGACAAGTCGGCTGGAGGCCGATGTATTGAATCTCGACGCAATTTGAGTGTTCCATCGTCATTAGGGGGCCCTAAAAGTTACAATTCACTATCATTTTTGCGTCGGATTCGAAAATCTAGACTCGCAGGAGAAGGACCATGTGGTGCCCGAGGCAGCAATATCCTCTTGGATACAAGTCGACTGGAGGTCGATGTATTGAATCTCGACGCAATTTGAGTCTTCTATCGTCATTAGGAGGCGCTGAACGTTACAATTCACTATCATTTTTGCGTCATATTCGATAATCTAAACTCACAGGAGAACGACCATAAGGTGCCGAGGCAGCAACAGACCCTTGGAGACAAGTCGGCTGGAGGCCGATGTATTGAATCTCGACGCAATTTGAATGTTCCATCGTCATTAGGAGGCCCTGAACGTTACAATTAACTATCATTTTTGCGTCGGATTCGAAAATCTAGACTCACAGGAGAAGGACCATGTGGTGCCCGAGGCAGCAATAGACCCTTGGAGACACGTCGGCTGCAGGCCGATGTATTGAATCTTGACGCAATTTGAGTGTTCCATCGTCATTACAAGGCCCTGAACGATACAATTAACTTTCAGTTTTGCGTCGGATTCGAAAATCTAGACTCACAGGAGAACGACCATAAGGTGCCCGAGGCAGCAATAGACCCTTGGAGACAAGTCGGCTGGAGGCCGATGTATTGAATCTCGACAAAATTTGAGTGTTCCATCGGCATTAGGAGGCCCTGAACGTTACAATTAACTATCATTTTTGCGTCGGATTCGAAAATCTAGACTCACCGGAGACGGACCATGTGGTGCCAGAGAGAGCGATATCCCCTTGGAGACAAGTCGGCTGGAGGCCGATGTATTGAATCTCGACGCAATTTGAGAGTTCCATCGTCATTAGGAGGCCCTGAACGTTACGATTCACTATCATTTTTGCGTCGGAATCGAAAATCTAGACTCACAGGAGAAGGACCATGTGGTGCCCGAGGCAGCAACAGACCCTTTTAGACAAGTCGGCTGGAGGCCGATGTATTGAATCTCGACGCAATTTGAGTGTTCCATCGTCATTAGGAGGCCCTGAACGTTACAATTAACTATCATTTTTGCGTCGGATTCGAAAATCTAGACTCACCGGAGACGGACCATGTGGTGCCCGAGGCAGCGATATCCCCTTGGAGACAAGTCGGCTGGAGGCCGATGTATTGGATCTCGACGCAATTTGAGTGTTCCATCGGCATTAGGAGGCCCCTAACGTTACAATTAACTATCATTTTTGCGTCGGATTCGAAAATCTAGACTCACAGGAGAACGACCATAAGGTGCCCGAGGCAGCAACAGACCCTTGGAGACAAGTCGGCTGGAGGCCGATGTATTGAATCTCGACGCAATTTGAGTGTTCCATCGTCATTAGGAGGCCCTAAACGTTACAATTCACTATCATTTTTGCGTCGGATTCGAAAATCTAGACTCACAGGAGAAGGACCATGGGGTGCCCGAGGCAGCAACAGACCCTTGGAGACAAGTCGGCTGCAGGCCGATGTATTGAATCTCGACGCAATTTGAGTGTTCCATCGTCACTACAAGGCCCTGAACGTTACAATTAACTATCATTTTTGCGTCGGATTCGAAAATCTAGACTCACAGGAGAAGGACCATGTGGTGCCCGAGGCAGCAATAGATCCTTGGAGACAAGTCGGCTGGAGGCCGATGTATTGAATCTCGACGCAATTTGAGTGTTCCATCGTCATTAGGAGGCCCTGAACGTTACAATTAACTATGATTTTTGCGTCGGATCCGAAAATCTAGACATACAAGAGAACGACCATGAGGTGCCTGAGACTGCAATATCCTCTTGGATACAAGTCGACTGGAGGTCGATGTATTGAATCTCGACGCAATTTGAGTCTTCTATCGTCATTAGGAGGCGCTGAACGTTACAATTCACTATCATTTTTGCGTCGGATTCGATAATCTAAACTCACAGGAGAACGACCATAAGGTGCCCGAGGCAGCAATAGACCCTTGGAGACAAGTCGGCTGGAGGCCGATGTATTGAATCTCGACGCAATTTGAGTGTTCCATCGGCAACGTTACAATTAACTATAATTTTTGCGTCGGATTCGAAAATCTAGACTCACCGGAGACGGACCATGTGGTGCCCGAGGCAGCGATATCCCCTTGGAGACAAGTCGGCTGGAGGCCGATGTATTGAATCTCGAAGCAATTTGAGAGTTCCATCGTCATTAGGAGGCCCTGAACGTTACAATTCACTATCATTTTTGCGTCGGATTCGAAAATCTAGACTCACAGGAGAAGGACCATGTGGTGCCCGAGGCAGCAACAGACCCTTTTAGACAAGTCGGCTGGAGGCCGATGTATTGAATCTCGACGCAATTTGAGTGTTCCATCGGCATTAGGAGGCCCTGAACGTTACAATTAACTATCATTTTTGCGTCGGATTCGAAAATCTAGACTCACAGGAGAACGACCATAAGGTGCCCGAGGCAGCAACAGACCCTTGGACACAAGTCGGCTGGAGGCCGATGTATTGAATCTCGACGCAATTTGAGTGTTCCATCGTCATTAGGAGGCCCTAAACGTCACAATTCACTATCATTTTTGCGTCGGATTCGAAAATCTAGACTCACAGGAGAAGGACCATGTGGTGCCCGAGGCAGCAACAGACACTTGGAGACAAGTCGGCTGCAGGCCGATGTATTGAATCTCGACGCAATTTGAGTGTTCCATCGTCACTACAAGGCCCTGAACGTTACAATTAACTATCATTTTTGCGTCGGATTCGAAAATCTACTCACAGGAGAAGGACCATGTGGTGCCGGAGGCAGCAATATACCCTTGGAGACAAGTCGGCTGGAGGCCGATGTATTGAATCTCGACGCAATTTGAGTGTTCCATCGTCATTAGGGGGCCCTAAAAGTTACAATTCACTATCATTTTTGCGTCGGATTCGAAAATCTAGACTCGCAGGAGAAGGACCATGTGGTGCCCGAGGCAGCAATATCCTCTTGGATACAAGTCGACTGGAGGTCGATGTATTGAATCTCGACGCAATTTGAGTCTTCTATCGTCATTAGGAGGCGCTGAACGTTACAATTCACAATCATTTTTGCGTCATATTCGATAATCTAAACTCACAGGAGAACGACCATAAGGTGCCGAGGCAGCAACAGACCCTTGGAGACAAGTCGGCTGGAGGCCGATGTATTGAATCTCGACGCAATTTGAATGTTCCATCGTCATTAGGAGGCCCTGAACGTTACAATTAACTATCATTTTTGCGTCGGATTCGAAAATCTAGACTCACAGGAGAACGACCATAAGGTGCCCGAGGCAGCAATAGACCCTTGGAGACAAGTCGGCTGGAGGCCGATGTATTGAATCTCGACAAAATTTGAGTGTTCCATCGGCATTAGGAGGCCCTGAACGTTCCAATTAACTATCATTTTTGCGTCGGATTCGAAAATCTAGACTCACCGGAGACGGACCATGTGGTGCCAGAGAGAGCGATATCCCCTTGGAGACAAGTCGGCTGGAGGCCGATGTATTGAATCTCGACGCAATTTGAGAGTTCCATCGTCATTAGGAGGCCCTGAACGTTACAATTCACTATCATTTTTGCGTCGGATTCGAAAATCTAGACTCACAGGAGAAGGACCATGTGGTGCCCGAGGCAGCAACAGACCCTTTTAGACAAGTCGGCTGGAGGCCGATGTATTGATTCTCGACGCAATTTGAGTGTTCCATCGGCATTAGGAGGCCCTGAACGTTACAATTAACTATCATTTTTGCGTCGGATTCGAAAATCTAGACTCACCGGAGACGGACCATGTGGTGCCCGAGGCAGCGATATCGCCTTGGAGACAAGTCGGCTGGAGGCCGATGTATTGGATCTCGACGCAATTTGAGTGTTCCATCGGCATTAGGAGGCCCTGAACGTTACAATTAACTTTCATTTTTGCGTCGGATTCGAAAATCTAAACTCACCGGAGACGGACCATGTGGTGCCCGAGGCAGCGATATCCCCTTGGAGACAAGTCGGCTGGATGCCGATGTATTGAATCTCGACGCAATTTGAGAGTTCCATCGTCATTAGGAGGCCCTGAACGTTACAATTAACTTTCATTTTTGCGTCGAATTCGAAAATCTAGACTCACAGGAGAACGACCATAAGGTGCCCGAGGCAGCAATAGACCCTTGGAGACAAGTCGGCTGGAGGCCGATGTATTGAATCTCGACGCAATTTGAGAGTTCCATCGTCATTAGGAGGCCCTGAACGTTACAATTCACTATCATTTTTGCGTCGGATTCGAAAATCTAGACTCACAGGAGAAGGACCATGTGGTGCCCGAGGCAGCAAACAGACCCTTTTAGACAAGTCGGCTGGAGGCCGATGTATTGAATCTCGACGCAATTTGAGTGTTCCATCGGCATTAGGAGGCCCTGAACGTTACAATTAACTATCATTTTTGCGTCGGATTCGAAAATCTAGACTCACCGGAGACGGACCATGTGGTGCCAGAGGCAGCGATATCCCCTTGGAGACAAGTCGGCTGGAGGCCGATGTATTGGATCTCGACGCAATTTGAGTGTTCCATCGGCATTAGGAGGCCCTGAACGTTACAATTAACTATCATTTTTGCGTCGGATTCGAAAATCTAGACTCACAGGAGAACGACCATAAGGTGCCCGAGGCAGCAACAGACCCTTGGACACAAGTCGGCTGGAGGCCGATGTATTGAATCTCGACGCAATTTGAGTGTTCCATCGTCATTAGGAGGCCCTAAACGTTACAATTCACTATCATTTTTGCGTCGGATTCGAAAATCTAGACTCACAGGAGAAGGACCATGTGGTGCCCGAGGCAGCAACAGACCCTTGGAGACAAGTCGGCTGCAGGCTGATGTATTGAATCTCGACGCAATTTGAGTGTTCCATCGTCACTACAAGGCCCTGAACGTTACAATTAACTATCATTTTTGCGTCGGATTCGAAAATCTACTCACAGGAGAAGGACCATGTGGTGCCGGAGGCAGCAATAGACCCTTGGAGACAAGTCGGCTGGAGGCCGATGTATTGAATCTCGACGCAATTTGAGTGTTCCATCGGCATTAGGAGGCCCTGAACGTTACAATTAACTATAATTTTTGCGTCGGATTCGAAAATCTAGACTCACCGGAGACGGACCATGTGGTGCCCGAGGCAGCGATATCCCCTTGGAGACAAGTCGGCTGGAGGCCGATGTATTGAATCTCGACGCAATTTGAGAGTTCCATCGTCATTAGGAGGCCCTGAACGTTACAATTCACTATCATTTTTGCGTCGGATTCGAAAATCTAGACTCACAGGAGAACGACCATAAGGTGCCCGAGGCAGCAACAGACCCTTGGACACAAGTCGGCTGGAGGCCGATGTATTGAATCTCGACGCAATTTGAGTGTTCCATCGTCATTAGGAGGCCCTAAACGTTACAATTCACTATCATTTTTGCGTCGGATTCGAAAATCTAGACTCACAGGAGAAGGACCATGTGGTGCCCGAGGCAGCAACAGACCCTTGGAGACAAGTCGGCTGCAGGCCGATGTATTGAATCTCGACGCAATTTGAGTGTTCCATCGTCACTACAAGGCCCAGAACGTTACAATTAACTATCATTTTTGCGTCGGATTCGAAAATCTAGACTCACCGGAGACGGACCATGTGGTGCCCGAGGCAGCGATATCGCCTTGGAGACAAGTCGGCTGGAGGCCGATGTATTGGATCTCGACGCAATTTGAGTGTTCCATCGGCATTAGGTGGCCCTGAACGTTACAATTAACTATCATTTTTGCGTCGGATTCGATAATCTAAACTCACAGGAGACCGACCATAAGGTGCCGAGGCAGCAACAGACCCTTGGCGACAAGTCGGCTGGAGGCCGATGTATTGAATCTCGACGCAATTTGAGTGTTCCATCGTCATTAGGAGGCCCTGAACGTTACAATTAACTATCATTTTTGCGTCGGATTCGAAAATCTAGACTCACAGGAGAAGGACCATGTGGTGCCCGAGGCAGCAATAGACCCTTGGAGATAAGTCGGCTGCAGGCCGATGTATTGAATCTTGACGCAATTTGAGTGTTCCATCGTCATTACAAGGCCCTGAACGTTACAATTAACTTTCATTTTTGCGTCGGATTCGAAAATCTAGACTCACAGGAGAACGACCATAAGGTGCCCGAGGCAGCAATAGACCCTTGGAGACAAGTCGGCTGGAGGCCGATGTATTGAATCTCGACGAAATTTGAGTGTTCCATCGGCATTAGGAGGCCCTGAACGTTACAATTAACTATAATTTTTGCGTCGGATTCGAAAATCTAGACTCACCGGAGACGGACCATGTGGTGCCCGAGGCAGCGATATCCCCTTGGAGACAAGTCGGCTGGAGGCCGATGTATTGAATCTCGACGCAATTTGAGAGTTCCATCGTCATTAGGAGGCCCTGAACGTTACAATTCACTATCATTTTTGCGTCGGATTCGAAAATCTAGACTCACAGGAGAAGGACCATGTGGTGCCCGAGGCAGCATCAGACCCTTGGAGACAAGTCGGCTGCAGGCTGATGTATTGAATCTCGACGCAATTTGAGTGTTCCATCGTCACTACAAGGCCCTGAACGTTACAATTAACTATCATTTTTGCGTCGGATTCGAAAATCTACTCACAGGAGAAGGACCATGTGGTGCCGGAGGCAGCAATAGACCCTTGGAGACAAGTCGGCTGGAGGCCGATGTATTGAATCTCGACGAAATTTGAGTGTTCCATCGGCATTAGGAGGCCCTGAACGTTACAATTAACTTTCATTTTTGCGTCGGATTCGAAAATCTAGACTCACAGGAGAAGGACCATGTGGTGCCCGAGGCAGCAACAGACCCTTTTAGACAAGTCGGCTGGAGGCCGTTGTATTGAATCTCGACGCAATTTGAGTGTTCCATCGTCATTAGGAGGCCCTAAACGTTACAATTCACTATCATTTTTGCATCGGATTCGAAAATCTAGACTCACAGGAGAAGGACCATGTGGTGCCCGAGGCAGCAACAGACCCTTGGAGACAAGTCGGCTGCAGGCTGATGTATTGAATCTCGACGCAATTTGAGTGTTCCATCGTCACTACAAGGCCCTGAACGTTACAATTAACTATCATTTTTGCGTCGGATTCGAAAATCTACTCACAGGAGAAGGACCATGTGGTGCCGGAGGCAGCAATAGACTTTTGGAGACAAGTCGGCTGGAGGCCGATGTATTGAATCTCGACGAAATTTGAGTGTTCCATCGGCATTAGGAGGCCCTGAACGTTACAATTAACTTTCATTTTTGCGTCGGATTCGAAAATCTAGACTCACCGGAGACGGACCATGTGGTGCCCGAGGCAGCGATATCGCCTTGGAGACAAGTCGGCTGGAGGCCGATGTATTGGATCTCGACGCAATTTGAGTGTTCCATCGGCATTAGGTGGCCCTGAACGTTACAATTAACTATCATTTTTGCGTCGGATTCGATAATCTAAACTCACAGGAGACCGACCATAAGGTGCCGAGGCAGCAACAGACCCTTGGAGACAAGTCGGCTGGAGGCCGATGTATTGAATCTCGACGCAATTTGAGTGTTCCATCGTCATTAGGAGGCCCTGAACGTTACAATTAACTATCATTTTTGCGTCGGATTCGAAAATCTAGACTCACAGGAGAAGGACCATGTGGTGCCCGAGGCAGCAATAGACCCTTGGAGATAAGTCGGCTGCAGGCCGATGTATTGAATCTTGACGCAATTTGAGTGTTCCATCGTCATTACAAGGCCCTGAACGTTACAATTAACTTTCATTTTTGCGTCGGATTCGAAAATCTAGACTCACAGGAGAACGACCATAAGGTGCCCGAGGCAGCAATAGACCCTTGGAGACAAGTCGGCTGGAGGCCGATGTATTGAATCTCGACGAAATTTGAGTGTTCCATCGGCATTAGGAGGCCCTGAACGTTACAATTAACTATAATTTTTGCGTCGGATTCGAAAATCTAGACTCACCGGAGACGGACCATATGGTGCCCGAGGCAGCGATATCCCCTTGGAGACAAGTCGGCTGGAGGCCGATGTATTGAATCTCGACGCAATTTGAGAGTTCCATCGTCATTAGGAGGCCCTGAACGTTACAATTAACTTTCATTTTTGCGTCGAATTCGAAAATCTAGACTCACAGGAGAACGACCATAAGGTGCCCGAGGCAGCAATAGACCCTTGGAGACAAGTCGGCTGGAGGCCGATGTATTGAATGTCGACGCAATTTGAGTGTTCCATCGGCATTAGGAGGCCCTGAACGTTACAATTAACTATAATTTTTGCGTCGGATTCGAAAATCTAGACTCACCGGAGACGGACATGTGGTGCCCGAGGCAGCGATATCCCCTTGGAGACAAGTCGGCTGGAGGCCGATGTATTGAATCTCGACGCAATTTGAGAGTTCCATCGTCATTAGGAGGCCCTGAACGTTACAATTCACTATCATTTTTGCGTCGGATTCGAAAATCTAGACTCACAGGAGAAGGACCATGTGGTGCCCGAGGCAGCAACAGACCCTTTTAGACAAGTCGGCTGGAGGCCGATGTATTGAATCTCGACGCAATTTGAGTGTTCCATCGGCATTAGGAGGCCCTGAACGTTACAATTAACTATCATTTTTGCGTCGGATTCGAAAATCTAGACTCACCGGAGACGGACCATGTGGTGCCCGAGGCAGCGATATCCCCTTGGAGACAAGTCGGCTGGAGGCCGATGTATTGGATCTCGACGCAATTTGAGTGTTCCATCGGCATTAGGAGGCCCTGAACGTTACAATTAACTATCATTTTTGCGTCGGATTCGAAAATCTAGACTCACAGGAGAACGACCATAAGGTGCCCGAGGCAGCAACAGACCCTTGGACACAAGTCGGCTGGAGGCCGATGTATTGAATCTCGACGCAATTTGAGTGTTCCATCGTCATTAGGAGGCCCTAAACGTTACAATTCACTATCATTTTTGCGTCGGATTCGAAAATCTAGACTCACAGGAGAAGGACCATGTGGTGCCCGAGGCAGCAACAGACCCTTGGAGACAAGTCGGCTGCAGGCTGATGTATTGAATCTCGACGCAATTTGAGTGTTCCATCGTCACTACAAGGCCCTGAACGTTACAATTAACTATCATTTTTGCGTCGGATTCGAAAATCTACTCACAGGAGAATGACCATGTGGTGCCGGAGGCAGCAATAGACCCTTGGAGACAAGTCGGCTGGAGGCCGATGTATTTAATCTCGACGCAATTTGAGTGTTCCATCGGCATTAGGAGGCCCTGAACGTTACAATTAACTATAATTTTTGCGTCGGATTCGAAAATCTAGACTCACCGGAGACGGACCATGTGGTGCCCGAGGCAGCGATATCCCCTTGGAGACAAGTCGGCTGGAGGCCGATGTATTGAATCTCGACGCAATTTGAGAGTTCCATCGTCATTAGGAGGCCCTGAACGTTACAATTCACTATCATTTTTGCGTCGGATTCGAAAATCTAGACTCACAGGAGAAGGACCATGTGGTGCCCGAGGCAGCAACAGACCCTTTTAGACAAGTCGGCTGGAGGCCGATGTATTGAATCTCGACGCAATTTGAGTGTTCCATCGTCATTAGGAGGCCCTGAACGTTACAATTAACTATCATTTTTGCGTCGGATTCGAAAATCTAGACTCACCGGAGACGGACGATGTGGTGCCCGAGGCAGCGATATCGCCTTGGACACAAGTCGGCTGGAGGCCGATGTATTGGATCTCGACGCAATTTGAGTGTTCCATCGGCATTAGGAGGCCCTGAACGTTACAATTAACTATCATTTTTGCGTCGGATTCGAAAATCTA
Source organism: Schistocerca americana (assembly GCF_021461395.2). Taxonomy (NCBI): domain Eukaryota; kingdom Metazoa; phylum Arthropoda; class Insecta; order Orthoptera; family Acrididae; genus Schistocerca; species Schistocerca americana. The sequence goes on from NC_060123.1 coordinate 775,770,409, forward strand.
GACTCACCGGAGACGGACCATGTGGTGCCCGAGGCAGCGATATCGCCTTGGAGACAAGTCGGCTGGAGGCCGATGTATTGGATCTCGACGCAATTTGAGTGTTCCATCGGCATTAGGTGGCCCTGAACGTTACAATTAACTATCATTTTTGCGTCGGATTCGATAATCTAAACTCACAGGAGACCGACCATAAGGTGCCGAGGCAGCAATAGACCCTTGGAGACAAGTCGGCTGGAGGCCGATGTATTGAATCTCGACGCAATTTGAGTGTTCCATCGGCATTAGGAGGCCCTAAACCTTACAATTAACTATAATTTTTGCGTCGGATTCGAAAATCTAGACTCACCGGAGACGGACATGTGGTGCCCGAGGCAGCGATATCCCCTTGGAGACAAGTCGGCTGGAGGCCGATGTATTGAATCTCGACGCAATTAGAGAGTTCCATCGTCATTAGGAGGCCCTGAACGTTACAATTCACTATTATTTTTGCTTCGGATTCGAAAATCTAGACTCACAGGAGAAGGACCATGTGGTGCCCGAGGCAGCAACAGACCCTTTTAAACAAGTCGGCTGGAGGCCGATGTATTGAATCTCGACGCAATTTGAGTGTTCCATCGGCATTAGGAGGCCCTGAACGTTACAATTAACTATCATTTTTGCGTCGGATTCGAAAATCTAGACTCACCGGAGACGGACCATATGGTGCCCGAGGCAGCGATATCCCCTTGGAGACAAGTCGGCTGGAGGCCGATGTATTGAATCTCGACGCAATTTGAGAGTTCCATCGTCATTAGGAGGAACTGAACGTTACAATTAACTTTCATTTTTGCGTCGAATTCGAAAATCTAGACTCACAGGAGAACGACCATAAGGTGCCCGAGGCAGCAATAGACCCTTGGAGACAAGTCGGCTGGAGGCCGATGTATTGAATGTCGACGCAATTTGAGTGTTCCATCGGCATTAGGAGGCCCTGAACGTTACAATTAACTATAATTTTTGCGTCGGATTCGAAAATCTAGACTCACCGGAGACGGACATGTGGTGCCCGAGGCAGCGATATCCCCTTGGAGACAAGTCGGCTGGAGGCCGATGTATTGAATCTCGACGCAATTTGAGAGTTCCATCGTCATTAGGAGGCCCTGAACGTTACAATTCACTATCATTTTTGCGTCGGATTCGAAAATCTAGACTCACAGGAGAAGGACCATGTGGTGCCCGAGGCAGCAACAGACCCTTTTAGACAAGTCGGCTGGAGGCCGATGTATTGAATCTCGACGCAATTTGAGTGTTCCATCGGCATTAGGAGGCCCTGAACGTTACAATTAACTATCATTTTTGCGTCGGATTCGAAAATCTAGACTCACCGGAGACGGACCATGTGGTGCCCGAGGCAGCGATATCCCCTTGGAGACAAGTCGGCTGGAGGCCGATGTATTGGATCTCGACGCAATTTGAGTGTTCCATCGGCATTAGGAGGCCCTGAACGTTACAATTAACTATCATTTTTGCGTCGGATTCGAAAATCTAGACTCACAGGAGAACGACCATAAGGTGCCCGAGGCAGCAACAGACCCTTGGACACAAGTCGGCTGGAGGCCGATGTATTGAATCTCGACGCAATTTGAGTGTTCCATCGTCATTAGGAGGCCCTAAACGTTACAATTCACTATCATTTTTGCGTCGGATTCGAAAATCTAGACTCACAGGAGAAGGACCATGTGGTGCCCGAGGCAGCAACAGACCCTTGGAGACAAGTCGGCTGCAGGCTGATGTATTGAATCTCGACGCAATTTGAGTGTTCCATCGTCACTACAAGGCCCTGAACGTTACAATTAACTATCATTTTTGCGTCGGATTCGAAAATCTACTCACAGGAGAATGACCATGTGGTGCCGGAGGCAGCAATAGACCCTTGGAGACAAGTCGGCTGGAGGCCGATGTATTGAATCTCGACGCAATTTGAGTGTTCCATCGGCATTAGGAGGCCCTGAACGTTACAATTCACTATAATTTTTGCGTCGGATTCGAAAATCTAGACTCACCGGAGACGGACCATGTGGTGCCCGAGGCAGCGATATCCCCTTGGAGACAAGTCGGCTGGAGGCCGATGTATTGAATCTCGACGCAATTTGAGAGTTCCATCGTCATTAGGAGGCCCTGAACGTTACAATTCACTATCATTTTTGCGTCGGATTCGAAAATCTAGACTCACAGGAGAAGGACCATGTGGTGCCCGAGGCAGCAACAGACCCTTTTAGACAAGTCGGCTGGAGGCCGATGTATTGAATCTCGACGCAATTTGAGTGTTCCATCGTCATTAGGAGGCCCTGAACGTTACAATTAACTATCATTTTTGCGTCGGATTCGAAAATCTAGACTCACCGGAGACGGACGATGTGGTGCCCGAGGCAGCGATATCGCCTTGGACACAAGTCGGCTGGAGGCCGATGTATTGGATCTCGACGCAATTTGAGTGTTCCATCGGCATTAGGAGGCCCTGAACGTTACAATTAACTATCATTTTTGCGTCGGATTCGAAAATCTAGACTCACCGGAGACGGACCATGTGGTGCCCGAGGCAGCGATATCGCCTTGGAGACAAGTCGGCTGGAGGCCGATGTATTGGATCTCGACGCAATTTGAGTGTTCCATCGGCATTAGGTGGCCCTGAACGTTACAATTAACTATCATTTTTGCGTCGGATTCGATAATCTAAACTCACAGGAGACCGACCATAAGGTGCCGAGGCAGCAATAGACCCTTGGAGACAAGTCGGCTGGAGGCCGATGTATTGAATCTCGACGCAATTTGAGTGTTCCATCGGCATTAGGAGGCCCTAAACCTTACAATTAACTATAATTTTTGCGTCGGATTCGAAAATCTAGACTCACCGGAGACGGACATGTGGTGCCCGAGGCAGCGATATCCCCTTGGAGACAAGTCGGCTGGAGGCCGATGTATTGAATCTCGACGCAATTAGAGAGTTCCATCGTCATTAGGAGGCCCTGAACGTTACAATTCACTATTATTTTTGCTTCGGATTCGAAAATCTAGACTCACAGGAGAAGGACCATGTGGTGCCCGAGGCAGCAACAGACCCTTTTAAACAAGTCGGCTGGAGGCCGATGTATTGAATCTCGACGCAATTTGAGTGTTCCATCGGCATTAGGAGGCCCTGAACGTTACAATTAACTATCATTTTTGCGTCGGATTCGAAAGTCTAGACTCACCGGAGACGGACCATGTGGTGCCCGAGGCAGCGATATCCCCTTGGAGACAAGTCGGCTGGAGGCCGATGTATTGGATCTCGACGCAATTTGAGTGTTCCATCGGCATTAGGAGGCCCTGAACGTTACAATTAACTATCATTTTTGCGTCGGATTCGAAAATCTAGACTCACAGGAGAACGACCATAAGGTGCCGGAGGCAGCAACAGACCCTTGGACACAAGTCGGCTGGAGGCCGATGTATTGAATCTCGACGCAATTTGAGTGTTCCATCGTCATTAGGAGGCCCTAAACGTTACAATTCACTATCATTTTTGCGTCGGATTCGAAAATCTAGACTCACAGGAGAAGGACCATGTGGTGCCCGAGGCAGCAACAGACACTTGGAGACAAGTCGGCTGCAGGCCGATGTATTGAATCTCGACGCAATTTGAGTGTTCCATCGTCACTACAAGGCCCTGAACGTTACAATTAACTATCATTTTTGCGTCGGATTCGAAAATCTACTCACAGGAGAAGGACCATGTGGTGCCGGAGGCAGCAATAGACCCTTGGAGACAAGTCGGCTGGAGGCCGATGTATTGAATCTCGACGCAATTTGAGTGTTCCATCGGCATTAGGAGGCCCTAAACGTTACAATTCACTATCATTTTTGCGTCGGATTCGAAAATCTAGACTCACAGGAGAAGGACCATGGGGTGCCCGAGGCAGCAACAGATTCTTGGAGACAAGTCGGCTGCAGGCCGATGTATTGAATCTCGACGCAATTTGAGTGTTCCATCGTCACTACAAGGCCCTGAACGTTACAATTAACTATCATTTTTGCGTCGGATTCGAAAATCTAGACTCACAGGAGAAGGACCATCTGGTGCCCGAGGCAGCAACAGACCCTTTTAGACAAGTCGGCTGGAGGCCGATGTATTGAATCTCGACGCAATTTGAGTGTTCCATCGGCATTAGGAGGCCCTGAACGTTACAATTAACTATCATTTTTGCGTCGGATTCGAAAATCTAGACTCACCGGAGACGGACCATGTGGTGCCCGAGGCAGCGATATCCCCTTGGAGACAAGTCGGCTGGAGGCCGATGTATTGGATCTCGACGCAATTTGAGTGTTCCATCGGCATAAGGAGGCCCCTAACGTTACAATTCACTATCATTTTTGCGTCGGATTCGAAAATCTAGACTCACAGGAGAACGACCATAAGGTGCCCGAGGCAGCAACAGACCCTTGGAGACAAGTCGGCTGGCGGCCGATGTATTGAATCTCGACGCAATATGAGTGTTCCATCGGCATTAGGAGGCCCTGAACGTTACAATTAACTATAATTTTTGCGTCGGATTCGAAAATCTAGACTCACCGGAGACGGACCATGTGGTGCCCGAGGCAGCGATATCCCCTTGGAGACAAGTCGGCTGGAGGCCGATGTATTGAATCTCGACGCAATTTGAGAGTTCCATCGTCATTAGGAGGCCCTGAACGTTACAATTCACTATCATTTTTGCGTCGGAATCGAAAATCTAGACTCACAGGAGAAGGACCATGTGGTGCCCGAGGCAGCAACAGACCCTTTTAGACAAGTCGGCTGGAGGCCAATGTATTGAATCTCGACGCAATTTGAGTGTTCCATCGTCATTAGGAGGCCCTGAACGTTACAATTAACTATCATTTTTGCGTCGGATTCGAAAATCTAGACTCACCGGAGACGGACCATGTGGTGCCCGAGGCAGCGATATCCCCTTGGAGACAAGTCGGCTGGAGGCCGATGTATTGAATCTCGACGCAATTTGAGAGTTCCATCGTCATTAGGAGGCCCTGAACGTTACAATTCACTATCATTTTTGCGTCGGATTCGAAAATCTAGACTCACAGGAGAAGGACCATGTGGTGCCCGAGGCAGCAACAGACCCTTTTAGACAAGTCGGCTGGAGGCCGATGTATTGAATCTCGACGCAATTTGAGTGTTCCATCGTCATTAGGAGGCCCTGAACGTTACAATTAACTATCATTTTTGCGTCGGATTCGAAAATCTAGACTCACCGGAGACGGACCATGTGGTGCCCGAGGCAGCGATATCGCCTTGGAGACAAGTCGGCTGGAGGCCGATGTATTGGATCTCGACGCAATTTGAGTGTTCCATCGGCATTAGGAGGCCCTGAACGTTACAATTAACTATCATTTTTGCGTCGGATTCGAAAATCTAGACTCACCGGAGACGGACCATGTGGTGCCCGAGGCAGCGATATCGCCTTGGAGACAAGTCGGCTGGAGGCCGATGTATTGGATCTCGACGCAATTTGAGTGTTCCATCGGCATTAGGTGGCCCTGAACGTTACAATTAACTATCATTTTTGCGTCGGATTCGATAATCTAAACTCACAGGAGACCGACCATAAGGTGCCGAGGCAGCAACAGACCCTTGGAGACAAGTCGGCTGGAGGCCGATGTATTGAATCTCGACGAAATTTGAGTGTTCCATCGGCATTAGGAGGCCCTGAACGTTACAATTAACTATAATTTTTGCGTCGGATTCGAAAATCTAGACTCACCGGAGACGGACATGTGGTGCCCGAGGCAGCGATATCCCCTTAGAGACAAGTCGGCTGGAGGCCGATGTATTGAATCTCGACGCAATTTGAGAGTTCCATCGTCATTAGGAGGCCCTGAACGTTACAATTCACTATTATTTTTGCGTCGGATTCGAAAATCTAGACTCACAGGAGAAGGACCATGTGGTGCCCGAGGCAGCAACAGACCCTTTTAGACAAGTCGGCTGGAGGCCGATGTATTGAATCTCGACGCAATTTGAGTGTTCCATCGGCATTAGGAGGCCCTGAACGTACAATTAACTATCATTTTTGCGTCGGATTCGAAAATCTAGACTCACCGGAGACGGACCATGTGGTGCCCGAGGCAGCGATATCCCCTTGGAGACAAGTCGGCTGGAGGCCGATGTATTGGATCTCGACGCAATTTGAGTGTTCCATCGGCATTAGGTGGCCCTGAACGTTACAATTAACTATCATTTTTGCGTCGGATTCGATAATCTAAACTCACAGGAGACCGACCATAAGGTGCCGAGGCAGCAACAGACCCTTGGAGACAAGTCGGCTGGAGGCCGATGTATTGAATCTCGACGAAATTTGAGTGTTCCATCGGCATTAGGAGGCCCTGAACGTTACAATTAACTATAATTTTTGCGTCGGATTCGAAAATCTAGACGCACCGGAGACGGACCATGTGGTGCCCGAGGCAGCGATATCCCCTTGGAGACAAGTCGGCTGGAGGCCGATGTATTGAATCTCGACGCAATTTGAGTGTTCCATCGGCATTAGGAGGCCCTGAACGTTACAATTAACTATAATTTTTGCGTCGGATTCGAAAATCTAGACTCACCGGAGACGGACATGTGGTGCCCGAGGCAGCGATATCCCCTTGGAGACAAGTCGGCTGGAGGCCGATGTATTGAATCTCGACGCAATTTGAGAGTTCCATCGTCATTAGGAGGCCCTGAACGTTACAATTCACTATTATTTTTGCGTCGGATTCGAAAATCTAGACTCACAGGAGAAGGACCATGTGGTGCCCGAGGCAGCAACAGACCCTTTTAGACAAGTCGGCTGGAGGCCGATGTATTGAATCTCGACGCAATGTGAGTGTTCCATCGGCATTAGGAGGCCCTGAACGTACAATTAACTATCATTTTTGCGTCGGATTCGAAAATCTAGACTCACCGGAGACGGACCATGTGGTGCCCGAGGCAGCGATATCCCCTTGGAGACAAGTCGGCTGGAGGCCGATGTATTGGATCTCGACGCAATTTGAGTGTTCCATCGGCATTAGGAGGCCCTGAACGTTACAATTAACTATCATTTTTGCGTCGGATTCGAAAATCTAGACTCACAGGAGAACGACCATAAGGTGCCCGTGGCAGCAACAGACCCTTGGACACAAGTCGGCTGGAGGCCGATGTATTGAATCTCGACGTAATTTGAGTGTTCCATCGTCATTAGGAGGCCCTAAACGTTACAATTCACTATCATTTTTGCGTCGGATTCGAAAATCTAGACTCACAGGAGAAGGACCATGTGGTGCCCGAGGCAGCAACAGACCCTTGGAGACAAGTCGGCTGCAGGCTGATGTATTGAATCTCGACGCAATTTGAGTGTTCCATCGTCACTACAAGGCCCTGAACGTTACAATTAACTATCATTTTTGCGTCGGATTCGAAAATCTACTCACAGGAGAAGGACCATGTGGTGCCGGAGGCAGCAATAGACCCTTGGAGACAAGTCGGCTGGAGGCCGATGTATTGAATCTCGACGCAATTTGAGTGTTCCATCGGCATTAGGAGGCCCTGAACGTTACAATTAACTATAATTTTTGCGTCGGATTCGAAAATCTAGACTCACCGGAGACGGACCATGTGGTGCCCGAGGCAGCGATATCCCCTTGGAGACAAGTCGGCTGGAGGCCGATGTATTGAATCTCGACGCAATTTGAGAGTTCCATCGTCATTAGGAGGCCCTGAACGTTACAATTCACTATCATTTTTGCGTCGGATTCGAAAATCTAGACTCACAGGAGAAGGACCATGTGGTGCCCGAGGCAGCAACAGACCCTTTTAGACAAGTCGGCTGGAGGCCGATGTATTGAATCTCGACGCAATTTGAGTGTTCCATCGGCATTAGGAGGCCCTGAACGTTACAATTAACTATCATTTTTGCGTCGGATTCGAAAATCTAGACTCACAGGAGAACGACCATAAGGTGCCCGAGGCAGCAACAGACCCTTGGACACAAGTCGGCTGGAGGCCGATGTATTGAATCTCGACGCAATTTGAGTGTTCCATCGTCATTAGGAGGCCCTAAACGTTACAATTCACTATCATTTTTGCGTCGGATTCGAAAATCTAGACTCACAGGAGAAGGACCATGTGGTGCCCGAGGCAGCAACAGACACTTGGAGACAAGTCGGCTGCAGGCCGATGTATTGAATCTCGACGCAATTTGAGTGTTCCATCGTCACTACAAGGCCCTGAACGTTACAATTAACTATCATTTTTGCGTCGGATTCGAAAATCTACTCACAGGAGAAGGACCATGTGGTGCCGGAGGCAGCAATAGACCCTTGGAGACAAGTCGGCTGGAGGCCGATGTATTGAATCTCGACGCAATTTGAGTGTTCCATCGGCATTAGGAGGCCCTAAACGTTACAATTCACTATCATTTTTGCGTCGGATTCGAAAATCTAGAGTCACAGGAGAAGGACCATGGGGTGCCCGAGGCAGCAACAGATTCTTGGAGACAAGTCGGCTGCAGGCCGATGTATTGAATCTCGACACAATTTGAGTGTTCCATCGTCACTACAAGGCCCTGAACGTTACAATTAACTATCATTTTTGCGTCGGATTCGAAAATCTAGACTCACAGGAGAAGGACCATGTGGTGCCCGAGGCAGCAACAGACCCTTTTAGACAAGTCGGCTGGAGGCCGATGTATTGAATCTCGACGCAATTTGAGTGTTCCATCGGCATTAGGAGGCCCTGAACGTTACAATTAACTATCATTTTTGCGTCGGATTCGAAAATCTAGACTCACCGGAGACGGACCATGTGGTGCCCGAGGCAGCGATATCCCCTTGGAGACAAGTCGGCTGGAGGCCGATGTATTGGATCTCGACGCAATTTGAGTGATCCATCGGCATAAGGAGGCCCCTAACGTTACAATTCACTATCATTTTTGCGTCGGATTCGAAAATCTAGACTCACAGGAGAACGACCATAAGGTGCCCGAGGCAGCAACAGACCCTTGGAGACAAGTCGGCTGGCGGCCGATGTATTGAATCTCGACGCAATTTGAGTGTTCCATCGGCATTAGGAGGCCCTGAACGTTACAATTAACTATAATTTTTGCGTCGGATTCGAAAATCTAGACTCACCGGAGACGGACCATGTGGTGCCCGAGGCAGCGATATCCCCTTGGAGACAAGTCGGCTGGAGGCCGATGTATTGAATCTCGACGCAATTTGAGAGTTCCATCGTCATTAGGAGGCCCTGAACGTTACAATTCACTATCATTTTTGCGTCGGAATCGAAAATCTAGACTCACAGGAGAAGGACCATGTGGTGCCCGAGGCAGCAACAGACCCTTTTAGACAAGTCGGCTGGAGGCCGATGTATTGAATCTCGACGCAATTTGAGTGTTCCATCGTCATTAGGAGGCCCTGAACGTTACAATTAACTATCATTTTTGCGTCGGATTCGAAAATCTAGACTCACCGGAGACGGACCATGTGGTGCCCGAGGCAGCGATATCCCCTTGGAGACAAGTCGGCTGGAGGCCGATGTATTGGATCTCGACGCAATTTGAGTGTTCCTTCGGCATTAGGAGGCCCCTAACGTTACAATTAACTATCATTTTTGCGTCGGATTCGAAAATCTAGACTCACAGGAGAACGACCATAAGGTGCCCGAGGCAGCAACAGACCCTTGGAGACAAGTCGGCTGGAGGCCGATGTATTGAATCTCGACGCAATTTGAGTGTTCCATCGTCATTAGGAGGCCCTAAACGTTACAATTCACTATCATTTTTGCGTCGGATTCGAAAATCTAGACTCACAGGAGAAGGACCATGGGGTGCCCGAGGCAGCAACAGATTCTTGGAGACAAGTCGGCTGCAGGCCGATGTATTGAATCTCGACGCAATTTGAGTGTTCCATCGGCATTAGGAGGCCCTGAACGTTACAATTAACTATCATTTTTGCGTCGGATTCGAAAATCTAGACTCACAGGAGAAGGACCATGTGGTGCCCGAGGCAGCAACAGACCCTTTTAGACAAGTCGGCTGGAGGCCGATGTATTGAATCTCGACGCAATTTGAGTGTTCCATCGGCATTAGGAGGCCCTGAACGTTACAATTAACTATCATTTTTGCGTCGGATTCGAAAATCTAGACTCACAGGAGAACGACCATAAGGTGCCCGAGGCAGCAACAGACCCTTTGAGACAAGTCGGCTGGAGGCCGATGTATTGAATCTCGACGCAATTTGAGTGTTCCATCGTCATTAGGAGGCCCTAAACGTTACAATTCACTATCATTTTTGCGTCGGATTCGAAAATCTAGACTCACAGGAGAAGGACCATGGGGTGCCCGAGGCAGCAACAGACCCTTGGAGACAAGTCGGCTGCAAGCCGATGTATTGAATCTCGACGCAATTTGAGTGTTCCATCGTCACTACAAGGCCCTGAACGTTACAATTAACTATCATTTTTGCGTCGGATTCGAAAATCTAGACTCACAGGAGAAGGACCATGTGGTGCCCGAGGCAGCAATAGATCCTTGGAGACAAGTCGGCTGGAGGCCGATGTATTGAATCTCGACGCAATTTGAGTGTTCCATCGTCATTAGGAGGCCCTGAACGTTACAATTAACTATGATTTTTGCGTCGGATTCAAAAATCTAGACTTACAAGAGAACGACCATGAGGTGCCTGAGACTGCAATATCCTCTTGGAGACAAGTCGACTGGAGGTCGATGTATTGAATCTCGACGCAATTTGAGTCTTCTATCGTCATTAGGAGGCGCTGAACGTTACAATTCACTATCATTTTTGCGTCGGATTCGATAATCTAAACTCACAGGAGAACGACCATAAGGTGCCCGAGGCAGCAATAGACCCTTGGAGACATTCGGCTGGAGGCCGATGTATTGAATCTCGACGCAATTTGAGTGTTCCATCGGCATTAGGAGGCCCTAAACGTTACAATTCACTATCATTTTTCCGTCGGATTCGAAAATCTAGACTCACAGGAGAACGACCATAAGGTGCCCGAGGCAGCAACAGACCCTTGGAGACAAGTCGGCTGGAGGCCGATGTATTGAATCTCGACGCAATTTGAGTGTTCCATCGTCATTAGGAGGCCCTAAACGTTACAATTCACTATCATTTTTGCGTCGGATTCGAAAATCTAGACTCACAGGAGAAGGACCATGGGGTGCCCGAGGCAGCAACAGATTCTTGGAGACAAGTCGGCTGCAGGCCGATGTATTGAATCTCGACGCAATTTGAGTGTTCCATCGTCACTACAAGGCCCTGAACGTTACAATTAACTATCATTTTTGCGTCGGATTCGAAAATCTACTCACAGGAGAAGGACCATGTGGTGCCGGAGGCAGCAATAGACCCTTGGAGACAAGTCGGCTGGAGGCCGATGTATTGAATCTCGACGTAATTTGAGTGTTCCATCGGCATTAGGAGGCCCTAAACGTTACAATTCACTATCATTTTTGCGTCGGATTCGAAAATCTAGACTCACAGGAGAAGGACCATGGGGTGCCCGAGGCAGCAACAGATTCTTGGAGACAAGTCGGCTGCAGGCCGATGTATTGAATCTCGACGCAATTTGAGTGTTCCATCGTCATTAGGAGGCCCTAAACGTTACAATTCACTATCATTTTTGCGTCGGATTCGAAAATCTAGACTCACAGGAGAAGGACCATGGGGTGCCCGAGGCAGCAACAGATTCTTGGAGACAAGTCGGCTGCAGGCCGATGTATTGAATCTCGACGCAATTTGAGTGTTCCATCGGCATTAGGAGGCCCTGAACGTTACAATTAACTATCATTTTTGCGTCGGATTCGAAAATCTAGACTCACAGGAGAAGGACCATGTGGTGCCCGAGGCAGCAACAGACCCTTTTAGACAAGTCGGCTGGAGGCCGATGTATTGAATCTCGACGCAATTTGAGTGTTCCATCGGCATTAGGAGGCCCTGAACGTTACAATTAACTATCATTTTTGCGTCGGATTCGAAAATCTAGACTCACAGGAGAACGACCATAAGGTGCCCGAGGCAGCAACAGACCCTTTGAGACAAGTCGGCTGGAGGCCGATGTATTGAATCTCGACGCAATTTGAGTGTTCCATCGTCATTAGGAGGCCCTAAACGTTACAATTCACTATCATTTTTGCGTCGGATTCGAAAATCTAGACTCACAGGAGAAGGACCATGGGGTGCCCGAGGCAGCAACAGACCCTTGGAGACAAGTCGGCTGCAAGCCGATGTATTGAATCTCGACGCAATTTGAGTGTTCCATCGTCACTACAAGGCCCTGAACGTTACAATTAACTATCATTTTTGCGTCGGATTCGAAAATCTAGACTCACAGGAGAAGGACCATGTGGTGCCCGAGGCAGCAATAGATCCTTGGTGACAAGTCGGCTGGAGGCCGATGTATTGAATCTCGACGCAATTTGAGTGTTCCATCGTCATTAGGAGGCCCTGAACGTTACAATTAACTATGATTTTTGCGTCGGATTCGAAAATCTAGACTTACAAGAGAACGACCATGAGGTGCCTGAGACTGCAATATCCTCTTGGATACAAGTCGACTGGAGGTCGATGTATTGAATCTCGACGCAATTTGAGTCTTCTATCGTCATTAGGAGGCGCTGAACGTTACAATTCACTATCATTTTTGCGTCGGATTCGATAATCTAAACTCACAGGAGAACGACCATAAGGTGCCCGAGGCAGCAATAGACCCTTGGAGACAAGTCGGCTGGAGGCCGATGTATTGAATCTCGACGCAATTTGAGTGTTCCATCGGCATTAGGAGGCCCTAAACGTTACAATTCACTATCATTTTTGCGTCGGATTCGAAAATCTAGACTCACAGGAGAACGACCATAAGGTGCCCGAGGCAGCAACAGACCCTTGGAGACAAGTCGGCTGGAGGCCGATGTATTGAATCTCGACGCAATTTGAGTGTTCCATCGTCATTAGGAGGCCCTAAACGTTACAATTCACTATCATTTTTGCGTCGGATTCGAAAATCTAGACTCACAGGAGAAGGACCATGGGGTGCCCGAGGCAGCAACAGATTCTTGGAGACAAGTCGGCTGCAGGCCGATGTATTGAATCTCGACGCAATTTGAGTGTTCCATCGTCACTACAAGGCCCTGAACGTTACAATTAACTATCATTTTTGCGTCGGATTCGAAAATCTACTCACAGGAGAAGGACCATGTGGTGCCGGAGGCAGCAATAGACCCTTGGAGACAAGTCGGCTGGAGGCCGATGTATTGAATCTCGACGTAATTTGAGTGTTCCATCGGCATTAGGAGGCCCTAAACGTTACAATTCACTATCATTTTTGCGTCGGATTCGAAAATCTAGACTCACAGGAGAAGGACCATGGGGTGCCCGAGGCAGCAACAGATTCTTGGAGACAAGTCGGCTGCAGGCCGATGTATTGAATCTCGACGCAATTTGAGTGTTGCATCGTCACTACAAGGCCCTGAACGTTACAATTAACTATCATTTTTGCGTCGGATTCGAAAATCTAGACTCACAGGAGAAGGACCATGTGGTGCCCGAGGCAGCAACAGACCCTTTTAGACAAGTCGGCTGGAGGCCGATGTATTGAATCTCGACGCAATTTGAGTGTTCCATCGGCATTAGGAGGCCCTGAACGTTACAATTAACTATCATTTTTGCGTCGGATTCGAAAATCTAGACTCACCGGAGACGGACCATGTGGTGCCCGAGGCAGCGATATCCCCTTGGAGACAAGTCGGCTGGAGGCCGATGTATTGGATCTCGACGCAATTTGAGTGTTCCATCGGCATAAGGAGGCCCCTAACGTTACAATTCACTATCATTTTTGCGTCGGATTCGAAAATCTAGACTCACAGGAGAACGACCATAAGGTGCCCGAGGCAGCAACAGACCCTTGGAGACAAGTCGGCTGGCGGCCGATGTATTGAATCTCGACGCAATTTGAGTGTTCCATCGGCATTAGGAGGCCCTGAACGTTACAATTAACTATAATTTTTGCGTCGGATTCGAAAATCTAGACTCACCGGAGACGGACCATGTGGTGCCCGAGGCAGCGATATCCCCTTGGAGACAAGTCGGCTGGAGGCCGATGTATTGGATCTCGACGCAATTTGAGTGTTCCATCGGCATTAGGAGGCCCCTAACGTTACAATTAACTATCATTTTTGCGTCGGATTCGAAAATCTAGACTCACAGGAGAACGACCATAAGGTGCCCGAGGCAGCAACAGACCCTTGGAGACAAGTCGGCTGGAGGCCGATGTATTGAATCTCGACGCAATTTGAGTGTTCCATCGTCATTAGGAGGCCCTAAACGTTACAATTCACTATCATTTTTGCGTCGGATTCGAAAATCTAGACTCACAGGAGAAGGACCATGGGGTGCCCGAGGCAGCAACAGATTCTTGGAGACAAGTCGGCTGCAGGCCGATGTATTGAATCTCGACGCAATTTGAGTGTTCCATCGGCATTAGGAGGCGCTGAACGTTACAATTAACTATCATTTTTGCGTCGGATTCGAAAATCTAGACTCACAGGAGAAGGACCATGTGGTGCCCGAGGCAGCAACAGACCCTTTTAGACAAGTCGGCTGGAGGCCGATGTATTGAATCTCGACGCAATTTGAGTGTTCCATCGGCATTAGGAGGCCCCTAACGTTACAATTAACTATCATTTTTGCGTCGGATTCGAAAATCTAGACTCACAGGAGAACGACCATAAGGTGCCCGAGGCAGCAACAGACCCTTGGAGACAAGTCGGCTGGAGGCCGATGTATTGAATCTCGACGCAATTTGAGTGTTCCATCGTCATTAGGAGGCCCTAAACGTTACAATTCACTATCATTTTTGCGTCGGATTCGAAAATCTAGACTCACAGGAGAAGGACCATGTGGTGCCCGAGGCAGCAATAGATCCTTGGTGACAAGTCGGCTGGAGGCCGATGTATTGAATCTCGACGCAATTTGAGTGTTCCATCGTCATTAGGAGGCCCTGAACGTTACAATTAACTATGATTTTTGCGTCGGATTCGAAAATCTAGACTTACAAGAGAACGACCATGAGGTGCCTGAGACTGCAATATCCTCTTGGATACAAGTCGACTGGAGGTCGATGTATTGAATCTCGACGCAATTTGAGTCTTCTATCGTCATTAGGAGGCGCTGAACGTTACAATTCACTATCATTTTTGCGTCGGATTCGATAATCTAAACTCACAGGAGAACGACCATAAGGTGCCCGAGGCAGCAATAGACCCTTGGAGACAAGTCGGCTGGAGGCCGATGTATTGAATCTCGACGCAATTTGAGTGTTCCATCGGCATTAGGAGGCCCTAAACGTTACAATTCACTATCATTTTTGCGTCGGATTCGAAAATCTAGACTCACAGGAGAACGACCATAAGGTGCCCGAGGCAGCAACAGACCCTTGGAGACAAGTCGGCTGGAGGCCGATGTATTGAATCTCGACGCAATTTGAGTGTTCCATCGTCATTAGGAGGCCCTAAACGTTACAATTCACTATCATTTTTGCGTCGGATTCGAAAATCTAGACTCACAGGAGAAGGACCATGGGGTGCCCGAGGCAGCAACAGATTCTTGGAGACAAGTCGGCTGCAGGCCGATGTATTGAATCTCGACGCAATTTGAGTGTTCCATCGTCACTACAAGGCCCTGAACGTTACAATTAACTATCATTTTTGCGTCGGATTCGAAAATCTACTCACAGGAGAAGGACCATGTGGTGCCGGAGGCAGCAATAGACCCTTGGAGACAAGTCGGCTGGAGGCCGATGTATTGAATCTCGACGTAATTTGAGTGTTCCATCGGCATTAGGAGGCCCTAAACGTTACAATTCACTATCATTTTTGCGTCGGATTCGAAAATCTAGACTCACAGGAGAAGGACCATGGGGTGCCCGAGGCAGCAACAGATTCTTGGAGACAAGTCGGCTGCAGGCCGATGTATTGAATCTCGACGCAATTTGAGTGTTGCATCGTCACTACAAGGCCCTGAACGTTACAATTAACTATCATTTTTGCGTCGGATTCGAAAATCTAGACTCACAGGAGAAGGACCATGTGGTGCCCGAGGCAGCAACAGACCCTTTTAGACAAGTCGGCTGGAGGCCGATGTATTGAATCTCGACGCAATTTGAGTGTTCCATCGGCATTAGGAGGCCCTGAACGTTACAATTAACTATCATTTTTGCGTCGGATTCGAAAATCTAGACTCACCGGAGACGGACCATGTGGTGCCCGAGGCAGCGATATCCCCTTGGAGACAAGTCGGCTGGAGGCCGATGTATTGGATCTCGACGCAATTTGAGTGTTCCATCGGCATAAGGAGGCCCCTAACGTTACAATTCACTATCATTTTTGCGTCGGATTCGAAAATCTAGACTCACAGGAGAACGACCATAAGGTGCCCGAGGCAGCAACAGACCCTTGGAGACAAGTCGGCTGGCGGCCGATGTATTGAATCTCGACGCAATTTGAGTGTTCCATCGGCATTAGGAGGCCCTGAACGTTACAATTAACTATAATTTTTGCGTCGGATTCGAAAATCTAGACTCACCGGAGACGGACCATGTGGTGCCCGAGGCAGCGATATCCCCTTGGAGACAAGTCGGCTGGAGGCCGATGTATTGGATCTCGACGCAATTTGAGTGTTCCATCGGCATTAGGAGGCCCCTAACGTTACAATTAACTATCATTTTTGCGTCGGATTCGAAAATCTAGACTCACAGGAGAACGACCATAAGGTGCCCGAGGCAGCAACAGACCCTTGGAGACAAGTCGGCTGGAGGCCGATGTATTGAATCTCGACGCAATTTGAGTGTTCCATCGTCATTAGGAGGCCCTAAACGTTACAATTCACTATCATTTTTGCGTCGGATTCGAAAATCTAGACTCACAGGAGAAGGACCATGGGGTGCCCGAGGCAGCAACAGATTCTTGGAGACAAGTCGGCTGCAGGCCGATGTATTGAATCTCGACGCAATTTGAGTGTTCCATCGGCATTAGGAGGCGCTGAACGTTACAATTAACTATCATTTTTGCGTCGGATTCGAAAATCTAGACTCACAGGAGAAGGACCATGTGGTGCCCGAGGCAGCAACAGACCCTTTTAGACAAGTCGGCTGGAGGCCGATGTATTGAATCTCGACGCAATTTGAGTGTTCCATCGGCATTAGGAGGCCCTGAACGTTACAATTAACTATCATTTTTGCGTCGGATTCGAAAATCTAGACTCACAGGAGAACGACCATAAGGTGCCCGAGGCAGCAACAGACCCTTGGAGACAAGTCGGCTGGAGGCCGATGTATTGAATCTCGACGCAATTTGAGTGTTCCATCGTCATTAGGAGGCCCTAAACGTTACAATTCACTATCATTTTTGCGTCGGATTCGAAAATCTAGACTCACAGGAGAAGGACCATGGGGTGCCCGAGGCAGCAATAGATCCTTGGAGACAAGTCGGCTGGAGGCCGATGTATTGAATCTCGACGCAATTTGAGTGTTCCATCGTCATTAGGATGCCCTGAACGTTACAATTAACTATGATTTTTGCGTCGGATTCGAAAATCTAGACTTACAAGAGAACGACCATGAGGTGCCTGAGACTGCAATATCCTCTTGGATACAAGTCGACTGGAGGTCGATGTATTGAATCTCGACGCAATTTGAGTCTTCTATCGTCATTAGGAGGCGCTGAACGTTACAATTCACTATCATTTTTGCGTCGGATTCGATAATCTAAACTCACAGGAGAACGAAATTAAGGTGCCCGAGGCAGCAATAGACCCTTGGAGACAAGTCGGCTGGAGGCCGATGTATTGAATCTCGACGCAATTTGAGTGTTCCATCGGCATTAGGAGGCCCTAAACGTTACAATTCACTATCATTTTTGCGTCGGATTCGAAAATCTAGACTCACAGGAGAACGACCATAAGGTGCCCGAGGCAGCAACAGACCCTTGGAGACAAGTCGGCTGGAGGCCGATGTATTGAATCTCGACGCAATTTGAGTGTTCCATCGTCATTAGGAGGCCCTAAACGTTACAATTCACTATCATTTTTGCGTCGGATTCGAAAATCTAGACTCACAGGAGAAGGACCATGGGGTGCCCGAGGCAGCAACAGATTCTTGGAGACAAGTCGGCTGCAGGCCGATGTATTGAATCTCGACGCAATTTGAGTGTTCCATCGTCACTACAAGGCCCTGAACGTTACAATTAACTATCATTTTTGCGTCGGATTCGAAAATCTAGACTCACAGGAGAACGACCATAAGGTGCCCGAGGCAGCAACAGACCCTTGGAGACAAGTCGGCTGGCGGCCGATGTATTGAATCTCGACGCAATTTGAGTGTTCCATCGTCATTAGGAGGCCCTGAACGTTACAATTAACTATAATTTTTGCGTCGGATTCGAAAATCTAGACTCACCGGAGACGGACCATGTGGTGCCGGAGGCAGCGATATCCCCTTGGAGACAAGTCGGCTGGAGGCCGATGTATTGGATCTCGACGCAATTTGAGTGTTCCATCGGCATTAGGAGGCCCCTAACGTTACAATTAACTATCATTTTTGCGTCGGATTCGAAAATCTAGACTCACAGGAGAACGACCATAAGGTGCCCGAGGCAGCAACAGAGCCTTGGAGACAAGTCGGCTGGAGGCCGATGTATTGAATCTCGACGCAATTTGAGTGTTCCATCGTCATTAGGAGGCCCTAAACGTTACAATTCACTATCATTTTTGCGTCGGATTCGAAAATCTAGACTCACAGGAGAAGGACCATGGGGTGCCCGAGGCAGCAACAGATTCTTGGAGACAAGTCGGCTGCAGGCCGATGTATTGAATCTCGACGCAATTTGAGTGTTCCATCGGCATTAGGAGGCGCTGAACGTTACAATTAACTATCATTTTTGCGTCGGATTCGAAAATCTAGACTCACAGGAGAAGGACCATGTGGTGCCCGAGGCAGCAACAGACCCTTTTAGACAAGTCGGCTGGAGGCCGATGTATTGAATCTCGACGCAATTTGAGTGTTCCATCGGCATTAGGAGGCCCTGAACGTTACAATTAACTATAATTTTTGCGTCGGATTCGAAAATCTAGACTCACCGGAGACGGACCATGTGGTGCCCGAGGCAGCGATATCCCCTTGGAGACAAGTCGGCTGGAGGCCGATGTATTGGATCTCGACGCAATTTGAGTGTTCCATCGGCATTAGGAGGCCCCTAACGTTACAATTAACTATCATTTTTGCGTCGGATTCGAAAATCTAGACTCACAGGAGAACGACCATAAGGTGCCCGAGGCAGCAACAGACCCTTGGAGACAAGTCGGCTGGAGGCCGATGTATTGAATCTCGACGCAATTTGAGTGTTCCATCGTCATTAGGAGGCCCTAAACGTTACAATTCACTATCATTTTTGCGTCGGATTCGAAAATCTAGACTCACAGGAGAAGGACCATGGGGTGCCCGAGGCAGCAACAGATTCTTGGAGACAAGTCGGCTGCAGGCCGATGTATTGAATCTCGACGCAATTTGAGTGTTCCATCGGCATTAGGAGGCGCTGAACGTTACAATTAACTATCATTTTTGCGTCGGATTCGAAAATCTAGACTCACAGGAGAAGGACCATGTGGTGCCCGAGGCAGCAACAGACCCTTTTAGACAAGTCGGCTGGAGGCCGATGTATTGAATCTCGACGCAATTTGAGTGTTCCATCGGCATTAGGAGGCCCTGAACGTTACAATTAACTATCATTTTTGCGTCGGATTCGAAAATCTAGACTCACAGGAGAACGACCATAAGGTGCCCGAGGCAGCAACAGACCCTTGGAGACAAGTCGGCTGGAGGCCGATGTATTGAATCTCGACGCAATTTGAGTGTTCCATCGTCATTAGGAGGCCCTAAACGTTACAATTCACTATCATTTTTGCGTCGGATTCGAAAATCTAGACTTACAGGAGAAGGACCATGGGGTGCCCGAGGCAGCAACAGATTCTTGGAGACAAGTCGGCTGCAGGCCGATGTATTGAATCTCGACGCAATTTGAGTGTTCCATCGTCACTACAAGGCCCTGAACGTTACAATTAACTATCATTTTTGCGTCGGATTCGAAAATCTAGACTCACAGGAGAAGGACCATGTGGTGCCCGAGGCAGCAACAGACCCTTTTAGACAAGTCGGCTGGAGGCCGATGTATTGAATCTCGACGCAATTTGAGTGTTCCATCGGCATTAGGAGGCCCTGAACGTTACAATTAACTATCATTTTTGCGTCGGATTCGAAAATCTAGACTCACCGGAGACGGACCATGTGGTGCCCGAGGCAGCGATATCCCCTTGGAGACAAGTCGGCTGGAGGCCGATGTATTGGATCTCGACGCAATTTGAGTGTTCCATCGGCATAAGGAGGCCCCTAACGTTACAATTCACTATCATTTTTGCGTCGGATTCGAAAATCTAGACTCACAGGAGAACGACCATAAGGTGCCCGAGGCAGCAACAGACCCTTGGAGACAAGTCGGCTGGCGGCCGATGTATTGAATCTCGACGCAATTTGAGTGTTCCATCGGCATTAGGAGGCCCTGAACGTTACAATTAACTATAATTTTTGCGTCGGATTCGAAAATCTAGACTCACCGGAGACGGACCATGTGGTGCCCGAGGCAGCGATATCCCCTTGGAGACAAGTCGGCTGGAGGCCGATGTATTGAATCTCGACGCAATTTGAGAGTTCCATCGTCATTAGGAGGCCCTGAACGTTACAATTCACTATCATTTTTGCGTCGGAATCGAAAATCTAGACTCACAGGAGAAGGACCATGTGGTGCCCGAGGCAGCAACAGACCCTTTTAGACAAGTCGGCTGGAGGCCGATGTATTGAATCTCGACGCAATTTGAGTGTTCCATCGTCATTAGGAGGCCCTGAACGTTACAATTAACTATCATTTTTGCGTCGGATTCGAAAATCTAGACTCACCGGAGACGGACCATGTGGTGCCCGAGGCAGCGATATCCCCTTGGAGACAAGTCGGCTGGAGGCCGATGTATTGGATCTCGACGCAATTTGAGTGTTCCTTCGGCATTAGGAGGCCCCTAACGTTACAATTAACTATCATTTTTGCGTCGGATTCGAAAATCTAGACTCACAGGAGAACGACCATAAGGTGCCCGAGGCAGCAACAGACCCTTGGAGACAAGTCGGCTGGAGGCCGATGTATTGAATCTCGACGCAATTTGAGTGTTCCATCGTCATTAGGAGGCCCTAAACGTTACAATTCACTATCATTTTTGCGTCGGATTCGAAAATCTAGACTCACAGGAGAAGGACCATGGGGTGCCCGAGGCAGCAACAGATTCTTGGAGACAAGTCGGCTGCAGGCCGATGTATTGAATCTCGACGCAATTTGAGTGTTCCATCGGCATTAGGAGGCCCTGAACGTTACAATTAACTATCATTTTTGCGTCGGATTCGAAAATCTAGACTCACAGGAGAAGGACCATGTGGTGCCCGAGGCAGCAACAGACCCTTTTAGACAAGTCGGCTGGAGGCCGATGTATTGAATCTCGACGCAATTTGAGTGTTCCATCGGCATTAGGAGGCCCTGAACGTTACAATTAACTATCATTTTTGCGTCGGATTCGAAAATCTAGACTCACAGGAGAACGACCATAAGGTGCCCGAGGCAGCAACAGACCCTTTGAGACAAGTCGGCTGGAGGCCGATGTATTGAATCTCGACGCAATTTGAGTGTTCCATCGTCATTAGGAGGCCCTAAACGTTACAATTCACTATCATTTTTGCGTCGGATTCGAAAATCTAGACTCACAGGAGAAGGACCATGGGGTGCCCGAGGCAGCAACAGACCCTTGGAGACAAGTCGGCTGCAAGCCGATGTATTGAATCTCGACGCAATTTGAGTGTTCCATCGTCACTACAAGGCCCTGAACGTTACAATTAACTATCATTTTTGCGTCGGATTCGAAAATCTAGACTCACAGGAGAAGGACCATGTGGTGCCCGAGGCAGCAATAGATCCTTGGAGACAAGTCGGCTGGAGGCCGATGTATTGAATCTCGACGCAATTTGAGTGTTCCATCGTCATTAGGAGGCCCTGAACGTTACAATTAACTGTGATTTTTGCGTCGGATTCGAAAATCTAGACTTACAAGAGAACGACCATGAGGTGCCTGAGACTGCAATATCCTCTTGGATACAAGTCGACTGGAGGTCGATGTATTGAATCTCGACGCAATTTGAGTCTTCTATCGTCATTAGGAGGCGCTGAACGTTACAATTCACTATCATTTTTGCGTCGGATTCGATAATCTAAACTCACAGGAGAACGACCATAAGGTGCCCGAGGCAGCAATAGACCCTTGGAGACATTCGGCTGGAGGCCGATGTATTGAATCTCGACGCAATTTGAGTGTTCCATCGGCATTAGGAGGCCCTAAACGTTACAATTCACTATCATTTTTGCGTCGGATTCGAAAATCTAGACTCACAGGAGAACGACCATAAGGTGCCCGAGGCAGCAACAGACCCTTGGAGACAAGTCGGCTGGAGGCCGATGTATTGAATCTCGACGCAATTTGAGTGTTCCATCGTCATTAGGAGGCCCTAAACGTTACAATTCACTATCATTTTTGCGTCGGATTCGAAAATCTAGACTCACAGGAGAAGGACCATGGGGTGCCCGAGGCAGCAACAGATTCTTGGAGACAAGTCGGCTGCAGGCCGATGTATTGAATCTCGACGCAATTTGAGTGTTCCATCGTCACTACAAGGCCCTGAACGTTACAATTAACTATCATTTTTGCGTCGGATTCGAAAATCTACTCACAGGAGAAGGACCATGTGGTGCCGGAGGCAGCAATAGACCCTTGGAGACAAGTCGGCTGGAGGCCGATGTATTGAATCTCGACGTAATTTGAGTGTTCCATCGGCATTAGGAGACCCTAAACGTTACAATTCACTATCATTTTTGCGTCGGATTCGAAAATCTAGACTCACAGGAGAAGGACCATGGGGTGCCCGAGGCAGCAACAGATTCTTGGAGACAAGTCGGCTGCAGGCCGATGTATTGAATCTCGACGCAGTTTGAGTGTTCCATCGTCACTACAAGGCCCTGAACGTTACAATTAACTATCATTTTTGCGTCGGATTCGAAAATCTAGACTCACAGGAGAAGGACCATGTGGTGCCCGAGGCAGCAATAGATCCTTGGTGACAAGTCGGCTGGAGGCCGATGTATTGAATCTCGACGCAATTTGAGTGTTCCATCGTCATTAGGAGGCCCTGAACGTTACAATTAACTATGATTTTTGCGTCGGATTCGAAAATCTAGACTTACAAGAGAACGACCATGAGGTGCCTGAGACTGCAATATCCTCTTGGATACAAGTCGACTGGAGGTCGATGTATTGAATCTCGACGCAATTTGAGTCTTCTATCGTCATTAGGAGGCGCTGAACGTTACAATTCACTATCATTTTTGCGTCGGATTCGATAATCTAAACTCACAGGAGAACGACCATAAGGTGCCCGAGGCAGCAATAGACCCTTGGAGACAAGTCGGCTGGAGGCCGATGTATTGAATCTCGACGCAATTTGAGTGTTCCATCGGCATTAGGAGGCCCTAAACGTTACAATTCACTATCATTTTTGCGTCGGATTCGAAAATCTAGACTCACAGGAGAACGACCATATGGTGCCCGAGGCAGCAACAGACCCTTGGAGACAAGTCGGCTGGAGGCCGATGTATTGAATCTCGACGCAATTTGAGTGTTCCATCGTCATTAGGAGGCCCTAAACGTTACAATTCACTATCATTTTTGCGTCGGAATCGAAAATCTAGACTCACAGGAGAAGGACCATGTGGTGCCCGAGGCAGCAACAGACCCTTTTAGACAAGTCGGCTGGAGGCCGATGTATTGAATCTCGACGCAATTTGAGTGTTCCATCGTCATTAGGAGGCCCTGAACGTTACAATTAACTATCATTTTTGCGTCGGATTCGAAAATCTAGACTCACCGGAGACGGACCATGTGGTGCCCGAGGCAGCGATATCCCCTTGGAGACAAGTCGGCTGGAGGCCGATGTATTGGATCTCGACGCAATTTGAGTGTTCCTTCGGCATTAGGAGGCCCCTAACGTTACAATTAACTATCATTTTTGCGTCGGATTCGAAAATCTAGACTCACAGGAGAACGACCATAAGGTGCCCGAGGCAGCAACAGACCCTTGGAGACAAGTCGGCTGGAGGCCGATGTATTGAATCTCGACGCAATTTGAGTGTTCCATCGTCATTAGGAGGCCCTAAACGTTACAATTCACTATCATTTTTGCGTCGGATTCGAAAATCTAGACTCACAGGAGAAGGACCATGGGGTGCCCGAGGCAGCAACAGATTCTTGGAGACAAGTCGGCTGCAGGCCGATGTATTGAATCTCGACGCAATTTGAGTGTTCCATCGGCATTAGGAGGCCCTGAACGTTACAATTAACTATCATTTTTGCGTCGGATTCGAAAATCTAGACTCACAGGAGAAGGACCATGTGGTGCCCGAGGCAGCAACAGACCCTTTTAGACAAGTCGGCTGGAGGCCGATGTATTGAATCTCGACGCAATTTGAGTGTTCCATCGGCATTAGGAGGCCCTGAACGTTACAATTAACTATCATTTTTGCGTCGGATTCGAAAATCTAGACTCACAGGAGAACGACCATAAGGTGCCCGAGGCAGCAACAGACCCTTTGAGACAAGTCGGCTGGAGGCCGATGTATTGAATCTCGACGCAATTTGAGTGTTCCATCGTCATTAGGAGGCCCTAAACGTTACAATTCACTATCATTTTTGCGTCGGATTCGAAAATCTAGACTCACAGGAGAAGGACCATGGGGTGCCCGAGGCAGCAACAGACCCTTGGAGACAAGTCGGCTGCAAGCCGATGTATTGAATCTCGACGCAATTTGAGTGTTCCATCGTCACTACAAGGCCCTGAACGTTACAATTAACTATCATTTTTGCGTCGGATTCGAAAATCTAGACTCACAGGAGAAGGACCATGTGGTGCCCGAGGCAGCAATAGATCCTTGGAGACAAGTCGGCTGGAGGCCGATGTATTGAATCTCGACGCAATTTGAGTATTCCATCGTCATTAGGAGGCCCTGAACGTTACAATTAACTATGATTTTTGCGTCGGATTCGAAAATCTAGACTTACAAGAGAACGACCATGAGGTGCCTGAGACTGCAATATCCTCTTGGATACAAGTCGACTGGAGGTCGATGTATTGAATCTCGACGCAATTTGAGTCTTCTATCGTCATTAGGAGGCGCTGAACGTTACAATTCACTATCATTTTTGCGTCGGATTCGATAATCTAAACTCACAGGAGAACGACCATAAGGTGCCCGAGGCAGCAATAGACCCTTGGAGACATTCGGCTGGAGGCCGATGTATTGAATCTCGACGTAATTTGAGTGTTCCATCGGCATTAGGAGACCCTAAACGTTACAATTCACTATCATTTTTGCGTCGGATTCGAAAATCTAGACTCACAGGGGAAGGACCATGGGGTGCCCGAGGCAGCAACAGATTCTTGGAGACAAGTCGGCTGCAGGCCGATGTATTGAATCTCGACGCAATTTGAGTGTTCCATCGTCATTAGGAGGCCCTAAACGTTACAATTCACTATCATTTTTGCGTCGGATTCGAAAATCTAGACTCACAGGAGAAGGACCATGGGGTGCCCGAGGCAGCAACAGATTCTTGGAGACAAGTCGGCTGCAGGCCGATGTATTGAATCTCGACGCAATTTGAGTGTTCCATCGGCATTAGGAGGCCCTGAACGTTACAATTAACTATCATTTTTGCGTCGGATTCGAAAATCTAGACTCACAGGAGAAGGACCATGTGGTGCCCGAGGCAGCAACAGACCCTTTTAGACAAGTCGGCTGGAGGCCGATGTATTGAATCTCGACGCAATTTGAGTGTTCCATCGGCATTAGGAGGCCCTGAACGTTACAATTAACTATCATTTTTGCGTCGGATTCGAAAATCTAGACTCACAGGAGAACGACCATAAGGTGCCCGAGGCAGCAACAGACCCTTTGAGACAAGTCGGCTGGAGGCCGATGTATTGAATCTCGACGCAATTTGAGTGTTCCATCGTCATTAGGAGGCCCTAAACGTTACAATTCACTATCATTTTTGCGTCGGATTCGAAAATCTAGACTCACAGGAGAAGGACCATGGGGTGCCCGAGGCAGCAACAGACCCTTGGAGACAAGTCGGCTGCAAGCCGATGTATTGAATCTCGACGCAATTTGAGTGTTCCATCGTCACTACAAGGCCCTGAACGTTACAATTAACTATCATTTTTGCGTCGGATTCGAAAATCTAGACTCACAGGAGAAGGACCATGTGGTGCCCGAGGCAGCAATAGATCCTTGGTGACAAGTCGGCTGGAGGCCGATGTATTGAATCTCGACGCAATTTGAGTGTTCCATCGTCATTAGGAGGCCCTGAACGTTACAATTAACTATGATTTTTGCGTCGGATTCGAAAATCTAGACTTACAAGAGAACGACCATGAGGTGCCTGAGACTGCAATATCCTCTTGGATACAAGTCGACTGGAGGTCGATGTATTGAATCTCGACGCAATTTGAGTCTTCTATCGTCATTAGGAGGCGCTGAACGTTACAATTCACTATCATTTTTGCGTCGGATTCGATAATCTAAACTCACAGGAGAACGACCATAAGGTGCCCGAGGCAGCAATAGACCCTTGGAGACAAGTCGGCTGGAGGCCGATGTATTGAATCTCGACGCAATTTGAGTGTTCCATCGGCATTAGGAGGCCCTAAACGCTACAATTCACTATCATTTTTGCGTCGGATTCGAAAATCTAGACTCACAGGAGAACGACCATAAGGTGCCCGAGGCAGCAACAGACCCTTGGAGACAAGTCGGCTGGAGGCCGATGTATTGAATCTCGACGCAATTTGAGTGTTCCATCGTCATTAGGAGGCCCTAAACGTTACAATTCACTATCATTTTTGCGTCGGATTCGAAAATCTAGACTCACAGGAGAAGGACCATGGGGTGCCCGAGGCAGCAACAGATTCTTGGAGACAAGTCGGCTGCAGGCCGATGTATTGAATCTCGACGCAATTTGAGTGTTCCATCGTCACTACAAGGCCCTGAACGTTACAATTAACTATCATTTTTGCGTCGGATTCGAAAATCTACTCACAGGAGAAGGACCATGTGGTGCCGGAGGCAGCAATAGACCCTTGGAGACAAGTCGGCTGGAGGCCGATGTATTGAATCTCGACGTAATTTGAGTGTTCCATCGGCATTAGGAGGCCCTAAACGTTACAATTCACTATCATTTTTGCGTCGGATTCGAAAATCTAGACTCACAGGAGAAGGACCATGGGGTGCCCGAGGCAGCAACAGATTCTTGGAGACAAGTCGGCTGCAGGCCGATGTATTGAATCTCGACGCAATTTGAGTGTTGCATCGTCACTACAAGGCCCTGAACGTTACAATTAACTATCATTTTTGCGTCGGATTCGAAAATCTAGACTCACAGGAGAAGGACCATGTGGTGCCCGAGGCAGCAACAGACCCTTTTAGACAAGTCGGCTGGAGGCCGATGTATTGAATCTCGACGCAATTTGAGTGTTCCATCGGCATTAGGAGGCCCTGAACGTTACAATTAACTATCATTTTTGCGTCGGATTCGAAAATATAGACTCACCGGAGACGGACGATGTGGTGCCCGAGGCAGCGATATCCCCTTGGAGACAAGTCGGCTGGAGGCCGATGTATTGGATCTCGACGCAATTTGAGTGTTCCATCGGCATAAGGAGGCCCCTAACGTTACAATTCACTATCATTTTTGCGTCGGATTCGAAAATCTAGACTCACAGGAGAACGACCATAAGGTGCCCGAGGCAGCAACAGACCCTTGGAGACAAGTCGGCTGGCGGCCGATGTATTGAATCTCGACGCAATTTGAGTGTTCCATCGGCATTAGGAGGCGCTGAACGTTACAATTAACTATCATTTTTGCGTCGGATTCGAAAATCTAGACTCACAGGAGAAGGACCATGTGGTGCCCGAGGCAGCAACAGACCCTTTTAGACAAGTCGGCTGGAGGCCGATGTATTGAATCTCGACGCAATTTGAGTGTTCCATCGGCATTAGGAGGCCCTGAACGTTACAATTAACTATCATTTTTGCGTCGGATTCGAAAATCTAGACTCACAGGAGAACGACCATAAGGTGCCCGAGGCAGCAACAGACCCTTGGAGACAAGTCGGCTGGAGGCCGATGTATTGAATCTCGACGCAATTTGAGTGTTCCATCGTCATTAGGAGGCCCTAAACGTTACAATTCACTATCATTTTTGCGTCGGATTCGAAAATCTAGACTCACAGGAGAAGGACCATGGGGTGCCCGAGGCAGCAATAGATCCTTGGAGACAAGTCGGCTGGAGGCCGATGTATTGAATCTCGACGCAATTTGAGTGTTCCATCGTCATTAGGAGGCCCTGAACGTTACAATTAACTATGATTTTTGCGTCGGATTCGAAAATCTAGACTTACAAGAGAACGACCATGAGGTGCCTGAGACTGCAATATCCTCTTGGATGCAAGTCGACTGGAGGTCGATGTATTGAATCTCGACGCAATTTGAGTCTTCTATCGTCATTAGGAGGCGCTGAACGTTACAATTCACTATCATTTTTGCGTCGGATTCGATAATCTAAACTCACAGGAGAACGACCTTAAGGTGCCCGAGGCAGCAATAGACCCTTGGAGACAAGTCGGCTGGAGGCCGATGTATTGAATCTCGACGCAATTTGAGTGTTCCATCGGCATTAGGAGGCCCTAAACGTTACAATTCACTATCATTTTTGCGTCGGATTCGAAAATCTAGACTCACAGGAGAACGACCATAAGGTGCCCGAGGCAGCAACAGACCCTTGGAGACAAGTCGGCTGGAGGCCGATGTATTGAATCTCGACGCAATTTGAGTGTTCCATCGTCATTAGGAGGCCCTAAACGTTACAATTCACTATCATTTTTGCGTCGGATTCGAAAATCTAGACTCACAGGAGAAGGACCATGGGGTGAACGAGGCAGCAACAGATTCTTGGAGACAAGTCGGCTGCAGGCCGATGTATTGAATCTCGACGCAATTTGAGTGTTCCATCGTCACTACAAGGCCCTGAACGTTACAATTAACTATCATTTTTGCGTCGGATTCGAAAATCTAGACTCACAGGAGAACGACCATAAGGTGCCCGAGGCAGCAACAGACCCTTGGAGACAAGTCGGCTGGCGGCCGATGTATTGAATCTCGACGCAATTTGAGTGTTCCATCGGCATTAGGAGGCCCTGAACGTTACAATTAACTATAATTTTTGCGTCGGATTCGAAAATCTAGACTCACCGGAGACGGACCATGTGGTGCCCGAGGCAGCGATATCCCCTTGGAGACAAGTCGGCTGGAGGCCGATGTATTGGATCTCGACGCAATTTGAGTGTTCCATCGGCATTAGGAGGCCCCTAACGTTACAATTAACTATCATTTTTGCGTCGGATTCGAAAATGTAGACTCACAGGAGAACGACGATAAGGTGCCCGAGGCAGCAACAGAGCCTTGGAGACAAGTCGGCTGGAGGCCGATGTATTGAATCTCGACGCAATTTGAGTGTTCCATCGTCATTAGGAGGCCCTAAACGTTACAATTCACTATCATTTTTGCGTCGGATTCGAAAATCTAGACTCACAGGAGAAGGACCATGGGGTGCCCGAGGCAGCAACAGATTCTTGGAGACAAGTCGGCTGCAGGCCGATGTATTGAATCTCGACGCAATTTGAGTGTTCCATCGGCATTAGGAGGCGCTGAACGTTACAATTAACTATCATTTTTGCGTCGGATTCGAAAATCTAGACTCACAGGAGAAGGACCATGTGGTGCCCGAGGCAGCAACAGACCCTTTTAGACAAGTCGGCTGGAGGCCGATGTATTGAATCTCGACGCAATTTGAGTGTTCCATCGGCATTAGGAGGCCCTGAACGTTACAATTAACTATCATTTTTGCGTCGGATTCGAAAATCTAGACTCACAGGAGAACGACCATAAGGTGCCCGAGGCAGCAACAGACCCTTGGAGACAAGTCGGCTGGAGGCCGATGTATTGAATCTCGACGCAATTTGAGTGTTCCATCGTCATTAGGAGGCCCTAAACGTTACAATTCACTATCATTTTTGCGTCGGATTCGAAAATCTAGACTCACAGGAGAAGGACCATGGGGTGCCCGAGGCAGCAATAGATCCTTGGAGACAAGTCGGCTGGAGGCCGATGTATTGAATCTCGACGCAATTTGAGTGTTCCATCGTCATTAGGAGGCCCTGAACGTTACAATTAACTATGATTTTTGCGTCGGATTCGAAAATCTAGACTTACAAGAGAACGACCATGAGGTGCCTGAGACTGCATTATCCTCTTGGATACAAGTCGACTGGAGGCCGATGTATTGGATCTCGACGCAATTTGAGTGTTCCATCGGCATAAGGAGGCCCCTAACGTTACAATTCACTATCATTTTTGCGTCGGATTCGAAAATCTAGACTCACAGGAGAACGACCATAAGGTGCCCGAGGCAGCAACAGACCCTTGGAGACATGTCGGCTGGCGGCCGATGTATTGAATCTCGACGCAATTTGAGTGTTCCATCGGCATTAGGAGGCCCTGAACGTTACAATTAACTATAATTTTTGCGTCGGATTCGAAAATCTAGACTCACCGGAGATGGACCATGTGGTGCCCGAGGCAGCGATATCCCCTTGGAGACAAGTCGGCTGGAGGCCGATGTATTGGATCTCGACGCAATTTGAGTGTTCCATCGGCATTAGGAGGCCCCTAACGTTACAATTAACTATCATTTTTGCGTCGGATTCGAAAATCTAGACTCACAGGAGAACGACCATAAGGTGCCCGAGGCAGCAACAGACCCTTGGAGACAAGTCGGCTGGAGGCCGATGTATTGAATCTCGACGCAATTTGAGTGTTCCATCGTCATTAGGAGGCCCTAAACGTTACAATTCACTATCATTTTTGCGTCGGATTCGAAAATCTAGACTCACAGGAGAAGGACCATGGGGTGCCCGAGGCAGCAACAGATTCTTGGAGACAAGTCGGCTGCAGGCCGATGTATTGAATCTCGACGCAATTTGAGTGTTCCATCGGCATTAGGAGGCGCTGAACGTTACAATTAACTATCATTTTTGCGTCGGATTCGAAAATCTAGACTCACAGGAGAAGGACCATGTGGTGCCCGAGGCAGCAACAGACCCTTTTAGACAAGTCGGCTGGAGGCCGATGTATTGAATCTCGACGCAATTTGAGTGTTCCATCGGCATTAGGAGGCCCTGAACGTTACAATTAACTATCATTTTTGCGTCGGATTCGAAAATCTAGACTCACAGGAGAACGACCATAAGGTGCCCGAGGCAGCAACAGACCCTTGGAGACAAGTCGGCTGGAGGCCGATGTATTGAATCTCGACGCAATTTGAGTGTTCCATCGTCATTAGGAGGCCCTAAACGTTACAATTCACTATCATTTTTGCGTCGGATTCGAAAATCTAGACTCACAGGAGAAGGACCATGGGGTGCCCGAGGCAGCAATAGATCCTTGGAGACAAGTCGGCTGGAGGCCGATGTATTGAATCTCGACGCAATTTGAGTGTTCCATCGTCATTAGGAGGCCCTGAACGTTACAATTAACTATGATTTTTGCGTCGGATTCGAAAATCTAGACTTACAAGAGAACGACCATGAGGTGCCTGAGACTGCAATATCCTCTTGGATACAAGTCGACTGGAGGTCGATGTATTGAATCTCGACGCAATTTGAGTCTTCTATCGTCATTAGGAGGCGCTGAACGTTACAATTCACTATCATTTTTGCGTCGGATTCGAAAATCTAGACTCACAGGAGAACGACCATAAGGTGCCCGAGGCAGCAACAGACCCTTGGAGACATGTCGGCTGGCGGCCGATGTATTGAATCTCGACGCAATTTGAGTGTTCCATCGGCATTAGGAGGCCCTGAACGTTACAATTAACTATAATTTTTGCGTCGGATTCGAAAATCTAGACTCACCGGAGATGGACCATGTGGTGCCCGAGGCAGCGATATCCCCTTGGAGACAAGTCGGCTGGAGGCCGATGTATTGGATCTCGACGCAATTTGAGTGTTCCATCGGCATTAGGAGGCCCCTAACGTTACAATTAACTATCATTTTTGCGTCGGATTCGAAAATCTAGACTCACAGGAGAACGACCATAAGGTGCCCGAGGCAGCAACAGACCCTTGGAGACAAGTCGGCTGGAGGCCGATGTATTGAATCTCGACGCAATTTGAGTGTTCCATCGTCATTAGGAGGCCCTAAACGTTACAATTCACTATCATTTTTGCGTCGGATTCGAAAATCTAGACTCACAGGAGAAGGACCATGGGGTGCCCGAGGCAGCAACAGATTCTTGGAGACAAGTCGGCTGCAGGCCGATGTATTGAATCTCGACGCAATTTGAGTGTTCCATCGGCATTAGGAGGCGCTGAACGTTACAATTAACTATCATTTTTGCGTCGGATTCGAAAATCTAGACTCACAGGAGAAGGACCATGTGGTGCCCGAGGCAGCAACAGACCCTTTTAGACAAGTCGGCTGGAGGCCGATGTATTGAATCTCGACGCAATTTGAGTGTTCCATCGGCATTAGGAGGCCCTGAACGTTACAATTAACTATCATTTTTGCGTCGGATTCGAAAATCTAGACTCACAGGAGAACGACCATAAGGTGCCCGAGGCAGCAACAGACCCTTGGAGACAAGTCGGCTGGAGGCCGATGTATTGAATCTCGACGCAATTTGAGTGTTCCATCGTCATTAGGAGGCCCTAAACGTTACAATTCACTATCATTTTTGCGTCGGATTCGAAAATCTAGACTCACAGGAGAAGGACCATGGGGTGCCCGAGGCAGCAATAGATCCTTGGAGACAAGTCGGCTGGAGGCCGATGTATTGAATCTCGACGCAATTTGAGTGTTCCATCGTCATTAGGAGGCCCTGAACGTTACAATTAACTATGATTTTTGCGTCGGATTCGAAAATCTAGACTTACAAGAGAACGACCATGAGGTGCCTGAGACTGCAATATCCTCTTGGATACAAGTCGACTGGAGGTCGATGTATTGAATCTCGACGCAATTTGAGTCTTCTATCGTCATTAGGAGGCGCTGAACGTTACAATTCACTATCATTTTTGCGTCGGATTCGATAATCTAAACTCACAGGAGAACGACCTTAAGGTGCCCGAGGCAGCAATAGACCCTTGGAGACAAGTCGGCTGGAGGCCGATGTATTGAATCTCGACGCAATTTGAGTGTTCCATCGGCATTAGGAGGCCCTAAACGTTACAATTCACTATCATTTTTGCGTCGGATTCGAAAATCTAGACTCACAGGAGAACGACCATAAGGTGCCCGAGGCAGCAACAGACCCTTGGAGACAAGTCGGCTGGAGGCCGATGTATTGAATCTCGACGCAATTTGAGTGTTCCATCGTCATTAGGAGGCCCTAAACGTTACAATTCACTATCATTTTTGCGTCGGATTCGAAAATCTAGACTCACAGGAGAAGGACCATGGGGTGCCCGAGGCAGCAACAGATTCTTGGAGACAAGTCGGCTGCAGGCCGATGTATTGAATCTCGACGCAATTTGAGTGTTCCATCGTCACTACAAGGCCCTGAACGTTACAATTAACTATCATTTTTGCGTCGGATTCGAAAATCTAGACTCACAGGATAAAGGACCATGTGGTGCCCGAGGCAGCAACAGGCCCTTTTAGACAAGTCGGATGGAGGCCGATGTATTGAATCTCGACGCAATTTGAGTGTTCCATCGGCATTAGGAGGCCCTGAACGTTACAATTAACTATCATTTTTGCGTCGGATTCGAAAATCTAGACTCACCGGAGACGGACCATGTGGTGCCCGAGGCAGCGATATCCCCTTGGAGACAAGTCGGCTGGAGGCCGATGTATTGGATCTCGACGCAATTTGAGTGTTCCATCGGCATTAGGAGGCCCCTAACGTTACAATTAACTATCATTTTTGCGTCGGATTCGAAAATCTAGACTCACAGGAGAACGACCATAAGGTGCCCGAGGCAGCAACAGACCCTTGGAGACAAGTCGGCTGGAGGAAGATATATTGAATCTCGACGCAATTTGAGTGTTCCATCGTCATTAGGAGGCCCTAAACGTTACAATTCACTATCATTTTTGCGTCGGATTCGAAAATCTAGACTCACAGGAGAAGGACCATGGGGTGCCCGAGGCAGCAACAGACCCTTGGAGACAAGTCGGCTGCAGGCCGATGTATTGAATCTCGACGCAATTTGAGTGTTCCATCGTCACTACAAGGCCCTGAACGTTACAATTAACTATCATTTTTGCGTCGGATTCGAAAATCTAGACTCACAGGAGAAGGACCATGTGGTGCCCGAGGCAGCAATAGATCCTTGGAGACAAGTCGGCTGGAGGCCGATGTATTGAATCTCGACGCAATTTGAGAGTTCCATCGTCATTAGGAGGCCCTGAACGTTACAATTCACTATCATTTTTGCGTCGGATTCGAAAATCTAGACTCACAGGAGAAGGACCATGTGGTGCCCGAGGCAGCAACAGACCCTTTTAGACAAGTCGGCTGGAGGCCAATGTATTGAATCTCGACGCAATTTGAGTGTTCCATCGGCATTAGGAGGCCCTGAACGTTACAATTAAATATTATTTTTGCGTCGGATTCGAAAATCTAGACTCACCGGAGACGGACCATGTGGTGCCCGAGGCAGCGATATCCCCTTGGAGACAAGTCGGCTGGATGCCGATGTATTGAATCTCGACGCAATTTGAGAGTTCCATCGTCATTAGGAGGCCCTGAAAGTTACAATTCACTATCATTTTCGCGTCGGATTCGAAAATCTAGACTCACAGGAGAAGGACCATGTGGTGCCCGAGGCAGCAACAGACCCTTTTAGACAAGTCGGCTGGAGGCCGATGTATTGAATCTCGACGCAATTTGAGTGTTCCATCGGCATTAGGAGGCCCTGAACGTTACAATTAACAATCATTTTTCCGTCGGATTCGAAAATCTAGACTCACAGGAGAACGACCATAAGGTGCCCGAGGCAGCAACAGACCCTTGGACACAAGTCGGCTGGAGGCCGATGTATTGAATCTCGACGCAATTTGAGTGTTCCATCGTCATTAGGAGGCCCTAAACGTTACAATTCCCTATCATTTTTGCGTCGGATTCGAAAATCTAGACTCACGGGAGAAGGACCATGTGGTGCCCGAGGCAGCAACAGACACTTGGAGACAAGTCGGCTGCAGGCCGATGTATTGAATCTCGACGCAATTTGAGTGTTCCATCGTCACTACAAGGCCCTGAACGTTACAATTAACTATCATTTTTGCGTCGGATTCGAAAATCTACTCACAGGAGAAGGACCATGTGGTGCCGGAGCCAGCAATAGACCCTTGGAGACAAGTCGGCTGGAGGCCGATGTATTGAATCTCGACGCAATTTGAGTGTTCCATCGTCATTAGGAGGCCCTAAACGTTACAATTCACTATCATTTTTGCGTCGGATTCGAAAATCTAGACTCGCAGGAGAAGGACCATGTGGTGCCCGAGGCAGCAATATCCTCTTGGACACAAGTCGACTGGAGGTCGATGTATTGAATCTCGACGCAATTTGAGTCTTCTATCGTCATTAGGAGGCGCTGAACGTTACAATTCACTATCATTTTTGCGTCGGATTCGAAAATCTAGACTCACAGGAGAACGACCATGTGGTGCCCGAGGCAGCAATAGACCCTTGGAGACATGGTCGGCTGCAGGCCGATGTATTGAATCTTGACGCAATTTGAGTGTTCCATCGTCATTACAAGGCCCTGAACGGTACAATTAACTTTCATTTTTGCGTCGGATTCGAAAATCTAGACTCACAGGAGAACGACCATAAGGTGCCCGAGGCAGCAATAGACCCTTGGAGACAAGTCGGCTGGAGGCCGATGTATTGAATCTCGACGAAATTTGAGTGTTCCATCGGCATTAGGAGGCCCTGAACGTTACAATTAACTATCATTTTTGCGTCGGATTCGAAAATCTAGACTCACCGGATACGGACCATGTGGTGCCCGAGGCAGCGATATCCCCTTGGAGACAAATCGGCTGGAGGCCGATGTATTGAATCTCGACGCAATTTGAGAGTTCCATCGTCATTAGGAGGCCCTGAACGTTACAATTCACTATCATTTTTGCGTCGGATTCGAAAATCTAGACTCACAGGAGACGGACCATGTGGTGCCCGAGGCAGCAACAGAACCTTTTAGACAAGTCGGCTGGAGGCCGATGTATTGAATCTCGACGCAATTTGAGTGTTCCATCGGCATTAGGAGGCCCTGAACGTTACAATTAACTATCATTTTTGCGTCGGATTCGAAAATCTAGACTCACCGGAGACGGACCATGTGGTGCCCGAGGCAGCGATATCGCCTTGGAGACAAGTCGGCTGGA
Source organism: Schistocerca americana (assembly GCF_021461395.2). Taxonomy (NCBI): domain Eukaryota; kingdom Metazoa; phylum Arthropoda; class Insecta; order Orthoptera; family Acrididae; genus Schistocerca; species Schistocerca americana. The sequence goes on from NC_060123.1 coordinate 775,807,164, forward strand.
GGCCGATGTATTGGATCTCGACGCAATTTGAGTGTTCCATCGGCATTAGGAGGCCCTGAACGTTACAATTAACTATCATTTTTGCGTCGAATTCGATAATCTAAACTCACAGGAGACCGACCATAAGGTGCCGAGGCAGCAACAGACCCTTGGAGACAAGTCGGCTGGAGGCCGATGTATTGAATCTCGACGCAATTTGAGTGTTCCATCGTCATTAGGAGGCCCTGAACGTTACAATTAACTATCATTTTTGCGTCGGTTTGGAAAATCTAGACTCACAGGAGAAGGACCATGTGGTGCCCGAGGCAGCAATAGACCCTTGGAGATAAGTCGGCTGCAGGCCGATGTATTGAATCTTGACGCAATTTGAGTGTTCCATCGTCATTACAAGGCCCTGAACGTTACAATTAACTTTCATTTTTGCGTCGGATTCGAAAATCTAGACTCACTGGAGAACGACCATAAGGTGCCCGAGGCAGCAATAGACCCTTGGAGACAAGTCGGCTGGAGGCCGATGTATTGAATCTCGACGCAATTTGAGTGTTCCATCGGCATTAGGAGGCCCTAAACGTTGCAATTCACTATCATTTTTGCGTCGGATTCGAAAATCTAGACTCACAGGAGAACGACCATAAGGTGCCCGAGGCAGCAACAGACCCTTGGAGACAAGTCGGCTGGAGGCCGATGTATTGAATCTCGACGCAATTTGAGTGTTCCATCGTCATTAGGAGGCCCTAAACGTTACAATTCACTATCATTTTTGCGTTGGATTCGAAAATCTAGACTCACAGGAGAAGGACCATGGGGTGCCCGAGGCAGCAATAGATCCTTGGAGACAAGTCGGCTGGAGGCCGATGTATTGAATCTTGACGCAATTTGAGTGTTCCATCGTCATTAGGAGGCCCTGAACGTTACAATTAACTATGATTTTTGCGTCGGATTCGAAAATCTAGACTTACAAGAGAACGACCATGAGGTGCCTGAGACTGCAATATCCTCTTGGATACAAGTCGACTGGAGGTCGATGTATTGAATCTCGACGCAATTTGAGTCTTCTATCGTCATTAGGAGGCGCTGAACGTTACAATTCACTATCATTTTTGCGTCGGATTCGATAATCTAAACTCACAGGAGAACGACCATAAGGTGCCCGAGGCAGCAATAGACCCTTGGAGACAAGTCGGCTGGAGGCCGATGTATTGAATCTCGACGCAATTTGAGTGTTCCATCGGCATTAGGAGGCCCTAAACGTTACAATTCACTATCATTTTTGCGTCGGATTCGAAAATCTAGACTCACAGGAGAACGACCATAAGGTGCCCGAGGCAGCAACAGACCCTTGGAGACAAGTCGGCTGGAGGCCGATGTATTGACTCTCGACGCAATTTGAGTGTTCCATCGTCATTAGGAGGCCCTAAACGTTACAATTCACTATCATTTTTGCGTCGGATTCGAAAATCTAGACTCACAGGAGAAGGACCATGTGGTGCCCGAGGCAGCAACAGATTCTTGGAGACAAGTCTACTGCAGGCCGATGTATTGAATCTCGACGCAATTTGAGTGTTCCATCGTCACTACAAGGCCCTGAACGTTACAATTAACTATCATTTTTGCGTCGGATTCGAAAATCTAGACTCACAGGAGAAGGACCATGTGGTGCCCGAGGCAGCAACAGACCCTTTTAGACAAGTCGGCTGGAGGCCGATGTATTGAATCTCGACGCAATTTAAGTGTTCCATCGGCATTAGGAGGCCCTGAACGTTACAATTAACTATCATTTTTGCGTCGGATTCGAAAATCTAGACTCACCGGAGACGGACCATGTGGTGCCCGAGGCAGCGATATCCCCTTGGAGACAAGTCGGCTGGAGGCCGATGTATTGGATCTCGACGCAATTTGAGTCTTCTATCGTCATTAGGAGGCGCTGAACGTTACAATTCACTATCATTTTTGCGTCGGATTCGATAATCTAAACTCACAGGAGAACGACCATAAGGTGCCCGAGGCAGCAATAGACCCTTGGAGACAAGTCGGCTGGAGGCCGATGTATTGAATCTTGACGCAATTTGAGTGTTCCATCGTCATTACAAGGCCCTGAACGGTACAATTAACTTTCATTTTTGCGTCGGATTCGAAAATCTAGACTCACAGGAGAACGACCATAAGGTGCCCGAGGCAGCAATAGACCCTTGGAGACAAGTCGGCTGGAGGCCGATGTATTGAATCTCGACGAAATTTGAGTGTTCCATCGGCATTAGGAGGCCCTGAACGTTACAATTAACTATCATTTTTGCGTCGGATTCGAAAATCTAGACTCACCGGAGACGGACCATGTGGTGCCCGAGGCAGCGATATCCCCTTGGAGACAAATCGGCTGGAGGCCGATGTATTGAATCTCGACGCAATTTGAGAGTTCCATCGTCATTAGGAGGCCCTGAACGTTACAATTCACTATCATTTTTGCGTCGGATTCGAAAATCTAGACTCACAGGAGAAGGACCATGTGGTGCCCGAGGCAGCAACAGACCCTTTTAGACAAGTCGGCTGGAGGCCGATGTATTGAATCTCGACGCAATTTGAGTGTTCCATCGGCATTAGGAGGCCCTGAACGTTACAATTAACTATCATTTTTGCGTCGGATTCGAAAATCTAGACTCACCGGAGACGGACCATGTGGTGCCCGAGGCAGCGATATCGCCTTGGAGACAAGTCGGCTGGAGGACGATGTATTGGATCTCGACGCAATTTGAGTGTTCCATCGGCATTAGGAGGCCCTGAACGTTACAATTAACTATCATTTTTGCGTCGGATTCGATAATCTAAACTCACAGGAGACCGACCATAAGGTGCCGAGGCAGCAACAGACCCTTGGAGACAAGTCGGCTGGAGGCCGATGTATTGAATCTCGACGCAATTTGAGTGTTCCATCGTCATTAGGAGGCCCTGAACGTTACAATTAACTATCATTTTTGCGTCGGATTGGAAAATCTAGACTCACAGGAGAACGACCATAAGGTGCCCGAGGCAGCAATAGACCCTTGGAGACAAGTCGGCTGGAGGCCGATGTATTGAATCTCGACGCAATTTGAGTGTTCCATCGGCATTAGGAGGCCCTAAACGTTACAATTCACTATCATTTTTGCGTCGGATTCGAAAATCTAGACTCACAGGAGAACGACCATAAGGTGCCCGAGGCAGCAACAGACCCTTGGAGACAAGTCGGCTGGAGGCCGATGTATTGAATCTCGACGCAATTTGAGTGTTCCATCGTCATTAGGAGGCCCTAAACGTTACAATTCACTATCATTTTTGCGTCGGATTCGAAAATCTGGACTCACTGGAGAAGGACCATGGGGTGCCCGAGGCAGCAATAGATCCTTGGAGACAAGTCGGCTGGAGGCCGATGTATTGAATCTCGACGCAATTTGAGTGTTCCATCGTCATTAGGAGGCCCTGAACGTTACAATTAACTATGATTTTTGCGTCGGATTCGAAAATCTAGACTTACAAGAGAACGACCATGAGGTGCCTGAGACTGCAATATCCTCTTGGATACAAGTCGACTGGAGGTCGATGTATTGAATCTCGACGCAATTTGAGTCTTCTATCGTCATTAGGAGGCGCTGAACGTTACAATTCACTATCATTTTTGCGTCGGATTCGATAATCTAAACTCACAGGAGAACGACCATAAGGTGCCCGAGGCAGCAATAGACCCTTGGAGACAAGTCGGCTGGAGGCCGATGTATTGAATCTCGACGCAAATTGAGTGTTCCATCGGCATTAGGAGGCCCTAAACGTTACAATTCACTATCATTTTTGCGTCGGATTCGAAAATCTAGACTCACAGGAGAACGACCATAACGTGCCCGAGGCAGCAACAGACCCTTGGAGACAAGTCGGCTGGAGGCCGATGTATTGAATCTCGACGCAATTTGAGTGTTCCATCGTCATTAGGAGGCCCTAAACGTTACAATTCACTATCATTTTTGCGTCGGATTCGAAAATCTAGACTCACAGGAGAAGGACCATGGGGTGCCCGAGGCAGCAACAGATTCTTGGAGACAAGTCTACTGCAGGCCGATGTATTGAATCTCGACGCAATTTGAGTGTTCCATCGTCACTACAAGGCCCTGAACGTTACAATTAACTATCATTTTTGCGTCGGATTCGAAAATCTAGACTCACAGGAGAAGGACCATGTGGTGCCCGAGGCAGCAACAGACCCTTTTAGACAAGTCGGCTGGAGGCCGATGTATTGAATCTCGACGCAATTTGAGTGTTCCATCGGCATTAGGAGGCCCTGAACGTTACAATTAACTATCATTTTTGCGTCGGATTCGAAAATCTAGACTCACCGGAGACGGACCATGTGGTGCCCGAGGCAGCGATATCCCCTTGGAGACAAGTCGGCTGGAGGCCGATGTATTGGATCTCGACGCAATTTGAGTGTTCCATCGGCATTAGGAGGCCCCTAACGTTACAATTAACTATCATTTTTGCGTCGGATTCGAAAATCTAGACTCACAGGAGAACGACCATAAGGTGCCCGAGGCAGCAACAGACCCTTGGAGACAAGTCGGCTGGAGGCCGATGTATTGAATCTCGACGCAATTTGAGTGTTCCATCGTCACTACAAGGCCCTGAACGTTACAATTAACTATCATTTTTGCGTCGGATTCGAAAATCTAGACTCACAGGAGAAGGACCATGTGGTGCCCGAGGCAGCAATAGATCCTTGGAGACAAGTCGGCTGGAGGCCGATGTATTGAATCTCCACGCAATTTGAGTGTTCCATCGTCATTAGGAGGCCCTGAACGTTACAATTAACTATGATTTTTGCGTCGGATTCGAAAATCTAGACTTACAAGAGAACGACCATGAGGTGCCTGAGACTGCAATATCCTCTTGGATACAAGTCGACTGGAGGTCGATGTATTGAATCTCGACGCAATTTGAGTCTTCTATCGTCATTAGGAGGCGCTGAACGTTACAATTCACTATCATTTTTGCGTCGGATTCGATAATCTAAACTCACAGGAGAACGACCATAAGGTGCCCGAGGCAGCAATAGACCCTTGGAGACAAGTCGGCTGGAGGCCGATGTATTGAATCACGACGCAATTTGAGTGTTCCATCGGCATTAGGAGGCCCTGAACGTTACAATTAACTATAATTTTTGCGTCGGATTCGAAAATCTAGACTCACCGGAGACGGACCATGTGGTGCCCGAGGCAGCGATATCCCCTTGGAGACAAGTCGGCTGGAGGCCGATGTATTGAATCTCGACGCAATTTGAGAGTTCCATTGTCATTAGGAGGCCCTGAACGTTAGAATTCACTATCATTTTTGCGTCGGATTCGAAAATCTAGACTCACAGGAGAAGGACCATGTGGTGCCCGAGGCAGCAACAGACCCTTTTAGACAAGTCGGCTGGAGGCCGATGTATTGAATCTCGACGCAATTTGAGTGTTCCATCGGCATTAGGAGGCCCTGAACGTTACAATTAACTATCATTTTTGCGTCGGATTCGAAAATCTAGACTCACAGGAGAACGACCATAAGGTGCCCGAGGCAGCAACAGACCCTTGGACACAAGTCGGCTGGAGGCCGATGTATTGAATCTCGACGCAATTTGAGTGTTCCATCGTCATTAGGAGGCCCTAAACGTTACAATTCACTATCATTTTTGCGTCGGATTCGAAAATCTACTCACAGGAGAAGGACCATGTGGTGCCGGAGGCAGCAATAGACCCTTGGAGACAAGTCGGCTGGAGGCCGATGTATTGAATCTCGACGCAATTTGAGTGTTCCATCGTCATTAGGAGGCCCTAAAAGTTACAATTCACTATCATTTTTGCGTCGGATTCGAAAATCTAGACTCGCAGGAGAAGGACCATGTGGAGCCCGAGGCAGCAATATCCTCTTGGATACAAGTCGACTGGAGGTCGATGTATTGAATCTCGACGCAATTTGAGTCTTCTATCGTCATTAGGAGGCGCTGAACGTTACAATTCACTATCATTTTTGCGTCATATTCGATAATCTAAACTCACAGGAGAACGACCATAAGGTGCCGAGGCAGCAACAGACCCTTGGAGACAAGTCGGCTGGAGGCCGATGTATTGAATCTCGACGCAATTTGAGTGTTCCATCGTCATTAGGAGGCCCTGAACGTTACAATTAACTATCATTTTTGCGTCGGATTCGAAAATCTAGACTCACAGGAGAAGGACCATGTGGTGCCCGAGGCAGCAATAGACCCTTGGAGACACGTCGGCTGCAGGCCGATGTATTGAATCTTGACGCAATTTGAGTGTTCCATCGTCATTACAAGGCCCTGAACGGTACAATTAACTTTCATTTTTGCGTCGGATTCGAAAATCTAGACTCACAGGAGAACGACCATAAGGTGCCCGAGGCAGCAATAGACCCTTGGAGACAAGTCGGCTGGTGGCCGATGTATTGAATCTCGACGAAATTTGAGTGTTCCATCGGCATTAGGAGGCCCTGAACGTTACAATTAACTATCATTTTTGCGTCGGATTCGAAAATCTAGACTCACCGGAGACGGACCATGTGGTGCCCGAGGCAGCGATATCCCCTTGGAGACAAGTCTTCTGGAGGCCGATGTATTGAATCTCGACGCAATTTGAGTGTTCCATCGTCATTAGGAGGCCCTGAACGTTACAATTCACTATCATTTTTGCGTCGGATTCGAAAATCTACTCACAGGAGAAGGACCATGTGGTGCCCGAGGCAGCAACAGACCCTTTTAGACAAGTCGGCTGGAGGCCGATGTATTGATTCTCGACGCAATTTGAGTGTTCCATCGGCATTAGGAGGCCCTGAACGTTACAATTAACTATCATTTTTGCGTCGGATTCGAAAATCTAGACTCACCGGAGACGGACCATGTGGTGCCCGAGGCAGCGATATCGCCTTGGAGACAAGTCGGCTGGAGGCCGATGTATTGGATCTCGACGCAATTTGGGTGTTCCATCGGCATTAGGAGGCCCTGAACGTTACAATTAACTATCATTTTTGCGTTGGATTCGATAATCTAAACTCACAGGAGACCGACCATAAGGTGCCGAGGCAGCAACAGACCCTTGGAGACAAGTCGGCTGGAGGCCGATGTATTGAATCTCGACGCAATTTGAGTGTTCCATCGTCATTAGGAGGCCCTGAACGTTACAATTAACTATCATTTTTGCGTCGGATTCGAAAATCTATACTCACAGGAGAAGGACCATGTGTTGCCCGAGGCAGCAATAGACCCTTGGAGATAAGTCGGCTGCAGGCCGATGTATTGAATCTTGACGCAATTTGAGTGTTCCATCGTCATTACAAGGCCCTGAACGTTACAATTAACTTTCATTTTTGCGTCGGATTCGAAAATCTAGACTCACAGGAGAACGACCATAAGGTGCCCGAGGCAGCAATAGACCCTTGGAGACAAGTCGGCTGGAGGCCGATGTATTGAATCTCGACGAAATTTGAGTGTTCCATCGGCATTAGGAGGCCCTGAACGTTACAATTAACTATCATTTTTGCGTCGGATTCGAAAATCTAGACTCACCGGAGACGGACCATGTGGTGCCCGAGGCAGCGATATCCCCTTGGAGACAAGTCGGCTGGAGGCCGATGTATTGAGTCTCGACGCAATTTGAGTGTTCCATCGGCATTAGGAGGCCCTGAACGTTACAATTAACTATAATTTTTGCGTCGGATTCGAAAATCTAGACTCACCGGAGACGGACATGTGGTGCCCGAGGCAGCGATATCCCCTTGGAGACAAGTCGGCTGGAGGCCGATGTATTGAATCTCGACGCAATTTGAGTGTTCCATCGGCATTAGGAGGCCCTGAACGTTACAATTAACTATCATTTTTGCGTCGGATTCGAAAATCTAGACTCACAGGAGAACGACCATAAGGTGCCCGAGGCAGCAACAGACCCTTGGACACAAGTCGGCTGGAGGCCGATGTATTGAATCTCGACGCAATTTGAGTGTTCCATCGTCACTACAAGGCCCTGAACGTTACAATTAACTATCATTTTTGCGTCGGATTCGAAAATCTACTCACAGGAGAAGGACCATGTGGTGCCGAAGGCAGCAATAGACCCTTGGAGACAAGTCGGCTGGAGGCCGATGTATTGAATCTCGACGCAATTTGAGTGTTCCATCGGCATTAGGAGGCCCTGAACATTACAATTAACTATAATTTTTGCGTCGGATTCGAAAATCTAGACTCACCGGAGACGGACCATGTGGTGCCCGAGGCAGCGACATCCCCTTGGAGACAAGTCGGCTGGAGGCCGATGTATTGAATCTCGACGCAATTTGAGAGTTCCATCGTCATTAGGAGGCCCTGAACGTTACAATTCACTATCATTTTTGCGTCGGATTCGAAAATCTAGACTCACAGGAGAAGGACCATGTGGTGCCCGAGGCAGCAACAGACCCTTTTAGACAAGTCGGCTGGAGGCCGATGTATTGAATCTCGACGCAATTTGAGTGTTCCATCGGCATTAGGAGGCCCTGAACGTTACAATTAACTATCATTTTTCCGTCGGATTCGAAAATCTAGACTCACAGGAGAACGACCATAAGGTGCCCGAGGCAGCAACAGACCCTTGGACACAAGTCGGCTGGAGGCCGATGTATTGAATCTCGACGCAATTTGAGTGTTCCATCGTCATTACAAGGCCCTGAACGGTACAATTAACTTTCATTTTTGCGTCGGATTCGAAAATCTAGACTCACAGGAGAACGACCATAAGGTGCCCGAGGCAGCAACAGACACTTGGAGACAAGTCGGCTGCAGGCCGATGTAATGAATCTCGACGAAATTTGAGTGTTCCATCGGCATTAGGAGGCCCTGAACGTTACAATTAACTATCATTTTTGCGTCGGATTCGAAAATCTAGACTCACCGGAGACGGACCATGTGGTGCCCGAGGCAGCGATATCCCCTTGGAGACAAATCGGCTGGAGGCCGATGTATTGAATCTCGACGCAATTTGAGAGTTCCATCGTCATTAGGAGGCCCTGAACGTTACAATTCACTATCATTTTTGCGTCGGATTCGAAAATCTAGACTCACAGGAGAAGGACCATGTGGTGCCCGAGGCAGAAACAGACCCTTTTAGACAAGTCGGCTGGAGGCCGATGTATTGAATCTCGACGCAATTTGAGTGTTCCATCGGCATTAGGAGGCCCTGAACGTTACAATTAACTATCATTTTTGCGTCGGATTCGAAAATCTAGACTCACCGGAGACGGACCATGTGGTGCCCGAGGCAGCGATATCGCCTTGGAGACAAGTCGGCTGGAGGCCGATGTATTGGATCTCGACGCAATTTGAGTGTTCCGTCGGCATTAGGAGGCCCTGAACGTTACAATTAACTATCATTTTTGCGTCGGATTCGAAAATCTAGACTCACAGGAGAAGGACCATGTGGTGCCGGAGGCAGCAATAGACCCTTGGAGACAAGTCGGCTGGAGGCCGATGTATTGAATCTCGACGCAATTTGAGTGTTCCATCGTCATTAGGAGGCCCTAAACGTTACAATTCACTATCATTTTTGCGTCGGATTCGAAAATCTAGACTCGCAGGAGAAGGACCATGTGGTTTCCGAGGCAGCAATATCCTCTTGGATACAAGTCGACTGGAGGTCGATGTATTGAATCTCGACGCCATTTGAGTCTTCTATCGTCATTAGGAGGCGCTGAACGTTACAATTCACTATCATTTTTGCGTCATATTCGATAATCTAAACTCACAGGAGAACGACCATAAGGTGCCGAGGCAGCAACAGACCCTTGGAAACAAGTCGGCTGGAGGCCGATGTATTGAATCTCGACGCAATTTGAGTGTTCCATCGTCATTAGGAGGCCCTGAACGTTACAATTAACTATCATTTTTTCGTCGGATTCGAAAATCTAGACTCACAGGAGAAGGACCATGTGGTGCCCGAGGCAGCAATAGACCCTTGGAGACAAGTCGGCTGGAGGCCGATGTATTGAATCTCGACGAAATTTGAGTGTTCCATCGGCATTAGGAGGCCCTGAACGTTACAATTAACTGTCATTTTTGCGTCGGATTCGAAAATCTAGACTCACCGGAGACGGACCATGTGGTGCCCGAGGCAGCGATATCCCCTTGGAGACAAGTCTGCTGGAGGCCGATGTATTGAATCTCGACGCAATTTGAGAGTTCCATCGTCATTAGGAGGCCCTGAACGTTACAATTCACTATCATTTTTGCGTCGGATTCGAAAATCTAGACTCACAGGAGAAGGACCATGTGGTGCCCGAGGCAGCGACAGACCCTTTTAGACAAGTCGGCTGGAGGCCGATGTATTGAATCTCGACGCAATTTGAGTGTTCCATCGGCTTTAGGAGGCCCTGAACGTTACAATTAACTATCATTTTTGCGTCGGATTCGAAAATCTAGACTCACCGGAGACGGACCATGTGGTGCCCGAGGCAGCGATATCCCCTTGGAGACAAGTCGGCTGGAGGCCGATGTATTGGATCTCGACGCAATTTGAGTGTTCCATCGGCATTAGGAGGCCCTGAACGTTACAATTCACTATCATTTTTGCGTCGGATTCGAAAATCTAGACTCACAGGAGAAGGACCATGTGGTGCCCGAGGCAGCAACAGACCCTTTTAGACAAGTCGGCTGGAGGCCGATGTATTGAATCTCGACGCAATTTGAGTGTTCCATCGGCATTAGGAGGCCCTGAACGTTACAATTAACTATCATTTTTGCGTCGGATTCGAAAATCTAGACTTACAAGAGAACGACCATAAGGTGCCCGAGGCAGCAATAGACCCTTGGAGACAAGTCGGCTGGAGGACGATGTATTGAATCTCGACGCAATTTGAGAGTTCCATCGGCATTACGAGGCCCTGAACGTTACAATTAACAATCATTTTTGCGTCGGATTCGAAAATCTAGACTCACAGGAGAACGACCATAAGGTGCCCGAGGCAGCAACAGACCCTTGGAGACAAGTCGGCTGCAGGCCGATGTATTGAATCTCGACGCAATTTGAGTGTTCCATCGTCACTACAAGGCCCTGAACGTTACAATTAACTATCATTTTTGCGTCGGATTCGAAAATCTACTCACAGGAGAAGGACCATGTGGTGCCGGAGGCAGCAATAGACCCTTGGAGACAAGTCGGCTGGAGGCCGATGTATTGAATCTCGACGCAATTTGAGTGTTCCATCGTCATTAGGAGGCCCTAAACGTTACAATTCACTATCATTTTTGCGTCGGATTCGAAAATCTAGACTCGCAGGAGAAGGACCATGTGGTGCCCGAGGCAGCAATATCCTCTTGGATACAAGTCGACTGGAGGTCGATGTATTGAATCTCGACGCCATTTGAGTCTTCTATCGTCATTAGGAGGCGCTGAACGTTACAATTCACTATCATTTTTGCGTCATATTCGATAATCTAAACTCACAGGAGAACGACCATAAGGTGCCGAGGCAGCAACAGACCCTTGGAAACAAGTCGGCTGGAGGCCGATGTATTGGATCTCGACGCAATTTGAGTGTTCCATCGTCATTAGGAGGCCCTGAACGTTACAATTAACTATCATTTTTTCGTCGGATTCGAAAATCTAGACTCACAGGAGAAGGACCATGTGGTGCCCGAGGCAGCAATAGACCCTTGGAGACAAGTCGGCTGGAGGCCGATGTATTGAATCTCGACGAAATTTGAGTGTTCCATCGGCATTAGGAGGCCCTGAACGTTACAATTAACTGTCATTTTTGCGTCGGATTCGAAAATCTAGACTCACCGGAGACGGACCATGTGGTGCCCGAGGCAGCGATATCCCCTTGGAGACAAGTCTGCTGGAGGCCGATGTATTGAATCTCGACGCAATTTGAGAGTTCCATCGTCATTAGGAGGCCCTGAACGTTACAATTCACTATCATTTTTGCGTCGGATTCGAAAATCTAGACTCACAGGAGAAGGACCATGTGGTGCCCGAGGCAGCGACAGACCCTTTTAGACAAGTCGGCTGGAGGCCGATGTATTGAATCTCGACGCAATTTGAGTGTTCCATCGGCTTTAGGAGGCCCTGAACGTTACAATTAACTATCATTTTTGCGTCGGATTCGAAAATCTAGACTCACCGGAGACGGACCATGTGGTGCCCGAGGCAGCGATATCCCCTTGGAGACAAGTCGGCTGGAGGCCGATGTATTGGATCTCGACGCAATTTGAGTGTTCCATCGGCATTAGGAGGCCCTGAACGTTACAATTCACTATCATTTTTGCGTCGGATTCGAAAATCTAGACTCACAGGAGAAGGACCATGTGGTGCCCGAGGCAGCAACAGACCCTTTTAGACAAGTCGGCTGGAGGCCGATGTATTGAATCTCGACGCAATTTGAGTGTTCCATCGGCATTAGGAGGCCCTGAACGTTACAATTAACTATCATTTTTGCGTCGGATTCGAAAATCTAGACTTACAAGAGAACGACCATAAGGTGCCCGAGGCAGCAATAGACCCTTGGAGACAAGTCGGCTGGAGGACGATGTATTGAATCTCGACGCAATTTGAGAGTTCCATCGGCATTACGAGGCCCTGAACGTTACAATTAACAATCGTTTTTGCGTCGGATTCGAAAATCTAGACTCACAGGAGAACGACCATAAGGTGCCCGAGGCAGCAATAGACCCTTGGAGACAAGTCGGCTGGAGGACGATGTATTGAATCTCGACGCAATTTGAGTGTTCCATCGTCATTAGGAGGCCCTGAACGTTACAATTAACTATCATTTTTGCGTCGGATTGGAAAATCTAGACTCACAGGAGAAGGACCATGTGGTGCCCGAGGCAGCAATAGACCCTTGGAGATAAGTCGGCTGCAGGCCGATGTATTGAATCTTGACGCAATTTGAGTGTTCCATCGTCATTACAAGGCCCTGAACGTTACAATTAACTTTCATTTTTGCGTCGGATTCGAAAATCTAGACTCACTGGAGAACGACCATAAGGTGCCCGAGGCAGCAATAGACCCTTGGAGACAAGTCGGCTGGAGGCCGATGTATTGAATCTCGACGAAATTTGAGTGTTCCATCGGCATTAGGAGGCCCTGAACGTTACAATTAACTATCATTTTTGCGTCGGATTCGAAAATCTAGACTCACCGGAGACGGACCATGTGGTGCCCGAGGCAGCGATATCCCCTTGGAGACAAGTCGGCTGGAGGCCGATGTATTGAATCTCGACGCAATTTGAGAGTTCCATCGTCATTAGGAGGCCCTGAACGTTACAATTCACTATCATTTTTCCGTCGGATTCGAAAATCTAGACTCACAGGAGATGGACCATGTGGTGCCCGAGGCAGAAACAGACCCTTTTAGACAAGTCGGCTGGACGCCGATGTATTGAATCTCGACGCAATTTGAGTGTTCCATCGGCATTAGGAGGCCCTGAACGTTTCAATTAACTATCATTTTTGCGTCGGATTCGAAAATCTAGACTCACCGGAGACGTACCATGTGGTGCCCGAGGCAGCGATATCGCCTTGGAGACAAGTCGGCTGGAGGCCGATGTATTGGATCTCGACGCAATTTGAGTGTTCCGTCGGCATTAGGAGGCCCTGAACGTTACAATTAACTATCATTTTTGCGTCGGATCCGAAAATCTAGACTCACAGGAGAAGGACCATGTGGTGCCCGAGGCAGCAATAGACCCTTGGAGATAAGTCGGCTGCAGGCCGATGTATTGAATCTTGACGCAATTTGAGTATTCCATCGTCATTACAAGGCCCTGAACGTTACAATTAACTTTCATTTTTGCGTCGGATTCGAAAATCTAGACTCACAGGAGAACGACCATAAGGTGCCCGAGGCAGCAATAGACCCTTGGAGACAAGTCGGCTGGAGGCCGATGTATTGAATCTCGACGCAATTTGAGTGTTCCATCGGCATTAGGAGGCCCTGAACGTTACAATTAACTATAATTTTTGCGTCGGATTCGAAAATCTAGACTCACCGGAGACGGACCATGTGGTGCCCGAGGCAGCGATATCCCCTTGGAGACAAGTCGGCTGGAGGCCGATGTATTGAATCTCGACGCAATTTGAGTGTTCCATCGTCATTAGGAGGCCCTGAACGTTACAATTAACTCTTTGATGCACAGATTTTATGTTTAATTAATTTTTTAATAAAACATGCATTTTCTATGTCTGGTGGGGTTGCTAATAAAGGAAAACATGAATTAAAATTTTTTATTGTATTGATTTTGGTTTTAGATGGTGGTATATATAATATACCACCATGCCACTTAGGGCCGTACCTAAAGTTTTTGAGATATCTTGGTTTGTGCTTGTAACTCACCTTTAAATTCTACTCTAAGCAGTAATAATTAGTATAATTAATGTAAAATAATTTTATTTCTGGCAATTGGTCATTTACAATACAAAATCAAATTACAAACCTTACAAATAAAATATGTTTCTTATTCCTTTTTGTGAAAATCTTGAAAGCACCTTTTTGTTTTGCTAAGGCACAAAGGCACTTTGCATTCAGCGCACATCCAGAAAGTGCGCACTTGCTTCTTTTTTGTACTGCATTTCGCACAACGTCTGGCGGTAGTACGCTCTGGCTGGTGGGATGAATTGTCGAGACGCTGGCGTGAGGAAACATATGGCTTGTTTTTCTTTACGTGGACTTGACTCTCATGAAGTCTAGATGGCCTCAATGGTGTTTTCTGGGTTACTAAGCTTTGCAGGATACTCATCCTGAAGACTTTGGCAGTCATTTTTTCTCTATCGCCTAGTTCCTTCCAAATTATATAGCTGTTGACGATACTGACATCAAGCAGGTGAAAGAATATTCGGTGCCACCACTTTTTACTTCTCCGGCTTATTTCATATGATTTTTTCAGTTGGTCGAACTTGTCGACATTGTTCATGTGTGCATTGTAATCCATCACTGCTTGAGGACAAGGTAGCTCTATGCGTGAACCATCTCTTTCACGGCGAGTCACTGTAGTAACTTCAGGACTGTGAAAATTTGAAAGGAGATGAACAGCTCTCTTATCTTTCCACTTCAAGTAGAGGATGCCACAGTTGCTGACCCTCCAGTCAAATTCACCTCTGCTTAATTCTTTGTCTGTTTTTAATTTGGGTAAATGTTTCCTTGTTGGTTGAACTGTCCCACAGGCATATATGTTTCTCTGCTGTAAACCAGCCAACAAGTTATAGCTATTGAAATAGTTGTCGAAATAAAGATAATGGCCTTTATTTACGAGTTCAGAGGACAAACTCAGCACTACATGCTCCCCAAGGCCTGTTTGCACTGTGTCACCTACTTTTCCGGTGTAAATATCAAATTTCAAGTTGTAAGAGGTCTTGTCACACAGCATCCACACTTTGTAACCACGCTTTATGGGTTTATCTCTCATGTATTGTTTCATACTGTTGCGGCCTTTGAATTTGATCATTGACTCATCAATTGCTAGGTGTTTGCTGGGTTGGTAACACTTGGAAAAAGATTCAGATAGTATCTTGATCACTGGTCGCAGCTTGTACAGTTTGTCATAACCTGGGTGTCCTTTTTCTGGATGCAATGTGTTATCATTCAGATGAATGTTCCTCAGTAACCATCCAAACCGATTTACTGCCATCAGAGATGCAATATAACGATCATGAAGTTCTGGGGCATTAGACCAGTAGTCTCTGTATGCTGGCATACGCTTTATACCCATCAAAATGTTGATTCCCAGGAAAGTTCGTATTTCATTGTCAGTTGTTGGAGTGAAAGACTTGCCAGATTGCGTCGCATATAAATTTGTTTGGAAAACGATTAGCTGAACTAGCTCTTTTGGAAATATTTTTTCGAATATATCGATAGGTTCTGGATCATCAATGTCCCTAATAAAAGCACTTGGTCCTGATTCACTGTCGAACTGCATTCCTGAGGTAGCATTGAATTGTTGTCCCCAAGTTGGCGCTGTGTCAGCAGCGCGTTTTGGCGGAGTGGACTCACTTTCTTCCTCGCTCTCTGAAACTTCGCCTTCAGACGACACAATAGCCTCCGCAACAATGCTTGCTTCATAATCAGATTCGTCATCTGTGGTGTCAACAGTGGAATCCTCGTCTGATGGAATTTCACACAATAATCGTTCGATTTCTTCATCTCGTAAGCCTCTTCTTGACATTTTCATTT
The DNA here is from genome assembly GCF_021461395.2 of Schistocerca americana. Taxonomy (NCBI): domain Eukaryota; kingdom Metazoa; phylum Arthropoda; class Insecta; order Orthoptera; family Acrididae; genus Schistocerca; species Schistocerca americana. The sequence continues at coordinate 775,823,376 of NC_060123.1, forward strand.
TCAAACAACAGCCTGAATCCAAGTAAAGAATACGTAAGCAAAACAAAATGGAGAAAGAGCTAAAATAAGTCACAACACAATTAAAAACTAAACTTTGTAGCGGAGGATTTCGAATTTTATACTAGGAAACGAAATGCAATAGAATACTGCTACATGCACGGTGGTACAAATAATATACCACCAAAATAAATTGTATATAAATAACGGAAGATTGTGCATATGAATGTATACATGGGTTCATACCGTAGCTGTGACGTCCAAGATATGGAAAAAACACAGGCGCAACAAGAAATTCGTTATAAACCACTATTCACACGCAAAAACCATGCACAACTCAGCACGCAGCTTTCACAGTTGTAATCTATGCAATTCTTGGCGGGAACTGATTCCTTATAGGCAGTGAGTGCCATCTGTCTGATAAGTAGAGAACTAGGTGAGCATATTAGAGTGGTGGTCGTGCAGTTAAACCACTGTGCAAAGAGCCAAGAAAATTTTCAAAAGGTGGTATACTATGTATACCACCGTGCTCCAAAGAGTTAACTATCATTTTTGCGTCGGATTCGAAAATCTAGACTCACCGGAGACGGACCATGTGGTGCCCGAGGCAGCGATATCGCCTTGGACACAAGTCGGCTGGAGGCCGATGTATTGGATCTCGACGCAATTTGAGTGTTCCATCGGCATTAGGAGGCCCTGAACGTTACAATTAACTATCATTTTTGCGTCGGATTCGAAAATCTAGACTCACCGGAGACGGACCATGTGGTGCCCGAGGCAGCGATATCGCCTTGGAGACAAGTCGGCTGGAGGCCGATGTATTGGATCTCGACGCAATTTGAGTGTTCCATCGGCATTAGGTGGCCCTGAACGTTACAATTAACTATCATTTTTGCGTCGGATTCGATAATCTAAACTCACAGGAGACCGACCATAAGGTGCCGAGGCAGCAACAGACCCTTGGAGACAAGTCGGCTGGAGGCCGATGTATTGAATCTCGACGAAATTTGAGTGTTCCATCGGCATTAGGAGGCCCTGAACGTTACAATTAACTATAATTTTTGCGTCGGATTCGAAAATCTAGACGCACCGGAGACGGACCATGTGGTGCCCGAGGCAGCGATATCCCCTTGGAGACAAGTCGGCTGGAGGCCGATGTATTGAATCTCGACGCAATTTGAGAGTTCCATCGTCATTAGGAGGCCCTGAACGTTACAATTAACTTTCATTTTTGCGTCGGATTCGAAAATCTAGACTCACAGGAGAACGACCATAAGGTGCCCGAGGCAGCAATAGACCCTTGGAGACAAGTCGGCTGGAGGCCGATGTATTGAATCTCGACGCAATTTGAGTGTTCCATCGGCATTAGGAGGCCCTAAACCTTACAATTAACTATAATTTTTGCGTCGGATTCGAAAATCTAGACTCACCGGAGACGGACATGTGGTGCCCGAGGCAGCGATATCCCCTTGGAGACAAGTCGGCTGGAGGCCGATGTATTGAATCTCGACGCAATTAGAGAGTTCCATCGTCATTAGGAGGCCCTGAACGTTACAATTCACTATTATTTTTGCTTCGGATTCGAAAATCTAGACTCACAGGAGAAGGACCATGTGGTGCCCGAGGCAGCAACAGACCCTTTTAGAAAAGTCGGCTGGAGGCCGATGTATTGAATCTCGACGCAATTTGAGTGTTCCATCGGCATTAGGAGGCCCTGAACGTTACAATTAACTATCATTTTTGCGTCGGATTCGAAAATCTAGACTCACCGGAGACGGACCATGTGGTGCCCGAGGCAGCGATATCCCCTTGGAGACAAGTCGGCTGGAGGCCGATGTATTGGATCTCGACGCAATTTGAGTGTTCCATCGGCATTAGGAGGCCCTAAACGTTACAATTCACTATCATTTTTGCGTCGGATTCGAAAATCTAGACTCACAGGAGAAGGACCATGTGGTGCCCGAGGCAGCAACAGACACTTGGAGACAAGTCGGCTGCAGGCCGATGTATTGAATCTCGACGCAATTTGAGTGTTCCATCGTCACTACAAGGCCCTGAACGTTACAATTAACTATCATTTTTGCGTCGGATTCGAAAATCTACTCACAGGAGAAGGACCATGTGGTGCCGGAGGCAGCAATAGACCCTTGGAGACAAGTCGGCTGGAGGCCGATGTATTGAATCTCGACGCAATTTGAGTGTTCCATCGGCATTAGGAGGCCCTAAACGTTACAATTCACTATCATTTTTGCGTCGGATTCGAAAATCTAGACTCACAGGAGAAGGACCATGGGGTGCCCGAGGCAGCAACAGATTCTTGGAGACAAGTCGGCTGCAGGCCGATGTATTGAATCTCGACGCAATTTGAGTGTTCCATCGTCACTACAAGGCCCTGAACGTTACAATTAACTATCATTTTTGCGTCGGATTCGAAAATCTAGACTCACAGGAGAAGGACCATCTGGTGCCCGAGGCAGCAACAGACCCTTTTAGACAAGTCGGCTGGAGGCCGATGTATTGAATCTCGACGCAATTTGAGTGTTCCATCGGCATTAGGAGGCCCTGAACGTTACAATTAACTATCATTTTTGCGTCGGATTCGAAAATCTAGACTCACCGGAGACGGACCATGTGGTGCCCGAGGCAGCGATATCCCTTTGGAGACAAGTCGGCTGGAGGCCGATGTATTGGATCTCGACGCAATTTGAGTGTTCCATCGGCATAAGGAGGCCCCTAACGTTACAATTCACTATCATTTTTGCGTCGGATTCGAAAATCTAGACTCACAGGAGAACGACCATAAGGTGCCCGAGGCAGCAACAGACCCTTGGAGACAAGTCGGCTGGCGGCCGATGTATTGAATCTCGACGCAATTTGAGTGTTCCATCGGCATTAGGAGGCCCTGAACGTTACAATTAACTATAATTTTTGCGTCGGATTCGAAAATCTAGACTCACCGGAGACGGACATGTGGTGCCCGAGGCAGCGATATCCCCTTGGAGACAAGTCGGCTGGAGGCCGATGTATTGAATCTCGACGCAATTTGAGAGTTCCATCGTCATTAGGAGGCCCTGAACGTTACAATTCACTATTATTTTTGCGTCGGATTCGAAAATCTAGACTCACAGGAGAAGGAACATGTGGTGCCCGAGGCAGCAACAGACCCTTTTAGACAAGTCGGCTGGAGGCCGATGTATTGAATCTCGACGCAATTTGAGTGTTCCATCGGCATTAGGAGGCCCTGAACGTACAATTAACTATCATTTTTGCGTCGGATTCGAAAATCTAGACTCACCGGAGACGGACCATGTGGTGCCCGAGGCAGCGATATCCCCTTGGAGACAAGTCGGCTGGAGGCCGATGTATTGAATCTCGACGCAATTTGAGTGTTCCATCGGCATTAGGAGGCCCTGAACGTTACAATTAACTATAATTTTTGCGTCGGATTCGAAAATCTAGACTCACCGGAGACGGACCATGTGGTGCCCGAGGCAGCGATATCCCCTTGGAGACAAGTCGGCTGGAGGCCGATGTATTGAATCTCGACGCAATTTGAGAGTTCCATCGTCATTAGGAGGCCCTGAACGTTACAATTCACTATCATTTTTCCGTCGGATTCGAAAATCTAGACTCACAGGAGAAGGACCATGTGGTGCCCGAGGCAGCAACAGACCCTTTTAGACAAGTCGGCTGGAGGCCGATGTATTGAATCTCGACGCAATGTGAGTGTTCCATCGGCATTAGGAGGCCCTGAACGTACAATTAACTATCATTTTTGCGTCGGATTCGAAAATCTAGACTCACCGGAGACGGACCATGTGGTGCCCGAGGCAGCGATATCCCCTTGGAGACAAGTCGGCTGGAGGCCGATGTATTGGATCTCGACGCAATTTGAGTGTTCCATCGGCATTAGGAGGCCCTGAACGTTACAATTAACTATCATTTTTGCGTCGGATTCGAAAATCTAGACTCACAGGAGAACGACCATAAGGTGCCCGAGGCAGCAACAGACCCTTGGACACAAGTCGGCTGGAGGCCGATGTATTGAATCTCGACGCAATTTGAGTGTTCCATCGTCGTTAGGAGGCCCTGAACGTTACAATTAACTATCATTTTTGCGTCGGATTCGAAAATCTACTCACAGGAGAAGGACCATGTGGTGCCGGAGGCAGCAATAGACCCTTGGAGACAAGTCGGCTGGAGGCCGATGTATTGAATCTCGACGCAATTTGAGTGTTCCATCGGCATTAGGAGGCCCTGAACGTTACAATTAACTATAATTTTTGCGTCGGATTCGAAAATCTAGACTCACCGGAGACGGACCATGTGGTGCCCGAGGCAGCGATATCCCCTTGGAGACAAGTCGGCTGGAGGCCGATGTATTGAATCTCGACGCAATTTGAGAGTTCCATCGTCATTAGGAGGCCCTGAACGTTACAATTCACTATCATTTTTGCGTCGGATTCGAAAATCTAGACTCACAGGAGAAGGACCATGTGGTGCCCGAGGCAGCAACAGACCCTTTTAGACAAGTCGGCTGGAGGCCGATGTATTGAATCTCGACGCAATTTGAGTGTTCCATCGGCATTAGGAGGCCCTGAACGTTACAATTAACTATCATTTTTGCGTCGGATTCGAAAATCTAGACTCACAGGAGAACGACCATAAGGTGCCCGAGGCAGCAACATACCCTTGGACACAAGTCGGCTGGAGGCCGATGTATTGAATCTCGACGCAATTTGAGTGTTCCATCGTCATTAGGAGGCCCTAAACGTTACAATTCACTATCATTTTTGCGTCGGATTCGAAAATCTAGACTCACAGGAGAAGGACCATGTGGTGCCCGAGGCAGCAACAGACACTTGGAGACAAGTCGGCTGCAGGCCGATGTATTGAATCTCGACGCAATTTGAGTGTTCCATCGTCACTACAAGGCCCTGAACGTTACAATTAACTATCATTTTTGCGTCGGATTCGAAAATCTACTCACAGGAGAAGGACCATGTGGTGCCGGAGGCAGCAATAGACCCTTGGAGACAAGTCGGCTGGAGGCCGATGTATTGAATCTCGACGCAATTTGAGTGTTCCATCGGCATTAGGAGGCCCTGAACGTTACAATTAACTATCATTTTTGCGTCGGATTCGATAATCTAAACTCACAGGAGACCGACCATAAGGTGCCGAGGCAGCAACAGACCCTTGGAGACAAGTCGGCTGGAGGCCGATGTATTGAATCTCGACGCAATTTGAGTGTTCCATCGTCATTAGGAGGCCCTGAACGTTACAATTAACTATCATTTTTGCGTCGGATTGGAAAATCTAGACTCACAGGAGAAGGACCATGTGGTGCCCGAGGCAGCAATAGACCCTTGGAGATAAGTCGGCTGCAGGCCGATGTATTGAATCTTGACGCAATTTGAGTGTTCCATCGTCATTACAAGGCCCTGAACGTTACAATTAACTTTCATTTTTGCGTCGGATTCGAAAATCTAGACTCACTGGAGAACGACCATAAGGTGCCCGGGGCAGCAATAGACCCTTGGAGACAAGTCGGCTGGAGGCCGATGTATTGAATCTCGACGCAATTTGAGTGTTCCATCGGCATTAGGAGGCCCTGAACGTTACAATTAACTATCATTTTTGCGTCGGATTGGAAAATCTAGACTCACAGGAGAAGGACCATGTGGTGCCCGAGGCAGCAATAGACCCTTGGAGATAAGTCGGCTGCAGGCCGATGTATTGAATCTTGACGCAATTTGAGTGTTCCATCGTCATTACAAGGCCCTGAACGTTACAATTAACTTTCATTTTTGCGTCGGATTCGAAAATCTAGACTCACAGGAGAAGGACCATGTGGTGCCCGAGGCAGCAACAGACCCTTGGAGACAAGTCGGCTGCAGGCTGATGTATTGAATCTCGACGCAATTTGAGTGTTCCATCGTCACTACAAGGCCCTGAACGTTACAATTAACTATCATTTTTGCGTCGGATTCGAAAATCTACTCACAGGAGAAGGACCATGTGGTGCCGGAGGCAGCAATAGACCCTTGGAGACAAGTCGGCTGGAGGCCGATGTATTGAATCTCGACGCAATTTGAGTGTTCCATCGGCATTAGGAGGCCCTGAACGTTACAATTAACTATAATTTTTGCGTCGGATTCGAAAATCTAGACTCACCGGAGACGGACCATGTGGTGCCCGAGGCAGCGATATCCCCTTGGAGACAAGTCGGCTGGAGGCCGATGTATTGAATCTCGACGCAATTTGAGAGTTCCATCGTCATTAGGAGGCCCTGAACGTTACAATTCACTATCATTTTTGCGTCGGATTCGAAAATCTAGACTCACAGGAGAAGGACCATGTGGTGCCCGAGGCAGCAACAGACCCTTTTAGACAAGTCGGCTGGAGGCCGATGTATTGAATCTCGACGCAATTTGAGTGTTCCATCGGCATTAGGAGGCCCTGAACGTTACAATTAACTATCATTTTTGCGTCGGATTCGAAAATCTAGACTCACAGGAGAACGACCATAAGGTGCCCGAGGCAGCAACATACCCTTGGACACAAGTCGGCTGGAGGCCGATGTATTGAATCTCGACGCAATTTGAGTGTTCCATCGTCATTAGGAGGCCCTAAACGTTACAATTCACTATCATTTTTGCGTCGGATTCGAAAATCTAGACTCACAGGAGAAGGACCATGTGGTGCCCGAGGCAGCAACAGACACTTGGAGACAAGTCGGCTGCAGGCCGATGTATTGAATCTCGACGCAATTTGAGTGTTCCATCGTCACTACAAGGCCCTGAACGTTACAATTAACTATCATTTTTGCGTCGGATTCGAAAATCTACTCACAGGAGAAGGACCATGTGGTGCCGGAGGCAGCAATAGACCCTTGGAGACAAGTCGGCTGGAGGCCGATGTATTGAATCTCGACGCAATTTGAGTGTTCCATCGTCATTAGGAGGCCCTAAACGTTACAATTAACTATCATTTTTGCGTCGGATTCGAAAATCTAGACTCACCGGAGACGGACCATGTGGTGCCCGAGGCAGCGATATCGCCTTGGAGACAAGTCGGCTGGAGGCCGATGTATTGGATCTCGACGCAATTTGAGTGTTCCATCGGCATTAGGAGGCCCTGAACGTTACAATTAACTATCATTTTTGCGTCGGATTCGATAATCTAAACTCACAGGAGACCGACCATAAGGTGCCGAGGCAGCAACAGACCCTTGGAGACAAGTCGGCTGGAGGCCGATGTATTGAATCTCGACGCAATTTGAGTGTTCCATCGTCATTAGGAGGCCCTGAACGTTACAATTAACTATCATTTTTGCGTCGGATTGGAAAATCTAGACTCACAGGAGAAGGACCATGTGGTGCCCGAGGCAGCAATAGACCCTTGGAGATAAGTCGGCTGCAGGCCGATGTATTGAATCTTGACGCAATTTGAGTGTTCCATCGTCATTACAAGGCCCTGAACGTTACAATTAACTTTCATTTTTGCGTCGGATTCGAAAATCTAGACTCACTGGAGAACGACCATAAGGTGCCCGGGGCAGCAATAGACCCTTGGAGACAAGTCGGCTGGAGGCCGATGTATTGAATCTCGACGAAATTTGAGTGTTCCATCGGCATTAGGAGGCCCTGAACGTTACAATTAACTATCATTTTTGCGTCGGATTCGAAAATCTAGACTCACCGGAGACGGACCATGTGGTGCCAGAGGCAGCGATATCCCCTTGGAGACAAGTCGGCTGGAGGCCGATGTATTGAATCTCGACGCAATTTGAGAGTTCCATCGTCATTAGGAGGCCCTGAACGTTACAATTCACTATCATTTTTCCGTCGGATTCGAAAATCTAGACTCACAGGAGATGGACCATGTGGTGCCCGAGGCAGAAACAGACCCTTTTAGACAAGTCGGCTGGACGCCGATGTATTGAATCTCGACGCAATTTGAGTGTTCCATCGGCATTAGGAGGCCCTGAACGTTACAATTAACTATCATTTTTGCGTCGGATTCGAAAATCTAGACTCACCGGAGACGTACCATGTGGTGCCCGAGGCAGCGATATCGCCTTGGAGACAAGTCGGCTGGAGGCCGATGTATTGGATCTCGACGCAATTTGAGTGTTCCGTCGGCATTAGGAGGCCCTGAACGTTACAATTAACTATCATTTTTGCGTCGGATCCGAAAATCTAGACTCACAGGAGAAGGACCATGTGGTGCCCGAGGCAGCAATAGACCCTTGGAGATAAGTCGGCTGCAGGCCGATGTATTGAATCTTGACGCAATTTGAGTATTCCATCGTCATTACAAGGCCCTGAACGTTACAATTAACTTTCATTTTTGCGTCGGATTCGAAAATCTAGACTCACAGGAGAACGACCATAAGGTGCCCGAGGCAGCAATAGACCCTTGGAGACAAGTCGGCTGGAGGCCGATGTATTGAATCTCGACGCAATTTGAGTGTTCCATCGGCATTAGGAGGCCCTGAACGTTACAATTAACTATAATTTTTGCGTCGGATTCGAAAATCTAGACTCACCGGAGACGGACCATGTGGTGCCCGAGGCAGCGATATCGCCTTGGAGACAAGTTGGCTGGAGGCCGATGTATTGAATCTCGACGCAATTTGAGAGTTCCATCGTCATTAGGAGGCCCTGAACGTTACAATTCACTATCATTTTTGCGTCGGATTCGAAAATCTAGACTCACAGGAGAAGGACCATGTGGTGCCCGAGGCAGCAACAGACCCTTTTAGACAAGTCGGCTGGAGGCCGATGTATTGAATCTCGACGCAATTTGAGTGTGCCATCGTCATTAGGAGGCCCTGAACGTTACAATTAACTATCATTTTTGCGTCGGATTCGAAAATCTAGACTCACCGGAGACGGACCATGTGGTGCCCGAGGCAGCGATATCGCCTTGGACACAAGTCGGTTGGAGGCCGATGTATTGGATCTCGACGCAATTTGAGTGTTCCATCGGCATTAGGAGGCCCTGAACGTTACAATTAACTATCATTTTTGCGTCGGATTCGAAAATCTAGACTCACCGGAGACGGACCATGTGGTGCCCGAGGCAGCGATATCGCCTTGGAGACAAGTCGGCTGGAGGCCGATGTATTGGATCTCGACGCAATTTGAGTGTTCCATCGGCATTAGGTGGCCCTGAACGTTACAATTAACTATCATTTTTGCGTCGGATTCGATAATCTAAACTCACAGGAGACCGACCATAAGGTGCCGAGGCAGCAACAGACCCTTGGAGACAAGTCGGCTGGAGGCCGATGTATTGAATCTCGACGAAATTTGAGTGTTCCATCGGCATTAGGAGGCCCTGAACGTTACAATTAACTATAATTTTTGCGTCGGATTCGAAAATCTAGACGCACCGGAGACGGACCATGTGGTGCCCGAGGCAGCGATATCCCCTTGGAGACAAGTCGGCTGGAGGCCGATGTATTGAATCTCGACGCAATTTGAGAGTTCCATCGTCATTAGGAGGCCCTGAACGTTACAATTAACTTTCATTTTTGCGTCGGATTCGAAAATCTAGACTCACAGGAGAACGACCATAAGGTGCCCGAGGCAGCAATGGACCCTTGGAGACAAGTCGGCTGGAGGCCGATGTATTGAATCTCGACGCAATTTGAGTGTTCCATCGGCATTAGGAGGCCCTAAACCTTACAATTAACTATAATTTTTGCGTCGGATTCGAAAATCTAGACTCACCGGAGACGGACATGTGGTGCCCGAGGCAGCGATATCCCCTTGGAGACAAGTCGGCTGGAGGCCGATGTATTGAATCTCGACGCAATTAGAGAGTTCCATCGTCATTAGGAGGCCCTGAACGTTACAATTCACTATTATTTTTGCTTCGGATTCGAAAATCTAGACTCACAGGAGAAGGACCATGTGGTGCCCGAGGCAGCAACAGACCCTTTTAGACAAGTCGGCTGGAGGCCGATGTATTGAATCTCGACGCAATTTGAGTGTTCCATCGGCATTAGGAGGCCCTGAACGTTACAATTAACTATCATTTTTGCGTCGGATTCGAAAATCTAGACTCACCGGAGACGGACCATGTGGTGCCCGAGGCAGCGATATCCCCTTGGAGACAAGTCGGCTGGAGGCCGATGTATTGGATCTCGACGCAATTTGAGTGTTCCATCGGCATTAGGAGGCCCTGAACGTTACAATTAACTATCATTTTTGCGTCGGATTCGAAAATCTAGACTCACAGGAGAACGACCATAAGGTGCCCGAGGCAGCAACAGACCCTTGGACACAAGTCGGCTGGAGGCCGATGTATTGAATCTCGACGCAATTTGAGTGTTCCATCGTCATTAGGAGGCCCTAAACGTTACAATTCACTATCATTTTTGCGTCGGATTCGATAATCTAGACTCACAGGAGAAGGACCATGTGGTGCCCGAGGCAGCAACAGACACTTGGAGACAAGTCGGCTGCAGGCCGATGTATTGAATCTCGACGCAATTTGAGTGTTCCATCGTCACTACAAGGCCCTGAACGTTACAATTAACTATCATTTTTGCGTCGGATTCGAAAATCTACTCACAGGAGAAGGACCATGTGGTGCCGGAGGCAGCAATAGACCCTTGGAGACAAGTCGGCTGGAGGCCGATGTATTGAATCTCGACGCAATTTGACTGTTCCATCGGCATTAGGAGGCCCTAAACGTTACAATTCACTATCATTTTTGCGTCGGATTCGAAAACCTAGACTCACAGGAGAAGGACCATGGGGTGCCCGAGGCAGCAACAGATTCTTGGAGACAAGTCGGCTGCAGGCCGATGTATTGAATCTCGACGCAATTTGAGTGTTCCATCGTCACTACAAGGCCCTGAACGTTACAATTAACTATCATTTTTGCGTCGGATTCGAAAATCTAGACTCACAGGAGAAGGACCATCTGGTGCCCGAGGCAGCAACAGACCCTTTTAGACAAGTCGGCTGGAGGCCGATGTATTGAATCTCGACGCAATTTGAGTGTTCCATCGGCATTAGGAGGCCCTGAACGTTACAATTAACTATCATTTTTGCGTCGGATTCGAAAATCTAGACTCACCGGAGACGGACCATGTGGTGCCCGAGGCAGCGATATCCCCTTGGAGACAAGTCGGCTGGAGGCCGATGTATTGGATCTCGACGCAATTTGAGTGTTCCATCGGCATAAGGAGGCCCCTAACGTTACAATTCACTATCATTTTTGCGTCGGATTCGAAAATCTAGACTCACAGGAGAACGACCATAAGGTGCCCGAGGCAGCAACAGACCCTTGGAGACAAGTCGGCTGGCGGCCGATGTATTGAATCTCGACGCAATTTGAGTGTTCCATCGGCATTAGGAGGCCCTGAACGTTACAATTAACTATCATTTTTGCGTCGGATTCGAAAATCTAGACTCACCGGTGACGGACATGTGGTGCCCGAGGCAGCGATATCCCCTTGGAGACAAGTCGGCTGGAGGCCGATGTATTGAATCTCGACGCAATTTGAGAGTTCCATCGTCATTAGGAGGCCCTGAACGTTACAATTCACTATTATTTTTGCGTCGGATTCGAAAATCTAGACTCACAGGAGAAGGACCATGTGGTGCCCGAGGCAGCAACAGACCCTTTTAGACAAGTCGGCTGGAGGCCGATGTATTGAATCTCGACGCAATTTGAGTGTTCCATCGGCATTAGGAGGCCCTGAACGTACAATTAACTATCATTTTTGCGTCGGATTCGAAAATCTAGACTCACCGGAGACGGACCATGTGGTGCCCGAGGCAGCGATATCCCCTTGGAGACAAGTCGGCTGGAGGCCGATGTATTGGATCTCGACGCAATTTGAGAGTTCCATCGGCATTAGGTGGCCCTGAACGTTACAATTAACTATCATTTTTGCGTCGGATTCGATAATCTAAACTCACAGGAGACCGACCATAAGGTGCCGAGGCAGCAACAGACCCTTGGAGACAAGTCGGCTGGAGGCCGATGTATTGAATCTCGACGAAATTTGAGTGTTCCATCGGCATTAGGAGGCCCTGAACGTTACAATTAACTATAATTTTTGCGTCGGATTCGAAAATCTAGACGCACCGGAGACGGACCATGTGGTGCCCGAGGCAGCGATATCCCCTTGGAGACAAGTCGGCTGGAGGCCGATGTATTGAATCTCGACGCAATTTGAGAGTTCCATCGTCATTAGGAGGCCCTGAACTTTACAATTAACTTTCACTTTTGCGTCGGATTCGAAAATCTAGACTCACAGGAGAACGACCATAAGGTGCCCGAGGCAGCAATAGACCCTTGGAGACAAGTCGGCTGGAGGCCGATGTATTGAATCTCGACGCAATTTGAGTGTTCCATCGGCATTAGGAGGCCCTGAACGTTACAATTAACTATAATTTTTGCGTCGGATTCGAAAATCTAGACTCACCGGAGACGGACATGTGGTGCCCGAGGCAGCGATATCCCCTTGGAGACAAGTCGGCTGGAGGCCGATGTATTGAATCTCGACGCAATTTGAGAGTTCCATCGTCATTAGGAGGCCCTGAACGTTACAATTCACTATTATTTTTGCGTCGGATTCGAAAATCTAGACTCACAGAAGAAGGACCATGTGGTGCCCGAGGCAGCAACAGACCCTTTTAGACAAGTCGGCTGGAGGCCGATGTATTGAATCTCGACGCAATGTGAGTGTTCCATCGGCATTAGGAGGCCCTGAACGTACAATTAACTATCATTTTTGCGTCGGATTCGAAAATCTAGACTCACCGGAGACGGACCATGTGGTGCCCGAGGCAGCGATATCGCCTTGGAGACAAGTCGGCTGGAGGCCGATGTATTGGATCTCGACGCAATTTGAGTGTTCCATCGGCATTAGGAGGCCCTGAACGTTACAATTAACTATCATTTTTGCGTCGGATTCGATAATCTAAACTCACAGGAGACCGACCATAAGGTGCCGAGGCAGCAACAGACCCTTGGAGACAAGTCGGCTGGAGGCCGATGTATTGAATCTCGAAGCAATTTGAGTGTTCCATCGTCATTAGGAGGCCCTGAACGTTACAATTAACTATCATTTTTGCGTCGGATTGGAAAATCTAGACTCACAGGAGAAGGACCATGTGGTGCCCGAGGCAGCAATAGACCCTTGGAGATAAGTCGGCTGCAGGCCGATGTATTGAATCTTGACGCAATTTGAGTGTTCCATCGTCATTACAAGGCCCTGAACGTTACAATTAACTTTCATTTTTGCGTCGGATTCGAAAATCTAGACTCACTGGAGAACGACCATAAGGTGCCCGGGGCAGCAATAGACCCTTGGAGACAAGTCGGCTGGAGGCCGATGTATTGAATCTCGACGAAATTTGAGTGTTCCATCGGCATTAGGAGGCCCTGAACGTTACAATTAACTATCATTTTTGCGTCGGATTCGAAAATCTAGACTCACCGGAGACGGACCATGTGGTGCCCGAGGCAGCGATATCCCCTTGGAGACAAGTCGGCTGGAGGCCGATGTATTGAATCTCGACGCAATTTGAGAGTTCCATCGTCATTAGGAGGCCCTGAACGTTACAATTCACTATCATTTTTCCGTCGGATTCGAAAATCTAGACTCACAGGAGATGGACCATGTGGTGCCCGAGGCAGAAACAGACCCTTTTAGACAAGTCGGCTGGACGCCGATGTATTGAATCTCGACGCAATTTGAGTGTTCCATCGGCATTAGGAGGCCCTGAACGTTACAATTAACTATCATTTTTGCGTCGGATTCGAAAATCTAGACTCACCGGAGACGGACCATGTGGTGCCCGAGGCAGCGATATCGCCTTGGACACAAGTCGGTTGGAGGCCGATGTATTGGATCTCGACGCAATTTGAGTGTTCCATCGGCATTAGGAGGCCCTGAACGTTACAATTAACTATCATTTTTGCGTCGGATTCGAAAATCTAGACTCACCGGAGACGGACCATGTGGTGCCCGAGGCAGCGATATCGCCTTGGAGACAAGTCGGCTGGAGGCCGATGTATTGGATCTCGACGCAATTTGAGTGTTCCATCGGCATTAGGTGGCCCTGAACGTTACAATTAACTATCATTTTTGCGTCGGATTCGATAATCTAAACTCACAGGAGACCGACCATAAGGTGCCGAGGCAGCAACAGACCCTTGGAGACAAGTCGGCTGGAGGCCGATGTATTGAATCTCGACGAAATTTGAGTGTTCCATCGGCATTAGGAGGCCCTGAACGTTACAATTAACTATAATTTTTGCGTCGGATTCGAAAATCTAGACGCACCGGAGACGGACCATGTGGTGCCCGAGGCAGCGATATCCCCTTGGAGACAAGTCGGCTGGAGGCCGATGTATTGAATCTCGACGCAATTTGAGAGTTCCATCGTCATTAGGAGGCCCTGAACGTTACAATTAACTTTCATTTTTGCGTCGGATTCGAAAATCTAGACTCACAGGAGAACGACCATAAGGTGCCCGAGGCAGCAATAGACCCTTGGAGACAAGTCGGCTGGAGGCCGATGTATTGAATCTCGACGCAATTTGAGTGTCCCATCGGCATTAGGAGGCCCTAAACCTTACAATTAACTATAATTTTTGCGTCGGATTCGAAAATCTAGACTCACCGGAGACGGACATGTGGTGCCCGAGGCAGCGATATCCCCTTGGAGACAAGTCGGCTGGAGGCCGATGTATTGAATCTCGACGCAATTAGAGAGTTCCATCGTCATTAGGAGGCCCTGAACGTTACAATTCACTATTATTTTTGCTTCGGATTCGAAAATCTAGACTCACAGGAGAAGGACCATGTGGTGCCCGAGGCAGCAACAGACCCTTTTAGACAAATCGGCTGGAGGCCGATGTATTGAATCTCGACGCAATTTGAGTGTTCCATCGGCATTAGGAGGCCCTGAACGTTACAATTAACTATCATTTTTGCGTCGGATTCGAAAATCTAGACTCACCGGAGACGGACCATGTGGTGCCCGAGGCAGCGATATCCCCTTGGAGACAAGTCGGCTGGAGGCCGATGTATTGGATCTCGACGCAATTTGAGTGTTCCATCGGCATTAGGAGGCCCTGAACGTTACAATTAACTATCATTTTTGCGTCGGATTCGAAAATCTAGACTCACAGGAGAACGACCATAAGGTGCCCGAGGCAGCAACAGACCCTTGGACACAAGTAGGCTGGAGGCCGATTTATTGAATCTCGACGCAATTTGAGTGTTCCATCGTCATTAGGAGGCCCTAAACGTTACAATTCACTATCATTTTTGCGTCGGATTCGAAAATCTAGACTCACAGGAGAAGGACCATGTGGTGCCCGAGGCAGCAACAGACACTTGGAGACAAGTCGGCTGCAGGCCGATGTATTGAATCTCGACGCAATTTGAGTGTTCCATCGTCACTACAAGGCCCTGAACGTTACAATTAACTATCATTTTTGCGTCGGATTCGAAAATCTACTCACAGGAGAAGGACCATGTGGTGCCGGAGGCAGCAATAGACCCTTGGAGACAAGTCGGCTGGAGGCCGATGTATTGAATCTCGACGCAATTTGAGTGTTCCATCGGCATTAGGAGGCCCTAAACGTTACAATTCACTATCATTTTTGCGTCGGATTCGAAAACCTAGACTCACAGGAGAAGGACCATGGGGTGCCCGAGGCAGCAACAGATTCTTGGAGACAAGTCGGCTGCAGGCCGATGTATTGAATCTCGACGCAATTTGAGTGTTCCATCGTCACTACAAGGCCCTGAACGTTACAATTAACTATCATTTTTGCGTCGGATTCGAAAATCTAGACTCACAGGAGAAGGACCATCTGGTGCCCGAGGCAGCAACAGACCCTTTTAGACAAGTCGGCTGGAGGCCGATGTATTGAATCTCGACGCAATTTGAGTGTTCCATCGGCATTAGGAGGCCCTGAACGTTACAATTAACTATCATTTTTGCGTCGGATTCGAAAATCTAGACTCACCGGAGACGGACCATGTGGTGCCCGAGGCAGCGATATCCCCTTGGAGACAAGTCGGCTGGAGGCCGATGTATTGGATCTCGACGCAATTTGAGTGTTCCATCGGCATAAGGAGGCCCCTAACGTTACAATTCACTATCATTTTTGCGTCGGATTCGAAAATCTAGACTCACAGGAGAACGACCATAAGGTGCCCGAGGCAGCAACAGACCCTTGGAGACAAGTCGGCTGGCGGCCGATGTATTGAATCTCGACG
This sequence comes from Schistocerca americana, assembly GCF_021461395.2. Classification (NCBI taxonomy): domain Eukaryota; kingdom Metazoa; phylum Arthropoda; class Insecta; order Orthoptera; family Acrididae; genus Schistocerca; species Schistocerca americana. The sequence goes on from NC_060123.1 coordinate 775,839,646, forward strand.
CAATTTGAGTGTTCCATCGGCATTAGGAGGCCCTGAACGTTACAATTAACTATAATTTTTGCGTCGGATTCGAAAATCTAGACTCACCGGAGACGGACATGTGGTGCCCGAGGCAGCGATATCCCCTTGGAGACAAGTCGGCTGGAGGCCGATGTATTGAATCTCGACGCAATTTGAGAGTTCCATCGTCATTAGGAGGCCCTGAACGTTACAATTCACTATTATTTTTGCGTCGGATTCGAAAATCTAGACTCACAGGAGAAGGACCATGTGGTGCCCGAGGCAGCAACAGACCCTTTTAGACAAGTCGGCTGGAGGCCGATGTATTGAATCTCGACGCAATTTGAGTGTTCCATCGGCATTAGGAGGCCCTGAACGTACAATTAACTATCATTTTTGCGTCGGATTCGAAAATCTAGACTCACCGGAGACGGACCATGTGGTGCCCGAGGCAGCGATATCCCCTTGGAGACAAGTCGGCTGGAGGCCGATGTATTGGATCTCGACGCAATTTGAGTGTTCCATCGGCATTAGGTGGCCCTGAACGTTACAATTAACTATCATTTTTGCGTCGGATTCGATAATCTAAACTCACAGGAGACCGACCATAAGGTGCCGAGGCAGCAACAGACCCTTGGAGACAAGTCGGCTGGAGGCCGATGTATTGAATCTCGACGAAATTTGAGTGTTCCATCGGCATTAGGAGGCCCTGAACGTTACAATTAACTATAATTTTTGCGTCGGATTCGAAAATCTAGACGCACCGGAGACGGACCATGTGGTGCCCGAGGCAGCGATATCCCCTTGGAGACAAGTCGGCTGGAGGCCGATGTATTGAATCTCGACGCAATTTGAGAGTTCCATCGTCATTAGGAGGCCCTGAACTTTACAATTAACTTTCACTTTTGCGTCGGATTCGAAAATCTAGACTCACAGGAGAACGACCATAAGGTGCCCGAGGCAGCAATAGACCCTTGGAGACAAGTCGGCTGGAGGCCGATGTATTGAATCTCGACGCAATTTGAGTGTTCCATCGGCATTAGGAGGCCCTGAACGTTACAATTAACTATAATTTTTGCGTCGGATTCGAAAATCTAGACTCACCGGAGACGGACATGTGGTGCCCGAGGCAGCGATATCCCCTTGGAGACAAGTCGGCTGGAGGCCGATGTATTGAATCTCGACGCAATTTGAGAGTTCCATCGTCATTAGGAGGCCCTGAACGTTACAATTCACTATTATTTTTGCGTCGGATTCGAAAATCTAGACTCACAGGAGAAGGACCATGTGGTGCCCGAGGCAGCAACAGACCCTTTTAGACAAGTCGGCTGGAGGCCGATGTATTGAATCTCGACGCAATGTGAGTGTTCCATCGGCATTAGGAGGCCCTGAACGTACAATTAACTATCATTTTTGCGTCGGATTCGAAAATCTAGACTCACCGGAGACGGACCATGTGGTGCCCGAGGCAGCGATATCCCCTTGGAGACAAGTCGGCTGGAGGCCGATGTATTGGATCTCGACGCAATTTGAGTGTTCCATCGGCATTAGGAGGCCCTGAACGTTACAATTAACTATCATTTTTGCGTCGGATTCGAAAATCTAGACTCACAGGAGAACGACCATAAGGTGCCCGAGGCAGCAACAGACCCTCGGACACAAGTCGGCTGGAGGCCGATGTATTGAATCTCGACGCAATTTGAGTGTTCCATCGTCATTAGGAGGCCCTAAACGTTACAATTCACTATCATTTTTGCGTCGGATTCGAAAATCTAGACTCACAGGAGAAGGACCATGTGGTGCCCGAGGCAGCAACAGACCCTTGGAGACAAGTCGGCTGCAGGCTGATGTATTGAATCTCGACGCAATTTGAGTGTTCCATCGTCACTACAAGGCCCTGAACGTTACAATTAACTATCATTTTTGCGTCGGATTCGAAAATCTACTCACAGGAGAAGGACCATGTGGTGCCGGAGGCAGCAATAGACCCTTGGAGACAAGTCGGCTGGAGGCCGATGTATTGAATCTCGACGCAATTTGAGTGTTCCATCGGCATTAGGAGGCCCTGAACGTTACAATTAACTATAATTTTTGCGTCGGATTCGAAAATCTAGACTCACCGGAGACGGACCATGTGGTGCCCGAGGCAGCGATATCGCCTTGGAGACAAGTCGGCTGGAGGCCGATGTATTGAATCTCGACGCAATTTGAGAGTTCCATCGTCATTAGGAGGCCCTGAACGTTACAATTCACTATCATTTTTGCGTCGGATTCGAAAATCTAGACTCACAGGAGAAGGACAATGTGGTGCCCGAGGCAGCAACAGACCCTTTTAGACAAGTCGGCTGGAGGCCGATGTATTGAATCTCGACGCAATTTGAGTGTTCCATCGGCATTAGGAGGCCCTGAACGTTACAATTAACTATCATTTTTGCGTCGGATTCGAAAATCTAGACTCACAGGAGAACGACCATAAGGTGCCCGAGGCAGCAACAGACCCTTGGACACAAGTCGGCTGGAGGCCGATGTATTGAATCTCGACGCAATTTGAGTGTTCCATCGTCATTAGGAGGCCCTAAACGTTACAATTCACTATCATTTTTGCGTCGGATTCGAAAATCTAGACTCACAGGAGAAGGACCATGTGGTGCCCGAGGCAGCAACAGACACTTGGAGACAAGTCGGCTGCAGGCCGATGTATTGAATCTCGACGCAATTTGAGTGTTCCATCGTCACTACAAGGCCCTGAACGTTACAATTAACTATCATTTTTGCGTCGGATTCGAAAATCTACTCACAGGAGAAGGACCATGTGGTGCCGGAGGCAGCAATAGACCCTTGGAGACAAGTCGGCTGGAGGCCGATGTATTGAATCTCGACGCAATTTGAGTGTTCCATCGGCATTAGGAGGCCCTAAACGTTACAATTCACTATCATTTTTGCGTCGGATTCGAAAATCTAGACTCACAGGAGAAGGACCATGGGGTGCCCGAAGCAGCAACAGATTCTTTGAGACAAGTCGGCTGCAGGCCGATGTATTGAATCTCGACGCAATTTGAGTGTTCCATCGTCACTACAAGGCCCTGAACGTTACAATTAACTATCATTTTTGCGTCGGATTCGAAAATCTAGACTCACAGGAGAAGGACCATGTGGTGCCCGAGGCAGCAACAGACCCTTTTAGACAAGTCGGCTGGAGGCCGATGTATTGAATCTCGACGCAATTTGAGTGTTCCATCGGCATTAGGAGGCCCTGAACGTTACAATTAACTATCATTTTTGCGTCGGATTCGAAAATCTAGACTCACCGGAGACGGACCATGTGGTGCCCGAGGCAGCGATATCCCCTTGGAGACAAGTCGGCTGGAGGCCGATGTATTGAATCTCGACGCAATTTGAGAGTTCCATTGTCATTAGGAGGCCCTGAACGTTAGAATTCACTATCATTTTTGCGTCGGATTCGAAAATCTAGACTCACAGGAGAAGGACCATGTGGTGCCCGAGGCAGCAACAGACCCTTTTAGACAAGTCGGCTGGAGGCCGATGTATTGAATCTCGACGCAATTTGAGTGTTCCATCGGCATTAGGAGGCCCTGAACGTTACAATTAACTATCATTTTTGCGTCGGATTCGAAAATCTAGACTCACAGGAGAACGACCATAAGGTGCCCGAGGCAGCAACAGACCCTTGGACACAAGTCGGCTGGAGGCCGATGTATTGAATCTCGACGCAATTTGAGTGTTCCATCGTCATTAGGAGGCCCTAAACGTTACAATTCACTATCATTTTTGCGTCGGATTCGAAAATCTACTCACAGGAGAAGGACCATGTGGTGCCGGAGGCAGCAATAGACCCTTGGAGACAAGTCGGCTGGAGGCCGATGTATTGAATCTCGACGCAATTTGAGTGTTCCATCGTCATTAGGAGGCCCTAAAAGTTACAATTCACTATCATTTTTGCGTCGGATTCGAAAATCTAGACTCGCAGGAGAAGGACCATGTGGTGCCCGAGGCAGCAATATCCTCTTGGATACAAGTCGACTGGAGGTCGATGTATTGAATCTCGACGCAATTTGAGTCTTCTATCGTCATTAGGAGGCGCTGAACGTTACAATTCACTATCATTTTTGCGTCATATTCGATAATCTAAACTCACAGGAGAACGACCATAAGGTGCCGAGGCAGCAACAGACCCTTGGAGACAAGTCGGCTGGAGGCCGATGTATTGAATCTCGACGCAATTTGAGTGTTCCATCGTCATTAGGAGGCCCTGAACGTTACAATTAACTATCATTTTTGCGTCGGATTCGAAAATCTAGACTCACAGGAGAAGGACCATGTGGTGCCCGAGGCAGCAATAGACCCTTGGAGACACGTCGGCTGCAGGCCGATGTATTGAATCTTGACGCAATTTGAGTGTTCCATCGTCATTACAAGGCCCTGAACGGTACAATTAACTTTCATTTTTGCGTCGGATTCGAAAATCTAGACTCACAGGAGAACGACCATAAGGTGCCCGAGGCAGCAATAGACCCTTGGAGACAAGTCGGCTGGTGGCCGATGTATTGAATCTCGACGAAATTTGAGTGTTCCATCGGCATTAGGAGGCCCTGAACGTTACAATTAACTATCATTTTTGCGTCGGATTCGAAAATCTAGACTCACCGGAGACGGACCATGTGGTGCCCGAGGCAGCGATATCCCCTTGGAGACAAGTCGGCTGGAGGCCGATGTATTGAATCTCGACGCAATTTGAGTGTTCCATCGTCAGTAGGAGGCCCTGAACGTTACAATTCACTATCATTTTTGCGTCGGATTCGAAAATCTAGACTCACAGGAGAAGGACCATGTGGTGCCCGAGGCAGCAACAGACCCTTTTAGACAAGTCGGCTGGAGGCCGATGTATTGATTCTCGACGCAATTTGAGTGTTCCATCGTCATTAGGAGGCCCTGAACGTTACAATTAACTATCATTTTTGCGTCGGATTCGAAAATCTATACTCACAGGAGAAGGACCATGTGTTGCCCGAGGCAGCAATAGACCCTTGGAGATAAGTCGGCTGCAGGCCGATGTATTGAATCTTGACGCAATTTGAATGTTCCATCGTCATTACAAGGCCCTGAACGTTACAATTAACTTTCATTTTTGCGTCGGATTCGAAAATCTAGACTCACAGGAGAAGGACCATGTGGTGCCCGAGGCAGCAACAGACCCTTTTAGACAAGTCGGCTGGAGGCCGATGTATTGAATCTCGACGCAATTTGAGTGTTCCATCGGCATTAGGAGGCCCTGAACGTTACAATTAACTATCATTTTTGCGTCGGATTCGAAAATCTAGACTCACCGGAGACGGACCATGTGGTGCCCGAGGCAGCGATATCCCCTTGGAGACAAGTCGGCTGGAGGCCGATGTATTGAATCTCGACGCAATTTGAGAGTTCCATTGTCATTAGGAGGCCCTGAACGTTAGAATTCACTATCATTTTTGCGTCGGATTCGAAAATCTAGACTCACAGGAGAAGGACCATGTGGTGCCCGAGGCAGCAACAGACCCTTTTAGACAAGTCGGCTGGAGGCCGATGTATTGAATCTCGACGCAATTTGAGTGTTCCATCGGCATTAGGAGGCCCTGAACGTTACAATTAACTATCATTTTTGCGTCGGATTCGAAAATCTAGACTCACAGGAGAACGACCATAAGGTGCCCGAGGCAGCAACAGACCCTTGGACACAAGTCGGCTGGAGGCCGATGTATTGAATCTCGACGCAATTTGAGTGTTCCATCGTCATTAGGAGGCCCTAAACGTTACAATTCACTATCATTTTTGCGTCGGATTCGAAAATCTACTCACAGGAGAAGGACCATGTGGTGCCGGAGGCAGCAATAGACCCTTGGAGACAAGTCGGCTGGAGGCCGATGTATTGAATCTCGACGCAATTTGAGTGTTCCATCGTCATTAGGAGGCCCTGAACGTTACAATTCACTATCATTTTTGCGTCGGATTCGAAAATCTAGACTCACAGGAGAAGGACCATGTGGTGCCCGAGGCAGCAACAGACCCTTTTAGACAAGTCGGCTGGAGGCCGATGTATTGATTCTCGACGCAATTTGAGTGTTCCATCGGCATTAGGAGGCCCTGAACGTTACAATTAACTATCATTTTTGCGTCGGATTCGAAAATCTAGACTCACCGGAGACGGACCATGTGGTGCCCGAGGCAGCGATATCGCCTTGGAGACAAGTCGGCTGGAGGCCGATGTATTGGATCTCGAAGCAATTTGGGTGTTCCATCGGCATTAGGAGGCCCTGAACGTTACAATTAACTATCATTTTTGCGTCGGATTCGATAATCTAAACTCACAGGAGACCGACCATAAGGTGCCGAGGCAGCAACAGACCCTTGGAGACAAGTCGGCTGGAGGCCGATGTATTGAATCTCGACGCAATTTGAGTGTTCCATCGTCATTAGGAGGCCCTGAACGTTACAATTAACTATCATTTTTGCGTCGGATTCGAAAATCTATACTCACAGGAGAAGGACCATGTGTTGCCCGAGGCAGCAATAGACCCTTGGAGATAAGTCGGCTGCAGGCCGATGTATTGAATCTTGACGCAATTTGAGTGTTCCATCGTCATTACAAGGCCCTGAACGTTACAATTAACTTTCATTTTTGCGTCGGATTCGAAAATCTAGACTCACAGGAGAACGACCATAAGGTGCCCGAGGCAGCAATAGACCCTTGGAGACAAGTCGGCTGGAGGCCGATGTATTGAATCTCGACGAAATTCGAGTGTTCCATCGGCATTAGGAGGCCCTGAACGTTACAATTAACTATCATTTTTGCGTCGGATTCGAAAACCTAGACTCACCGGAGACGGACCATGTGGTGCCCGAGGCAGCGATATCCCCTTGGAGACAAGTCGGCTGGAGGCCGATGTATTGAATCTCGACGGAATTTGAGAGTTCCATCGTCATTAGGAGGCCCTGAACGTTACAATTAACTTTCATTTTTGCGTCGGATTCGAAAATCTAGACTCACAGGAGAACGACCATAAGGTGCCCGAGGCAGCAATAGACCCTTGGAGACAAGTCGGCTGGAGGCCGATGTATTGAATCTCGACGCAATTTGAGTGTTCCATCGGCATTAGGAGGCCCTGAACGTTACAATTAACTATAATTTTTGCGTCGGATTCGAAAATCTAGACTCACCGGAGACGGACATGTGGTGCCCGAGGCAGCGATATCCCCTTGGAGACAAGTCGGCTGGAGGCCGATGTATTGAATCTCGACGCAATTTGAGTGTTCCATCGGCATTAGGAGGCCCTGAACGTTACAATTAACTATCATTTTTGCGTCGGATTCGAAAATCTAGACTCACAGGAGAACGACCATAAGGTGCCCGAGGCAGCAACAGACCCTTGGACACAAGTCGGCTGGAGGCCGATGTATTGAATCTCGACGCAATTTGAGTGTTCCATCGTCACTACAAGGCCCTGAACGATACAATTAACTATCATTTTTGCGTCGGATTCGAAAATCTACTCACAGGAAAAGGACCATGTGGTGCCGGAGGCAGCAATAGACCCTTGGAGACAAGTCGGCTGGAGGCCGATGTATTGAATCTCGACGCAATTTGAGTGTTCCATCGGCATTAGGAGGCCCTGAACGTTACAATTAACTATAATTTTTGAGTCGGATTCGAAAATCTAGACTCACCGGAGACGGACCATGTGGTGCCCGAGGCAGCGATATCCCCTTGGAGACAAGTCGGCTGGAGGCCGATGTATTGAATCTCAACGCAATTTGAGAGTTCCATCGTCATTAGGAGGCCCTGAACGTTACAATTCACTATCATTTTTGCGTCGGATTCGAAAATCTAGACTCACAGGAGAAGGACCATGTGGTGCCCGAGGCAGCAACAGACCCTTTTAGACAAGTCGGCTGGAGGCCGATGTATTGAATCTCGACGCAATTTGAGTGTTCCATCGGCATTAGGAGGCCCTGAACGTTACAATTAACTATCATTTTTGCGTCGGATTCGAAAATCTAGACTCACCGGAGACGGACCATGTGGTGCCCGAGGCAGCGATATCGCCTTGGAGACAAGTCGGCTGGAGGCCGATGTATTGGATCTCGACGCAATTTGAGTGTTCCGTCGGCATTAGGAGGCCCTGAACGTTACAATTAACTATCATTTTTGCGTCGGATTCGAAAATCTAGACTCACAGGAGAAGGACCATGTGGTGCCCGAGGCAGCAACAGACCCTTGGAGACAAGTCGGCTGCAGGCCGATGTATTGAATCTCGACGCAATTTGAGTGTTCCATCGTCACTACAAGGCCCTGAACGTTACAATTAACTATCATTTTTGCGTCGGATTCGAAAATCTACTCACAGGAGAAGGACCATGTGGTGCCGGAGGCAGCAATAGACCCTTGGAGACAAGTCGGCTGGAGGCGATGTATTGAATCTCGACGCAATTTGAGTGTTCCATCGTCATTAGGAGGCCCTAAACGTTACAATTCACTATCATTTTTGCGTCGGATTCGAAAATCTAGACTCGCAGGAGAAGGACCATGTGGTGCCCGAGGCAGCAATATCCTCTTGGATACAAGTCGACTGGAGGTCGATGTATTGAATCTCGACGCCATTTGAGTCTTCTATCGTCATTAGGAGGCGCTGAACGTTACAATTCACTATCATTTTTGCGTCATATTCGATAATCTAAACTCACAGGAGAACGACCATAAGGTGCCGAGGCAGCAACAGACCCTTGGAAACAAGTCGGCTGGAGGCCGATGTATTGAATCTCGACGCAATTTGAGTGTTCCATCGTCATTAGGAGGCCCTGAACGTTACAATTAACTATCATTTTTTCGTGGGATTCGAAAATCTAGACTCACAGGAGAAGGACCATGTGGTGCCCGAGGCAGCAATAGACCCTTGGAGACAAGTCGGCTGGAGGCCGATGTATTGAATCTCGACGAAATTTGAGTGTTCCATCGGCATTAGGAGGCCCTGAACGTTACAATTAACTCATTTTTGCGTCGGATTCGAAAATCTAGACTCACCGGAGACGGACCATGTGGTGCCCGAGGCAGCGATATCCCCTTGGAGACAAGTCTGCTGGAGGCCGATGTATTGAATCTCGACGCAATTTGAGAGTTCCATCGTCATTAGGAGGCCCTGAACGTTACAATTCACTATCATTTTTGCGTCGGATTCGAAAATCTAGACTCACAGGAGAAGGACCATGTGGTGCCCGAGCAGCGACAGACCCTTTTAGACAAGTCGGCTGGAGGCCGATGTATTGAATCTCGACGCAATTTGAGTGTTCCATCGGCTTTAGGAGGCCCTGAACGTTACAATTAACTATCATTTTTGCGTCGGATTCGAAAATCTAGACTCACCGGAGACGGACCATGTGGTGCCCGAGGCAGCGATATCCCCTTGGAGACAAGTCGGCTGGAGGCCGATGTATTGGATCTCGACGCAATTTGAGTGTTCCATCGGCATTAGGAGGCCCTGAACGTTACAATTCACTATCATTTTTGCGTCGGATTCGAAAATCTAGACTCACAGGAGAAGGACCATGTGGTGCCCGAGGCAGCAACAGACCCTTATAGACAAGTCGGCTGGAGGCCGATGTATTGAATCTCGACGCAATTTGAGTGTTCCATCGGCATTAGGAGGCCCTGAACGTTACAATTAACTATCATTTTTGCGTCGGATTCGAAAATCTAGACTTACAAGAGAACGACCATAAGGTGCCCGAGGCAGCAATAGACCCTAGGAGACAAGTCGGCTGGAGGACGATGTATTGAATCTCGACGCAATTTGAGAGTTCCATCGGCATTACGAGGCCCTGAACGTTACAATTAACAATCATTTTTGCGTCGGATTCGAAAATCTAGACTCACAGGAGAACGACCATAAGGTGCCCGAGGCAGCAATAGACCCTTGGAGACAAGTCGGCTGGAGGACGATGTATTGAATCTCGACGCAATTTGAGAGTTCCATCGGCATTACGAGGCACTGAACGTTTCAATTAACTATCATTTTTGCGTCGGATTCGAAAATCTAGACTCACCGGAGACGGACCATGTGGTGCCCGAGGCAGCGATATCCCCTTGGAGACAAGTCGGCTGCAGGCCGATGTATTGAATCTCGACGCAATTTGAGTGTTCCATCGTCATTAGGAGGCCCTAAACGTTACAATTAACTATCATTTTTGCGTCGGATTCGAAAATCTAGACTCACCGGAGACGGACCATGTGGTGCCCGAGGCAGCGATATCGCCTTGGAGACAAGTCGGCTGGAGGCCGATGTATTGGATCTCGACGCAATTTGAGTGTTCCATCGGCATTAGGAGGCCCTGAACGTTACAATTAACTATCATTTTTGCGTCGGATTCGATAATCTAAACTCACAGGAGACCGACCATAAGGTGCCGAGGCAGCAACAGACCCTTGGAGACAAGTCGGCTGGAGGCCGATGTATTGAATCTCGACGCAATTTGAGTGTTCCATCGTCATTAGGAGGCCCTGAACGTTACAATTAACTATCATTTTTGCGTCGGATTGGAAAATCTAGACTCACAGGAGAAGGACCATGTGGTGCCCGAGGCAGCAATAGACCCTTGGAGATAAGTCGGCTGCAGGCCGATGTATTGAATCTTGACGCAATTTGAGTGTTCCATCGTCATTACAAGGCCCTGAACGTTACAATTAACTTTCATTTTTGCGTCGGATTCGAAAATCAAGACTCACTGGAGAACGACCATAAGGTGCCCGAGGCAGCAATAGACCCTTGGAGACAAGTCGGCTGGAGGCCGATGTATTGAATCTCGACGAAATTTGAGTGTTCCATCGGCATTAGGAGGCCCTGAACGTTACAATTAACTATCATTTTTGCGTCGGATTCGAAAATCTAGACTCACCGGAGACGGACCATGTGGTGCCCGAGGCAGCGATATCCCCTTGGAGACAAGTCGGCTGGAGGCCGATGTATTGAATCTCGACGCAATTTGAGAGTTCCATCGTCATTAGGAGGCCCTGAACGTTACAATTCACTATCATTTTTCCGTCGGATTCGAAAATCTAGACTCACAGGAGATGGACCATGTGGTGCCCGAGGCAGAAACAGACCCTTTTAGACAAGTCGGCTGGACGCCGATGTATTGAATCTCGACGCAATTTGAGTGTTCCATCGGCATTAGGAGGCCCTGAACGTTACAATTAACTATCATTTTTGCGTCGGATTCGAAAATCTAGACTCACCGGAGACGTACCATGTGGTGCCCGAGGCAGCGATATCGCCTTGGAGACAAGTCGGCTGGAGGCCGATGTATTGGATCTCGACGCAATTTGAGTGGTCCGTCGGCATTAGGAGGCCCTGAACGTTACAATTAACTATCATTTTTGCGTCGGATCCGAAAATCTAGACTCACAGGAGAAGGACCATGTGGTGCCCGAGGCAGCAATAGACCCTTGGAGATAAGTCGGCTGCAGGCCGATGTATTGAATCTTGACGCAATTTGAGTATTCCATCGTCATTACAAGGCCCTGAACGTTACAATTAACTTTCATTTTTGCGTCGGATTCGAAAATCTAGACTCACAGGAGAACGACCATAAGGTGCCCGAGGCAGCAATAGACCCTTGGAGACAAGTCGGCTGGAGGCCGATGTATTGAATCTCGACGCAATTTGAGTGTTCCATCGGCATTAGGAGGCCCTGAACGTTACAATTAACTATAATTTTTGCGTCGGATTCGAAAATCTAGACTCACCGGAGACGGACCATGTGGTGCCCGAGGCAGCGATATCCCCTTGGAGACAAGTCGGCTGGAGGCCGATGTATTGAATCTCGACGCAATTTGAGAGTTCCATCGTCATTAGGAGGCCCTGAACGTTACAATTCACTATCATTTTTGCGTCGGATTCGAAAATCTAGACTCACAGGAGAAGGACCATGTGGTGCCCGAGGCAGCAACAGACCCTTTTAGACAAGTCGGCTGGAGGCCGATGTATTGAATCTCGACGCAATTTGAGTGTTCCATCGGCATTAGGAGGCCCTGAACGTTACAATTAACTATCATTTTTGCGTCGGATTCGAAAATCTAGACTCACCGGAGACGGACCATGTGGTGCCCGAGGCAGCGATATCCCCTTGGAGACAAGTCGGCTGGAGGCCGATGTATTGGATCTCGACGCAATTTGAGTGTTCCATCGGCATTAGGAGGCCCTGAACGTTACAATTAACTATCATTTTTGCGTCGGATTCGAAAATCTAGACTCACAGGAGAACGACCATAAGGTGCCCGAGGCAGCAACAGACCCTTGGACACAAGTCGGCTGGAGGCCTATGTATTGAATGTCGACGCAATTTGAGTGTTCCATCGTCATTAGGGGGCCCTAAACGTTACAATTCACTATCATTTTTGCGTCGGATTCGAAAATCTAGACTCACAGGAGAAGGACCATGTGGTGCCCGAGGCAGCAACAGACCCTTGGAGACAAGTCGGCTGCAGGCCGATGTATTGAATCTCGACGCAATTTGAGTGTTCCATCGTCACTACAAGGCCCTGAACGTTACAATTAACTATCATTTTTGCGTCGGATTCGAAATTCTACTCACAGGAGAAGGACCATGTGGTGCCGGAGGCAGCAATATCCTCTTGGATACAAGTCGACTGGAGGTCGATGTATTGAATCTCGACGCCATTTGAGTCTTCTATCGTCATTAGGAGGCGCTGAACGTTACAATTCACTATCATTTTTGCGTCATATTCGATAATCTAAACTCACAGGAGAACGACCATAAGGTGCCGAGGCAGCAACAGACCCTTGGAGACAAGTCGGCTGGAGGCCGATGTATTGAATCTCGACGCAATTTGAGTGTTCCATCGTCATTAGGAGGCCCTGAACGTTACAATTAACTATCATTTTTGCGTCGGATTCGAAAATCTAGACTCACCGGAGACGGACCATGTGGTGCCCGAGGCAGCGATATCCCCTTGGAGACAAGTCGGCTGGAGGCCGATGTATTGGATCTCGACGCAATTTGAGTGTTCCATCGGCATTAGGAGGCCCTGAACGTTACAATTCACTATCATTTTTGCGTCGGATTCGAAAATCTAGACTCACAGGAGAAGGACCATGTGGTGCCCGAGGCAGCAACAGACCCTTATAGACAAGTCGGCTGGAGGCCGATGTATTGAATCTCGACGCAATTTGAGTGTTCCATCGGCATTAGGAGGCCCTGAACGTTACAATTAACTATCATTTTTGCGTCGGATTCGAAAATCTAGACTTACAAGAGAACGACCATAAGGTGCCCGAGGCAGCAATAGACCCTTGGAGACAAGTCGGCTGGAGGACGATGTATTGAATCTCGACGCAATTTGAGAGTTCCATCGGCATTACGAGGCCCTGAACGTTACAATTAACAATCATTTTTGCGTCGGATTCGAAAATCTAGACTCACAGGAGAACGACCATAAGGTGCCCGAGGCAGCAATAGACCCTTGGAGACAAGTCGGCTGGAGGACGATGTATTGAATCTCGACGCAATTTGAGAGTTCCATCGGCATTACGAGGCACTGAACGTTTCAATTAACTATCATTTTTGCGTCGGATTCGAAAATCTAGACTCACCGGAGACGGACCTTGTGGTGCCCGAGGCAGCGATATCCCCTTGGAGACAAGTCGGCTGCAGGCCGATGTATTGAATCTCGACGCAATTTGAGTGTTCCATCGTCACTACAAGGCCCTGAACGTTACAATTCACTATCATTTTTGCGTCGGATTCGAAAATCTAGACTCACAGGAGAAGGACCATGTGGTGCCCGAGGCAGCAACAGACCCTTGGAGACAAGTCGGCTGCAGGCCGATGTATTGAATCTCGACGCAATTTGAGTGTTCCATCGTCACTACAAGGCCCTGAACGTTACAATTAACTATCATTTTTGCGTCGGATTCGAAAATCTACTCACAGGAGAAGGACCATGTGGTGCCGGAGGCAGCAATAGACCCTTGGAGACAAGTCGGCTGGAGGCCGATGTATTGAATCTCGACGCAATTTGAGTGTTCCATCGTCATTAGGAGGCCCTAAACGTTACAATTAACTATCATTTTTGCGTCGGATTCGAAAATCTAGACTCACCGGAGACGGACCATGTGGTGCCCGAGGCAGCGATATCGCCTTGGAGACAAGTCGGCTGGAGGCCGATGTATTGGATCTCGACGCAATTTGAGTGTTCCATCGGCATTAGGAGGCCCTGAACGTTACAATTAACTATCATTTTTGCGTCGGATTCGATAATCTAAACTCACAGGAGACCGACCATAAGGTGCCGAGGCAGCAACAGACCCTTGGAGACAAGTCGGCTGGAGGCCGATGTATTGAATCTCGACGCAATTTGAGTGTTCCATCGTCATTAGGAGGCCCTGAACGTTACAATTAACTATCATTTTTGCGTCGGATTGGAAAATCTAGACTCACAGGAGAAGGACCATGTGGTGCCCGAGGCAGCAATAGACCCTTGGAGATAAGTCGGCTGCAGGCCGATGTATTGAATCTTGACGCAATTTGAGTGTTCCATCGTCATTACAAGGCCCTGAACGTTACAATTAACTTTCATTTTTGCGTCGGATTCGAAAATCAAGACTCACTGGAGAACGACCATAAGGTGCCCGAGGCAGCAATAGACCCTTGGAGACAAGTCGGCTGGAGGCCGATGTATTGAATCTCGACGAAATTTGAGTGTTCCATCGGCATTAGGAGGCCCTGAACGTTACAATTAACTATCATTTTTGCGTCGGATTCGAAAATCTAGACTCACCGGAGACGGACCATGTGGTGCCCGAGGCAGCGATATCCCCTTGGAGACAAGTCGGCTGGAGGCCGATGTATTGAATCTCGACGCAATTTGAGAGTTCCATCGTCATTAGGAGGTCCTGAACGTTACAATTAACTATCATTTTTGCGTCGGATTCGAAAATCTAGACTCACCGGAGACGGACCATGTGGTGCCCGAGGCAGCGATATCCCCTTGGAGACAAGTCGGCTGGAGGCCGATGTATTGGATCTCGACGCAATTTGAGTGTTCCATCGGCATTAGGAGGCCCTGAACGTTACAATTAACTATCATTTTTGCGTCGGATTCGAAAATCTAGACTCACAGGAGAACGACCATAAGGTGCCCGAGGCAGCAACAGACCCTTGGACACAAGTCGGCTGGAGGCCTATGTATTGAATCTCGACGCAATTTGAGTGTTCCATCGTCATTAGGGGGCCCTAAACGTTACAATTCACTATCATTTTTGCGTCGGATTCGAAAATCTAGACTCACAGGAGAAGGACCATGTGGTGCCCGAGGCAGCAACAGACCCTTGGAGACAAGTCGGCTGCAGGCCGATGTATTGAATCTCGACGCAATTTGAGTGTTCCATCGTCACTACAAGGCCCTGAACGTTACAATTAACTATCATTTTTGCGTCGGATTCGAAAATCTGCTCACAGGAGAAGGACCATGTGGTGCCGGAGGCAGCAATATCCTCTTGGATACAAGTCGACTGGAGGTCGATGTATTGAATCTCGACGCCATTTGAGTCTTCTATCGTCATTAGGAGGCGCTGAACGTTACAATTCACTATCATTTTTGCGTCATATTCGATAATCTAAACTCACAGGAGAACGACCATAAGGTGCCGAGGCAGCAACAGACCCTTGGAGACAAGTCGGCTGGAGGCCGATGTATTGAATCTCGACGCAATTTGAGTGTTCCATCGTCATTAGGAGGCCCTGAACGTTACAATTAACTATCATTTTTGCCTCGGATTCGAAAATCTAGACTCATAGGAGAAGGACCATGTGGTGCCCGAGGCAGCAATAGACCCCTTGGAGACAAGTCGGCTGCAGGCCGATGTATTGAATCTTGACGCAATTTGAGTGTTCCATCGTCATTACAAGGCCCTGAACGTTACAATTAACTTTCATTTTTGCGTCGGATTCGAAAATCTAGACTCACAGGAGAACGACCATAAGGTGCCCGAGGCAGCAATAGACCCTTGGAGACAAGTCGGCTGGAGGCCGATGTATTGAATCTCGACGAAATTTGAGTGTTCCATCGGCATTAGGAGGCCCTGAACGTTACAATTAACTGTCATTTTTGCGTCGGATTCGAAAATCTAGACTCACCGGAGACGGACCATGTGGTGCCCGAGGCAGCAATATCCCCTTGGAGACAAGTCTGCTGGAGGCCGATGTATTGAATCTCGACGCAATTTGAGAGTTCCATCGTCATTAGGAGGCCCTGAACGTTACAATTCACTATCATTTTTGCGTCGGATTCGAAAATCTAGACTCACAGGAGAAGGACCATGTGGTGCCCGAGGCAGCGACAGACCCTTTTAGACAAGTCGGCTGGAGGCCGATGTATTGAATCTCGACGCAATTTGAGTGTTCCATCGGCTTTAGGAGGCCCTGAACGTTACAATTAACTATCATTTTTGCGTCGGATTCGAAAATCTAGACTCACCGGAGAGGGACCATGTGGTGCCCGAGGCAGCGATATCCCCTTGGAGACAAGTCGGCTGGAGGCCGATGTATTGGATCTCGACGCAATTTGAGTGTTCCATCGGCATTAGGAGGCCCTGAACGTTACAATTCACTATCATTTTTGCGTCGGATTCGAAAATCTAGACTCACAGGAGAAGGACCATGTGGTGCCCGAGGCAGCAACAGACCCTTTTAGACAAGTCGGCTGGAGGCCGATATATTGAATCTCGACGCAATTTGAGTGTTCCATCGGCATTAGGAGGCCCTGAACGTTACAATTAACTATCATTTTTGCGTCGGATTCGAAAATCTAGACTCACCGGAGACGGACCATGTGGTGCCCGAGGCAGCGATATCCCCTTGGAGACAAGTCGGCTGGAGGCCGATGTATTGGATCTCGACGCAATTTGAGTGTTCCATCGGCATTAGGAGGCCCTGAACGTTACAATTCACTATCATTTTTGCTTCGGATTCGAAAATCTAGACTCACAGGAGAAGGACCGTGTGGTGCCCGAGGCAGCAACAGACCCTTTTAGACAAGTCGGCTGGAGGCCGATGTATTGAATCTCGACGCAATTTGAGTGTTCCATCGGCATTAGGAGGCCCTGAACGTTACAATTAACTATCATTTTTGCGTCGGATTCGAAAATCTAGACTTACAAGAGAACGACCATAAGGTGCCCGAGGCAGCAACAGACCCTTGGAGACAAGTCGGCTGGAGGACGATGTATTGAATCTCGACGCAATTTGAGAGTTCCATCGGCATTAGGAGGCCCTGAACGTTACAATTCACTATCATTTTTGCGTCGGATTCGAAAATCTAGACTCACAGGAGAAGGACCATGTGGTGCCCGAGGCAGCAACAGACCCTTGGAGACAAGTCGGCTGCAGGCCGATGTATTGAATCTCGACGCAATTTGAGTGTTCCATCGTCACTACAAGGCCCTGAACGTTACAATTAATTATCATTTTTGCGTCGGATTCGAAAATCTACTCACAGGAGAAGGACCATGTGGTGCCGGAGGCAGCAATAGACCCTTGGAGACAAGTCGGCTGGAGGCCGATGTATTGAATCTCGACGCAATTTGAGTGTTCCATCGTCATTAGGGGCCCTAAACGTTACAATTCACTATCATTTTTGCGTCGGATTCGAAAATCTAGACTCGCAGGAGAAGGACCATGTGGTGCCCGAGGCAGCAATATCCTCTTGGATACAAGTCGACTGGAGGTCGATGTATTGAATCTCGACGCCATTTGAGTCTTCTATCGTCATTAGGAGGCGCTGAACGTTACAATTCACTATCATTTTTGCGTCATATTCGATAATCTAAACTCAAAGGGAACGACCATAAGGTGCCGAGGCAGCAACAGACCCTTGGAGACAAGTCGGCTGGAGGCCGATGTATTGAATCTCGACGCAATTTGAGTGTTCCATCGTCATTAGGAGGCCCTGAACGTTACAATTAACTATCATTTTTGCGTCGGATTCGAAAATCTAGACTCACAGGAGAAGGACCATGTGGTGCCCGAGGCAGCAATAGACCCTTGGGGACAAGTCGGCTGCAGGCCGATGTATTGAATCTTGACGCAATTTGAGTGTTCCATCGTCATTACAAGGCCCTGAACGTAACAATTAACTTTCATTTTTGCGTCGGATTCGAAAATCTAGAATCACAGGAGAACGACCATAAGGTGCCCGAGGCAGCAATAGACCCTTGGAGACAAGTCGGCTGGAGGCCGATGTATTGAATCTCGACGAAATTTGAGTGTTCCATCGGCATTAGGAGGCCCTGAACGTTACAATTAACTGTCATTTTTGCGTCGGATTCGAAAATCTAGACTCACCGGAGACGGACCATGTGGTGCCCGAGGCAGCGATATCCCCTTGGAGACAAGTCGGCTGGAGGCCGATGTATTGGATCTCGACGCAATTTGAGTGTTCCATCGGCATTAGGAGGCCCTGAACGTTACAATTCACTATCATTTTTGCGTCGGATTCGAAAATCTAGACTCACAGGAGAAGGACCATGTGGTGCCCGAGGCAGCAACAGACCCTTTTAGACAAGTCGGCTGGAGGCCGATGTATTGAATCTCGACGCAATTTGAGTGTTCCATCGGCATTAGGAGGCCCTGAACGTTACAATTAACTATCATATTTGCGTCGGATTCGAAAATCTAGACTTACAAGAGAACGACCATAAGGGGCCCGAGGCAGCAATAGACCCTTGGAGACAAGTCGGCTGGAGGACGATGTATTGAATCTCGACGCAATTTGAGAGTTCCATCGGCATTACGAGGCACTGAACGTTTCAATTAACTATCATTTTTGCGTCGGATTCGAAAATCTAGACTCACCGGAGACGGACCATGTGGTGCCCGAGGCAGCGATATCCCCTTGGAGACAAGTCGGCTGCAGGCCGATGTATTGAATCTCGACGCAATTTGAGTGTTCCATCGTCACTACAAGGCCCTGAACGTTACAATTCACTATCATTTTTGCGTCGGATTCGAAAATCTAGACTCACAGGAGAAGGACCATGTGGTGCCCGAGGCAGCAACAGACCCTTGGAGACAAGTCGGCTGCAGGCCGATGTATTGAATCTCGACGCAATTTGAGTGTTCCATCGTCACTACAAGGCCCTGAACGTTACAATTAACTATCATTTTTGCGTCGGATTCGAAAATCTACTCACAGGAGAAGGACCATGTGGTGCCGGAGGCAGCAATAGACCCTTGGAGACAAGTCGGCTGGAGGCCGATGTATTGAATCTCGACGCAATTTGAGTGTTCCATCGTCATTAGGAGGCCCTAAACGTTACAATTCACTATCATTTTTGCGTCGGATTCGAAAATCTAGACTCGCAGGAGAAGGACCATGTGGTGCCCGAGGCAGCAATATCCTCTTGGATACAAGTCGACTGGAGGTCGATGTATTGAATCTCGACGCCATTTGAGTCTTCTATCGTCATTAGGAGGCGCTGAACGTTACAATTCACTATCATTTTTGCGTCATATTCGATAATCTAAACTCACAGGAGAACGACCATAAGGTGCCGAGGCAGCAACAGACCCTTGGAGACAAGTCGGCTGGAGGCCGATGTATTGAATCTCGACGCAATTTGAGTGTTCCATCGTCATTAGGAGGCCCTGAACGTTACAATTAACTATCATTTTTGCGTCGGATTCGAAAATCTAGACTCACAGGAGAAGGACCATGTGGTGCCCGAGGCAGCAATAGACCCTTGGAGACAAGTCGGCTGCAGGCCGATGTATTGAATCTTGACGCAATTTGAATGTTCCATCGTCATTACAAGGCCCTGAACGTTACAATTAACTTTCATTTTTGCTTCCGATTCGAAAATCTAGACTCACAGGAGAACGACCATAAGGTGCCCGAGGCAGCAATAGACCCTTGGAGACAAGTCGGCTGGAGGCCGATGTATTGAATCTCGACGAAATTTGAGTGTTCCATCGGCATTAGGAGGCCCTGAACGTTACAATTAACTGTCATTTTTGCGTCGGATTCGAAAATCTAGACTCACCGGAGACGGACCATGTGGTGCCCGAGGCAGCGATATCCCCTTGGAGACAAGTCGGCTGGAGGCCGATGTATTGGATCTCGACGCAATTTGAGTGTTCCATCGGCATTAGGAGGCCCTGAACGTTACAATTCACTATCATTTTTGCGTCGGATTCGAAAATCTAGACTCACAGGAGAAGGACCATGTGGTGCCTGAGGCAGCAACAGACCCTTTTAGACAAGTCGGCTGGAGGCCGATGTATTGAATCTCGACGCAATTTGAGTGTTCCATCGGCATTAGAAGGCCCTGAACGTTACAATTAACTATCATTTTTGCGTCGGATTCGAAAATCTAGACTTACAAGAGAACGACCATAAGGTGCCCGAGGCAGCAATAGACCCTTGGAGACAAGTCGGCTGGAGGACGATGTATTGAATCTCGACGCAATTTGAGAGTTCCATCGGCATTACGAGGCACTGAACGTTTCAATTAACTATCATTTTTGCGTCGGATTCGAAAATCTAGACTCACCGGAGACGGACCATGTGGTGCCCGAGGCAGCGATATCCCCTTGGAGACAAGTCGGCTGCAGGCCGATGTATTGAATCTCGACGCAATTTGAGTGTTCCATCGTCACTACAAGGCCCTGAACGTTACAATTCACTATCATTTTTGCGTCGGATTCGAAAATCTAGACTCACAGGAGAAGGACCATGTGGTGCCCGAGGCAGCAACAGACCCTTGGAGACAAGTCGGCTGCAGGCCGATGTATTGAATCTCGACGCAATTTGAGAGTTCCATCGTCATTAGGAGGCCCTGAACGTTACAATTCACTATCATTTTTGCGTCGGATTCGAAAATCTAGACTCACAGGAGAAGGACCATGTGGTGCCCGAGGCAGCGACAGACCCTTTTAGACAAGTCGGCTGGAGGCCGATGTATTGAATCTCGACGCAATTTGAGTGTTCCATCGGCTTTAGGAGGCCCTGAACGTTACAATTAACTATCATTTTTGCGTCGGATTCGAAAATCTAGACTCACCGGAGACGGAACATGTGGTGCCCGAGGCAGCGATATCCCCTTGGAGACAAGTCGGCTGGAGGCCGATGTATTGGATCTCGACGCAATTTGAGTGTTCCATCGGCATTAGGAGGCCCTGAACGTTACAATTCACTATCATTTTTGCGTCGGATTCGAAAATCTAGACTCACAGGAGAAGGACCATGTGGTGCCCGAGGCAGCAACAGACCCTTTTAGACAAGTCGGCTGGAGGCCAATATATTGAATCTCGACGCAATTTGAGTGTTCCATCGGCATTAGGAGGCCCTGAACGTTACAATTAACTATCATTTTTGCGTCGGATTCGAAAATCTAGACTCACCGGAGACGGACCATGTGGTGCCCGAGGCAGCGATATCCCCTTGGAGACAAGTCGGCTGGAGGCCGATGTATTGGATCTCGACGCAATTTGAGTGTTCCATCGGCATTAGGAGGCCCTGAACGTTACAATTCACTATCATTTTTGCTTCGGATTCGAAAATCTAGACTCACAGGAGAAGGACCGTGTGGTGCCCGAGGCAGCAACAGACCCTTTTAGACAAGTCGGCTGGAGGCCGATGTATTGAATCTCGACGCAATTTGAGTGTTCCATCGGCATTAGGAGGCCCTGAACGTTACAATTAACTATCATTTTTGCGTCGGATTCGAAAATCTAGACTTACAAGAGAACGACCATAAGGTGCCCGAGGCAGCAACAGACCCTTGGAGACAAGTCGGCTGGAGGACGATGTATTGAATCTCGACGCAATTTGAGAGTTCCATCGGCATTAGGAGGCCCTGAACGTTACAATTCACTATCATTTTTGCGTCGGATTCGAAAATCTAGACTCACAGGAGAAGGACCATGTGGTGCCCGAGGCAGCAACAGACCCTTGGAGACAAGTCGGCTGCAGGCCGATGTATTGAATCTCGACGCAATTTGAGTGTTCCATCGTCACTACAAGGCCCTGAACGTTACAATTAATTATCATTTTTGCGTCGGATTCGAAAATCTACTCACAGGAGAAGGACCATGTGGTGCCGGAGGCAGCAATAGACCCTTGGAGACAAGTCGGCTGGAGGCCGATGTATTGAATCTCGACGCAATTTGAGTGTTCCATCGTCATTAGGGGCCCTAAACGTTACAATTCACTATCATTTTTGCGTCGGATTCGAAAATCTAGACTCGCAGGAGAAGGACCATGTGGTGCCCGAGGCAGCAATATCCTCTTGGATACAAGTCGACTGGAGGTCGATGTATTGAATCTCGACGCCATTTGAGTCTTCTATCGTCATTAGGAGGCGCTGAACGTTACAATTCACTATCATTTTTGCGTCATATTCGATAATCTAAACTCACAGGAGAACGACCATAAGGTGCCGAGGCAGCAACAGACCCTTGGAGACAAGTCGGCTGGAGGCCGATGTATTGAATCTCGACGCAATTTGAGTGTTCCATCGTCGTTAGGAGGCCCTGAACGTTACAATTAACTATCATTTTTGCGTCGGATTCGAAAATCTAGACTCACAGGAGAAGGACCATGTGGTGCCCGAGGCAGCAATAGACCCTTGGGGACAAGTCGGCTGCAGGCCGATGTATTGAATCTTGACGCAATTTGAGTGTTCCATCGTCATTACAAGGCCCTGAACGTAACAATTAACTTTCATTTTTGCGTCGGATTCGAAAATCTAGAATCACAGGAGAACGACCATAAGGTGCCCGAGGCAGCAATAGACCCTTGGAGACAAGTCGGCTGGAGGCCGATGTATTGAATCTCGACGAAATTTGAGTGTTCCATCGGCATTAGGAGGCCCTGAACGTTACAATTAACTGTCATTTTTGCGTCGGATTCGAAAATCTAGACTCACCGGAGACGGACCATGTGGTGCCCGAGGCAGCGATATCCCCTTGGAGACAAGTCGGCTGGAGGCCGATGTATTGGATCTCGACGCAATTTGAGTGTTCCATCGGCATTAGGAGGCCCTGAACGTTACAATTCACTATCATTTTTGCGTCGGATTCGAAAATCTAGACTCACAGGAGAAGGACCATGTGGTGCCCGAGGCAGCAACAGACCCTTTTAGACAAGTCGGCTGGAGGCCGATGTATTGAATCTCGACGCAATTTGAGTGTTCCATCGGCATTAGGAGGCCCTGAACGTTACAATTAACTATCATATTTGCGTCGGATTCGAAAATCTAGACTTACAAGAGAACGACCATAAGGGGCCCGAGGCAGCAATAGACCCTTGGAGACAAGTCGGCTGGAGGACGATGTATTGAATCTCGACGCAATTTGAGAGTTCCATCGGCATTACGAGGCACTGAACGTTTCAATTAACTATCATTTTTGCGTCGGATTCGAAAATCTAGACTCACCGGAGACGGACCATGTGGTGCCCGAGGCAGCGATATCCCCTTGGAGACAAGTCGGCTGCAGGCCGATGTATTGAATCTCGACGCAATTTGAGTGTTCCATCGTCACTACAAGGCCCTGAACGTTACAATTCACTATCATTTTTGCGTCGGATTCGAAAATCTAGACTCACAGGAGAAGGACCATGTGGTGCCCGAGGCAGCAACAGACCCTTGGAGACAAGTCGGCTGCAGGCCGATGTATTGAATCTCGACGCAATTTGAGTGTTCCATCGTCACTACAAGGCCCTGAACGTTACAATTAACTATCATTTTTGCGTCGGATTCGAAAATCTACTCACAGGAGTAGGACCATGTGGTGCCGGAGGCAGCAATAGACCCTTGGAGACAAGTCGGCTGGAGGCCGATGTATTGAATCTCGACGCAATTTGAGTGTTCCATCGTCATTAGGAGGCCCTAAACGTTACAATTCACTATCATTTTTGCGTCGGATTCGAAAATCTAGACTCGCAGGAGAAGGACCATGTGGTGCCCGAGGCAGCAATATCCTCTTGGATACAAGTCGACTGGAGGTCGATGTATTGAATCTCGACGCCATTTGAGTCTTCTATCGTCATTAGGAGGCGCTGAACGTTACAATTCACTATCATTTTTGCGTCATATTCGATAATCTAAACTCACAGGAGAACGACCATAAGGTGCCGAGGCAGCAACAGACCCTTGGAGACAAGTCGGCTGGAGGCCGATGTATTGAATCTCGACGCAATTTGAGTGTTCCATCGTCATTAGGAGGCCCTGAACGTTACAATTAACTATCATTTTTGCGTCGGATTCGAAAATCTAGACTCACAGGAGAAGGACCATGTGGTGCCCGAGGCAGCAATAGACCCTTGGGGACAAGTCGGCTGCAGGCCGATGTATTGAATCTTGACGCAATTTGAGTGTTCCATCGTCATTACAAGGCCCTGAACGTAACAATTAACTTTCATTTTTGCGTCGGATTCGAAAATCTAGAATCACAGGAGAACGACCATAAGGTGCCCGAGGCAGCAACAGACCCTTGGAGACAAGTCGGCTGGAGGCCGATGTATTGAATCTCGACGAAATTTGAGTGTTCCATCGGCATTAGGAGGCCCTGAACGTTACAATTAACTGTCATTTTTGCGTCGGATTCGAAAATCTAGACTCACCGGAGACGGACCATGTGGTGCCCGAGGCAGCGATATCCCCTTGGAGACAAGTCGGCTGGAGGCCGATGTATTGGATCTCGACGCAATTTGAGTGTTCCATCGGCATTAGGAGGCCCTGAACGTTACAATTCACTATCATTTTTGCGTCGGATTCGAAAATCTAGACTCACAGGAGAAGGACCATGTGGTGCCCGAGGCAGCAACAGACCCTTTTAGACAAGTCGGCTGGAGGCCGATGTATTGAATCTCGACGCAATTTGAGTGTTCCATCGGCATTAGGAGGCCCTGAACGTTACAATTAACTATCATATTTGCGTCGGATTCGAAAATCTAGACTTACAAGAGAACGACCATAAGGGGCCCGAGGCAGCAATAGACCCTTGGAGACAAGTCGGCTGGAGGACGATGTATTGAATCTCGACGCAATTTGAGAGTTCCATCGGCATTACGAGGCACTGAACGTTTCAATTAACTATCATTTTTGCGTCGGATTCGAAAATCTAGACTCACCGGAGACGGACCATGTGGTGCCCGAGGCAGCGATATCCCCTTGGAGACAAGTCGGCTGCAGGCCGATGTATTGAATCTCGACGCAATTTGAGTGTTCCATCGTCACTACAAGGCCCTGAACGTTACAATTCACTATCATTTTTGCGTCGGATTCGAAAATCTAGACTCACAGGAGAAGGACCATGTGGTGCCCGAGGCAGCAACAGACCCTTGGAGACAAGTCGGCTGCAGGCCGATGTATTGAATCTCGACGCAATTTGAGTGTTCCATCGTCACTACAAGGCCCTGAACGTTACAATTAACTATCATTTTTGCGTCGGATTCGAAAATCTACTCACAGGAGAAGGACCATGTGGTGCCGGAGGCAGCAATAGACCCTTGGAGACAAGTCGGCTGGAGGCCGATGTATTGAATCTCGACGCAATTTGAGTGTTCCATCGTCATTAGGAGGCCCTAAACGTTACAATTCACTATCATTTTTGCGTCGGATTCGAAAATCTAGACTCGCAGGAGAAGGACCATGTGGTGCCCGAGGCAGCAATATCCTCTTGGATACAAGTCGACTGGAGGTCGATGTATTGAATCTCGACGCCATTTGAGTCTTCTATCGTCATTAGGAGGCGCTGAACGTTACAATTCACTATCATTTTTGCGTCATATTCGATAATCTAAACTCACAGGAGAACGACCATAAGGTGCCGAGGCAGCAACAGACCCTTGGAGACAAGTCGGCTGGAGGCCGATGTATTGAATCTCGACGCAATTTGAGTGTTCCATCGTCATTAGGAGGCCCTGAACGTTACAATTAACTATCATTTTTGCGTCGGATTCGAAAATCTAGACTCACAGGAGAAGGACCATGTGGTGCCCGAGGCAGCAATAGACCCTTGGAGACAAGTCGGCTGCAGGCCGATGTATTGATTCTTGACGCAATTTGAATGTTCCATCGTCATTACAAGGCCCTGAACGTTACAATTAACTTTCATTTTTGCTTCGGATTCGAAAATCTAGACTCACAGGAGAACGACCATAAGGTGCCCGAGGCAGCAATAGACCCTTGGAGACAAGTCGGCTGGAGGCCGATGTATTGAATCTCGACGAAATTTGAGTGTTCCATCGGCATTAGGAGGCCCTGAACGTTACAATTAACTGTCATTTTTGCGTCGGATTCGAGAATCTAGACTCACCGGAGACGGACCATGTGGTGCCCGAGGCAGCGATATCCCCTTGGAGACAAGTCGGCTGGAGGCCGATGTATTGGATCTCGACGCAATTTGAGTGTTCCATCGGCATTAGGAGGCCCTGAACGTTACAATTCACTATCATTTTTGCGTCGGATTCGAAAATCTAGACTCACAGGAGAAGGACCATGTGGTGCCTGAGGCAGCAACAGACCCTTTTAGACAAGTCGGCTGGAGGCCGATGTATTGAATCTCGACGCAATTTGAGTGTTCCATCGGCATTAGAAGGCCCTGAACGTTACAATTAACTATCATTTTTGCGTCGGATTCGAAAATCTAGACTTACAAGAGAACGACCATAAGGTGCCCGAGGCAGCAATAGACCCTTGGAGACAAGTCGGCTGGAGGACGATGTATTGAATCTCGACGCAATTTGAGAGTTCCATCGGCATTACGAGGCACTGAACGTTTCAATTAACTATCATTTTTGCGTCGGATTCGAAAATCTAGACTCACCGGAGACGGACCATGTGGTGCCCGAGGCAGCGATATCCCCTTGGAGACAAGTCGGCTGCAGGCCGATGTATTGAATCTCGACGCAATTTGAGTGTTCCATCGTCACTACAAGGCCCTGAACGTTACAATTCACTATCATTTTTGCGTCGGATTCGAAAATCTAGACTCACAGGAGAAGGACCATGTGGTGCCCGAGGCAGCAACAGACCCTTGGAGACAAGTCGGCTGCAGGCCGATGTATTGAATCTCGACGCAATTTGAGTGTTCCATCGTCACTACAAGGCCCTGAACGTTACAATTAACTATCATTTTTGCGTCTTATTCGAAAATCTACTCACAGGAGAAGGACCATGTGGTGCCGGAGGCAGCAATAGACCCTTGGAGACAAGTCGGCTGGAGGAAGATGTATTGAATCTCGACGCAATTTGAGTGTTCCATCGTCATTAGGAGGCCCTAAACGTTACAATTCACTATCATTTTTGCGTCGGATTCGAAAATCTAGACTCGCAGGAGAAGGACCATGTGGTGCCCGAGGCAGCAATATCCTCTTGGATACAAGTCGACTGGAGGTCGATGTATTGAATCTCGACGCCATTTGAGTCTTCTATCGTCATTAGGAGGCGCTGAACGTTACAATTCACTATCATTTTTGCGTCATATTCGATAATCTAAACTCACAGGAGAACGACCATAAGGTGCCGAGGCAGCAACAGACCCTTGGAGACAAGTCGGCTGGAGGCCGATGTATTGAATCTCGACGCAATTTGAGTGTTCCATCGTCATTAGGAGGCCCTGAACGTTACAATTAACTGTCATTTTTGCGTCGGATTCGAAAATCTAGACTCACCGGAGACGGACCATGTGGTGCCCGAGGCAGCGATATCCCCTTGGAGACAAGTCGGCTGGAGGCCGATGTATTGGATCTCGACGCAATTTGAGTGTTCCATCGGCATTAGGAGGCCCTGAACGTTACAATTCACTATCATTTTTGCGTCGGATTCGAAAATCTAGACTCACAGGAGAAGGACCATGTGGTGCCCGAGGCAGCAACAGACCCTTTTAGACAAGTCGGCTGGAGGCCGATGTATTGAATCTCGACGCAATTTGAGTGTTCCATCGGCATTAGGAGGCCCTGAACGTTACAATTAACAATCATTTTTGCGTCGGATTCGAAAATCTAGACTTACAAGAGAACGACCATAAGGTGCCCGAGGCAGCAATAGACCCTTGGAGACAAGTCGGCTGGAGGACGATGTATTGAATCTCGACGCAATTTGAGAGTTCCATCGGCATTAGGAGGCCCTGAACGTTACAATTAACTATCATTTTTGCGTCGGATTCGAAAATCTAGACTCACAGGAGAACGACCATAAGGTGCCCGAGGCAGCATCAGACCCTTGGACACAAGTCGGCTGGAGGCCGATGTATTGAATCTCGACGCAATTTGAGTGTTCCATCGTCATTAGGGGGCCCTAAACGTTACAATTCACTATCATTTTTGCGTCGGATTCGAAAATCTAGACTCACAGGAGAAGGACCATGTGGTGCCCGAGGCAGCAACAGACCCTTGGAGACAAGTCGGCTGGAGGCCGATGTATTGAATCTCGACGCAATTTGAGTGTTCCATCGTCACTACAAGGCCCTGAACGTTACAATTAACTATCATTTTTGCGTCGGATTCGAAAATCTACTCACAGGAGAAGGACCATGTGGTGCCGGAGGCAGCAATAGACCCTTGGAGACAAGTCGGCTGGAGGCCGATGTATTGAATCTCGACGCAATTTGAGTGTTCCATCGTCATTAGGAGGCCCTAAACGTTACAATTCACTATCATTTTTGCGTCGGATTCGAAAATCTAGACTCGCAGGAGAAGGACCATGTGGTGCCCGAGGCAGCAATATCCTCTTGGATACAAGTCGACTGGAGGTCGATGTATTGAATCTCGACGCCATTTGAGTCTTCTATCGTCATTAGGAGGCGCTGAACGTTACAATTCACTATCATTTTTGCGTCATATTCGATAATCTAAACTCACAGGAGAACGACCATAAGGTGCCGAGGCAGCAACAGACCCTTGGAGACAAGTCGGCTGGAGGCCGATGTATTGAATCTCGACGCAATTTGAGTGTTCCATCGTCATTAGGAGGCCCTGAACGTTACAATTAACTATCATTTTTGCGTCGGATTCGAAAATCTAGACTCACAGGAGAAGGACCATGTGGTGCCCGAGGCAGCAATAGACCCTTGGAGACAAGTCGGCTGCAGGCCGATGTATTGAATCTTGACGCAATTTGAGTGTTCCATCGTCATTACAAGGCCCTGAACGTTACAATTAACTTTCATTTTTGCGTCGGATTCGAAAATCTAGACTCACAGGAGAACGACCATAAGGTGCCCGAGGCAGCAATAGACCCTTGGAGACAAGTCGGCTGGAGGCCGATGTATTGAATCTCGACGAAATTTGAGTGTTCCATCGGCATTAGGAGGCCCTGAACGTTACAATTAACTGTCATTTTTGCGTCGGATTCGAAAATCTAGACTCACCGGAGACGGACCATGTGGTGCCCGAGGCAGCGATATCCCCTTGGAGACAAGTCTGCTGGAGGCCGATGTATTGAATCTCGACGCAATTTGAGAGTTCCATCGTCATTAGGAGGCCCTGAACGTTACAATTCACTATCATTTTTTCGTCGGATTCGAAAATCTAGACTCACAGGAGAAGGACCATGTGGTGCCCGAGGCAGCGACAGACCCTTTTAGACAAGTCGGCTGGAGGCCGATGTATTGAATCTCGACGCAATTTGAGTGTTCCATCGGCTTTAGGAGGCCCTGAACGTTACAATTAACTATCATTTTTGCGTCGGATTCGAAAATCTAGACTCACCGGAGACGGACCATGTGGTGCCCGAGGCAGCGATATCCCCTTGGAGACAAGTCGGCTGGAGGCCGATGTATTGGATCTCGACGCAATTTGAGTGTTCCATCGGCATTAGGAGGCCCTGAACGTTACAATTCACTATCATTTTTGCGTCGGATTCGAAAATCTAGACTCACAGGAGAAGGACCATGTGGTGCCCGAGGCAGCAACAGACCCTTTTAGACAAGTCGGCTGGAGGCCGATGTATTGAATCTCGACGCAATTTGAATGTTCCATCGGCATTAGGAGGCCCTGAACGTTACAATTAACTATCATTTTTGCGTCGGATTCGAAAATCTGGACTTACAAGAGAACGACCATAAGGTGCCCGAGGCAGCAATAGACCCTTGGAGACAAGTCGGCTGGAGGACGATGTATTGAATCTCGACGCAATTTGAGAGTTCCATCGGCATCACGAGGCCCTGAACGTTACAATTAACAATCATTTTTGCGTCGGATTCGAAAATCTAGACTCACAGGAGAACGACCATAAGGTGCCCGAGGCAGCAATAGACCCTTGGAGACAAGTCGGCTGGAGGACGATGTATTGAATCTCGACGCAATTTGAGAGTTCCATCGGCATTACGAGGCACTGAACTTTTCAATTAACTATCATTTTTGCGTCGGATTCGAAAATCTAGACTCACCGGAGACGGACCATGTGGTGCCCGAGGCAGCAACAGACCCTTGGAGACAAGTCGGCTGCAGGCCGATGTATTGAATCTCGACGCAATTTGAGTGTTCCATCGTCACTACAAGGCCCTGAACGTTACAATTAACTATCATTTTTGCGTCGGATTCGAAAATCTACTCACAGGAGAAGGACCATGTGGTGCCGGAGGCAGCAATAGACCCTTGGAGACAAGTCGGCTGGAGGCCGATGTATTGAATCTCGACGCAATTTGAGTGTTCCATCGTCATTAGGAGGCCCTAAACGTTACAATTCACTATCATTTTTGCGTCGGATTCGAAAATCTAGACTCGCAGGAGAAGGACCATGTGGTGCCCGAGGCAGCAATATCCTCTTGGATACAAGTCGACTGGAGGTCGATGTATTGAATCTCGACGCCATTTGAGTCTTCTATCGTCATTAGGAGGCGCTAAACGTTACAATTCACTATCATTTTTGCGTCATATTCGATAATCTAAACTCACAGGAGAACGACCATAAGGTGCCGAGGCAGCAACAGACCCTTGGAGACAAGTCGGCTGGAGGCCGATGTATTGAATCTCGACGCAATTTGAGTGTTCCATCGTCATTAGGAGGCCCTGAACGTTACAATTAACTATCATTTTTGCGTCGGATTCGAAAATCTAGACTCACAGGAGAAGGACCATGTGGTGCCCGAGGCAGCAATAGACCCTTGGAGACAAGTCGGCTGCAGGCCGATGTATTGAATCTTGACGCAATTTGAGTGTTCCATCGTCATTACAAGGCCCTGAACGTTACAATTAACTTTCATTTTTGCGTCGGATTCGAAAATCTAGACTCACAGGAGAAGGACCATGTGGTGCCCGAGGCAGCAACAGACCCTTTTAGACAAGTCGGCTGGAGGCCGATGTATTGAATCTCGACGCAATTTGAGTGTTCCATCGGCATTAGGAGGCCCTGAACGTTACAATTAACTATCATTTTTGCGCCGGATTCGAAAATCTAGACTTACAAGAGAACGACCATAAGGTGCCCGAGGCAGCAATAGACCCTTGGAGACAAGTCGGCTGGAGGACGATGTATTGAATCTCGACGCAATTTGAGAGTTCCATCGGCATTACGAGGCCCTGAACGTTACAATTAACAATCATTTTTGCGTCGGATTCGAAAATCTAGACTCACAGGAGAACGACCATAAGGTGCCCGAGGCAGCAATAGACCCTTGGAGACAAGTCGGCTGGAGGCCGATGTATTGAATCTCGACGAAATTTGAGTGTTTCATCGGCATTACGAGGCCCTGAACGTTACAATTAACTGTCATTTTTGCGTCGGATTCGAAAATCTAGACTCACCGGAGACGGACCATGTCGTGCCCGAGGCAGCGATATCCCCTTGGAGACAAGTCTGCTGGAGGCCGATGTATTGAATCTCGACGCAATTTGAGAGTTCCATCGTCATTAGGAGGCCCTGAACGTTACAATTCACTATCATTTTTGCGTCGGATTCGAAAATCTAGACTCACAGGAGAAGGACCATGTGGTGCCCGAGGCAGCAACAGACCCTTTTCGACAAGTCGGCTGGAGGCCGATATATTGAATCTCGACGCAATTTGAGTGTTGCATCGGCATTAGGAGGCCCTGAACGTTACAATTAACTATCATTTTTGCGTCGGATTCGAAAATCTAGACTCACCGGAGACGGACCATGTGGTGCCCGAGGCAGCGATATCCCCTTGAAGACAAGTCGGCTGGAGGCCGATGTATTGGATCTCGACGCAATTTGAGTGTTCCATCGGCATTAGGAGGCCCTGAACGTTACAATTCACTATCATTTTTGCGTCGGATTCGAAAATCTAGACTCACAGGAGAAGGACCATGTGGTGCCCGAGGCAGCAACAGACCCTTTTAGACAAGTCGGCTGGAGGCCGATGTATTGAATCTCGACGCAATTTGAGTGTTCCATCGGCATTAGGAGGCCCTGAACGTTACAATTAACTATCATTTTTGCGTCGGATTCGAAAATCTAGACTTACAAGAGAACGACCATAAGGTGCCCGAGGCAGCAACAGACCCTTGGAGACAAGTCGGCTGGAGGACGATGTATTGAATCTCGACGCAATTTGAGAGTTCCATCGGCATTAGGAGGCCCTGAACGTTACAATTCACTATCATTTTTGCGTCGGATTCGAAAATCTAGACTCACAGGAGAAGGACCATGTGGTGCCCGAGGCAGCAACAGACCCTTGGAGACAAGTCGGCTGCAGGCCGATGTATTGAATCTCGACGCAATTTGAGAGTTCCATCGGCATTAGGAGGCCCTGAACGTTACAATTCACTATCATTTTTGCGTCGGATTCGAAAATCTAGACTCGCAGGAGAAGGACCATGTGGTGCCCGAGGCAGCAATATCCTCTTGGATACAAGTCGACTGGAGGTCGATGTATTGAATCTCGACGCCATTTGAGTCTTCTATCGTCATTAGGAGGCGCTGAACGTTACAATTCACTATCATTTTTGCGTCATATTCGATAATCTAAACTCACAGGAGAACGACCATAAGGTGCCGAGGCAGCAACAGACCCTTGGAGACAAGTCGGCTGGAGGCCGATGTATTGAATCTCGACGCAATTTGAGTGTTCCATCGTCATTAGGAGGCCCTGAACGTTACAATTAACTATCATTTTTGCGTCGGATTCGAAAATCTAGACTCACAGGAGAAGGACCATGTGGTGCCCGAGGCAGCAATAGACCCTTGGAGACAAGTCGGCTGCAGGCCGATGTATTGAATCTTGACGCAATTTGAGTGTTCCATCGTCATTACAAGGCCCTGAACGTTACAATTAACTTTCATTTTTGCGTCGGATTCGAAAATCTAGAATCACAGGAGAACGACCATAAGGTGCCCGAGGCAGCAATAGACCCTTGGAGACAAGTCGGCTGGAGGCCGATGTATTGAATCTCGACGAAATTTGAGTGTTCCATCGGCATTAGGAGGCCCTGAACGTTACAATTAACTGTCATTTTTGCGTCGGATTCGAGAATCTAGACTCACCGGAGACGGACCATGTGGTGCCCGAGGCAGCGATATCCCCTTGGAGACAAGTCGGCTGGAGGCCGATGTATTGGATCTCGACGCAATTTGAGTGTTCCATCGGCATTAGGAGGCCCTGAACGTTACAATTCACTATCATTTTTGCGTCGGATTCGAAAATCTAGACTCACAGGAGAAGGACCATGTGGTGCCCGAGGCAGCAACAGACCCTTTTAGACAAGTCGGCTGGAGGCCGATGTATTGAATCTCGACGCAATTTGAGTGTTCCATCGGCATTAGGAGGCCCTGAACGTTACAATTAACTATCATTTTTGCGTCGGATTCGAAAATCTAGACTTACAAGAGAACGACCATAAGGTGCCCGAGGCAGCAATAGACCCTTGGAGACAAGTCGGCTGGAGGACGATGTATTGAATCTCGACGCAATTTGAGAGTTCCATCGGCATTACGAGGCACTGAACGTTTCAATTAACTATCATTTTTGCGTCGGATTCGAAAATCTAGACTCACCGGAGACGGACCATGTGGTGCCCGAGGCAGCGATATCCCCTTGGAGACAAGTCGGCTGCAGGCCGATGTATTGAATCTCGACGCAATTTGAGTGTTCCATCGTCACTACAAGGCCCTGAACGTTACAATTCACTATCATTTTTGCGTCGGATTCGAAAATCTAGACTCACAGGAGAAGGACCATGTGGTGCCCGAGGCAGCAACAGACCCTTGGAGACAAGTCGGCTGCAGGCCGATGTATTGAATCTCGACGCAATTTGAGTGTTCCATCGTCACTACAAGGCCCTGAACGTTACAATTAACTATCATTTTTGCGTCGGATTCGAAAATCTACTCACAGGAGAAGGACCATGTGGTGCCGGAGGCAGCAATAGACCCTTGGAGACAAGTCGGCTGGAGGCCGATGTATTGAATCTCGACGCAATTTGAGTGTTCCATCGTCATTAGGAGGCCCTAAACGTTACAATTCACTATCATTTTTGCGTCGGATTCGAAAATCTAGACTCGCAGGAGAAGGACCATGTGGTGCCCGAGGCAGCAATATCCTCTTGGATACAAGTCGACTGGAGGTCGATGTATTGAATCTCGACGCCATTTGAGTCTTCTATCGTCATTAGGAGGCGCTGAACGTTACAATTCACTATCATTTTTGCGTCATATTCGATAATCTAAACTCACAGGAGAACGACCATAAGGTGCCGAGGCAGCAACAGACCCTTGGAGACAAGTCGGCTGGAGGCCGATGTATTAAATCTCGACGCAATTTGAGTGTTCCATCGTCATTAGGAGGCCCTGAACGTTACAATTAACTATCATTTTTGCGTCGGATTCGAAAATCTAGACTCACAGGAGAAGGACCATGTGGTGCCCGAGGCAGCAATAGACCCTTGGAGACAAGTCGGCTGCAGGCCGATGTATTGAATCTTGACGCAATTTGAGTGTTCCATCGTCATTACAAGGCCCTGAACGTTACAATTAACTTTCATTTTTGCGTCGGATTCGAAAATCTAGACTCACAGGAGAACGACCATAAGGTGCCCGAGGCAGCAATAGACCCTTGGAGACAAGTCGGCTGGAGGCCGATGTATTGAATCTCGACGAAATTTGAGTGTTCCATCGGCATTAGGAGGCCCTGAACGTTACAATTAACTGTCATTTTTGCGTCGGATTCGAAAATCTAGACTCACCGGAGACGGACCATGTGGTGCCCGAGGCAGCGATATCCCCTTGGAGACAAGTCGGCTGGAGGCCGATGTATTGGATCTCGACGCAATTTGAGTGTTCCATCGGCATTAGGAGGCCCTGAACGTTACAATTCACTATCATTTTTGCGTCGGATTCGAAAATCTAGACTCACAGGAGAAGGACCATGTGGTGCCCGAGGCAGCAACAGACCCTTTTAGACAAGTCGGCTGGAGGCCGATGTATTGAATCTCGACGCAATTTGAGTGTTCCATCGGCATTAGGAGGCCCTGAACGTTACAATTAACTATCATTTTTGCGTCGGATTCGAAAATCTAGACTTACAAGAGAACGACCATAAGGTGCCCGAGGCAGCAATAGACCCTTGGAGACAAGTCGGCTGGAGGACGATGTATTGAATCTCGACGCAATTTGAGAGTTCCATCGGCATTACGAGGCACTGAACGTTTCAATTAACTATCATTTTTGCGTCGGATTCGAAAATCTAGACTCACCGGAGACGGACCATGTGGTGCCCGAGGCAGCGATATCCCCTTGGAGACAAGTCGGCTGCAGGCCGATGTATTGAATCTCGACGCAATTTGAGTGTTCCATCGTCACTACAAGGCCCTGAACGTTACAATTCACTATCATTTTTGCGTCGGATTCGAAAATCTAGACTCAAAGGAGAAGGACCATGTGGTGCCCGAGGCAGCAACAGACCCTTGGAGACAAGTCGGCTGCAGGCCGATGTATTGAATCTCGACGCAATTTGAGTGTTCCATCGTCACTACAAGGCCCTGAACGTTACAATTAACTATCATTTTTGCGTCGGATTCGAAAATCTACTCACAGGAGAAGGACCATGTGGTGCCGGAGGCAGCAATAGACCCTTGGAGACAAGTCGGCTGGAGGCCGATGTATTGAATCTCGACGCAATTTGAGTGTTCCATCGTCATTAGGAGGCCCTAAACGTTACAATTCACTATCATTTTTGCGTCGGATTCGAAAATCTAGACTCGCAGGAGAAGGACCATGTGGTGCCCGAGGCAGCAATATCCTCTTGGATACAAGTCGACTGGAGGTCGATGTATTGAATCTCGACGCCATTTGAGTCTTCTATCGTCATTAGGAGGCGCTGAACGTTACAATTCACTATCATTTTTGCGTCATATTCGATAATCTAAACTCACAGGAGAACGACCATAAGGTGCCGAGGCAGCAACAGACCCTTGGAGACAAGTCGGCTGGAGGCCGATGTATTGAATCTCGACGCAATTTGAGTGTTCCATCGTCATTAGGAGGCCCTGAACGTTACAATTAACTATCATTTTTGCGTCGGATTCGAAAATCTAGACTCACAGGAGAAGGACCATGTGGTGCCCGAGGCAGCAATAGACCCTTGGAGACAAGTCGGCTGCAGGCCGATGTATTGAATCTTGACGCAATTTGAGTGTTCCATCGTCATTACAAGGCCCTGAACGTTACAATTAACTTTCATTTTTGCGTCGGATTCGAAAATCTAGACTCACAGGAGAACGACCATAAGGTGCCCGAGGCAGCAATAGACCCTTGGAGACAAGTCGGCTGGAGGAAGATGTATTGAATCTCGACGAAATTTGAGTGTTCCATCGGCATTAGGAGGCACTGAACGTTACAATTAACTGTCATTTTTGCGTCGGATTCGACAATCTAGACTCACCGGAGACGGACCATGTGGTGCCCGAGGCAGCGATATCCCCTTGGAGACAAGTCGGCTGGAGGCCGATGTATTGGATCTCGACGCAATTTGAGTGTTCCATCGGCATTAGGAGGCCCTGAACGTTACAATTCACTATCATTTTTGCGTCGGATTCGAAAATCTAGACTCACAGGAGAAGGACCATGTGGTGCCCGAGGCAGCAACAGACCTTTTAGACAAGTCGGCTGGAGGCCGATGTATTGAATCTCGGCGCAATTTGAGTGTTCCATCGGCATTAGGAGGCCCTGAACGTTACAATTAACTATCATTTTTGCGTCGGATTCGAAAATCTAGACTTACAAGAGAACGACCATAAGGTGCCCGAGGCAGCAATAGACCCTTGGAGACAAGTCGGCTGGAGGACGATGTATTGAATCTCGACGCAATTTGAGAGTTCCATCGGCATTACGAGGCCCTGAACGTTACAATTAACAATCATTTTTGCGTCGGATTCGAAAATCTAGACTCACAGGAGAACGACCATAAGGTGCCCGAGGCAGCAATAGACCCTTGGAGACAAGTCGGCTGGAGGCCGATGTATTGAATCTCGACGAAATTTGAGTGTTCCATCGGCATTAGGAGGCCCTGAACGTTACAATTAACTGTCATTTTTGCGTCGGATTCGAAAATCTAGACTCACCGGAGACGGACCATGTGGTGCCCGAGGCAGCGATATCCCCTTGGAGACAAGTCGGCTGGAGGCCGATGTATTGGATCTCGACGCAATTTGAGTGTTCCATCGGCATTAGGAGGCCCTGAACGTTACAATTCACTATCATTTTTGCGTCGGATTCGAAAATCTAGACTCACAGGAGAAGGACCATGTGGTGCCCGAGGCAGCAACAGACCCTTTTAGACAAGTCGGCTGGAGGCCGATGTATTGAATCTCGACGCAATTTGAGTGTTCCATCGGCATTAGGAGGCCCTGAACGTTACAATTAACTATCATTTTTGCGTCGGATTCGAAAATCTAGACTTACAAGAGAACGAACATAAGGTGCCCGAGGCAGCAATAGACCCTTGGAGACAAGTCGGCTGGAGGACGATGTATTGAATCTCGACGCAATTTGAGAGTTCCATCGGCATTACGAGGCCCTGAACGTTACAATTAACAATCATTTTTGCGTCGGATTCGAAAATCTAGACTCACAGGAGAACGACCATAAGGTGCCCGAGGCAGCAATAGACCCTTGGAGACAAGTCGGCTGGAGGCCGATGTATTGAATCTCGACGAAATTTGAGTGTTCCATCGGCATTAGGAGGCCCTGAACGTTACAATTAACTGTCATTTTTGCGTCGGATTCGAAAATCTAGACTCACCGGAGACGGACCATGTGGTGCCCGAGGCAGCGATATCCCCTTGGAGACAAGTCTGCTGGAGGCCGATGTATTGAATCTCGACGCAATTTGAGAGTTCCATCGTCATTAGGAGGCCCTGAACGTTACAATTCACTATCATTTTTGCGTCGGATTCGAAAATCTAGACACACAGGAGAAGGACCATGTGGTGCCCGAGGCAGCAACAGACCCTTTTAGACAAGTCGGCTGGAGGCCGATTTATTGAATCTCGACGCAATTTGAGTGTTCCATCGGCATTAGGAGGCCCTGAACGTTACAATTAACTATCATTTTTGCGTCGGATGCGAAAATCTAGACTCACCGGAGACGGACCATGTGGTGCCCGAGGCAGCGATATCCCCTTGGAGACAAGTCGGCTGGAGGCCGATGTATTGGATCTCGACGAATTTTAGTGTTCCATCGGCATTAGGAGGCCCTGAACGTTACAATTCACTATCATTTTTGCGTCGGATTCGAAAATCTAGACTCACAGGAGAAGGACCATGTGGTGCCCGAGGCAGCATCAGACCCTTTTAGACAAGTCGGCTGGAGGCCGATGTATTGAATCTCGACGCAATTTGAGTGTTCCATCGGCATTAGGAGGCCCTGAACGTTACAATTAACTATCATTTTTGCGTCGGATTCGAAAATCTAGACTTACAAGAGAACGACCATAAGGTGCCCGAGGCAGCAATAGACCCTTGGAGACAAGTCGGCTGGAGGACGATGTATTGAATCTCGACGCAATTTGAGAGTTCCATCGGCATTAGGAGGCCCTGAACGTTACAATTCACTATCATTTTTGCGTCGGATTCGAAAATCTAGACTCACAGGAGAAGGACCATGTGGTGCCCGAGGCAGCAACAGACCCTTGGAGACAAGTCGGCTGCAGGCCGATGTATTGAATCTCGACGCAATTTCAGTGTTCCATCGTCACTACAAGGCCCTGAACGTTACAATTAACTATCATTTTTGCGTCGGATTCGAAAATCTACTCACAGGAGAAGGACCATGTGGTGCCGGAGGCAGCAATAGACCCTTGGAGACAAGTCGGCTGGAGGCCGATGTATTGAATCTCGACGCAATTTGAGTGTTCCATCGTCATTAGGAGGCCCTAAACGTAACAATTCACTATCATTTTTGCGTCGGATTCGAAAATCTAGACTCGCAGGAGAAGGACCATGTGGTGCCCGAGGCAGCAATATCCTCTTGGATACAAGTCGACTGGAGGTCGATGTATTGAATCTCGACGCCATTTGAGTCTTCTATCGTCATTAGGAGGCGCTGAACGTTACAATTCACTATCATTTTTGCGTCATATTCGATAATCTAAACTCACAGGAGAACGACCATAAGGTGCCGAGGCAGCAACAGACCCTTGGAGACAAGTCGGCTGGAGGCCGATGTATTGAATCTCGACGCAATTTGAGTGTTCCATCGTCATTAGGAGGCCCTGAACGTTACAATTAACTATCATTTTTGCGTCGGATTCGAAAATCTAGACTCACAGGAGAAGGACCATGTGGTGCCCGAGGCAGCAATAGACCCTTGGAGACAAGTCGGCAGCAGGCCGATGTATTGAATCTTGACGCAATTTGAGTGTTCCATCGTCATTACAAGGCCCTGAACGTTACAATTAACTTTCATTTTTGCGTCGGATTCGAAAATCTAGACTCACAGGAGAACGACCATAAGGTGCCCGAGGCAGCAATAGACCCTTGGAGACAAGTCGGCTGGAGGACGATGTATTGAATCTCGACGCAATTTGAGAGTTCCATCGGCATTACGAGGCCCTGAACGTTACAATTAACAATCATTTTTGCGTCGGATTCGAAAATCTAGACTCACAGGAGAACGACCATAAGGTGCCCGAGGCAGCAATAGACCCTTGGAGACAAGTCGGCTGGAGCACGATGTATTGAATCTCGACGCAATTTGAGAGTTCCATCGGCATTACGAGGCACTGAACGTTTCAATTAACTATCATTTTTGCGTCGGATTCGA
Source organism: Schistocerca americana (assembly GCF_021461395.2). Taxonomy (NCBI): domain Eukaryota; kingdom Metazoa; phylum Arthropoda; class Insecta; order Orthoptera; family Acrididae; genus Schistocerca; species Schistocerca americana. The sequence goes on from NC_060123.1 coordinate 775,879,936, forward strand.
AAATCTAGACTCACCGGAGACGGACCATGTGGTGCCCGAGGCAGCGATATCCCCTTGGAGACAAGTCGGCTGGAGGCCGATGTATTGAATCTCGACGCAATTTGAGAGTTCCATCGTCATTAGGAGGCCCTGAACGTTACAATTAACAATCATTTTTGCGTCGGATTCGAAAATCTAGACTCACAGGAGAACGACCACAAGGTGCCCGAGGCAGCAATAGGCCCTTGGAGACAAGTCGGCTGGAGGACGATGTATTGAATCTCGACGCAATTTGAGAGTTCCATCGGCATTACGAGGCCCTGAACGTTTCAATTAACTATCATTTTTGCGTCGGATTCGGAAATCTAGACTTACAAGAGAACGACCATAAGGTGCCCGAGGCAGCAATAGACCCTTTGAGACAAGTCGGCTGGAGGCCGATGTATTGAATCTCGACGCAATTTGAGAGTTCCATCGTCATTAGGAGGCCCTGAACGTTACAATTAACTATCATTTTTGCGTCGGATTCGAAAATCTAGAATTACAAGAGAACAACCATGAGGTGCCTGAGACTGCAATATCCTCTTGGTGACAAGTCGGCTGCAGGCCGATGTATTGAATCTTGACGCAATTTGAGTGTTCCATCGTCATTACAAGGCCCTGAACGTTACAATTAACTATCATTTTTGCGTCGGATTCGAAAATCTAGACTCACAGGAGAACGACCATAAGGTGCCCGAGGCAGCAATAGACCCTTGGAGACAAGTCGGCTGGAGGCCGATGTATTGAATCTCGACGCAATTTGAGTGTTCCATCGGCATTAGGAGGCCCTGAACGTTACAATTAACTATCTCTTTTGCGTCGGATTCGAAAATCTAGACTCACCGGAGACGGACCATGTAATGCCCGAGGCACCGATACCCCCTTGGAGACAAGTCGGCTGCAGGCCGATGTATTGAATCTCGACGCAATTTCAGTGTTCCATCGTCACTACAAGGCCCTGAACGTTACAATTAACTATCATTTTTGCGTCGGATTCGAAAATCTACTCACAGGAGAAGGACCATGTGGTGCCGGAGGCAGCAATAGACCCTTGGAGACAAGTCGGCTGGAGGCCGATGTATTGAATCTCGACGCAATTTGAGTGTTCCATCGTCATTAGGAGGCCCTAAACGTAACAATTCACTATCATTTTTGCGTCGGATTCGAAAATCTAGACTCGCAGGAGAAGGACCATGTGGTGCCCGAGGCAGCAATATCCTCTTGGAGACAAGTCGGCAGCAGGCCGATGTATTGAATCTTGACGCAATTTGAGTGTTCCATCGTCATTACAAGGCCCTGAACGTTACAATTAACTTTCATTTTTGCGTCGGATTCGAAAATCTAGACTCACAGGAGAACGACCATAAGGTGCCCGAGGCAGCAATAGACCCTTGGAGACAAGTCGGCTGGAGGACGATGTATTGAATCTCGACGCAATTTGAGAGTTCCATCGGCATTACGAGGCCCTGAACGTTACAATTAACAATCATTTTTGCGTCGGATTCGAAAATCTAGACTCACAGGAGAACGACCATAAGGTGCCCGAGGCAGCAATAGACCCTTGGAGACAAGTCGGCTGGAGCACGATGTATTGAATCTCGACGCAATTTGAGAGTTCCATCGGCATTACGAGGCACTGAACGTTTCAATTAACTATCATTTTTGCGTCGGATTCGAAAATCTAGACTCACCGGAGACGGACCATGTGGTGCCCGAGGCAGTGATATCCCCTTGGAGACAAGTCGGCTGGAGGCCGATGTATTGAATCTCGACGCAATTTGAGAGTTCCATCGTCATTAGGAGGCCCTGAACGTTACAATTAACAATCATTTTTGCGTCGGATTCGAAAATCTAGACTCACAGGAGAACGACCACAAGGTGCCCGAGGCAGCAATAGGCCCTTGGAGACAAGTCGGCTGGAGGACGATGTATTGAATCTCGACGCAATTTGAGAGTTCCATCGGCATTACGAGGCCCTGAACGTTTCAATTAACTATCATTTTTGCGTCGGATTCGAAAATCTAGACTTACAAGAGAACGACCATAAGGTGCCCGAGGCAGCAATAGACCCTTTGAGACAAGTCGGCTGGAGGCCGATGTATTGAATCTCGACGCAATTTGAGAGTTCCATCGTCATTAGGAGGCCCTGAACGTTACAATTAACTATCATTTTTGCGTCGGATTCGAAAATCTAGAATTACAAGAGAACAACCATGAGGTGCCTGAGACTGCAATATCCTCTTGGTGACAAGTCGGCTGCAGGCCGATGTATTGAATCTTGACGCAATTTGAGTGTTCCATCGTCATTACAAGGCCCTGAACGTTACAATTAACTATCATTTTTGCGTCGGATTCGAAAATCTAGACTCACAGGAGAACGACCATAAGGTGCCCGAGGCAGCAATAGACCCTTGGAGACAAGTCGGCTGGAGGCCGATGTATTGAATCTCGACGCAATTTGAGTGTTCCATCGGCATTAGGAGGCCCTGAACGTTACAATTAACTATCTCTTTTGCGTCGGATTCGAAAATCTAGACTCACCGGAGACGGACCATGTAATGCCCAAGGCACCGATACCCCCTTGGAGACAAGTCGGCTGCAGGCCGATGTATTGAATCTCGACGCAATTTCAGTGTTCCATCGTCACTACAAGGCCCTGAACGTTACAATTAACTATCATTTTTGCGTCGGATTCGAAAATCTACTCACAGGAGAAGGACCATGTGGTGCCGGAGGCAGCAATAGACCCTTGGAGACAAGTCGGCTGGAGGCCGATGTATTGAATCTCGACGCAATTTGAGTGTTCCATCGTCATTAGGAGGCCCTAAACGTAACAATTCACTATCATTTTTGCGTCGGATTCGAAAATCTAGACTCGCAGGAGAAGGACCATGTGGTGCCCGAGGCAGCAATATCCTCTTGGATACAAGTCGACTGGAGGTCGATGTATTGAATCTCGACGCCATTTGAGTCTTCTATCGTCATTAGGAGGCGCTGAACGTTACAATTCACTATCATTTTTGCGTCATATTCGATAATCTAAACTCACAGGAGAACGACCATAAGGTGCCGAGGCAGCAACAGACCCTTGGAGACAAGTCGGCTGGAGGCCGATGTATTGAATCTCGACGCAATTTGAGTGTTCCATCGTCATTAGGAGGCCCTGAACGTTACAATTAACTATCATTTTTGCGTCGGATTCGAAAATCTAGACTCACAGGAGAAGGACCATGTGGTGCCCGAGGCAGCAATAGACCCTTGGAGACAAGTCGGCAGCAGGCCGATGTATTGAATCTTGACGCAATTTGAGTGTTCCATCGTCATTACAAGGCCCTGAACGTTACAATTAACTTTCATTTTTGCGTCGGATTCGAAAATCTAGACTCACAGGAGAACGACCATAAGGTGCCCGAGGCAGCAATAGACCCTTGGAGACAAGTCGGCTGGAGGACGATGTATTGAATCTCGACGCAATTTGAGAGTTCCATCGGCATTACGAGGCCCTGAACGTTACAATTAACAATCATTTTTGCGTCGGATTCGAAAATCTAGACTCACAGGAGAACGACCATAAGGTGCCCGAGGCAGCAATAGACCCTTGGAGACAAGTCGGCTGGAGCACGATGTATTGAATCTCGACGCAATTTGAGAGTTCCATCGGCATTACGAGGCACTGAACGTTTCAATTAACTATCATTTTTGCGTCGGATTCGAAAATCTAGACTCACCGGAGACGGACCATGTGGTGCCCGAGGCAGCGATATCCCCTTGGAGACAAGTCGGCTGGAGGCCGATGTATTGAATCTCGACGCAATTTGAGAGTTCCATCGTCATTAGGAGGCCCTGAACGTTACAATTAACAATCATTTTTGCGTCGGATTCGAAAATCTAGACTCACAGGAGAACGACCACAAGGTGCCCGAGGCAGCAATAGGCCCTTGGAGACAAGTCGGCTGGAGGACGATGTATTGAATCTCGACGCAATTTGAGAGTTCCATCGGCATTACGAGGCCCTGAACGTTTCAATTAACTATCATTTTTGCGTCGGATTCGAAAATCTAGACTTACAAGAGAACGACCATAAGGTGCCCGAGGCAGCATTAGACCCTTGGAGACAAGTCGGCTGGAGGCCGATGTATTGAATCTCGACGCAATTTGAGTGTTCCATCTTCATTAGGAGGCCCTAAACGGTACAATTAACTATCATTTTTGCGTCGGATTCGAAAATCTAGACTTACAAGAGAACGACCATAAGGTGCCCGAGGCAGCAATAGACCCTTTGAGACAAGTCGGCTGGAGGCCGATGTATTGAATCTCGACGCAATTTGAGAGTTCCATCGTCATTAGGAGGCCCTGAACGTTACAATTAACTATCATTTTTGCGTCGGATTCGAAAATCTAGAATTACAAGAGAACAACCATGAGGTGCCTGAGACTGCAATATCCTCTTGGTGACAAGTCGGCTGCAGGCCGATGTATTGAATCTTGACGCAATTTGAGTGTTCCATCGTCATTACAAGGCCCTGAACGTTACAATTAACTATCATTTTTGCGTCGGATTCGAAAATCTAGACTCACAGGAGAACGACCATAAGGTGCCCGAGGCAGCAATAGACCCTTGGAGACAAGTCGGCTGGAGGCCGATGTATTGAATCTCGACGCAATTTGAGTGTTCCATCGGCATTAGGAGGCCCTGAACGTTACAATTAACTATCTCTTTTGCGTCGGATTCGAAAATCTAGACTCACCGGAGACGGACCATGTAATGCCCGAGGCACCGATACCCCCTTGGAGACAAGTCGGCTGGAGGCCGATGTATTGAATCTCGACGCAATTTGAGAGTTCCATCGTCATTAGGAGGCCCTGAACGTTACAATTAACAATCATTTTTGCGTCGGATTCGAAAATCTAGACTCACAGGAGAACGACCATAAGGTGCCCGAGGCAGCAATAGACCCTTGGAGACAAGTCGGCTGGAGGCCGATGTATTGAATCTCGACGCAGTCTGAGAGTTCCATCGTCATTAGGAGGCCCTAAACGTTACAATTAACTATCATTTTTGCGTCGGAATCGATAATCTAGACATACAAGAGAATGACCATAAGGTGCCCGACGCAGCAACAGACGCTTGGACACAAGTCGGCTGGAGGCCGATGTATTGGATCTCGACGCAATTTGAGTGTTCCATCGTCATTAGGAGGCCCTAAACGTTACAATTCACTATCATTTTTGCGTCGGGTTCGAAAATCTAGACTCACAGGAGAAGGACCATGTGGTGCCCGAGGCAGCAACAGACCCTTGGAGACAAGTCAGCTGCAGGCCGATGTATTGAATCTCGACGCAATTTGATTGTTCCATCGTCACTACAAGGCCCTGAACGTTACAATTAACTATCTCTTTTGCGTCGGATTCGAAAATCTAGACTCACCGGAGACGGACCATGTGGTGCCCGAGGCACCGATACCCCCTTGGAGACAAGTCGGCTGGAGGCCGATGTATTGAATCTCGACGCAATTTGAGTGTTCCATCGTCATTAGGAGGCCCTAAACGTAACAATTCACTATCATTTTTGCGTCGGATTCGAAAATCTAGACTCGCAGGAGAAGGACCATGTGGTGCCCGAGGCAGCAATATCCTCTTGGATACAAGTCGACTGGAGGTCGATGTATTGAATCTCGACGCCATTTGAGTCTTCTATCGTCATTAGGAGGCGCTGAACGTTACAATTCACTATCATTTTTGCGTCATATTCGATAATCTAAACTCACAGGAGAACGACCATAAGGTGCCGAGGCAGCAACAGACCCTTGGAGACAAGTCGGCTGGAGGCCGATGTATTGAATCTCGACGCAATTTGAGAGTTCCATCGTCATTAGGAGGCCCTGAACGTTACAATTAACAATCATTTTTGCGTCGGATTCGAAAATCTAGACTCACAGGAGAACGACCACAAGGTGCCCGAGGCAGCAATAGGCCCTTGGAGACAAGTCGGCTGGAGGACGATGTATTGAATCTCGACGCAATTTGAGAGTTCCATCGGCATTACGAGGCCCTGAACGTTTCAATTAACTATCATTTTTGCGTCGGATTCGAAAATCTAGACTTACAAGAGCACGACCATAAGGTGCCCGAGGCAGCAATAGACCCTTTGAGACAAGTCGGCTGGAGGCCGATGTATTGAATCTCGACGCAATTTGAGAGTTCCATCGTCATTAGGAGGCCCTGAACGTTACAATTAACTATCATTTTTGCGTCGGATTCGAAAATCTAGAATTACAAGAGAACAACCATGAGGTGCCTGAGACTGCAATATCCTCTTGGTGACAAGTCGGCTGCAGGCCGATGTATTGAATCTTGACGCAATTTGAGTGTTCCATCGTCATTACAAGGCCCTGAACGTTACAATTAACTATCATTTTTGCGTCGGATTCGAAAATCTAGACTCACAGGAGAACGACCATAAGGTGCCCGAGGCAGCAATAGACCCTTGGAGACAAGTCGGCTGGAGGCCGATGTATTGAATCTCGACGCAATTTGAGTGTTCCATCGGCATTAGGAGGCCCTGAACGTTACAATTAACTATCTCTTTTGCGTCGGATTCGAAAATCTAGACTCACCGGAGACGGACCATGTAATGCCCGAGGCACCGATACCCCCTTGGAGACAAGTCGGCTGCAGGCCGATGTATTGAATCTCGACGCAATTTCAGTGTTCCATCGTCACTACAAGGCCCTGAACGTTACAATTAACTATCATTTTTGCGTCGGATTCGAAAATCTACTCACAGGAGAAGGACCATGTGGTGCCGGAGGCAGCAATAGACCCTTGGAGACAAGTCGGCTGGAGGCCGATGTATTGAATCTCGACGCAATTTGAGTGTTCCATCGTCATTAGGAGGCCCTAAACGTAACAATTCACTATCATTTTTGCGTCGGATTCGAAAATCTAGACTCGCAGGAGAAGGACCATGTGGTGCCCGAGGCAGCAATATCCTCTTGGATACAAGTCGACTGGAGGTCGATGTATTGAATCTCGACGCCATTTGAGTCTTCTATCGTCATTAGGAGGCGCTGAACGTTACAATTCACTATCATTTTTGCGTCATATTCGATAATCTAAACTCACAGGAGAACGACCATAAGGTGCCGAGGCAGCAACAGACCCTTGGAGACAAGTCGGCTGGAGGCCGATGTATTGAATCTCGACGCAATTTGAGTGTTCCATCGTCATTAGGAGGCCCTGAACGTTACAATTAACTATCATTTTTGCGTCGGATTCGAAAATCTAGACTCACAGGAGAAGGACCATGTGGTGCCCGAGGCAGCAATAGACCCTTGGAGACAAGTCGGCAGCAGGCCGATGTATTGAATCTTGACGCAATTTGAGTGTTCCATCGTCATTACAAGGCCCTGAACGTTACAATTAACTTTCATTTTTGCGTCGGATTCGAAAATCTAGACTCACAGGAGAACGACCATAAGGTGCCCGAGGCAGCAATAGACCCTTGGAGACAAGTCGGCTGGAGGACGATGTATTGAATCTCGACGCAATTTGAGAGTTCCATCGGCATTACGAGGCCCTGAACGTTACAATTAACAATCATTTTTGCGTCGGATTCGAAAATCTAGACTCACAGGAGAACGACCATAAGGTGCCCGAGGCAGCAATAGACCCTTGGAGACAAGTCGGCTGGAGCACGATGTATTGAATCTCGACGCAATTTGAGAGTTCCATCGGCATTACGAGGCACTGAACGTTTCAATTAACTATCATTTTTGCGTCGGATTCGAAAATCTAGACTCACCGGAGACGGACCATGTGGTGCCCGAGGCAGCGATATCCCCTTGGAGACAAGTCGGCTGGAGGCCGATGTATTGAATCTCGACGCAATTTGAGAGTTCCATCGTCATTAGGAGGCCCTGAACGTTACAATTAACAATCATTTTTGCGTCGGATTCGAAAATCTAGACTCACAGGAGAACGACCACAAGGTGCCCGAGGCAGCAATAGGCCCTTGGAGACAAGTCGGCTGGAGGACGATGTATTGAATCTCGACGCAATTTGAGAGTTCCATCGGCATTACGAGGCCCTGAACGTTTCAATTAACTATCATTTTTGCGTCGGATTCGAAAATCTAGACTTACAAGAGAACGACCATAAGGTGCCCGAGGCAGCATTAGACCCTTGGAGACAAGTCGGCTGGAGGCCGATGTATTGAATCTCGACGCAATTTGAGTGTTCCATCTTCATTAGGAGGCCCTAAACGGTACAATTAACTATCATTTTTGCGTCGGATTCGAAAATCTAGACTTACAAGAGAACGACCATAAGGTGCCCGAGGCAGCAATAGACTCTTTGAGACAAGTCGGCTGGAGGCCGATGTATTGAATCTCGACGCAATTTGAGAGTTCCATCGTCATTAGGAGGCCCTGAACGTTACAATTAACTATCATTTTTGCGTCGGATTCGAAAATCTAGAATTACAAGAGAACAACCATGAGGTGCCTGAGACTGCAATATCCTCTTGGTGACAAGTCGGCTGCAGGCCGATGTATTGAATCTTGACGCAATTTGAGTGTTCCATCGTCATTACAAGGCCCTGAACGTTACAATTAACTATCATTTTTGCGTCGGATTCGAAAATCTAGACTCACAGGAGAACGACCATAAGGTGCCCGAGGCAGCAATAGACCCTTGGAGACAAGTCGGCTGGAGGCCGATGTATTGAATCTCGACGCAATTTGAGTGTTCCATCGGCATTAGGAGGCCCTGAACGTTACAATTAACTATCTCTTTTGCGTCGGATTCGAAAATCTAGACTCACCGGAGACGGACCATGTAATGCCCGAGGCACCGATACCCCCTTGGAGACAAGTCGGCTGGAGGCCGATGTATTGAATCTCGACGCAATTTGAGAGTTCCATCGTCATTAGGAGGCCCTGAACGTTACAATTAACAATCATTTTTGCGTCGGATTCGAAAATCTAGACTCACAGGAGAACGACCATAAGGTGCCCGAGGCAGCAATAGACCCTTGGAGACAAGTCGGCTGGAGGCCGATGTATTGAATCTCGACGCAGTCTGAGAGTTCCATCGTCATTAGGAGGCCCTAAACGTTACAATTAACTATCATTTTTGCGTCGGAATCGATAATCTAGACATACAAGAGAATGACCATAAGGTGCCCGACGCAGCAACAGACGCTTGGACACAAGTCGGCTGGAGGCCGATGTATTGGATCTCGACGCAATTTGAGTGTTCCATCGTCATTAGGAGGCCCTAAACGTTACAATTCACTATCATTTTTGCGTCGGGTTCGAAAATCTAGACTCACAGGAGAAGGACCATGTGGTGCCCGAGGCAGCAACAGACCCTTGGAGACAAGTCAGCTGCAGGCCGATGTATTGAATCTCGACGCAATTTGATTGTTCCATCGTCACTACAAGGCCCTGAACGTTACAATTAACTATCTCTTTTGCGTCGGATTCGAAAATCTAGACTCACCGGAGACGGACCATGTGGTGCCCGAGGCACCGATACCCCCTTGGAGACAAGTCGGCTGGAGGCCGATGTATTGAATCTCGACGCAATTTGAGAGTTCCATCGTCATTAGGAGGCCCTGAACGTTACAATTAACAATCATTTTTGCGTCGGATTCGAAAATCTAGACTCACAGGAGAACGACCATAAGGTGCCCGAGGCAGCAATAGACCCTTGGAGACAAGCCGGCAAGAGGCCGATGTATTGAATCTCGACGCAATTTGAGAGTTCCATCGTCATTAGGAGGCCCTGAACGTTACAATTAACTATCATTTTTGCGTCGGATTCGAAAATCTAGAATTACAAGAGAACAACCATGAGGTGCCTGAGAAGCAATATCCTCTTGGTGACAAGTCGGCTGCAGGCCGATGTATTGAATCTTGACGCAATTTGAGTGTTCCATCGTCATTACAAGGCCCTGAACGTTACAATTAACTATCATTTTTGCGTCGGATTCGAAAATCTACTCACAGGAGAAGGACCATGTGGTGCCGGAGGCAGCAATAGACCCTTGGAGACAAGTCGGCTGGAGGCCGATGTATTGAATCTCGACGCAATTTGAGTGTTCCATCGTCATTAGGAGGCCCTAAACGTAACAATTCACTATCATTTTTGCGTCGGATTCGAAAATCTAGACTCGCAGGAGAAGGACCATGTGGTGCCCGAGGCAGCAATATCCTCTTGGATACAAGTCGACTGGAGGTCGATGTATTGAATCTCGACGCCATTTGAGTCTTCTATCGTCATTAGGAGGCGCTGAACGTTACAATTCACTATCATTTTTGCGTCATATTCGATAATCTAAACTCACAGGAGAACGACCATAAGGTGCCGAGGCAGCAACAGACCCTTGGAGACAAGTCGGCTGGAGGCCGATGTATTGAATCTCGACGCAATTTGAGTGTTCCATCGTCATTAGGAGGCCCTGAACGTTACAATTAACTATCATTTTTGCGTCGGATTCGAAAATCTAGACTCACAGGAGAAGGACCATGTGGTGCCCGAGGCAGCAATAGACCCTTGGAGACAAGTCGGCAGCAGGCCGATGTATTGAATCTTGACGCAATTTGAGTGTTCCATCGTCATTACAAGGCCCTGAACGTTACAATTAACTTTCATTTTTGCGTCGGATTCGAAAATCTAGACTCACAGGAGAACGACCATAAGGTGCCCGAGGCAGCAATAGACCCTTGGAGACAAGTCGGCTGGAGGACGATGTATTGAATCTCGACGCAATTTGAGAGTTCCATCGGCATTACGAGGCCCTGAACGTTACAATTAACAATCATTTTTGCGTCGGATTCGAAAATCTAGACTCACAGGAGAACGACCATAAGGTGCCCGAGGCAGCAATAGACCCTTGGAGACAAGTCGGCTGGAGCACGATGTATTGAATCTCGACGCAATTTGAGAGTTCCATCGGCATTACGAGGCACTGAACGTTTCAATTAACTATCATTTTTGCGTCGGATTCGAAAATCTAGACTCACCGGAGACGGACCATGTGGTGCCCGAGGCAGCGATATCCCCTTGGAGACAAGTCGGCTGGAGGCCGATGTATTGAATCTCGACGCAATTTGAGAGTTCCATCGTCATTAGGAGGCCCTGAACGTTACAATTAACAATCATTTTTGCGTCGGATTCGAAAATCTAGACTCACAGGAGAACGACCACAAGGTGCCCGAGGCAGCAATAGGCCCTTGGAGACAAGTCGGCTGGAGGACGATGTATTGAATCTCGACGCAATTTGAGAGTTCCATCGGCATTACGAGGCCCTGAACGTTTCAATTAACTATCATTTTTGCGTCGGATTCGAAAATCTAGACTTACAAGAGAACGACCATAAGGTGCCCGAGGCAGCATTAGACCCTTGGAGACAAGTCGGCTGGAGGCCGATGTATTGAATCTCGACGCAATTTGAGTGTTCCATCTTCATTAGGAGGCCCTAAACGGTACAATTAACTATCATTTTTGCGTCGGATTCGAAAATCTAGACTTACAAGAGAACGACCATAAGGTGCCCGAGGCAGCAATAGACCCTTTGAGACAAGTCGGCTGGAGGCCGATGTATTGAATCTCGACGCAATTTGAGAGTTCCATCGTCATTAGGAGGCCCTGAACGTTACAATTAACTATCATTTTTGCGTCGGATTCGAAAATCTAGAATTACAAGAGAACAACCATGAGGTGCCTGAGACTGCAATATCCTCTTGGTGACAAGTCGGCTGCAGGCCGATGTATTGAATCTTGACGCAATTTGAGTGTTCCATCGTCATTACAAGGCCCTGAACGTTACAATTAACTATCATTTTTGCGTCGGATTCGAAAATCTAGACTCACAGGAGAACGACCATAAGGTGCCCGAGGCAGCAATAGACCCTTGGAGACAAGTCGGCTGGAGGCCGATGTATTGAATCTCGACGCAATTTGAGTGTTCCATCGGCATTAGGAGGCCCTGAACGTTACAATTAACTATCTCTTTTGCGTCGGATTCGAAAATCTAGACTCACCGGAGACGGACCATGTAATGCCCTAGGCACCGATACCCCCTTGGAGACAAGTCGGCTGGAGGCCGATGTATTGAATCTCGACGCAATTTGAGAGTTCCATCGTCATTAGGAGGCCCTGAACGTTACAATTAACAATCATTTTTGCGTCGGATTCGAAAATCTAGACTCACAGGAGAACGACCATAAGGTGCCCGAGGCAGCAATAGACCCTTGGAGACAAGTCGGCTGGAGGCCGATGTATTGAATCTCGACGCAGTCTGAGAGTTCCATCGTCATTAGGAGGCCCTAAACGTTACAATTAACTATCATTTTTGCGTCGGAATCGATAATCTAGACATACAAGAGAATGACCATAAGGTGCCCGACGCAGCAACAGACGCTTGGACACAAGTCGGCTGGAGGCCGATGTATTGGATCTCGACGCAATTTGAGTGTTCCATCGTCATTAGGAGGCCCTAAACGTTACAATTCACTATCATTTTTGCGTCGGGTTCGAAAATCTAGACTCACAGGAGAAGGACCATGTGGTGCCCGAGGCAGCAACAGACCCTTGGAGACAAGTCAGCTGCAGGCCGATGTATTGAATCTCGACGCAATTTGATTGTTCCATCGTCACTACAAGGCCCTGAACGTTACAATTAACTATCTCTTTTGCGTCGGATTCGAAAATCTAGACTCACCGGAGACGGACCATGTGGTGCCCGAGGCACCGATACCCCCTTGGAGACAAGTCGGCTGGAGGCCGATGTATTGAATCTCGACGCAATTTGAGAGTTCCATCGTCATTAGGAGGCCCTGAACGTTACAATTAACAATCATTTTTGCGTCGGATTCGAAAATCTAGACTCACAGGAGAACGACCATAAGGTGCCCGAGGCAGCAATAGACCCTTGGAGACAAGCCGGCAAGAGGCCGATGTATTGAATCTCGACGCAATTTGAGAGTTCCATCGTCATTAGGAGGCCCTGAACGTTACAATTAACTATCATTTTTGCGTCGGATTCGAAAATCTAGAATTACAAGAGAACAACCATGAGGTGCCTGAGAAGCAATATCCTCTTGGTGACAAGTCGGCTGCAGGCCGATGTATTGAATCTTGACGCAATTTGAGTGTTCCATCGTCATTACAAGGCCCTGAACGTTACAATTAACTATCATTTTTGCGTCGGATTCGAAAATCTAGGCTCACAGGAGAACGACCATAAGGTGCCCGAGGCAGCAATAGACCCTTGGAGACAAGTCGGCTGGAGGCCGATGTATTGAATCTCGACGCAATTTGAGTGTTCCATCGGCATTAGGAGGCCCTGAACGTTACAATTAACTATCTCTTTTGCGTCGGATTCGAAAATCTAGACTCACCGGAGACGGACCATGTGGTGCCCGAGGCACCGATACCCCCTTGGAGACAAGTCGGCTGGAGGCCGATGTATTGAATCTCGACGCAATTTGAGAGTTCCATCGTCATTAGGAGGCCCTGAACGTTACAATTAACAATCATTTTTGCGTCGGATTCGAAAATCTAGACTCACAGGAGAACGACCATAAGGTGCCCGAGGCAGTAATAGACCCTTGGAGACAAGTCGGCTGGAGGCCGATGTATTGAATCTCGACGCTGTCTGAGAGTTCCATCGTCATTAGGAGCCCCTAAACGTTACAATTAACTATCATTTTTGCGTCGGAATCGATAATCTAGACATACAAGAGAATGACCATAAGGTGCCCGACGCAGCAACAGACGCTTGGAGACAAGTCGGCTGGAGGCCGATGTATTGGATCTCGACGCAATTTGAGTGTTCCATCGTCATTAGGAGGCCCTAAACGTTACAATTCACTATCATTTTTGCGTCGGGTTCGAAAATCTAGACTCACAGGAGAAGGACCATGTGGTGCCCGAGGCAGCAACAGACCCTTGGAGACAAGTCAGCTGCAGGCCGATGTATTGAATCTCGACGCAATTTGATTGTTCCATCGTCACTACAAGGCCCTGAACGTTACAATTAACTATCTCTTTTGCGTCGGATTCGAAAATCTAGACTCACCGGAGACGGACCATGTGGTGCCCGAGGCACCGATACCCCCTTGGAGACAAGTCGGCTGGAGGCCGATGTATTGAATCTCGACGCAATTTGAGAGTTCCATCGTCATTAGGAGGCCCTGAACGTTACAATTAACAATCATTTTTGCGTCGGATTCGAAAATCTAGACTCACAGGAGAACGACCATAAGGTGCCCGAGGCAGCAATAGACCCTTGGAGACAAGCCGGCAAGAGGCCGATGTATTGAATCTCGACGCAATTTGAGAGTTCCATCGTCATTAGGAGGCCCTGAACGTTACAATTAACTATCATTTTTGCGTCGGATTCGAAAATCTAGAATTACAAGAGAACAACCATGAGGTGCCTGAGAAGCAATATCCTCTTGGTGACAAGTCGGCTGCAGGCCGATGTATTGAATCTTGACGCAATTTGAGTGTTCCATCGTCATTACAAGGCCCTGAACGTTACAATTAACTATCATTTTTGCGTCGGATTCGAAAATCTACTCACAGGAGAAGGACCATGTGGTGCCGGAGGCAGCAATAGACCCTTGGAGACAAGTCGGCTGGAGGCCGATGTATTGAATCTCGACGCAATTTGAGTGTTCCATCGTCATTAGGAGGCCCTAAACGTAACAATTCACTATCATTTTTGCGTCGGATTCGAAAATCTAGACTCGCAGGAGAAGGACCATGTGGTGCCCGAGGCAGCAATATCCTCTTGGATACAAGTCGACTGGAGGTCGATGTATTGAATCTCGACGCCATTTGAGTCTTCTATCGTCATTAGGAGGCGCTGAACGTTACAATTCACTATCATTTTTGCGTCATATTCGATAATCTAAACTCACAGGAGAACGACCATAAGGTGCCGAGGCAGCAACAGACCCTTGGAGACAAGTCGGCTGGAGGCCGATGTATTGAATCTCGACGCAATTTGAGTGTTCCATCGTCATTAGGAGGCCCTGAACGTTACAATTAACTATCATTTTTGCGTCGGATTCGAAAATCTAGACTCACAGGAGAAGGACCATGTGGTGCCCGAGGCAGCAATAGACCCTTGGAGACAAGTCGGCAGCAGGCCGATGTATTGAATCTTGACGCAATTTGAGTGTTCCATCGTCATTACAAGGCCCTGAACGTTACAATTAACTTTCATTTTTGCGTCGGATTCGAAAATCTAGACTCACAGGAGAACGACCATAAGGTGCCCGAGGCAGCAATAGACCCTTGGAGACAAGTCGGCTGGAGGACGATGTATTGAATCTCGACGCAATTTGAGAGTTCCATCGGCATTACGAGGCCCTGAACGTTACAATTAACAATCATTTTTGCGTCGGATTCGAAAATCTAGACTCACAGGAGAACGACCATAAGGTGCCCGAGGCAGCAATAGACCCTTGGAGACAAGTCGGCTGGAGCACGATGTATTGAATCTCGACGCAATTTGAGAGTTCCATCGGCATTACGAGGCACTGAACGTTTCAATTAACTATCATTTTTGCGTCGGATTCGAAAATCTAGACTCACCGGAGACGGACCATGTGGTGCCCGAGGCAGCGATATCCCCTTGGAGACAAGTCGGCTGGAGGCCGATGTATTGAATCTCGACGCAATTTGAGAGTTCCATCGTCATTAGGAGGCCCTGAACGTTACAATTAACAATCATTTTTGCGTCGGATTCGAAAATCTAGACTCACAGGAGAACGACCACAAGGTGCCCGAGGCAGCAATAGGCCCTTGGAGACAAGTCGGCTGGAGGACGATGTATTGAATCTCGACGCAATTTGAGAGTTCCATCGGCATTACGAGGCCCTGAACGTTTCAATTAACTATCATTTTTGCGTCGGATTCGAAAATCTAGACTTACAAGAGAACGACCATAAGGTGCCCGAGGCAGCATTAGACCCTTGGAGACAAGTCGGCTGGAGGACGATGTATTGAATCTCGACGCAATTTGAGTGTTCCATCTTCATTAGGAGGCCCTAAACGGTACAATTAACTATCATTTTTGCGTCGGATTCGAAAATCTAGACTTACAAGAGAACGACCATAAGGTGCCCGAGGCAGCAATAGACCCTTTGAGACAAGTCGGCTGGAGGCCGATGTATTGAATCTCGACGCAATTTGAGAGTTCCATCGTCATTAGGAGGCCCTGAACGTTACAATTAACTATCATTTTTGCGTCGGATTCGAAAATCTAGAATTACAAGAGAACAACCATGAGGTGCCTGAGACTGCAATATCCTCTTGGTGACAAGTCGGCTGCAGGCCGATGTATTGAATCTTGACGCAATTTGAGTGTTCCATCGTCATTACAAGGCCCTGAACGTTACAATTAACTATCATTTTTGCGTCGGATTCGAAAATCTAGACTCACAGGAGAACGACCATAAGGTGCCCGAGGCAGCAATAGACCCTTGGAGACAAGTCGGCTGGAGGCCGATGTATTGAATCTCGACGCAATTTGAGTGTTCCATCGGCATTAGGAGGCCCTGAACGTTACAATTAACTATCTCTTTTGCGTCGGATTCGAAAATCTAGACTCACCGGAGACGGACCATGTAATGCCCTAGGCACCGATACCCCCTTGGAGACAAGTCGGCTGGAGGCCGATGTATTGAATCTCGACGCAATTTGAGAGTTCCATCGTCATTAGGAGGCCCTGAACGTTACAATTAACAATCATTTTTGCGTCGGATTCGAAAATCTAGACTCACAGGAGAACGACCATAAGGTGCCCGAGGCAGCAATAGACCCTTGGAGACAAGTCGGCTGGAGGCCGATGTATTGAATCTCGACGCAGTCTGAGAGTTCCATCGTCATTAGGAGGCCCTAAACGTTACAATTAACTATCATTTTTGCGTCGGAATCGATAATCTAGACATACAAGAGAATGACCATAAGGTGCCCGACGCAGCAACAGACGCTTGGACACAAGTCGGCTGGAGGCCGATGTATTGGATCTCGACGCAATTTGAGTGTTCCATCGTCATTAGGAGGCCCTAAACGTTACAATTCACTATCATTTTTGCGTCGGGTTCGAAAATCTAGACTCACAGGAGAAGGACCATGTGGTGCCCGAGGCAGCAACAGACCCTTGGAGACAAGTCAGCTGCAGGCCGATGTATTGAATCTCGACGCAATTTGATTGTTCCATCGTCACTACAAGGCCCTGAACGTTACAATTAACTATCTCTTTTGCGTCGGATTCGAAAATCTAGACTCACCGGAGACGGACCATGTGGTGCCCGAGGCACCGATACCCCCTTGGAGACAAGTCGGCTGGAGGCCGATGTATTGAATCTCGACGCAATTTGAGAGTTCCATCGTCATTAGGAGGCCCTGAACGTTACAATTAACAATCATTTTTGCGTCGGATTCGAAAATCTAGACTCACAGGAGAACGACCATAAGGTGCCCGAGGCAGCAATAGACCCTTGGAGACAAGCCGGCAAGAGGCCGATGTATTGAATCTCGACGCAATTTGAGAGTTCCATCGTCATTAGGAGGCCCTGAACGTTACAATTAACTATCATTTTTGCGTCGGATTCGAAAATCTAGAATTACAAGAGAACAACCATGAGGTGCCTGAGAAGCAATATCCTCTTGGTGACAAGTCGGCTGCAGGCCGATGTATTGAATCTTGACGCAATTTGAGTGTTCCATCGTCATTACAAGGCCCTGAACGTTACAATTAACTATCATTTTTGCGTCGGATTCGAAAATCTAGGCTCACAGGAGAACGACCATAAGGTGCCCGAGGCAGCAATAGACCCTTGGAGACAAGTCGGCTGGAGGCCGATGTATTGAATCTCGACGCAATTTGAGTGTTCCATCGGCATTAGGAGGCCCTGAACGTTACAATTAACTATCTCTTTTGCGTCGGATTCGAAAATCTAGACTCACCGGAGACGGACCATGTGGTGCCCGAGGCACCGATACCCCCTTGGAGACAAGTCGGCTGGAGGCCGATGTATTGAATCTCGACGCAATTTGAGAGTTCCATCGTCATTAGGAGGCCCTGAACGTTACAATTAACAATCATTTTTGCGTCGGATTCGAAAATCTAGACTCACAGGAGAACGACCATAAGGTGCCCGAGGCAGTAATAGACCCTTGGAGACAAGTCGGCTGGAGGCCGATGTATTGAATCTCGACGCTGTCTGAGAGTTCCATCGTCATTAGGAGCCCCTAAACGTTACAATTAACTATCATTTTTGCGTCGGAATCGATAATCTAGACATACAAGAGAATGACCATAAGGTGCCCGACGCAGCAACAGACGCTTGGAGACAAGTCGGCTGGAGGCCGATGTATTGGATCTCGACGCAATTTGAGTGTTCCATCGTCATTAGGAGGCCCTAAACGTTACAATTCACTATCATTTTTGCGTCGGGTTCGAAAATCTAGACTCACAGGAGAAGGACCATGTGGTGCCCGAGGCAGCAACAGACCATTGGAGACAAGTCAGCTGCAGGCCGATGTATTGAATCTCGACGCAATTTGATTGTTCCATCGTCACTACAAGGCCCTGAACGTTACAATTAACTATCATTTTTGCGTCGGATTCGATAATCTAGACTCACAGGAGAAGGACCGTGAGGTGCCCGAGGCAGCAATAGACCCTTGGAGACAAGTCGGCTGGAGGACGATGTATTGAATCTCGACGCAATTTGAGTGTCCCATCGTCATTAGGAGGCCCTAAACGTTACAATTAACTATCATTATTGCGTCGGATTCGAAAATCTAGACTCACAGGAGAACAACCATTAGGTGCCCGAGGCAGCAACATGCCCTTGGAGACAAGTAGGCTGGAGGCCGATGTATTGAATCTCGACGCAATTTGAGTGTTTCATCGTCATTACGAGGCCCTGAACGTTACAATTAACAATCATTTTTGCGTCGGATTCGAAAATCTAGACTCACAGGAGAACGACCATAAGGTGCCCGAGGCAGCAATAGACCCTTGGAGACAAGTCGACTGGAGGACGATGTATTGAATCTCGACGCAATTTGAGAGTTCCATCGGCATTACGAGGCCCTGAACGTTTCAATTAACTATTATTTTTGCGTCGTATTCGAAAATCTAGACTTACAAGAGAACGACCATAAGGTGCCCGAGGCAGCATTAGACACTTGGAGACAGGTCGGCTGGAGGACGATGTATTGAATCTCGACGCAATTTGAGTGTTCCATCGTCATTAGGAGGCCCTAAACGGTACAATTAACTATCATTTTTGCGTCGGATTCGATAATCTAGACTTACAAGAGAACGACATAAGGTGCCCGAGGCAGCAACAGAACCTTGGAGACAAGTCGGCTGGAGGCCGATGTGTTGAATCTCGACGCAATTTGAGTGTTCCATCGGCATTAGGAGGCCATGAACGTTACAATTAACTATCATTTTTGCGTCGGATTCGAAAATCTAGACTTACAAGAGAACGACCATAAGGTGCCCGAGGCAGCAATAGACCCTTTGAGACAAGTCGGCTGGAGGCCGATGTATTGAATCTCGACGCATTTTTAGAGTTCCATCGTCATTAGGAGGCCCTGAACGTTACAATTAACTATCATTTTTGCGTCGGATTCGAAAATCTGGACTTACAAGAGAACAACCATGAGGTGCCTGAGACTGCAATATCCTCTTGGAGACAAGTCGGCTGCAGGCCGATGTATTGAATCTCGACGCAATTTGAGAGTTCCATCGTCATTAGGAGGCCCTGAACGTTACAATTAACAATCATTTTTGCGTCGGATTCGAAAATCTAGACTCACAGGAGAACGACCATGAGGTGCCCGAGGCAGCAATAGACCCTTGGAGACAAGTCGGCTGGAGGCCGATGTATTGAATCTCGACGCAATCTGAGAGTTCCATCGTCATTAGGAGGCCCTAAACGTTACAATTAACTATCATTTTTGCGTCGGAATCGATAATCTAGACATACAAGAGAATGACCATAAGGTGCCCGACGCAGCAACAGACGCTTGGAGACAAGTCGGCTGGAGGCCGATGTATTGGATCTAGACGCAATTTGAGTGTTCCATCGTCATTAGGAGGCCCTAAACGTTACAATTCACTATCATTTTTGCGTCGGATTCGAAAATCTAGACTCACAGGAGAAGGACCATGTGGTGCCCGAGGCAGCAACAGACCCTTGGAGACAAGTCGGCTGCAGGCCGATGTATTGAATCTCGACGCAATTTGATTGTTCCATCGTCACTACAAGGCCCTGAACGTTACAATTAACTATCATTTTTGCGTCGGATTCGAAAATCTAGACTTACAAGAGAACGACCATAAGGTGGCCGAGGCAGCAATAGACCCTTTGAGACAAGTCGGCTGGAGGCCGATGTATTGAATCTCGACGCATTTTGAGAGTTCCATCGTCATTAGGAGGCCCTGAACGTTACAATTAACTATCATTTTTGCGTCGGATTCGAAAATCTGGACTTACAAGAGAACAACCATGAGGTGCCTGAGACTGCAATATCCTCTTGGAGACAAGTCGGCTGCAGGCCGATGTATTGAATCTCGACGCAATTTGAGAGTTCCATCGTCATTAGGAGGCCCTGAACGTTACAATTAACAATCATTTTTGAGTCGGATTCGAAAATCTAGACTCACAGGAGAACGACCATGAGGTGCCCGAGGCAGCAACAGACCCTTGGAGACAAGTCGGCTGGAGGCCGATGTATTGAATCTCGACGCAATCTGAGAGTTCCATCGTCATTAGGAGGCCCTAAACGTTACAATTAACTATCATTTTTGCGTCGGAATCGATAATCTAGACATACAAGAGAATGACCATAAGGTGCCCGAGGCAGCAACAGACCCTTGGAGACAAGTCGCCTGCAGGCCGATGTATTGAATCTCGACGCAATTTGATTGTTCCATCGTCACTACAAGGCCCTTAACGTTACAATTAACTATCATTTTTGCGTCGGATTCGAAAATCTAGACTCACAGGAGAAGGACCATGAGGTGCCCGAGGCAGCAATAGACCCTTGGAGACAAGTCGGCTGGAGGCCGATGTATTGAATCTCGACGCAATTTGAGAGTTCCATCGGCATTACGAGGCACTGAACGTTTCAATTAACTATCATTTTTGCGTCGGATTCGAAAATCTAGACTTACAAGAGAACGAACGTAAGGTTCCCGAGGCAGCATTAGACCCTTGGAGACAAGTCGGCTGGAGGACGATGTATTGAATCTCGACGCAATTTGAGTGTCCCATCGTCATTAGGAGGCCCTAAACGTTACAATTAACTATCATTATTGCGTCGGATTCGATAATCTAAAATCACAGGAGAACAACCATAAGGTGCCCGAGGCAGCAACAGACCCTTGGAGACAAGTAGGCTGGAGGCCGATGTATTGAATCTCGACGCAATTTGAGAGATCCATCGTCATTAGGAGGCCCTGAACGTTACAATTAACAATCATTTTTGCGTCGGATTCGAAAATCTAGACACACAGGAGAACGACCATAAGGTGCCCGAGGCAGCAATAGACCCTTGGAGACAAGTCGGCTGAAGGACGATGTATTGAATCTCGACGCAATTTGAGAGTTCCATCGGCATTAGGAGGCCCTGAACGTTTCTATTAACTATCATTTTTGCGTCGGATTCGAAAATCTAGACTTACAAGAGAACGACCATGAGGTGCCTGAGACTGCAATATCCTCTTGGATACAAGTCGACTGGAGGTCGATGTATTGAATCTCGACGCAATTTGAGGCTTCTATCGTCATTAGGAGGCGCTGAACGTTACAATTCACTATCATTTTTGCGTCGGATTCGATAATCTAAACTCACAGGAGAACGACCATAAGCTGCCGAGGCAGCAACAGACCCTTGGAGACAACTCGGCTGGAGGCCGATGTATTGAATCTCGATGCAATTTGAGAGTTCCATCGTCATTAGGAGGCCCTGAACGTTACAATTTACTATCATTTTTGCGTCGGATTCGAAAATCTAGACTCACAGGAGAAGGACCATGTGGTGCCCGAGGCAGCAACAGACCCTTTTAGACAAGTCGGCTGGAGGCCGATGTATTGAATCTCGACGCAATTTGAGTGTTCCATCGGCATTAGGAGGCCTTGAACGTTACAATTAACTATCATTTTTGCGTCGGATTCGAAAATCTAGACTCACCGGAGACGGACCATGTGGTGCCCGAGGCAGCGATATCCCCTTGGAGACAAGTCGGCTGGAGGCCGATGTATTGGATCTCGACGCAATTTGAGTGTTCCATCGGCATTAGGAGGCCCCTAACGTTACAATTAACTATCATTTTTGCGTCGGATTCGAAAATCTAGACTCACAGGAGAACGACCATAAGGTGCCCGAGGCAGCAACAGACCCTTGGAGACAAGTCGGCTGGAGGCCGATGTATTGAATCTCGACGCAATTTGAGTGTTCCATCGTCATTAGGAGGCCCTAATCGTTACAATTCACTATCATTTTTGCGTCGGATTCGAAAATCTAGACTCACAGGAGAAGGACCATGAGGTGCCCGAGGCAGCAACAGACCCTTGGAGACAAGTCGGCTGCAGGCCGATGTATTGAATCTCGACGCAATTTGAGTGTTCCATCGTCACTACAAGGCCCTGAACGTTACAATTAACTATCATTTTTGCGTCGGATTCGAAAATCTAGACTCACAGGAGAAGGACCATGTGGTGCCCGAGGCAGCAATAGATCCTTGGAGACAAGTCGGCTGGAGGCCGATGTATTGAATCTCGACGCAATTTGAGTGTTCCATCGTCATTAGGAGGCCCTGAACGTTACAATTAACTATCATTTTTCCGTCGGATTCGAAAATCTAGACTTACAAGAGAACGACCATGAGGTGCCTGAGACTGCAATATCCTCTTGGATAAAAGTCGACTGGAGGTCGATGTATTGAATCTCGACGCAATTTGAGTCTTCTATCGTCATTAGGAGGCGCTGAACGTTACAATTCACTATCATTTTTGCGTCGGATTCGACAATCTAAACTCACAGGAGAACGACCATAAGGTGCCGAGGCAGCAACAGACCCTTTTAGACAAGTCGGCTGGAGGCCGATGTATTGAATCTCGACGCAATTTGAGTGTTCCATCGGCATTAGGAGGCCCTGAACGTTACAATTAACTATCATTTTTGCGTCGGATTCGAAAATCTAGACTCACAGGAGAACGACCATAAGGTGCCCGAGGCAGCAACAGACCCTTGGAGACAAGTCGGCTGGAGGCCGATGTATTGAATCTCGACGCAATTTGAGTGTTCCATCGTCATTAGGAGGCCCTAAACGTTACAATTCACTATCATTTTTGCGTCGGATTCGAAAATCTAGACTCACACGAGAAGGACCATGTGGTGCCCGAGGCAGCAACAGACCCTTGGAGACAAGTCGGCTGCAGGCCGATGTATTGAATCTCGACGCAATTTGAGTGTTCCATCGTCACTACAAGGCCCTGAACGTTACAATTAACTATCATTAATGCGTCGGATTCGAAAATCTACTCACAGGAGAAGGACCATGTGGTGCCGGAGGCAGCAATAGACCCTTGGAGACAAGTCGGCTGGAGGCCGATGTATTGAATCTCGACGCAATTTGAGTGTTCCATCGTCATTAGGAGGCCCTAAACGTTACAATTCACTATCATTTTTGCGTCGGATTCGAAAATCTAGACTCGCAGGAGAAGGACCATGTGGTGCCCGAGGCAGCAATATCCTCTTGGATACATGTCGACTGGAGGTCGATGTATTGAATCTCGACGCAATTTGAGTCTTCTATCGTCATTAGGAGGCGCTGAACGTTACAATTCACTATCATTTTTGCGTCATATTCGATAATCTAAACTCACAGGAGAACGACCATAAGGTGCGGAGGCAGCAACAGACCCTCGGAGACAAGTCGGCTGGAGGCCGATGTATTGAATCTCGACGCAATTTGAGTGTTCCATCGTCATTAGGAGGCCCTGAACGTTACAATTAACTATCATTTTTGCGTCGGATTCGAAAATCTAGACTCACAGGAGAAGGACCATGTGGTGCCCGAGGCAGCAATAGACCCTTGGAGACAAGTCGGCTGCAGGCCGATGTATTGAATCTTGACGCAATTTGAGTGTTCCATCGTCATTACAAGGCCCTGAACGTTACAATTAACTTTCATTTTTGCGTCGGATTCGAAAATCTAGACTCACCGGAGACGGACCATGTGGTGCCCGAGGCAGCGATATCCCCTAGAGACAAGTCGGCTGGAGGCCGATGTATTGAATCTCGACGCAATTTGAGAGTTCCATCGTCATTAGGAGGCCCTGAACGTTACAATTCACTATCATTTTTGCGTCGGATTCGAAAATCTAGACTCACAGGAGAAGGACCATGTGGTGCCCGAGGCAGCAACAGACCCTTTTAGACAAGTCGGCTGGAGGCCGATGTATTGAATCTCGACGCAATTTGAGTGTTCCATCGGCATTAGGAGGCCCAGAACGTTACAATTAACTATAATTTTTGCGTCGGATTCGAAAATCTAGACTCACCGGAGACGCACCATGTGGTGCCCGAGGCAGCGATATCCCCTTGGAGACAAGTCGGCTGGAGGCCGATGTATTGAATCTCGACGCAATTTGAGAGTTCCATCGTCATTAGGAGGCCCCGAACGTTACAATTCACTATCATTTTTGCGTCGGATTCGAAAATCTAGACTCACAGGAGAAGGACCATGTGGTGCCCGAGGCAGCAACAGACCCTTTTAGACAAGTCGGCTGGAGGCCGATGTATTGAATCTCAACGCAATTTGAGTGTTCCATCGGCATTAGGAGGCAGTGAACGTTACAATTAACTATCATTTTCTCGTCGGATTCGAAAATCTAGACTCACCGGAGACGGACCATGTGGTGCCCGAAGCAGCGATATCCCCTCGGAGACAAGTCGGCTGGAGGCCGATGTATTGGATCTCGACGCAATTTGAGTGTTCCATCGGCATTAGGAGGCTCTGAACGTTACAATTAACTATCATTTTTGCGTCGGATTCGAAAATCTAGACTCACAGGAGAACGACCATAAGGTGCCCGAGGCAGCAACAGACCCTTGGAGACAAGTCGGCTGGAGGCCGATGTATTGAATCTCGACGCAATTTGAGTGTTCCATCGTCATTAGGAGGCCCTAAACGTTACAATTCACTATGATTTTTGCGTCGGATTCGAAAATCTAGACTCGCAGGAGAAGGACCATGTGGTGCCCGAGGCAGCAATAGACCCTTGGAGACAAGTCGGCTGGAGGCCGATGTATTGAATCTCGACGCAATTTGAGTGTTCCATCGTCATTACAAGGCCCTGAACGTTACAATTAACTATCATTTTTGCGTCGGATTCGAAAATTTAGACTCACAGGAGAAAGACCATGAGGTGCCTGAGGCAGCAACAGACCCTTGGAGACAAGTCGGCTGGAGGTTGATGTATTGAATCTCGACGCAATTTGTGTGTTCCATCGTCATTAGGAGGCCCTAAACGTTACAATTCACTATCAGTTTTGCGTCGGGTTCGAAAATCTAGACTCACAGGAGAAGGACCATGTGGTGCCCGAGGCAGCAATAGACCCTTGGAGACAAGTCGGCTGCAGGCCGATGTATTGAATCTCGACGCAATTTGAGTGTTCCATCGTCATTACAAGGCCCTGAACGTTACAATTAACTATCATTTTTGCGTCGGATTCGAAAATCTAGACTCACAGGAGAACGACCATAAGGCGCCCGAGGCAGCAATAGACCCTTGGAGACAAGTCGGCTGGTGGCCGATGTATTGAATCTCGACGCAATTTGAGTGTTCCATCGGCATTAGGAGGCCCTGAACGTTACAATTAACTACCATTTTTGCGTCGGATTCGAAAATCTAGACTCACCGGAGGCGGACCATGAGGTGCCCGAGGCAGCGATATCCCCTTGGAGACAAGTCGGCTGGAGGCCGATGTATTGAATATCGACGCAATTTTAGTGTTCCATCGTCATTAGGAGGCCCTAAACGTTACCATTCACTATCAGTTTTGCGTCGGGTTCGAAAATCTAGACTCACAGGAGAAGGACCATGTGGTGCCCGAGGCAGCAATAGACCCTTGGAGACAAGTCGGCTGGAGGCCGATGTATTGAATCTCGACGCAATTTGAGTGTTCCATCGTCATTAGGAGGCCCTAAACGTTACCATTCACTATCAGTTTTGCGTCGGGTTCGAAAATCTAGACTCACAGGAGAAGGACCATGTGGTGCCCGAGGCAGCAATAGACCCTTGGAGACAAGTCGGCTGGAGGCCGATGTATTGAATCTCGACGCAATTTGAGTGTTCCATCGTGAGTAGGAGGCCCTGAACGTTACAATTAACAATCATATTTGCGTCGGATTCGAAAATCTAGACTTACAAGAGAACGAACGTAAGGTTCCCGAGGCAGCATTAGACCCTTGGAGACAAGTCGGCTGGAGGACGATGTATTGAATCTCGACGCAATTTGAGTGTCCCATCGTCATTAGGAGGCCCTAAACGTTACAATTAACTATCATTATTGCGTCGGATTCGATAATCTAAAATCACAGGAGAACAACCATAAGGTGCCCGAGGCAGCAACAGACCCATGGAGACAAGTCGGCTGGAGGCCGATGTATTGAATCTCGACGCAATTTGAGTGTTCCATCGTCATTACAAGGCCCTGAACGTTACAATTAACTATCATTTTGGCGTCGGATTCGAAAATCTAGACTCACAGGAGAAGGACCATGTGGTGCCCGAGGCAGCAATAGACCCTTGGAGACTAGTCGGCTGCAGGCCGATGTATTGAATCTCGACGCAATTTGAGTGTTCCATCGTCATTACAAGGCCCTGAACGTTACAATTAACTATCAATTTTCCGTCGGATTCGAAAATCTAGACTCACAGGAGAACGACCATAAGGTGCCCCAGGCAGCAATCGACCCTTGGAGACAAGTTGGCTGGAGGACGATGTATTGAATCTCGACGCAATTTGAGAGTTCCATCGGCATTAGGAGGCCCTGAACGTTTCAATTAACTATCATTTTTGCGTCGGATTCGAAAATCTAGACTTACAAGAGAACGACCATAAGGTGCCCGAGGCAGCAATAGACCCTTGGAGACAAGTCGGCTGGAGGCCGATGTATTGAATCACGACGCAATTTGAGAGTTCCATCGTCATTAGGAGGCCCTGAACGTCACAATTAACTATCAATTTTGCATCGGATTCGAAAATCTAGACTTACAAGAGAACGACCATGAGGTGCCCGACACTAAAATATCCCCTTGGATACAAGTCGACTGGAGGTCGATGTAATGAATCTCGACGCAATTTGAGTCTTCTATCGTCATTAGGAATCGCTGAACGTTACAATTCACTATCATTTTTGCGTCGGATTCGATAATCTAGACTTACAAGAGAACGACCGTAAGGTGCCCCTTGGAGACAAGTCGGCTGGAGGCCGATGTATTGAATCTCGACGTAATTTGAGTGTTCCATCGGCATTAGGAGGCCATGAACGTTACAATCAACTTTCATATTTGCGTCGGATTCGAAAATCTAGACTTACAAGAGAACGACCATAACGTGCCCGAGGCAGCAATTGACCCTTGGAGACAAGTCGGCTGGAGGCCGATGTATTGAATCTCGACGCAATTTGAGTGTTCCATCGTCATTAGGAGGCCCTGAACGTTACAATTAACTATCATTTTTGCGTCGGATTCGAAAATCTAGACTCACAGGAGAAGGACCATGTGGTGCCTGAGGCAGCAATAGACCCTTGGAGACAAGTCGGCTGCAGGCCGATGTATTGAATCTTGACGCAATTTGAGTGTTCCACCGTCATTGCAAGGCCCTGAACGTTACAATTAACTATCATTTTTGCGTCGGATTCGAAAATCTAGACTTACAAGAGAACGACCATGAGGTGCCCGAGATTGCAATATCCCCTTGGATACAAGTCGACTGGATGTCGATGTATTGAATCTCGACGCAATTTGAGTCTTCTATCGTCATTAAGAGGCGCTGAACGTTACAATTCACTATCATTTTTGCGTCGGATTCGATAATCTAAACTCACAGGAGAACGACCATAAAGTGCCGAGGCAGCAACAGACCTTTGGAGACAAGTCGGCTGGAGGCCGATGTATTGAATCTCGACGCTATTTGAGTGTTCCATCGTCATTAGGAGGCCCTGAACGTTACAATTAACTATCATTTTTGCGACGGATTCGAAAATCTAGACTCACAGGAGAAGGACCATGTGGTGTCCGAGGCAGCAATAGACCCTTGGAGACAAGTCGGCTGCAGGCCGATGTATTGAATCTTGACGCAATTTGAGTGTTCCATCGTCATTACAAGGCCCTGAACGTTACAATTAACTATCATTTTTGCGTCGGATTCGAAAATCTAGACTCACAGGAGAACGACCATAAGGTGCCCGAGGCAGTAATTGACCCTTGGAGACAAGTCGGCTGGAGGCCGATGTATTGAATCTCGACGCAATTTGAGTGTTCCATCGGCATTAGGAGGCCCGGAACGTTACAATTAACTATCATTTTTGCGTCGGATTCGAAAATCTAGACTCACCGGAGACGGACCATGTGGTGCCCGAGGCAGCGATATCCCTTTGGAGACAAGTCGGCTGGAGGCCGATGTATTGAATCTCGACGCAATTTGAGTGTTCCATCGGCATTAGGAGGCCCTGAACGTTACAATTAACTATCATTTTTGCGTCGGATTCGAAAATCTACACTCACAGGAGAACGACCATAAGGTGCCCGACGCAGCAACAGACCCTTGGAGACAAGTCGGCTGGAGGCCGATGTATTGAATCTCGACACAATTTGTGTGTTCCATCGTCATTAGGAGGCCCTAAACGTTACAATTCACTATCATTTTTGCGTCGGATTCGAAAATCTAGACTCACAGGAGAAGGACCATGTGGTGCCCGAGGCAGCAACAGACCCTTGGAGACAAGTCGGCTGCAGGCCGATGTATTGAATCTCGACGCAATTTGAGTGTTCCATCGTCACTACAAGGCCCTGAACGTTACAATTAACTATCATTTTTGCGTCGGATTCGAAAATCTAGACTCACAGGAGAAGGACCATGTGGTGCCCGAGGCAGCAATAGACCCTTGGAGACAAGTCGGCTGGAGGCCGATGTATTGAATCTCGACGCAATTTGAGTGTTCCATCGTCATTACAAGGCCCTCAACGTTACAATTAACTATTATTTTTGCGTCGGATTCGAAAATTTAGACTCACAGTAGAACGACCATAACGTGCCCGAGGCAGCAATAGACCCTTGGAGACAAATCGGCTGCAGGCCGATGTATTGAATCTCGACGCAATTTGTGTGTTCCATCGTCATTACAAGGCCCTGAACATTACAACTAACTATCATTTTTGCGTCGGATTCGAAAATCTAGACTCACAGGAGAACGACCATAAGGTGCCCGAGGCAGCAATAGACCCTTGGAGACAAGTCGGCTGGTGGCCGATGTATTGAATCTCGACGCAATTTGAGTGTTCCATCGGCATTAGGAGGCCCTGAACGTTACAATTAACTATCAGTTTTGCGTCGGGTTCGAAAATCTAGACTCACAGGAGAAGGACCATGTGGTGCCCGAGGCAGCAATAGACCCTTGGAGACAAGTCGGCTGGAGGCCGATGTATTGAATCTCGACGCAATTTGAGTGTTCCATCGTGATTAGGAGGCCCTGAACGTTACAATTAACAATCATTTTTGCGTCGGATTCGAAAATCTAGACTCACAGGAGAACGACCATAAGGTGCCCGAGGCAGCAATAGACCCTTGGAGACTAGTCGGCTGGAGGCCGATGTATTGAATCTCGACGCAATTTGAGAGTTCCATCGTCATTAGGAGGCCCTGAACGTTACAATTAACTATCATTTTTGCGTCGGATTCGAAAACGTAGACTCACAGGAGAACGACCATAAGGTGCCCGAGGCAGCAATAGACCCTTGGAGACAAGTCGGCTGGTGGCCGATGTATTGAATCTCGACGCAATTTGAGTGTTCCATCGTGATTAGGAGGCCCTGAACGTTACAATTAACAATCATTTTTGCGTCGGATTCGAAAATCTAGACTCACAGGAGAACGACCATAAGGTGCCCCAGGCAGCAATAGACCCTTGGAGACAAGTCGGCTGGAGGACGATGTATTGAATCTCGACGCAATTTGAGAGTTCCATCGGCATTAGGAGGCCCTGAACGTTTCAATTAACTATCATTTTTGCGTCGGATTCGAAAATCTAGACTTACAAGAGAACGACCATAAGGTGCCCGAGGCAGCAATAGACCCTTGGAGACTAGTCGGCTGGAGGCCGATGTATTGAATCTCGACGCAATTTGAGAGTTCCATCGTCATTAGGAGGCCCTGAACGTTACAATTAACTATCATTTTTGCGTCGGATTCGAAAACGTAGACTCACAGGAGAAGGACCATGTGGTGCCTGAGGCAGGAATAGACCCTTGGAGACAAGTCGGCTGCAGGCCGATGTATTGAATCTTGACGCAATTTGAGTGTTCCACCGTCATTGCAAGGCCCTGAACGTTACAATTAACTATCATTTTTGCGTCGGATTCGAAAATCTAGACTTACAAGAGAACGACCATGAGGTGCAAGAGATTGCAATATCCCCTTGGATACAAGTCGACTTGATGTCGATGTATTGAATCTCGACGCAATTTGAGTCTTCTATCGTCATTAGGAGGCGCTGAACGTTACAATTAACTATCATTTTTGCGTCGGATTCGAAAATCTAGACTTACAAGAGAACGACCATGAGGTGCCCGAGGCAGCAACAGACCCTTGGAGACAAGTCGGCTGGAGGCCGATGTATTGAATCTCGACTTAATTTGAGTGTTCCATCGGCATTAGGAGGCCATGAACGTTACAATCAACTTTCATATTTGCGTCGGATTCGAAAATCTAGACTTACAAGAGAACGACCATAACGTGCCCGAGGCAGCAATTGACCCTTGGAGACAAGTCGGCTGGAGGCCGATGTATTGAATCTTGACGCTATTTGAGTGTTCCATCGTCATTAGGAGGCGCTGAACGTTACAATTCACTATCATTTTTGCGTCGGATTCGATAATCTAAACTCACAGGAGAACGACCATAAGGTGCCGAGGCAGCAACAGACCTTTGGAGACAAGTCGGCTGGAGGCCGATGTATTGAATCTCGACGCTATTTGAGTGTTCCATCGTCATTAGGAGGCCCTGAACGTTACAATTAACTATCATTTTTGCGACGGATTCTAAAATCTAGACTCACAGGAGAAGGACCATGTGGTGTCCGAGGCAGCAATAGACCCTTGGAGACAAGTCGGGTGCAGGCCGATGTATTGAATCTTGACGCAATTTGAGTGTTCCATCGTCATTACAAGGCCCTGAACGTTACAATTAACTATCATTTTTGCGTCGGATTCGAAAATCTAGACTCACAGGAGAACGACCATAAGGTGCCCGAGGCAGCAATTGACCCTTGGAGACAAGTCGGCTGGAGGCCGATGTATTGAATCTCGACGCAATTTGAGTGTTCCATCGGCATTAGGAGGCCCGGAACGTTACAATTAACTATCATTTTTGCGTCGGATTCGAAAATCTAGACTCACCGGAGACGGACCATGTGGTGCCCGAGGCAGCGATATCCCTTTGGAGACAAGTCGGCTGGAGGCCGATGTATTGAATCTCGACGCAATTTGAGTGTTCCATCGGCATTAGGAGGCCCTGAACGTTACAATTAACTATCATTTTTGCGTCGGATTCGAAAATCTACACTCACAGGAGAACGACCATAAGGTGCCCGACGCAGCAACAGACCCTTGGAGACAAGTCGGCTGGAGGCCGATGTATTGAATCTCGACACAATTTGAGTGTTCCATCGTCATTAGGAGGCCCTAAACGTTACAATTCACTATCATTTTTGCGTCGGATTCGAAAATCTAGACTCACAGGAGAAGGACCATGTGGTGCCCGAGGCAGCAACAGACCCTTGGAGACAAGTCGGCTGCAGGCCGATGTATTGAATCTCGACGCAATTTGAGTGTTCCATCGTCACTACAAGGCCCTGAACGTTACAATTAACTATCATTTTTGCGTCGGATTCGAAAATCTAGACTCACAGGAGAAGGACCATGTGGTGCCCGAGGCAGCAATAGACCCTTGGAGACAAGTCGGCTGGAGGCCGATGTATTGAATCTCGACGCAATTAGAGTGTTCCATCGTCATTACAAGGCCCTGAACGTTACAATTAACTATTATTTTTGCGTCGGATTCGAAAATTTAGACTCACAGTAGAACGACCATAACGTGCCCGAGGCAGCAATAGACCCTTGGAGACAAATCGGCTGCAGGCCGATGTATTGAATCTCGACGCAATTTGAGTGTTCCATCGGCATTAGGAGGCCCTGGACGTTACAATTAACTATCATTTTTGCGTCGGATTCGAAAATCTAGACTCACAGGAGAACGACCATAAGGTGCCCGAGGCAGCAACAGACCCTTGGAGACAAGTCGGCTGGAGGCCGATGTATTGAATCTCGACGCAATTTGAGTGTTCCATCGTCATTAGGAGGCCCTAAACGTTACAATTCACTATGATTTTTGCGTCGGATTCGAAAATCTAGACTCGCAGGAGAAGGACCATGTGGTGCCCGAGGCAGCAATAGACCCTTGGAGACAAGTCGGCTGGAGGCCGATGTATTGAATCTCGACGCAATTTGAGTGTTCCATCGTCATTACAAGGCCCTGAACGTTACAATTAACTATCATTTTTGCGTCGGATTCGAAAATTTAGACTCACAGGAGAAAGACCATGAGGTGCCTGAGGCAGCAACAGACCCTTGGAGACAAGTCGGCTGGAGGTTGATGTATTGAATCTCGACGCAATTTGTGTGTTCCATCGTCATTAGGAGGCCCTAAACGTTACAATTCACTATCCGTTTTGCGTCGGGTTCGAAAATCTAGACTCACAGGAGAAGGACCATGTGGTGCCCGAGGCAGCAATAGACCCTTGGAGACAAGTCGGCTGCAGGCCGATGTATTGAATCTCGACGCAATTTGAGTGTTCCATCGTCATTACAAGGCCCTGAACGTTACAATTAACTATCATTTTTGCGTCGGATTCGAAAATCTAGACTCACAGGAGAACGACCATAAGGCGCCCGAGGCAGCAATAGACCCTTGGAGACAAGTCGGCTGGTGGCCGATGTATTGAATCTCGACGCAATTTGAGTGTTCCATCGGCATTAGGAGGCCCTGAACGTTACAATTAACTACCATTTTTGCGTCGGATTCGAAAATCTAGACTCACCGGAGACGGACCATGAGGTGCCCGAGGCAGCGATATCCCCTTGGAGACAAGTCGGCTGGAGACCGATGTATTGAATATCGACGCAATTTTAGTGTTCCATCGCCATTAGGAGGCCCTAAACGTTACCATTCACTATCAGTTTTGCGTCGGGTTCGAAAATCTAGACTCACAGGAGAAGGACCATGTGGTGCCCGAGGCAGCAATAGACCCTTGGAGACAAGTCGGCTGGAGGCCGATGTATTGAATCTCGACGCAATTTGAGTGTTCCATCGTCATTAGGAGGCCCTAAACGTTACCATTCACTATCAGTTTTGCGTCGGGTTCGAAAATCTAGACTCACAGGAGAAGGACCATGTGGTGCCCGAGGCAGCAATAGACCCTTGGAGACAAGTCGGCTGGAGGCCGATGTATTGAATCTCGACGCAATTTGAGTGTTCCATCGGCATTAGGAGTCCCTGAACGTTACAATTAACTATCAGTTTTGCGTCGGGTTCGAAAATCTAGACTCACAGGAGAAGGACCATGTGGTGCCCGAGGCAGCAATAGACCCTTGGAGACAAGGCGGCTGGAGGCCGATGTATTGAATCTCGACGCAATTTGAGTGTTCCATCGTGATTAGGAGGCCCTGAACGTTACAATTAACAATCATTTTTGCGTCGGATTCGAAAATCTAGACTCACAGGAGAACGACCATAAGGTGCCCCAGGCAGCAATAGACCCTTGGAGACAAGTCGTCTGGAGGACGATGTATTGAATCTCGACGTAATTTGAGAGTTCCATCGGCATTAGGAGGCCCTGAACGTTACAATTAACTATCAATTTTGCATCGGATTCGAAAATCTAGACTTACAAGAGAACGACCATGAGGTGCCCGAGACTGAAATATCCCCTTGGATACAAGTCGACTGGAGGTCGATGTATTGAATCTCGACGCAATTTGAGTCTTCTATCGTCATTAGGAATCGCTGAACGTTACAATTCACAATCATTTTTGCGTCGGATTCGATAATCTAGACTTACAAGAGAACGACCATAAGGTGCCCGAGGCAGCAACAGACCCTTGGAGACAAGTCGGCTGGAGGCCGATGTATTGAATCTCGACGCAATTTGAGTGTTCCATCGGCATTAGGAGGCCATGAACGTTACAATTAACTTTCATATTTGCGTCGGATTCGACAATCTAGACTCACAAGAGAACGACCATAAGGTGCCCGAGGCAGCAATTGACCCTTGGAGACAAGTCGGCTGGAGGCCGATGTATTGAATCTCGACGCAATTTGAGAGTTCCATCGTCATTAGGAGGCCCTGAACGTTACAATTAACTATCAGTTTTGCGTCGGGTTCGAAAATCTAGACTCACAGGAGAAGGACCATGTGGTGCCCGAGGCAGCAATAGACCCTTGGAGACAAGTCGGCTGGAGGCCGATGTATTGAATCTCGACGCAATTTGAGTGTTCCATCGTCATTAGGAGGCCCTGAACGTTACAATTAACAATCATTTTTGCGTCGGATTCGAAAATCTAGACTCACAGGAGAACGACCATAAGGTGCCCCAGGCAGCAATAGACCCTTGGAGACAAGTCGGCTGGAGGCCGATGTATTGAATCTCGACGTAATTTGAGTGTTCCATCGGCATTAGGAGGCCATGAACGTTACAATCAACTTTCATATTTGCGTCGGATTCGAAAATCTAGACTTACAAGAGAACGACCATAACGTGCCCGAGGCAGCAATTGACCCTTGGAGACAAGTCGGCTGGAGGCCGATGTATTGAATCTTGACGCTATTTGAGTGTTCCATCGTCATTAGGAGGCGCTGAACGTTACAATTCACTATCATTTTTGCGTCGGATTCGATAATCTAAACTCACAGGAGAACGACCATAAGGTGCCGAGGCAGCAACAGACCTTTGGAGACAAGTCGGCTGGAGGCCGATGTATTGAATCTCGACGCTATTTGAGTGTTCCATCGTCATTAGGAGGCCCTGAACGTTACAATTAACTATCATTTTTGCGACGGATTCTAAAATCTAGACTCACAGGAGAAGGACCATGTGGTGTCCGAGGCAGCAATAGACCCTTGGAGACAAGTCGGGTGCAGGCCGATGTATTGAATCTTGACGCAATTTGAGTGTTCCATCGTCATTACAAGGCCCTGAACGTTACAATTAACTATCATTTTTGCGTCGGATTCGAAAATCTAGACTCACCGGAGACGGACCATGTGGTGCCCGAGGCAGCGATATCCCTTTGGAGACAAGTCGGCTGGAGGCCGATGTATTGAATCTCGACGCAATTTGAGTGTTCCATCGGCATTAGGAGGCCCTGAACGTTACAATTAACTATCATTTTTGCGTCGGATTCGAAAATCTACACTCACAGGAGAACGACCATAAGGTGCCCGACGCAGCAACAGACCCTTGGAGACAAGTCGGCTGGAGGCCGATGTATTGAATCTCGACACAATTTGAGTGTTCCATCGTCATTAGGAGGCCCTAAACGTTACAATTCACTATCATTTTTGCGTCGGATTCGAAAATCTAGACTCACAGGAGAAGGACCATGTGGTGCCCGAGGCAGCAACAGACCCTTGGAGACAAGTCGGCTGCAGGCCGATGTATTGAATCTCGACGCAATTTGAGTGTTCCATCGTCACTACAAGGCCCTGAACGTTACAATTAACTATCATTTTTGCGTCGGATTCGAAAATCTAGACTCACAGGAGAAGGACCATGTGGTGCCCGAGGCAGCAATAGACCCTTGGAGACAAGTCGGCTGGAGGCCGATGTATTGAATCTCGACGCAATTTGAGTGTTCCATCGTCATTACAAGGCCCTGAACGTTACAATTAACTATTATTTTTGCGTCGGATTCGAAAATTTAGACTCACAGTAGAACGACCATAACGTGCCCGAGGCAGCAATAGACCCTTGGAGACAAATCGGCTGCAGGCCGATGTATTGAATCTCGACGCAATTTGAGTGTTCCATCGGCATTAGGAGGCCCTGAACGTTACAATTAACTATCATTTTTGCGTCGGATTCGAAAATCTAGACTCACAGGAGAACGACCATAAGGTGCCCGAGGCAGCAACAGACCCTTGGAGACAAGTCGGCTGGACGCCGATGTATTGAATCTCGACGCAATTTGAGTGTTCCATCGTCATTAGGAGGCCCTAAACGTTACAATTCACTATGATTTTTGCGTCGGATTCGAAAATCTAGACTCGCAGGAGAAGGACCATGTGGTGCCCGAGGCAGCAATAGACCCTTGGAGACAAGTCGGCTGGAGGCCGATGTATTGAATCTCGACGCAATTTGAGTGTTCCATCGTCATTACAAGGCCCTGAACGTTACAATTAACTATCATTTTTGCGTCGGATTCGAAAATTTAGACTCACAGGAGGAAGACCATGAGGTGCCTGAGGCAGCAACAGACCCTTGGAGACAAGTCGGCTGGAGGTTGATGTATTGAATCTCGACGCAATTTGTGTGTTCCATCGTCATTAGGAGGCCCTAAACGTTACAATTCACTATCCGTTTTGCGTCGGGTTCGAAAATCTAGACTCACAGGAGAAGGACCATGTGGTGCCCGAGGCAGCAATAGACCCTTGGAGACAAGTCGGCTGCAGGCCGATGTATTGAATCTCGACGCAATTTGAGTGTTCCATCGTCATTACAAGGCCCTGAACGTTACAATTAACTATCATTTTTGCGTCGGATTCGAAAATCTAGACTCACAGGAGAACGACCATAAGGCGCCCGAGGCAGCAATAGACCCTTGGAGACAAGTCGGCTGGTGGCCGATGTATTGAATCTCGACGCAATTTGAGTGTTCCATCGGCATTAGGAGGCCCTGAACGTTACAATTAACTACCATTTTTGCGTCGGATTCGAAAATCTAGACTCACCGGAGACGGACCATGAGGTGCCCGAGGCAGCGATATCCCCTTGGAGACAAGTCGGCTGGAGGCCGATGTATTGAATATCGACGCAATTTTAGTGTTCCATCGTCATTAGGAGGCCCTAAACGTTACCATTCACTATCAGTTTTGCGTCGGGTTCGAAAATCTAGACTCACAGGAGAAGGACCATGTGGTGCCCGAGGCAGCAATAGACCCTTGGAGACAAGTCGGCTGGAGGCCGATGTATTGAATCTCGACGCAATTTGAGTGTTCCATCGTCATTAGGAGGCCCTAAACGTTACCATTCACTATCAGTTTTGCGTCGGGTTCGAAAATCTAGACTCACAGGAGAAGGACCATGTGGTGCCCGAGGCAGCAATAGACCCTTGGAGACAAGTCGGCTGGAGGCC
The DNA here is from genome assembly GCF_021461395.2 of Schistocerca americana. NCBI lineage: Eukaryota > Metazoa > Arthropoda > Insecta > Orthoptera > Acrididae > Schistocerca > Schistocerca americana. The sequence goes on from NC_060123.1 coordinate 775,917,709, forward strand.
GATGTATTGAATCTCGACGCAATTTGAGTGTTCCATCGTGATTAGGAGGCCCTGAACGTTACAATTAACAATCATATTTGCGTCGGATTCGAAAATCTAGACTTACAAGAGAACGAACGTAAGGTTCCCGAGGCAGCATTAGACCCTTGGAGACAAGTCGGCTGGAGGACGATGTATTGAATCTCGACGCAATTTGAGTGTCCCATCGTCATTAGGAGGCCCTAAACGTTACAATTAACTATCATTATTGCGTCGGATTCGATAATCTAAAATCACAGGAGAACAACCATAAGGTGCCCGAGGCAGCAACAGACCCATGGAGACAAGTCGGCTGGAGGCCGATGTATTGAATCTCGACGCAATTTGAGTGTTCCATCGTCATTACAAGGCCCTGAACGTTACAATTAACTATCATTTTGGCGTCGGATTCGAAAATCTAGACTCACAGGAGAAGGACCATGTGGTGCCCGAGGCAGCAATAGACCCTTGGAGACAAGTCGGCTGCAGGCCGATGTATTGAATCTCGACGCAATTTGAGTGTTCCATCGGCATTAGGAGGCCATGAACGTTACAATCAACTTTCATATTTGCGTCGGATTCGAAAATCTAGACTTACAAGAGAACGACCATAACGTGCCCGAGGCAGCAATTGACCCTTGGAGACAAGCCGGCTGGAGGCCGATGTATTGAATCTCGACGCAATTTGAGAGTCCCATCGTCATTAGGAGGCCCTGAACGTTACAATTAACTATCATTTTTGCGTCGGATTCGAAAATCTAGACTTACAAGAGAACGACCATGAGGTGCCCCAGACTGCAATATCCCCTTGGATACAAGTCGACTGGAGGTCGATGTATTGAATCTCGACGCAATTTGAGTCTTCTATTGTCATTAGGAGGCGCTGAACGTTACAATTCACTATCATTTTTGCGTCGGATTCGATAATCTAAACTCACAGGAGAACGACCATAAGGTGCCGAGGCAGCAACAGACCCTTGGAGACAAGTCGGCTGGAGGCCGATGTATTGAATCTCGACGCAATTTGAGTGTTCCATCGTCATTAGGAGGCCCTGAACGTTACAATTAACTATCATTTTTGCGTCGGATTCGAAAATCTAGACTCACAGGAGAAGGACCATGTGGTGCCTGAGGCAGCAATAGACCCTTGGAGACAAGTCGGCTGCAGGCCGATGTATTGAATCTTGACGCAATTTGAGTGTTCCACCGTCATTGCAAGGCCCTGAACGTTACAATTAACTATCATTTTTGCGTCGGATTCGAAAATCTAGACTTACAAGAGAACGACCATGAGGTGCCCGAGATTGCAATATCCCCTTGGATACAAGTCGACTGGATGTCGATGTATTGAATCTCGACGCAATTTGAGTCTTCTATCGTCATTAGGAGGCGCTGAACGTTACAATTCACTATCATTTTTGCGTCGGATTCGATAATCTAAACTCACAGGAGAACGACCATAAGGTGCCGAGGCAGCAACAGACCTTTGGAGACAAGTCGGCTGGAGGCCGATGTATTGAATCTCGACGCTATTTGAGTGTTCCATCGTCATTAGGAGGCCCTGAACGTTACAATTAACTATCATTTTTGCGACGGATTCGAAAATCTAGACTCACAGGAGAAGGACCATGTGGTGTCCGAGGCAGCAATAGACCCTTGGAGACAAGTCGGGTGCAGGCCGATGTATTGAATCTTGACGCAATTTGAGTGTTCCATCGTCATTACAAGGCCCTGAACGTTACAATTAACTATCATTTTTGCGTCGGATTCGAAAATCTAGACTCACAGGAGAACGACCATAAGGTGCCCGAGGCAGCAATTGACCCTTGGAGACAAGTCGGCTGGAGGCCGATGTATTGAATCTCGACGCAATTTGAGTGTTCCATCGGCATTAGGAGGCCCGGAACGTTACAATTAACTATCATTTTTGCGTCGGATTCGAAAATCTAGACTCACCGGAGACGGACCATGTGGTGCCCGAGGCAGCGATATCCCTTTGGAGACAAGTCGGCTGGAGGCCGATGTATTGAATCTCGACGCAATTTGAGTGTTCCATCGGCATTAGGAGGCCCTGAACGTTACAATTAACTATCATTTTTGCGTCGGATTCGAAAATCTACACTCACAGGAGAACGACCATAAGGTGCCCGACGCAGCAACAGACCCTTGGAGACAAGTCGGCTGGAGGCCGATGTATTGAATCTCGACACAATTTGTGTGTTCCATCGTCATTAGGAGGCCCTAAACGTTACAATTCACTATCATTTTTGCGTCGGATTCGAAAATCTAGACTCACAGGAGAAGGACCATGTGGTGCCCGAGGCAGCAACAGACCCTTGGAGACAAGTCGGCTGCAGGCCGATGTATTGAATCTCGACGCAATTTGAGTGTTCCATCGTCACTACAAGGCCCTGAACGTTACAATTAACTATCATTTTTGCGTCGGATTCGAAAATCTAGACTCACAGGAGAAGGACCATGTGGTGCCTGAGGCAGCAATAGACCCTTGGAGACAAGTCGGCTGCAGGCCGATGTATTGAATCTTGACGCAATTTGAGTGTTCCACCGTCATTGCAAGGCCCTGAACGTTACAATTAACTATCATTTTTGCGTCGGATTCGAAAATCTAGACTTACAAGAGAACGACCATGAGGTTCCCGAGATTGCAATATCCCCTTGGATACAAGTCGACTGGATGTCGATGTATTGAATCTCGACGCAATTTGAGTCTTCTATCGTCATTAGGAATCGCTGAACGTTACAATTCACTATCATTTTTGCGTCGGATTCGATAATCTAGACTTACAAGAGAACGACCATAAGGTGCCCGAGGCAGCAACAGACCCTTGGAGACAAGTCGGCTGGAGGCCGATGTATTGAATCTCGACGCAATTTGAGTGTTCCATCGGCATTAGGAGGCCATGAACGTTACAATTAACTTTCATATTTGCGTCGGATTCGACAATCTAGACTCACAAGAGAACGACCATAAGGTGCCCGAGGCAGCAATTGACCCTTGGAGACAAGTCGGCTGGAGGCCGATGTATTGAATCTCGACGCAATTTGAGAGTTCCATCGTCATTAGGAGGCCCTGAACGTTACAATTAACTATCAGTTTTGCGTCGGGTTCGAAAATCTAGACTCACAGGAGAAGGACCATGTGGTGCCCGAGGCAGCAATAGACCCTTGGAGACAAGTCGGCTGGAGGCCGATGTATTGAATCTCGACGCAATTTGAGTGTTCCATCGTGATTAGGAGGCCCTGAACGTTACAATTAACAATCAATTTTGCGTCGGATTCGAAAATCTAGACTCACAGGAGAACGACCATAAGGTGCCCGAGGCAGCAATAGACCCTTGGAGACTAGTCGGCTGGAGGCCGATGTATTGAATCTCGACGCAATTTGAGAGTTCCATCGTCATTAGGAGGCCCTGAACGTTACAATTAACTATCATTTTTGCGTCGGATTCGAAAATCTAGACTTACAAGAGAACGACCATGAGGTGCCCGAGATTGCAATATCCCCTTGGATAAAAGTCGACTGGATGTCGATGTATTGAATCTCGACGCAATTTGAGTCTTCTATCGTCATTAGGAGGCGCTGAACGTTACAATTCACTATCATTTTTGCGTCGGATTCGATAGTCTAAACTCACGGGAGAACGACCATAAGGTGCCGAGGCAGCAACAGACCTTTGGAGACAAGTCGGCTGGAGGCCGATGTATTGAATCTCGACGCTATTTGAGTGTTCCATCGTCATTAGGAGGCCCTGAACGTTACAATTAACTATCATTTTTGCGACGGATTCGAAAATCTAGACTCACAGGAGAAGGACCATGTGGTGTCCGAGGCAGCAATAGACCCTTGGAGACAAGTCGGCTGCAGGCCGATGTATTGAATCTTGACGCAATTTGAGTGTTCCATCGTCATTACAAGGCCCTGAACGTTACAATTAACTATCATTTTTGCGTCGGATTCGAAAATCTAGACTCACAGGAGAACGACCATAAGGTGCCCGAGGCAGCAATTGACCCTTGGAGACAAGTCGGCTGGAGGCCGATGTATTGAATCTCGACGCAATTTGAGTGTTCCATCGGCATTAGGAGGCCCGGAACGTTACAATTAACTATCATTTTTGCGTCGGATTCGAAAATCTAGACTCACCGGAGACGGACCATGTGGTGCCCGAGGCAGCGATATCCCTTTGGAGACAAGTCGGCTGGTGGCCGATGTATTGAATCTCGACGCAATTTGAGTGTTCCATCGGCATTAGGAGGCCCTGAACGTTACAATTAACTATCATTTTTGCGTCGGATTCGAAAATCTACACTCACAGGAGAACGACCATAAGGTGCCCGACGCAGCAACAGACCCTTGGCGACAAGTCGGCTGGAGGCCGATGTATTGAATCTCGACACAATTTGAGTGTTCCATCGTCATTAGGAGGCCCTAAACGTTACAATTCACTATCATTTTTGCGTCGGATTCGAAAATCTAGACTCACAGGAGAAGGACCATGTGGTGCCCGAGGCAGCAATAGACCCTTGGAGACAAGTCGGCTGGAGGCCGATGTATTGAATCTCGACGCAATTTGAGTGTTCCATCGTCATTACAAGGCCCTGAACGTTACAATTAACTATTATTTTTGCGTCGGATTCGAAAATTTAGACTCACAGTAGAACGACCATAACGTGCCCGAGGCAGCAATAGACCCTTGGAGACAAATCGGCTGCAGGCCGATGTATTGAATCTCGACGCAATTTGCGTGTTCCATCGTCATTACAAGGCCCTGAACATTACAACTAACTATCATTTTTGCGTCGGATTCGAAAATCTAGACTCACAGGAGAACGACCATAAGGTGCCCGAGGCAGCAATAGACCCTTGGAGACAAGTCGGCTGGTGGCCGATGTATTGAATCTCGACGCAATTTGAGTGTTCCATCGGCATTAGGAGGCCCTGAACGTTACAATTAACTATCAGTTTTGCGTCGGGTTCGAAAATCTAGACTCACAGGAGAAGGACCATGTGGTGCCCGAGGCAGCAATAGACCCTTGGAGACAAGTCGGCTGGAGGCCGATGTATTGAATCTCGACGCAATTTGAGTGTTCCATCGTGATTAGGAGGCCCTGAACGTTACAATTAACAATCATTTTTGCGTCGGATTCGAAAATCTAGACTCACAGGAGAACGACCATAAGGTGCCCCAGGCAGCAATAGACCGTTGGAGACAAGTCGGCTGGAGGACGATGTATTGAATCTCGACGCAATTTGAGAGTTCCATCGGCATTAGGAGGCCCTGAACGTTTCAATTAACTATCATTTTTGCGTCGGATTCGAAAATCTAGACTTACAAGAGAACGACCATAAGGTGCCCGAGGCAGCAATAGACCCTTGGAGACTAGTCGGCTGGAGGCCGATGTATTGAATCTCGACGCAATTTGAGAGTTCCATCGTCATTAGGAGGCCCTGAACGTTACAATTAACTATCAATTTTGCATCGGATTCGAAAATCTAGACTTACAAGAGAACGACCATGAGGTGCCCGAGACTGAAATATCCCCTTGGATACAAGTCGACTGGAGGTCGATGTATTGAATCTCGACGCAATTTGAGTCTTCTATCGTCATTGGGAATCGCTGAACGTTACAATTCACTATCATTTTTGCGTCGGATTCGATAATCTAGACTTACAAGAGAACGACCATAAGGTGCCCGAGGCAGCAACAGACCCTTGGAGACAAGTCGGCTGGAGGCCGATGTATTGAATCTCGACGCAATTTGAGTGTTCCATCGGCATTAGGAGGCCATGAACGTTACAATTAACTTTCATATTTGCGTCGGATTCGACAATCTAGACTCACAAGAGAACGACCATAAGGTGCCCGAGGCAGCAATTGACCCTTGGAGACAAGTCGGCTGGAGGCCGATGTATTGAATCTCGACGCAATTTGAGAGTTCCATCGTCATTAGGAGGCCCTGAACGTTACAATTAACTATCATTTTTGCGTCGGATTCGAAAACCTAGACTCACAGGAGAAGGACCATGTGGTGCCTGAGGCAGGAATAGACCCTTGGAGACAAGTCGGCTGCAGGCCGATGTATTGAATCTTGACGCAATTTGAGTGTTCCACCGTCATTGCAAGGCCCTGAACGTTACAATTAACTATCATTTTTGCGTCGGATTCGAAAATCTAGACTTACAAGAGAACGACCATGAGGTGCCCGAGATTGCAATATCCCCTTGGATACAAGTCGACTTGATGTCGATGTATTGAATCTCGACGCAATTTGAGTCTTCTATCGTCATTAGGAGGCGCTGAACGTTACAATTAACTATCATTTTTGCGTCGGATTCGAAAATCTAGACTCACCGGAGACGGACCATGTGGTGCCCGAGGCAGCGATATCCCTTTGGAGACAAGTCGGCTGGAGGCCGATGTATTGAATCTCGACGCAATTTGAGTGTTCCATCGGCATTAGGAGGCCCTGAACGTTACAATTATTATCATTTTTGCGTCGGATTCGAAAATCTAGACTCACAGGAGAACGACCATAAGGTGCCCGAGGCAGCAACAGACCCTTGGAGACAAGTCGGCTGGAGGCCGATGTATTGAATCTCGACGCAATTTGAGTGTTCCATCGTCATTAGGAGGCCCTAAACGTTACAATTAACTATTATTTTTGCGTCGGATTCGAAAATTTAGACTCACAGTAGAACGACCATAACGTGCCCGAGGCAGCAATAGACCCTTGGAGACAAATCGCCTGCAGGCCGATGTATTGAATCTCGACGCAATTTGCGTGTTCCATCGTCATTACAAGGCCCTGAACATTACAACTAACTATCATTTTTGCGTCGGATTCGAAAATCTAGACTCACAGGAGAGCGACCATAAGGTGCCCGAGGCAGCAATAGACCCTTGGAGACAAGTCGGCTGGTGGCCGATGTATTGAATCTCGACGCAATTTGAGTGTTCCATCGGCATTAGGAGGCCCTGAACGTTACAATTAACTATCAGTTTTGCGTCGGGTTCGAAAATCTAGACTCACAGGAGAAGGACCATGTGGTGCCCGAGGCAGCAATAGACCCTTGGAGACAAGTCGGCTGGAGGCCGATGTATTGAATCTCGACGCAATTTGAGTGTTCCATCGTGATTAGGAGGCCCTGAACGTTACAATTAACAATCATTTTTGCGTCGGATTCGAAAATCTAGACTCACAGGAGAACGACCATAAGGTGCCCCAGGCAGCAATAGACCCTTGGAGACAAGTCGGCTGGAGGACGATGTATTGAATCTCGACGCAATTTGAGAGTTCCATCGGCATTAGGAGGCCCTGAACGTTTCAATTAACTATCATTTTTGCGTCGGATTCGAAAATCTAGACTTACAAGAGAACGACCATAAGGTGCCCGAGGCAGCAATAGACCCTTGGAGACTAGTCGGCTGGAGGCCGATGTATTGAATCTCGACGCAATTTGAGAGTTCCATCATCATTAGGAGGCCCTGAACGTTACAATTAACTATCAATTTTGCATCGGATTCAAAAATCTAGACTTACAAGAGAACGACCATGAGGTGCCCGAGACTGAAATATCCCCTTGGATACAAGTCGACTGGAGGTCGATGTATTGAATCTCGACGCAATTTGAGTCTTCTATCGTCATTAGGAATCGCTGAACGTTACAATTCACTATCATTTTTGCGTCGGATTCGATAATCTAGACTTACAAGAGAACGACCATAAGGTGCCCGAGGCAGCAACAGACCCTTGGAGACAAGTCGGCTGGAGGCCTATGTATTGAATCTCGACGCAATTTGAGTGTTCCATCGGCATTAGGAGGCCATGAACGTTACAATTAACTTTCATATTTGCGTCGGATTCGACAATCTAGACTCACAAGAGAACGACCATAAGGTGCCCGAGGCAGCAATTGACCCTTGGAGACAAGTCGGCTGGAGGCCGATGTATTGAATCTCGACGCAATTTGAGAGTTCCATCGTCATTAGGAGGCCCTGAACGTTACAATTAACTATCATTTTTGCGTCGGATTCGAAAACCTAGACTCACAGGAGAAGGACCATGTGGTGCCTGAGGCAGGAATAGACCCTTGGAGACAAGTCGGCTGCAGGCCGATGTATTGAATCTCGACGCAATTTGAGTGTTCCATCGTCACTACAAGGCCCTGAACGTTACAATTAACTATCATTTTTGCGTCGGATTCGAAAATCTAGACTCACCGGGGACGGACCATGTGGTGCCCGAGGCAGCGATATCCCTTTGGAGACAAGTCGGCTGGAGGCCGATGTATTGAATCTCGACGCAATTTGAGTGTTCCATCGGCATTAGGAGGCCCTGAACGTTACAATTATTATCATTTTTGCGTCGGATTCGAAAATCTAGACTCACAGGAGAACGACCATAAGGTGCCCGAGGCAGCAACAGACCCTTTTAGACAAGACGGCTGGAGGCCGATGTATTGAATCTCGACGCAATTTGAGTGTTCCATCGTCATTAGGAGGCCCTAAACGTTACAATTCACTATCATTTTTGCGTCGGATTCGAAAATCTAGACTCACAGGAGAAGGACCATGTGGTGCCCGAGGCAGCAACAGACGCTTGGAGACAAGTCGGCTGCAGGCCGATGTATTGAATCTCGACGCAATTTGAGTGTTCCATCGTCACTACAAGGCCCTGAACGTTACAATTAACTATCATTTTTGCGTCGGATTCGAAAATCTAGACTCACAGGAGAAGGACCATGTGGTGCCTGAGGCAGCAATAGACCCTTGGAGACAAGTCGGCTGCGGGCCGATGTATTGAATCTTGACGCAATTTGAGTGTTCCACCGTCATTGCAAGGCCCTGAACGTTACAATTAACTATCATTTTTGCGTCGGATTCGAAAATCTAGACTTACAAGAGAACGACCATGAGGTGCCCGAGATTGCAATATCCCCTTGGATAAAAGTCGACTGGATGTCGATGTATTGAATCTCGACGCAATTTGAGTCTTCTATCGTCATTAGGAGGCGCTGAACGTTACAATTCACTATCATTTTTGCGTCGGATTCGATAATCTAAACTCACGGGAGAACGACCATAAGGTGCCGAGGCAGCAACAGACCTTTGGAGACAAGTCGGCTGGAGGCCGATGTATTGAATCTCGACGCTATTTGAGTGTTCCATCGTCATTAGGAGGCCCTGAACGTTACAATTAACTATCATTTTTGCGACGGATTCGAAAATCTAGACTCACAGGAGAAGGACCATGTGGTGTCCGAGGCAGCAATAGACCCTTGGAGACAAGTCGGCTGCAGGCCGATGTATTGAATCTTGACGCAATTTGAGTGTTCCATCGTCATTACAAGGCCCTGAACGTTACAATTAACTATCATTTTTGCGTCGGATTCGAAAATCTAGACTCACAGGAGAACGACCATAAGGTGCCCGAGGCAGCAATTGACCCTTGGAGACAAGTCGGCTGGAGGCCGATGTATTGAATCTCGACGCAATTTGAGTGTTCCATCGGCATTAGGAGGCCCGGAACGTTACAATTAACTATCATTTTTGCGTCGGATTCGAAAATCTAGACTCACCGGAGACGGACCATGTGGTGCCCGAGGCAGCGATATCCCTTTGGAGACAAGTCGGCTGGTGGCCGATGTATTGAATCTCGACGCAATTTGAGTGTTCCATCGGCATTAGGAGGCCCTGAACGTTACAATTAACTATCATTTTTGCGTCGGATTCGAAAATCTACACTCACAGGAGAACGACCATAAGGTGCCCGACGCAGCAACAGACCCTTGGCGACAAGTCGGCTGGAGGCCGATGTATTGAATCTCGACACAATTTGAGTGTTCCATCGTCATTAGGAGGCCCTAAACGTTACAATTCACTATCATTTTTGCGTCGGATTCGAAAATCTAGACTCACAGGAGAAGGACCATGTGGTGCCCGAGGCAGCAATAGACCCTTGGAGACAAGTCGGCTGGAGGCCGATGTATTGAATCTCGACGCAATTTGAGTGTTCCATCGTCATTACAAGGCCCTGAACGTTACAATTAACTATTATTTTTGCGTCGGATTCGAAAATTTAGACTCACAGTAGAACGACCATAACGTGCCCGAGGCAGCAATAGACCCTTGGAGACAAATCGGCTGCAGGCCGATGTATTGAATCTCGACGCAATTTGCGTGTTCCATCGTCATTACAAGGCCCTGAACATTACAACTAACTATCATTTTTGCGTCGGATTCGAAAATCTAGACTCACAGGAGAACGACCATAAGGTGCCCGAGGCAGCAATAGACCCTTGGAGACAAGTCGGCTGGTGGCCGATGTATTGAATCTCGACGCAATTTGAGTGTTCCATCGGCATTAGGAGGCCCTGAACGTTACAATTAACTATCAGTTTTGCGTCGGGTTCGAAAATCTAGACTCACAGGAGAAGGACCATGTGGTGCCCGAGGCAGCAATAGACCCTTGGAGACAAGTCGGCTGGAGGCCGATGTATTGAATCTCGACGCAATTTGAGTGTTCCATCGTGATTAGGAGGCCCTGAACGTTACAATTAACAATCATTTTTGCGTCGGATTCGAAAATCTAGACTCACAGGAGAACGACCATAAGGTGCCCCAGGCAGCAATAGACCGTTGGAGACAAGTCGGCTGGAGGACGATGTATTGAATCTCGACGCAATTTGAGAGTTCCATCGGCATTAGGAGGCCCTGAACGTTTCAATTAACTATCATTTTTGCGTCGGATTCGAAAATCTAGACTTACAAGAGAACGACCATAAGGTGCCCGAGGCAGCAATAGACCCTTGGAGACTAGTCGGCTGGAGGCCGATGTATTGAATCTCGACGCAATTTGAGAGTTCCATCGTCATTAGGAGGCCCTGAACGTTACAATTAACTATCAATTTTGCATCGGATTCGAAAATCTAGACTTACAAGAGAACGACCATGAGGTGCCCGAGACTGAAATATCCCCTTGGATACAAGTCGACTGGAGGTCGATGTATTGAATCTCGACGCAATTTGAGTCTTCTATCGTCATTGGGAATCGCTGAACGTTACAATTCACTATCATTTTTGCGTCGGATTCGATAATCTAGACTTACAAGAGAACGACCATAAGGTGCCCGAGGCAGCAACAGACCCTTGGAGACAAGTCGGCTGGAGGCCGATGTATTGAATCTCGACGCAATTTGAGTGTTCCATCGGCATTAGGAGGCCATGAACGTTACAATTAACTTTCATATTTGCGTCGGATTCGACAATCTAGACTCACAAGAGAACGACCATAAGGTGCCCGAGGCAGCAATTGACCCTTGGAGACAAGTCGGCTGGAGGCCGATGTATTGAATCTCGACGCAATTTGAGAGTTCCATCGTCATTAGGAGGCCCTGAACGTTACAATTAACTATCATTTTTGCGTCGGATTCGAAAACCTAGACTCACAGGAGAAGGACCATGTGGTGCCTGAGGCAGGAATAGACCCTTGGAGACAAGTCGGCTGCAGGCCGATGTATTGAATCTTGACGCAATTTGAGTGTTCCACCGTCATTGCAAGGCCCTGAACGTTACAATTAACTATCATTTTTGCGTCGGATTCGAAAATCTAGACTTACAAGAGAACGACCATGAGGTGCCCGAGATTGCAATATCCCCTTGGATACAAGTCGACTTGATGTCGATGTATTGAATCTCGACGCAATTTGAGTCTTCTATCGTCATTAGGAGGCGCTGAACGTTACAATTAACTATCATTTTTGCGTCGGATTCGAAAATCTAGACTCACCGGAGACGGACCATGTGGTGCCCGAGGCAGCGATATCCCTTTGGAGACAAGTCGGCTGGAGGCCGATGTATTGAATCTCGACGCAATTTGAGTGTTCCATCGGCATTAGGAGGCCCTGAACGTTACAATTATTATCATTTTTGCGTCGGATTCGAAAATCTAGACTCACAGGAGAACGACCATAAGGTGCCCGAGGCAGCAACAGACCCTTGGAGACAAGTCGGCTGGAGGCCGATGTATTGAATCTCGACGCAATTTGAGTGTTCCATCGTCATTAGGAGGCCCTAAACGTTACAATTAACTATTATTTTTGCGTCGGATTCGAAAATTTAGACTCACAGTAGAACGACCATAACGTGCCCGAGGCAGCAATAGACCCTTGGAGACAAATCGCCTGCAGGCCGATGTATTGAATCTCGACGCAATTTGCGTGTTCCATCGTCATTACAAGGCCCTGAACATTACAACTAACTATCATTTTTGCGTCGGATTCGAAAATCTAGACTCACAGGAGAGCGACCATAAGGTGCCCGAGGCAGCAATAGACCCTTGGAGACAAGTCGGCTGGTGGCCGATGTATTGAATCTCGACGCAATTTGAGTGTTCCATCGGCATTAGGAGGCCCTGAACGTTACAATTAACTATCAGTTTTGCGTCGGGTTCGAAAATCTAGACTCACAGGAGAAGGACCATGTGGTGCCCGAGGCAGCAATAGACCCTTGGAGACAAGTCGGCTGGAGGCCGATGTATTGAATCTCGACGCAATTTGAGTGTTCCATCGTGATTAGGAGGCCCTGAACGTTACAATTAACAATCATTTTTGCGTCGGATTCGAAAATCTAGACTCACAGGAGAACGACCATAAGGTGCCCCAGGCAGCAATAGACCCTTGGAGACAAGTCGGCTGGAGGACGATGTATTGAATCTCGACGCAATTTGAGAGTTCCATCGGCATTAGGAGGCCCTGAACGTTTCAATTAACTATCATTTTTGCGTCGGATTCGAAAATCTAGACTTACAAGAGAACGACCATAAGGTGCCCGAGGCAGCAATAGACCCTTGGAGACTAGTCGGCTGGAGGCCGATGTATTGAATCTCGACGCAATTTGAGAGTTCCATCATCATTAGGAGGCCCTGAACGTTACAATTAACTATCAATTTTGCATCGGATTCAAAAATCTAGACTTACAAGAGAACGACCATGAGGTGCCCGAGACTGAAATATCCCCTTGGATACAAGTCGACTGGAGGTCGATGTATTGAATCTCGACGCAATTTGAGTCTTCTATCGTCATTAGGAATCGCTGAACGTTACAATTCACTATCATTTTTGCGTCGGATTCGATAATCTAGACTTACAAGAGAACGACCATAAGGTGCCCGAGGCAGCAACAGACCCTTGGAGACAAGTCGGCTGGAGGCCTATGTATTGAATCTCGACGCAATTTGAGTGTTCCATCGGCATTAGGAGGCCATGAACGTTACAATTAACTTTCATATTTGCGTCGGATTCGACAATCTAGACTCACAAGAGAACGACCATAAGGTGCCCGAGGCAGCAATTGACCCTTGGAGACAAGTCGGCTGGAGGCCGATGTATTGAATCTCGACGCAATTTGAGAGTTCCATCGTCATTAGGAGGCCCTGAACGTTACAATTAACTATCATTTTTGCGTCGGATTCGAAAACCTAGACTCACAGGAGAAGGACCATGTGGTGCCTGAGGCAGGAATAGACCCTTGGAGACAAGTCGGCTGCAGGCCGATGTATTGAATCTCGACGCAATTTGAGTGTTCCATCGTCACTACAAGGCCCTGAACGTTACAATTAACTATCATTTTTGCGTCGGATTCGAAAATCTAGACTCACCGGGGACGGACCATGTGGTGCCCGAGGCAGCGATATCCCTTTGGAGACAAGTCGGCTGGAGGCCGATGTATTGAATCTCGACGCAATTTGAGTGTTCCATCGGCATTAGGAGGCCCTGAACGTTACAATTATTATCATTTTTGCGTCGGATTCGAAAATCTAGACTCACAGGAGAACGACCATAAGGTGCCCGAGGCAGCAACAGACCCTTTTAGACAAGACGGCTGGAGGCCGATGTATTGAATCTCGACGCAATTTGAGTGTTCCATCGTCATTAGGAGGCCCTAAACGTTACAATTCACTATCATTTTTGCGTCGGATTCGAAAATCTAGACTCACAGGAGAAGGACCATGTGGTGCCCGAGGCAGCAACAGACGCTTGGAGACAAGTCGGCTGCAGGCCGATGTATTGAATCTCGACGCAATTTGAGTGTTCCATCGTCACTACAAGGCCCTGAACGTTACAATTAACTATCATTTTTGCGTCGGATTCGAAAATCTAGACTCACAGGAGAAGGACCATGTGGTGCCCGAGGCAGCAATAGACCCTTGGAGACAAGTCGGCTGGAGGCCGACGTATTGAATCTCGACGCAATTTGAGTGTTCCATCGTCATTACAAGGCCCTAAACGAACAATTAACTATTATTTTTGCGTCGGATTTGAAAATTTAGAATCACAGGAGAACGACCATAACGTGCCCGAGGCAGCAATAGACCCTTGGAGACAAATCGGCTGCAGGCCGATGTATTGAATCTCGACGCAATTTGAGTGTTCCATCGTCATTACAAGGCCCTGAACATTACAACTAACTATCATTTTTGCGTCGGATTCGAAAATCTAGACTCACAGGAGAACGACCATAAGGTGCCCGAGGCAGCAATAGACCCTTGGAGACAAGTCGGCTGGTGGCCGATGTATTGAATCTCGACGCAATTTGAGTGTTCCATCGGCATTAGGGGCCCTGAACGTTACAACTAACTATCATTTTTGCGTCGGATTCGAAAATCTAGACTCACCGGAGACGGACCATGTGGTGCCCGAGGCAGCGATATCCCCTTGGAGACAAGTCGGCTGGAGGCCGATGTATTGAATCTCGACGCAATTTGAGAGTTCCATCGTCATTAAGAGGCCCTGAACGTTACAATTAACAATCATTTTTGCGTCGGATTCGAAAATCTAGACTCACAGGAGTACGACCATAAGGTGCCCGAGGCAGCAATAGACCCTTGGAGACAAGTCGGCTGGTGGCCGATGTATTGAATCTCGACGCAATTTGAGTGTTCCATCGGCATTAGGAGGCCCTGAACGTTACAATTAACTATCATTTTTGCGTCGGATTCGAAAATCTAGACTCACCGGAGACGGACCATGTGGTGCCCGAGGCAGCGATATCCCCTTGGAGACAAGTCGGCTGGAGGCCGATGTATTGAATCTCGACGCAATTTGAGTGTTCCATCGTCATTAGGAGGCCCTGAACGTTACAATT
This sequence comes from Schistocerca americana, assembly GCF_021461395.2. Classification (NCBI taxonomy): domain Eukaryota; kingdom Metazoa; phylum Arthropoda; class Insecta; order Orthoptera; family Acrididae; genus Schistocerca; species Schistocerca americana. The sequence continues at coordinate 775,932,895 of NC_060123.1, forward strand.
AACTATCATTTTTGCGTCGGATTCGAAAATCTAGACTTACAAGAGAACGACCATGAGTTGCCCCAGACTGCAATATCCCCTTGGATACAAGTCGACTGGAGGTCGATGTATTGAATCTCGACGCAATTTGAGTCTTCTATTTTCATTAGGAGGCGCTGAACGTTACAATTCACTATCATTTTTGCTTCGGATTCGATAATCTAAGCTCACAGGAGAACGACCATAAGGTGCCCGAGGCAGCAACAGACCCTTGGAGACAAGTCGGCTGCAGGCCGATGTATTGAATCTCGACGCAATTTGAGTGTTCCATCGTCATTAGGAGGCCCTAAACGTTACAATTCACTATCATTTTTGCGTCGGATTCGAAAATCTAGACTCACAGGAGAAGGACCATGTGGTGCCCGAGGCAGCAACAGACGCTTGGAGACAAGTCGGCTGCAGGCCGATGTATTGAATCTCGACGCAATTTGAGTGTTCCATCGTCACTACAAGGCCCTGAACGTTACAATTAACTATCATTTTTGCGTCGGATTCGAAAATCTAGACTCACAGGAGAAGGGCCATGTGGTGCCCGAGGCAGCAATAGACCCTTGGAGACAAGTCGGCTGGAGGCCGACGTATTGAATCTCGACGCAATTTGAGTGTTCCATCGTCATTACAAGGCCCTAAACGTTACAATTAACTATTATTTTTGCGTCGGATTCGAAAATGTAGACTCACAGGAGAACGACCATAACGTGCCCGAGGCAGCAATAGACCCTTGGAGACAAATCGGCTGCATGCCGATGTATTGAATCTCGACCCAATTTGAGTGTTCCGTCGTCATTACAAGGCCCTGAACATTACAACTAACTATTATTTTTGCGTCGGATTCGAAAATCTAGACTCACAGGAGAACGACCATAAGTTGATCGAGGCAGCAATAGACCCTTGGAGACAAGTCGGCTGGTGGCCGATGTATTGAATCTCGACGCAATTTGAGTGTTCCATCGGCATTAGGAGGCCCTGAACGTTACAACTAACTATCATTTTTGTGTCGGATTCGAAAATCTAGACTCACCGGAGACGGACCATGTGGTGCCCGAGGCAGCGATTTCCCCTTGGAGACAAGTCGGCTGGAGGCCGATGTATTGAATCTCGACGCAATTTGAGAGTTCCATCGTCATTAGGAGGCCCTGAACGTTACAATTAACTATCATGTTTGCGTCGGATTCGAAAATCTACACTCACAGGAGAACGACCATAAGGTGCCTGACGCAGCAACAGACCCTTGGAGACAAGTCGGCTGGAGGCCGATGTATTGAATCTCGACACAATTTGAGTGTTCCATCGTCATTAGGAGGCCCTAAACGTTACAATTCACTAACATTTTTGCGTCGGATTCGAAAATCTAGACTCACAGGAGAAGGACCATGTGGTGCCCGAGGCAGCAACAGACCCTTGGAGACAAGTCGGCTGCAGGCCGATGTATTGAATCTCGACGCAATTTGAGTGTTCCATCGTCACTACAAGGCCCTGAACGTTACAATTAACTATCATTTTTGCGTCGGATTCGAAAATCTAGACTCACAGGAGAAGGACCATGTGGTGCCCGAGGCAGCAATAGACCCTTGGAGACAAGTCGGCTGGAGGCCGATGTATTGAATCTCGACGCAATTTGAGTGTTCCATCGTCATTACAAGGCCCTGAACGTTACAATTAACTATTATTTTTGCGTCGGATTCGAAAATTTAGACTCACAGTAGAACGACCATAACGTGCCCGAGGCAGCAATAGACCCTTGGAGACAAGTCGGCTGGTGGCCGATGTATTGAATCTCGACGCAATTTGAGTGTTCCATCGGCATTAGGAGGCCCTGAACGTTACAATTAACTATCAGTTTTGCGTCGGGTTCGAAAATCTAGACTCACAGGAGAAGGACCATGTGGTGCACGAGGCAGCAATAGACCCTTGGAGACAAGTCGGCTGGAGGCCGATGTATTGAATCTCGACGCAATTTGAGTGTTCCATCGTGATTAGGAGGCCCTGAACGTTACAATTAACAATCATTTTTGCGTCGGATTCGAAAATCTAGACTCACAGGAGAACGACCATAAGGTGCCCCAGGCAGCAATAGACCCTTGGAGACTAGTCGGCTGGAGGCCGATGTATTGAATCTCGACGCAATTTGAGAGTTCCATCGTCATTAGGAGGCCCTGAACGTTACAATTAACTATCAATTTTGCATCGGATTCGAAAATCTAGACTTACAAGAGAACGACCATGAGGTGCCCGAGACTGAAATATCCCCTTGGATACAAGTCGACTGGAGGTCGATGTATTGAATCTCGACGCAATTTGAGTCTTCTATCGTCATTAGGAATCGCTGAACGTTACAATTCACTATCATTTTTGCGTCGGATTCGACAATCTAGACTTACAAGAGAACGACCATAAGGTGCCCGAGGCAGCAACAGACCCTTGGAGACAAGTCGGCTGGAGGCCGATGTATTGAATCTCGACGCAATTTGAGTGTTCCATCGGCATTAGGAGGCCATGAACGTTACAATTAACTTTCATATTTGCGTCGGATTCGACAATCTAGACTCACAAGAGAACGACCATAAGGTGCCCGAGGCAGCAATTGACCCTTGGAGACAAGTCGGCTGGAGGCCGATGTATTGAATCTCGACGCAATTTGAGAGTTCCATCGTCATTAGGAGGCCCTGAACGTTACAATTAACTATCATTTTTGCGTCGGATTCGAAAACCTAGACTCACAGGAGAAGGACCATGTGGTGCCTGAGGCAGGAATAGACCCTTGGAGACAAGTCGGCTGCAGGCCGATGTATTGAATCTTGACGCAATTTGAGTGTTCCACCGTCATTGCAAGGCCCTGAACGTTACAATTAACTATCATTTTTGCGTCGGATTCGAAAACCTAGACTTACAAGAGAACGACCATGAGGTGCCCGAGATTGCAATATCCCCTTGGATACAAGTCGACTTGATGTCGATGTATTGAATCTCGACGCAATTTGAGTCTTCTATCGTCATTAGGAGGCGCTGAACGTTACAATTAACTATCATTTTTGCGTCGGATTCGAAAATCTAGACTCACCGGAGACGGACCATGTGGTGCCCGAGGCAGCGATATCCCTTTGGAGACAAGTCGGCTGGAGGCCGATGTATTGAATCTCGACGCAATTTGAGTGTTCCATCGGCATTAGGAGGCCCTGAACGTTACAATTATTATCATTTTTGCGTCGGATTCGAAAATCTAGACTCACAGAGGAACGACCATAAGGTGCCCGAGGCAGCAACAGACCCTTGGAGACTAGTCGGCTGGAGGCCGATGTATTGAATCTCGACGCAATTTGAGTGTTCCATCGTCATTAGGAGGCCCTATACGTTACAATTAACTATTATTTTTGCGTCGGATTCGAAAATTTAGACTCACAGTAGAACGACCATAACGTGCCCGAGGCAGCAATAGACCCTTGAAGACAAATCGGCTGCAGGCCGATGTATTGAATCTCGACGCAATTTGCGTGTTCCATCGTCATTACAAGGCCCTGAACATTACAACTAACTATCATTTTTGCATCGGATTCGAAAATCTAGACTCACAGGAGAACGACCATAAGGTGCCCGAGGCAGCAATAGACCCTTGGAGACAAGTCGGCTGGTGGCCGATGTATTGAATCTCGACGCAATTTGTGTGTTCCATCGGCATTAGGAGGCCCTGAACGTTACAATTAACTATCAGTTTTGCGTCGGGTTCGAAAATCTAGACTCACAGGAGAAAGACCATGTGGTGCCCGAGGCAGCAATAGACCCTTGGAGACAAGTCGGCTGGAGGCCGATGTATTGAATCTCGACGCAATTTGAGTGTTCCATCGTGATTAGGAGGCCCTGAACGTTACAATTAACAATCATTTTTGCGTCGGATTCGAAAATCTAGACTCACAGGAGAACGACCATAAGGTGCCCCAGGCAGCAATAGACCCTTGGAGACAAGTCGGCTGGAAGACGATGTATTGAATCTCGACGCAATTTGAGAGTTCCATCGGCATTAGGAGGCCCTGAACGTTTCAATTAACTATCATTTTTGCGTCGGATTCGAAAATCTAGACTTACAAGAGAACGACCATAAGGTGCCCGAGGCAGCAACAGACCCTTGGAGACAAGTCGGCTGGAGGCCGATGTATTGAATCTCGACGCAATTTGAGTGTTCCATCGGCATTAGGAGGCCATGAACGTTACAATTAACTTTCATATTTGCGTCGGATTCGACAATCTAGACTCACAAGAGAACGACCATAAGGTGCCCGCGGCAGCAATTGACCCTTGGAGACAAGTCGGCTGGAGGCCGATGTATTGAATCTCGACGCAATTTGAGAGTTCCATCGTCATTAGGAGGCCCTGAACGTTACAATTAACTATCATTTTTGCGTCGGATTCGAAAACCTAGACTCACAGGAGAAGGACCATGTGGTGCCTGAGGCAGGAATAGACCCTTGGAGACAAGTCGGCTGCAGGCCGATGTATTGAATCTTGACGCAATTTGAGTGTTCCACCGTCATTGCAAGGCCCTGAACGTTACAATTAACTATCATTTTTGCGTCGGATTCGAAAATCTAGACTTGCAAGAGAACGACCATGAGGTGCCCGAGATTGCAATATCCCCTTGGATACAAGTCGACTTGATGTCGATGTATTGAATCTCGACGCAATTTGAGTCTTCTATCGTCATTAGGAGGCGCTGAACGTTACAATTAACTATCATTTTTGCGTCGGATTCGAAAATCTAGACTCACCGGAGACGGACCATGTGGTGCCCGAGGCAGCGATATCCCTTTGGAGACAAGTCGGCTGGAGGCCGATGTATTGAATCTCGACGCAATTTGAGTGTTCCATCGGCATTAGGAGGCCCTGAACGTTACAATTATTATCATTTTTGCGTCGGATTCGAAAATCTAGACTCACAGGAGAACGACCATAAGGTGCCCGAGGCAGCAACAGACCCTTGGAGACAAGTCGGCTGGAGGCCGATGTATTGAATCTCGACGCAATTTGAGTGTTCCATCGTCATTAGGAGGCCCTAAACGTTACAATTCACTATCATTTTTGCGTCGGATTCGAAAATCTAGACTCACAGGAGAAGGACCATGTGGTGCCCGAGGCAGCAACAGACGCTTGGAGACAAGTCGGCTGCAGGCCGATGTATTGAATCTCGACGCAATTTGAGTGTTCCATCGTCACTACAAGGCCCTGAACGTTACAATTAACTATCATTTTTGCGTCGGATTCGAAAATCTAGACTCACAGGAGAAGGACCATGTGGTGCCCGAGGCAGCAATAGACCCTTGGAGACAAGTCGGCTGGAGGCCGACGTATTGAATCTCGACGCAATTTGAGTGTTCCATCGTCATTACAAGGCCCTAAACGAACAATTAACTATTATTTTTGCGTCGGATTCGAAAATGTAGACTCACAGGAGAACGACCATAACGTGCCCGAGGCAGCAATAGACCCTTGGAGACAAATCGGCTGCAGGCCGATGTATTGAATCTCGACGCAATTTGAGTGTTCCATCGTCATTACAAAGCCCTGAACATTACAACTAATTATCATTTTTGCGTCGGATTCGAAAATCTAGACTCACAGGAGAACGACCATAAGGTGCCCGAGGCAGCAATAGACCCTTGGAGACAAGTCGGCTGGTGGCCGATGTATTGAATCTCGACGCAATTTGAGTGTTCCATCGGCATTAGGGGCCCTGAACGTTACAACTAACTATCATTTTTGCGTCGGATTCGAAAATCTAGACTCACCGGAGACGGACCATGTGGTGCCCGAGGCAGCGATATCCCCTTGGAGACAAGTCGGCTGGAGGCCGATGTATTGAATCTCGACGCAATTTGAGAGTTCCATCGTCATTAGGAGGCCCTGAACGTTACAATTAACAATCATTTTTGCGTCGGATTCGAAAATCTAGACTCACAGGAGTACGACCATAAGGTGCCCGAGGCAGCAATAGACCCTTGGAGACAAGTCGGCTGGTGGCCGATGTATTGAATCTCGACGCAATTTGAGTGTTCCATCGGCATTAGGAGGCCCTGAACGTTACAATTAACTATCATTTTTGCGTCGGATTCGAAAATCTAGACTCACCGGAGACGGACCATGTGGTGCCCGAGGCAGCGATATCCCCTTGGAGACAAGTCGGCTGGAGGCCGATGTATTGAATCTCGACGCAATTTGAGTGTTCCATCGTCATTAGGAGGCCCTGAACGTTACAATTAACTATCATTTTTGCGTCGGATTCGAAAATCTAGACTTACAAGAGAACGACCATGAGGTGCCCCAGACTGCAATATCCCCTTGGATACAAGTCGACTGGAGGTCGATGTATTGAATCTCGACGCAATTTGAGTCTTCTATTTTCCTTAGGAGGCGCTGAACGTTACAATTCACTATCATTTTTGCTTCGGATTCGATAATCTAAACTCACAGGAGAAGGACCATAAGGTGCCCGAGGCAGCAACAGACCCTTGGAGACAAGTCGGCTGGAGGCCGATGTATTGAATCTCGACGCAATTTGTGTGTTCCATCGTCATTAGGAGGCCCTAAACGTTACAATTCACTATCATTTTTGCGTCGGATTTGAAAATCTAGACTCACAGGAGAAGGACCATGTGGTGCCCGAGGCAGCAACAGACGCTTGGAGACAAGTCGGCTGCAGGCCGATGTATTGAATCTCGACGCAATTTGAGTGTTCCATCGTCACTACAAGGCCCTGAACGTTACAATTAACTATCATTTTTGCGTCGGATTCGAAAATCTAGACTCACAGGAGAAGGGCCATGTGGTGCCCGAGGCAGCAATAGACCCTTGGAGACAAGTCGGCTGCAGGCCGACGTATTGAATCTCGACGCAATTTGAGTGTTCCATCGTCATTACAAGGCCCTAAACGTTACAATTAACTATTATTTTTGCGTCGGATTCGAAAATGTAGACTCACAGGAGAACGACCATAACGTGCCCGAGGCAGCAATAGACCCTTGGAGACAAATAGGCTGCATGCCGATGTATTGAATCTCGACGCAATTTGAGTGTTCCATCGTCATTACAAGGCCCTGAACATTACAACTAACTATCATTTTTGCGTCGGATTCGAAAATCTAGACTCACAGGAGAACGACCATAAGGTGCCCGAGGCAGCAATAGACCCTTGGAGACAAGTCGGCTGGTGGCCGATGTATTGAATCTCGACGCAATTTGAGTGTTCCATCGGCATTAGGAGGCCCTGAACGTTACAACTAACTATCATTTTTGCGTCGGATTCGAAAATCTAGACTCACCGGAGACGGACCATGTGGTGCCCGAGGCAGCGATATCCCCTTGGAGACAAGTCGGCTGGAGGCCGATGTATTGAATCTCGACGCAATTTGAGTGTTCCATCGTGATTAGGAGGCCCTGAACGTTTCAATTAACTATCATTTTTGCGTCGGATTCGAAAATCTAGACTTACAAGAGAACGACCATAAGGTGCCCGAGGCAGCAACAGACCCTTGGAGACAAGTCGGCTGGAGGCCGATGTATTGAATCTCGACGCAATTTGAGTGTTCCATCGGCATTAGGAGGCCATGAACGTTACAATTAACTTTCATATTTGCGTCGGATTCGACAATCTAGACTCACAAGAGAACGACCATAAGGTGCCCGCGGCAGCAATTGACCCTTGGAGACAAGTCGGCTGGAGGCCGATGTATTGAATCTCGACGCAATTTGAGAGTTCCATCGTCATTAGGAGGCCCTGAACGTTACAATTAACTATCATTTTTGCGTCGGATTCGAAAATCTAGACTTACAAGAGAACGACCATGAGGTGCCCGAGATTGCAATATCCCCTTGGATACAAGTCGACTTGATGTCGATGTATTGAATCTCGACGCAATTTGAGTCTTCTATCGTCATTAGGAGGCGCTGAACGTTACAATTAACTATCATTTTTGCGTCGGATTCGAAAATCTAGACTCACCGGAGACGGACCATGTGGTGCCCGAGGCAGCGATATCCCTTTGGAGACAAGTCGGCTGGAGGCCGATGTATTGAATCTCGACGCAATTTGAGTGTTCCATCGGCATTAGGAGGCCCTGAACGTTACAATTATTATCATTTTTGCGTCGGATTCGAAAATCTAGACTCACAGGAGAACGACCATAAGGTGCCCGAGGCAGCAACAGACCCTTGGAGACAAGTCGGCTGGAGGCCGATGTATTGAATCTCGACGCAATTTGAGTGTTCCATCGTCATTAGGAGGCCCTAAACGTTACAATTCACTATCATTTTTGCGTCGGATTCGAAAATCTAGACTCACAGGAGAAGGACCATGTGGTGCCCGAGGCAGCAACAGACGCTTGGAGACAAGTCGGCTGCAGGCCGATGTATTGAATCTCGACGCAATTTGAGTGTTCCATCGTCACTACAAGGCCCTGAACGTTACAATTAACTATCATTTTTGCGTCGGATTCGAAAATCTAGACTCACAGGAGAAGGACCATGTGGTGCCCGAGGCAGCAATAGACCCTTGGAGACAAGTCGGCTGGAGGCCGACGTATTGAATCTCGACGCAATTTGAGTGTTCCATCGTCATTACAAGGCCCTAAACGAACAATTAACTATTATTTTTGCGTCGGATTCGAAAATGTAGACTCACAGGAGAACGACCATAACGTGCCCGAGGCAGCAATAGACCCTTGGAGACAAATCGGCTGCAGGCCGATGTATTGAATCTCGACGCAATTTGAGTGTTCCATCGTCATTACAAAGCCCTGAACATTACAACTAATTATCATTTTTGCGTCGGATTCGAAAATCTAGACTCACCGGAGACGGACCATGTGGTGCCCGAGGCAGCGATATCCCCTTGGAGACAAGTCGGCTGGAGGCCGATGTATTGAATCTCGACGCAATTTGAGAGTTCCATCGTCATTAGGAGGCCCTGAACGTTACAATTAACAATCATTTTTGCGTCGGATTCGAAAATCTAGACTCACAGGAGTACGACCATAAGGTGCCCGAGGCAGCAATAGACCCTTGGAGACAAGTCGGCTGGTGGCCGATGTATTGAATCTCGACGCAATTTGAGTGTTCCATCGGCATTAGGAGGCCCTGAACGTTACAATTAACTATCATTTTTGCGTCGGATTCGAAAATCTAGACTCACCGGAGACGGACCATGTGGTGCCCGAGGCAGCGATATCCCCTTGGAGACAAGTCGGCTGGAGGCCGATGTATTGAATCTCGACGCAATTTGAGTGTTCCATCGTCATTAGGAGGCCCTGAACGTTACAATTAACTATCATTTTTGCGTCGGATTCGAAAATCTAGACTTACAAGAGAACGACCATGAGGTGCCCCAGACTGCAATATCCCCTTGGATACAAGTCGACTGGAGGTCGATGTATTGAATCTCGACGCAATTTGAGTCTTCTATTTTCCTTAGGAGGCGCTGAACGTTACAATTCACTATCATTTTTGCTTCGGATTCGATAATCTAAACTCACAGGAGAAGGACCATAAGGTGCCCGAGGCAGCAACAGACCCTTGGAGACAAGTCGGCTGGAGGCCGATGTACTGAATCTCGACGCAATTTGTGTGTTCCATCGTCATTAGGAGGCCCTAAACGTTACAATTCACAATCATTTTTGCGTCGGATTTGAAAATCTAGACTCACAGGAGAAGGACCATGTGGTGCCCGAGGCAGCAACAGACGCTTGGAGACAAGTCGGCTGCAGGCCGATGTATTGAATCTCGACGCAATTTGAGTGTTCCATCGTCACTACAAGGCCCTGAACGTTACAATTAACTATCATTTTTGCGTCGGATTCGAAAATCTAGACTCACAGGAGAAGGGCCATGTGGTGCCCGAGGCAGCAATAGACCCTTGGAGACAAGTCGGCTGGAGGCCGACGTATTGAATCTCGACGCAATTTGAGTGTTCCATCGTCATTACAAGGCCCTAAACGTTACAATTAACTATTATTTTTGCGTCGGATTCGAAAATGTAGACTCACAGGAGAACGACCATAACGTGCCCGAGGCAGCAATAGACCCTTGGAGACAAATCGGCTGCATGCCGATGTATTGAATCTCGACGCAATTTGAGTGTTCCATCGTCATTACAAGGCCCTGAACATTACAACTAACTATCATTTTTGCGTCGGATTCGAAAATCTAGACTCACAGGAGAACGACCATAAGGTGCCCGAGGCAGCAATAGACCCTTGGAGACAAGTCGGCTGGTGGCCGATGTATTGAATCTCGACGCAATTTGAGTGTTCCATCGGCATTAGGAGGCCCTGAACGTTACAACTAACTATCATTTTTGCGTCGGATTCGAAAATCTAGACTCACCGGAGACGGACCATGTGGTGCCCGAGGCAGCGATATCCCCTTGGAGACAAGTCGGCTGGAGGACGATGTATTGAATCTCGACGCAATTTGAGAGTTCCATCGTCATTAGGAGGCCCTGAACGTTACAATTAACAATCATTTTTGCGTCGGATTCGAAAATCTAGACTCACCGGAGACGGACCATGTGGTGCCCGAGGCAGCGATATCCCCTTGGAGACAAGTCGGCTGGAGGCCGATGTATTGAATCTCGACGCAATTTGAGTGTTCCATCGTCATTAGGAGGCCCTGAACGTTACAATTAACTATCATTTTTGCGTCGGATTCGAAAATCTAGACTTACAAGAGAACGACCATGAGGTGCCCCAGACTGCAATATCCCCTTGGATACAAGTCGACTGGAGGTCGATGTATTGAATCTCGACGCAATTTGAGTCTTCTATTGTCATTAGGAGGCGCTGAACGTTACAATTCACTATCATTTTTGCTTCGGATTCGATAATCTAAACTCACAGGAGAACGACCATAAGGTGCCCGAGGCAGCAACAGACTCTTGGAGACAAGTCGGCTGGAGGCCGATGTATTGAATCTCGACGCAATTTGAGTGTTCCATAGTCATTAGGAGGCCCTACACGTTACAATTCACTATCATTTTTGCGTCGGATTCGAAAATCTAGACTAGCAGGAGAAGGACCATGTGGTGCCCGAGGCAGCAATAGACCCTTGGAGACAAATCGGCTGAATGGCGATGTATTGAATCTCGAGGCGATTTGAGTGTTCCATCGTCATTAGGAGGCCCTGAATGTTACAATTAACTATCATTTTTGCGTCAGATTCGAAAATCTAGACTCACAGGAGAACGACCACAAGGTGCCCGAGGCAGCTATTGACCCTTGGAGACAATTCGGTTGGAGGACGATGTATTGGATCGCGACGCAAAATGAGTCTTCCATCGTCATTAGGAGGCCCTGAATGTTACAATTAACTATCAGTTTTTCGTCGGATTCGATAATCTAAACTAACAGGAGGACGACCATAAGGTGCCCGAGGTAGCAATAGACCCTTGGAGACAAGTCGGCTGGAGGCCGATGTATTGAATCTCGACGCAATTTGAGTGTTCCATCGGCATTAGGAGGCCCTGAACGTTACAATTAACTATCATTTTTGCGTCGGATTCGAAAATCTAGACTTACAAGGGAACGACCATGAGGTGCCCGAGACTGCAATATCCTCTTGGATACAAGTCGTCTGGAGGTCGATGTATTGAATCTCGACGCAATTTGAGTCTTCTATCGTCATTAGGAGGCGCTAAACGTTAGAATTCACTATCATTTTTGCGTCGGATTCGATAATCTAAACTCACAGGAGAACGACCATAAGGTGTCGAGGCAGCAACAGACCCTTGGAGACAAGTCGGCTGGAGGCCGATGTATTGAATCTCGACGCAATTTGAGTGTTCCATCGTCATTAGGAGGCCCTAAACGTTACAATTCACTATCATTTTTGCGTCGGATTCGAAAATATAGACTCACAGGAGCAGGACCATGTGGTGCCCGAGGCAGCGATATCCCCTTGGAGACAAGTCGGCTGGAGGCCGATGTATTGAATCTCGACGCAATTTGAGTGTTCCATCGTCATTAGGAGGCCCTGAACGTTACAATTAACTATCATTTTTGCGTCGGATTCCAAAATCTAGACTCACCGGAGACGGACCATGTGGTGCCCGAGGCAGCGATATCCCCTTGGAGACAAGTCGGCTGGAGGCCGATGTATTGAATCTCGACGCAATTTGAGAGTTCCATCGTCATTAGGAGGCCCTGAACGTTACAATTAACTATCATTTTTGCGTCGGATTCGAAAATCTAGACTTACAAGAGAACGACCATGAGGTGCCCGAGACTGCAATATCCCTTTGGATACAAGTCGACTGGAGGTCGATGTATTGAATCTCGACGCAATTTGAGTCTTCTATTGTCATTAGGAGGCGCTGAACGTTACAATTCACTATCATTTTTGCTTCGGATTCGATAATCTAAACTCACAGGAGAACGACCATAAGGTGCCCGAGGCAGCAACAGACTCTTGGAGACAAGTCGGCTGGAGGCCGATGTATTGAATCTCGACGCAATTTGAGTGTTCCATAGTCATTAGGAGGCCCTACACGTTACAATTCACTATCATTTTTGCGTCGGATTCGAAAATCTAGACTCGCAGGAGAAGGACCATGTGGTGCCCGAGGCAGCAATAGACCCTTGGAGACAAATCGGCTGAATGGCGATGTATTGAATCTCGAGGCGATTTGAGTGTTCCATCGTCATTAGGAGGCCCTGAATGTTACAATTAACTATCAGTTTTTCGTCGGATTCGATAATCTAAACTAACAGGAGGACGACCATAAGGTGCCCGAGGTAGCAATAGACCCTTGGAGACAAGTCGGCTGGAGGCCGATGTATTGAATCTCGACGCAATTTGAGTGTTCCTTTGGCATTAGGAGGCCCTGAACGTTACAATTAACTATCATTTTTGCGTCGGATTCGAAAATCTAGACTCACAGGAGAAGGACCATGTGGCGCCCGAGGCAGCAATAGACCCTTGGAGACAAGTCGGCTGGAGGCGGATGTATTGAATCTCGACGCAATTTGAGTGTTCCATCGTCATTAGGAGGCCCTAAACGTTACAATTCACTATCAGCTTTGCATCGGATTCGAGAATCTAGACTCGCAGGAGAAGGACCATGTGGTGCCCGAGGCAGCAATAGACCCTTGGAGACAAGTCGGCTGCAGGCCGATGTATTGAATCTCGACGCAATTTGAGTGTTCCATCGTCATTAGGAGGCCCTAAACGTTACAATTCACTATCATTTTTGCGTCGGATTCGAAAATATAGACTCACAGGAGCAGGACCATGTGGTGCCCGAGGCAGCGATATCCCCTTGGAGACAAGTCGGCTGGAGGCCGATGTATTGAATCTCGACGCAATTTGAGTGTTCCATCGTCATTAGGAGGCCCTGAACGTTACAATTAACTATCATTTTTGCGTCGGATTCCAAAATCTAGACTCACCGGAGACGGACCATGTGGTGCCCGAGGCAGCGATATCCCCTTGGAGACAAGTCGGCTGGAGGCCGATGTATTGAATCTCGAAGCAATTTGAGAGTTCCATCGTCATTAGGAGGCCCTGAACGTTACAATTAACTATCATTTTTGCGTCGGATTCGAAAATCTAGACTTACAAGAGAACGACCATGAGGTGCCCGAGACTGCAATATCCCTTTGGATACAAGTCGACTGGAGGTCGATGTATTGAATCTCGACGCAATTTGAGTCTTCTATTGTCATTAGGAGGCGCTGAACGTTACAATTCACTATCATTTTTGCTTCGGATTCGATAATCTAAACTCACAGGAGAACGACCATAAGGTGCCCGAGGCAGCAACAGACTCTTGGAGACAAGTCGGCTGGAGGCCGATGTATTGAATCTCGACGCAATTTGAGTGTTCCATAGTCATTAGGAGGCCCTACACGTTACAATTCACTATCATTTTTGCGTCGGATTCGAAAATCTAGACTCGCAGGAGAAGGACCATGTGGTGCCCGAGGCAGCAATAGACCCTTGGAGACAAATCGGCTGAATGGCGATGTATTGAATCTCGAGGCGATTTGAGTGTTCCATCGTCATTAGGAGGCCCTGAATGTTACAATTAACTATCAGTTTTTCGTCGGATTCGATAATCTAAACTAACAGGAGGACGACCATAAGGTGCCCGAGGTAGCAATAGACCCTTGGAGACAAGTCGGCTGGAGGCCGATGTATTGAATCTCGACGCAATTTGAGTGTTCCTTTGGCATTAGGAGGCCCTGAACGTTACAATTAACTATCATTTTTGCGTCGGATTCGAAAATCTAGACTCACAGGAGAAGGACCATGTGGCGCCCGAGGCAGCAATAGACCCTTGGAGACAAGTCGGCTGGAGGCGGATGTATTGAATCTCGACGCAATTTGAGTGTTCCATCGTCATTAGGAGGCCCTAAACGTTACAATTCACTATCAGCTTTGCATCGGATTCGAGAATCTAGACTCGCAGGAGAAGGACCATGTGGTGCCCGAGGCAGCAATAGACCCTTGGAGACAAGTCGGCTGCAGGCCGATGTATTGAATCTCGACGCAATTTGAGTGTTCCATCGTCATTACAAGGCCCTGAACGTTACAATTAACTATTATTTTTGCGTCGGATTCGAAAATTTAGACTCACAGGAGAAAGACCATGAGGTGCCTGAGGCAGCAACAGACCCTTGGAGACAAGTCGGCTGGAAGCCGATGTATTGAATCTCGACGCAATTTGAGTGTTCCATCGTCATTAGGAGGCCCTAAACGTTACAATTCACTATCGGTTTTGCGTCGGGTTCGAAAATCTAGACTCACAGGAGAAGGGCCATGTGGTGCCCGAGGCAGCAATAGACCCTTGGAGACAAATCGGCTGCAGGCCGATGTATTGAATGTCGACGCAATTTGAGTGTTCCATCGTCATTACAAGGCCCTGAACGTTACAATTAACTATCATTTTTGCGTCGGATTCGAAAATCTAGACTCACAGGAGAACGACCATAAGGTGCCCGAGGCAGCAATAGACCCTTGGAGACAAGTCGGCTGGTGGCCGATGTATTGAATCTCGACGCAATTTGAGTGTTCCATCGGCATTAGGAGGCCCTGAACGTTACAATTAACTATCGTTTTTGCGTCGGATTCGAAAATCTAGACTCACCGGAGACGGACCATGTGGTGCCCGAGGCAGCGATATCCCCTTGGAGACAAGTCGGCTGGAGGCCGATGTATTTAATCTCGACGCAATTTGAGAGTTCCATCGTCATTAGGAGGCCCTGAACGTTACAATTAACAATCATTTTTGCGTCGGATTCGAAAATCTAGACTCACAGGAGAACGACCATAAGGTGCCCGAGGCAGCAATAGACCCTTGGAGACAAGTCGGCTGGTGGCCGATGTATTGAATCTCGACGCAATTTGAGTGTTCCATCGGCATTAGGAGGCCCTGAACGTTGCAATTAACTGTCATTTTTGCGTCGGATTCGAAAATCTAGACTCACCGGAGACGGACCATGTGGTGCCCGAGGCAGCGATGTCCCCTTGGAGACAAGTCGGCTGGAGGCCGATGTATTGAATCTCGACGCAATTTGAGTGTTCCATCGTCATTAGGAGGCCCTAAACGTTACAATTAACTATCAGTTTTGCGTCGGATTCGAAAATCTAGACTCACAGGAGAAGGACCATAAGGTGCCCGAGGCAGCAATAGACCCTTGGAGACAAGTCGGCTGGTGGCCGATGTATTGAATCTCGACGCAATTTGAGTGTTCCATCGGCATTAGGAGGCCCTGAACGTTACAATTAACTATCATTTTTGCGTCGGATTCGAAAATCTAGACTCACCGGAGACGGACCATGTGGTGCCCGAGGCAGCGATATCCCCTTGGAGACAAGTCGGCTGGAGGCCGATGTATTGAATCTCGACGCAATTTGAGTGTTCCATCGTCATTAGGAGGCCCTAAACGTTACAATTAACTATCAGTTTTGCGTCGGATTCGAAAATCTAGACTCACAGGAGAAGGACCATGTGGTGCCCGAGGCAGCAATAGACCCTTGGAGACAAGTCGGCTGGAGGCCGATGTATTGAATCTCGACGCAATTTGAGTGATCCATCGTCATTAGGAGGCCCTAAACGTTACAATTCACTATCATTTTTGCGTCGGATTCGAAAATCTAGACTCGCAGGAGAAGGACCATGTGGTGCCCGAGGCAGCAATAGACCCTTGGAGACAAGTCGGCTGCAGGCCGATGTATTGAATCTCGACGCAATTTGAGTGTTCCATCGTCACTACAAGGCCCTGAACGTTACAATTAACTATCATTTTTGCGTCGGATTCGAAAATCTAGACTCACAGGAGAAGGACCATGTGGTGCCCGAGTCAGCAATAGACCCTTGGAGACAAGTCGGCTGGAGGCGGATGTATTGAATCTCGACGCAATTTGAGTGTTCCATCGTCATTACAAGGCCCTGAACGTTACAATTAACTATCATTTTTGCGTCGGATTCGAAAATCTAGACTCACAGGATAACGACCATAAGGTGCCCGAGGCAGCAATAGACCCTTGGAGACAAGTCGGCTGGTGGCCGATGTATTGAATCTCGACGCAATTTGAGTGTTCCATCGGCATTAGGAGGCCCTGAACGTTACAATTAACTATCGTTTTTGCGTCGGATTCGAAAATCTAGACTCACCGGAGACGGACCATGTGGTGCCCGAGGCAGCGATATCCCCTTGGAGACAAGTCGGCTGGAGGCCGATGTATTGAATCTCGACGCAATTTGAGAGTTCCATCGTCATTAGGAGGCCCTGAACGTTACAATTAACAATCATTTTTGCGTCGGATTCGAAAATCTAGACTCACAGGAGAACGACCATAAGGTGCCCGAGGCAGCAATAGACCCTTGGAGACAAGTCGGCTGGTGGCCGATGTATTGAATCTCGACGCAATTTGTGTGTTCCATCGGCATTAGGAGGCCCTGAACGTTACAAATAACTGTCATTTTTGCGTCGGATTCGAAAATCTAGACTCACCGGAGACGGACCATGTGGTGCCCGAGGCAGCGATATCCCCTTGGAGACAAGTCGGCTGGAGGCCGATGTATTGAATCTCGACGCAATTTGAGTGTTCCATCGTCATTAGGAGGCCCTAAACGTTACAATTAACTATCAGTTTTGCGTCGGATTCGAAAATCTAGACTCACAAGAGAAGAACCATAAGGTGCCCGAGGCAGCAACAGACCCTTGGAGACAAGTCGGCTGGAGGCGGATGTATTGAATCTCGACGCAATTTGAGTGTTCCATCGTCATTAGGAGGCCCTAAACGTTACAATTCACTATCATTTTTGCGTCGGATTCGAAAATCTAGACTCGCAGGAGAAGGACCATGTGGTGCCCGAGGCAGCAATAGACCCTTGGAGACAAGTCGGCTGCAGGCCGATGTATTGAATCTCGACGCAATCTGAGTGTTCCATCGTCATTACAAGGCCTTGAACGTTACAATTAACTATCATTTTTGCGTCGGATTCGAAAATTTAGACTCACAGGAGAACGACCATGAGGTGCCTGAGGCAGCAACAGACCCTTGGAGTCAAGTCGGCTGGAGGCCGATGTATTGAATCTCGACGCAATTTGAGTGTTCCATCGTCATTAGGAGGCCCTAAACGTTACAATTCACTTTCAGTTTTGCGTTGGGTTCGAAAATCTAGACCCACAGGAGAAGGACCATGTGGTGCCCGAGGCAGCAATAGACCCTTGGAGACAAATCGGCTGAATGCCGATGTATTGAATCTCGAGGCGATTTGAGTGTTCCATCGTCATTAGGAGGCCCTGAATGTTACAATTAACTATCATTTTTGCGTCAGATTCGAAAATCTAGACTCACAGGAGAACGACCACAAGGTGCCCGAGGCAGTTATTGACCCTAGGAGACAATTCGGTTGGAGGACGATGTATTGGATCGCGACGCAAAATGAGTCTTCCATCGTCATTAGGAGGCCCTGAATGTTACAATTAACTATCAGTTTTTCGTCGGATTCGATAATCTAAACTAACAGGAGGACGACCATAAGGTGCCCGAGGTAGCAATAGACCCTTGGAGACAAGTCGGCTGGAGGCCGATGTATTGAATCTCGACGCAATTTGAGTGTTCCATCGGCATGAGGAGGCCCTGAACGTTACTATTAACTATCATTTTTGCGTCGGATTCGAAAATCTAGACTTACAAGGGAACGACCATGAGGTGCCCGAGACTGCAATATCCTCTTGGATACAAGTCGACTGGAGGTCGATGTATTGAATCTCGACGCAATTTGAGTCTTCTATCGTCATTACAAGGCCCTGAACGTTACAATTAACAAACATTTTCGCGACGGATTCGAAAATCTAGACTCACCGGAGAACGACCATAAGGTGCCCGAGGCAGCAATAGACCCTTGGAGACAAGTCGGCTGGAGGCCGATGTATTGAATCTCGACGCAATTTGAGTGTTCCATCGGCATTAGGAGGCCCTAAACGTTACAATTAACTATCATTTTTGCGTCGGATTCGAAAATCTAGACTTACAAGAGAACGACCATGAGGTGCCCGAGACTGCAATATCCTCTTGGATACAAGTCGACTGGAGGTCGATGTATTGAATCTCGACGCAATTTGAGTCTTCTATCGTCATTAGGAGGCGCTAAACGTTACAATTCACTATCATTTTTGCGTCGGATTCGATAATCTAAACTCACAGGAGAACGACCATAAGGTGTCGAGGCAGCAACAGACCCTTGGAGACAACTCGGCTGGAGGCCGATGTATTGAATCTCGACGCAATTTGAGTGTTCCATCGTCATTAGGAGGCCCTAAACGTTACAATTCACTATCATTTTTGCGTCGGATTCGAAAATATAGACTCACAGGAGATCGACCATAAGGAGCCGGTGGAAGCAATAGACCCTTGGAGACAAGTCGGCTGGAGGCCGATGTATTGAATCTCGACGCAATTTGAGTGTTCCATCGGCATTAGGAGGGCCTGAACGTTACAATTAACTATCATTTTTGCGTCGGATTCGAAAATCTAGACTCACCGGAGCAGGACCATGTGGTGCCCGAGGCAGCGATATCCCCTTGGAGACAAGTCGGCTGGTGGCCGATGTATTGAATCTCGACGCAATTTGAGAGTTCCATCGTCATTAGGAGGCCCTGAACGTTACAATTAACAATCATTTTTGCGTCGGATTCGAAAATCTAGACTCACAGGAGAACGACCATAAGGTGCCCGAGGCAGCAATAGACCCTCGGAGACAAGTCGGCTGGTGGCCGATGTATTGAATCTCGACGCAATTTGAGTGTTCCATCGGCATTAGGAGGCCGTGAACGTTACAATTAACTATCATTTTTGCGTCGGATTCCAAAATCTAGACTCACCGGAGACGGACCATGTGGTGCCCGAGGCAGCGATATCCCCTTGGAGACAAGTCGGCTGGAGGCCGATGTATTGAATCTCGACGCAATTTGAGAGTTCCATCGTCATTAGGAGGCCCTGAACGTTACAATTAACTATCATTTTTGCGTCGGATTCGAAAATCTAGACTTACAAGAGAACGACCATGAGGTGCCCGAGACTGCAATATCCCTTTGGATACAAGTCGACTGGAGGTCGATGTATTGAATCTCGACGCAATTTGAGTCTTCTATCGTCATTAGGAGGCGCTGAACGTTACAATTAACTATCATTTTTGCGTCGGAATCGAAAATCTAGACTCACAGGAGAAGGACCATGTGGTGCCCGAGGCAGCAACAGACCCTTGGAGACAAGTCGGCTGCAGGCCGATGCATTGAATCTCGACGCAATTTGAGTGTTCCATCGTCACTACAAGGCCCTGAACGTTACAATTAATTATCATTTTTGCGTCGGATTCGAAAATCTAGACTCACAGGAGAAGGACCATGTGGTGCCCGAGGCAGCAATAGACCCTTGGAGACAAGTCGGCTGGAGGCGGATGTATTGAATCTCGACGCAATTTGAGTGTTCCATCGTCATTAGGAGGCCCTAAACGTTACAATTCACTATCAGTTTTGCGTCGGATTCGAGAATCTAGACTCGCAGGAGAAGGACCATGTGGTGCCCGAGGCAGCAATAGACCCTTGGAGACAAGTCGGCTGCAGGCCGATGTATTGAATCTCGACGCAATTTGAGTGTTCCATCGTCATTACAAGGCCCTGAACGTTACAATTAACTATTATTTTTGCGTCGGATTCGAAAATTTAGACTCACAGGAGAAAGACCATGAGGTGCCTGAGGCAGCAACAGACCCTTGGAGACAAGTCGGCTGGAAGCCGATGTATTGAATCTCGACGCAATTTGAGTGTTCCATCGTCATTAGGAGGCCCTAAACGTTACAATTCACTATCGGTTTTGCGTCGGGTTCGAAAATCTAGACTCACAGGAGAAGGGCCATGTGGTGCCCGAGGCAGCAATAGACCCTTGGAGACAAATCGGCTGCTGGCCGATGTATTGAATGTCGACGCAATTTTAGTGTTCCATCGTCATTACAAGGCCCTGAACGTTACAATTAACTATCATTTTTGCGTCGGATTCGAAAATCTAGACTCACAGGAGAACGACCATAAGGTGCCCGAGGCAGCAATAGACCCTTGGAGACAAGTTGGCTGGTGGCCGATGTATTGAATCTCGACGCAATTTGAGTGTTCCATCGGCATTAGGAGGCCCTGAACGTTACAATTAACTATCGTTTTTGCGTCGGATTCGAAAATCTAGACTCACCGGAGACGGACCATGTGGTGCCCGAGGCAGCGATATCCCCTTGGAGACAAGTCGGCTGGAGGCCGATGTATTGAATCTCGACGCAATTTGAGTGTTCAATCGTCATTAGGTGGCCCTGAACGTTACAATTAACAATCATTTTTGCGTCGGATTCGAAAATCTAGACTCACAGGAGAACGACCATAAGGTGCCCGAGGCAGCAATAGACCCTTGGAGACAAGTCGGCTGGTGGCCGATGTATTGAATCTCGACGCAATTAGAGTGTTCCATCGGCATTAGGAGGCCCTGAACGTTACAATTAACTATCATTTTTGCGTCGGATTCGAAAATCTAGACTCACCGGAGACGGACCATGTGGTGCCCGAGGCAGCAACAGACCCTTGGAGACAAGTCGGCTGCAGGCCGATGTATTGAATCTCGACGCAATTTGAGTGTTCCATCGTCACTACAAGGCCCTGAACGTTACAATTAACTATCATTTTTGCGTCGGATTAGAAAATCTAGACTCACAGGAGAAGGACCATGTGGTGCCCGAGGCAGCAATAGACCCTTGGAGACAAGTCGGCTGGAGGCCGATGTATTGAATCTCGACGCAATTTGAGTGATCCATAGTCATTAGGAGGCCCTAAACGTTACAATTCACTATCATTTTTGCGTCGGATTCGAAAATCTAGACTCGCAGGAGAAGGACCATGTGGTGCCCGAGGCAGCAATAGACCCTTGGAGACAAGTCGGCTGCAGGCCGATGTATTGAATCTCGACGCAATTTGAGCGTTCCATCGGCATTAGGAGACCCTGAACGTTACAATTAACTATCATTTTTGCGTCGGATTCGAAAATCTAGACTTACAAGGGAACGACCATGAGGTGCCCGAGACTGCAATATCCTCTTGGATACAAGTCGACTGGAGGTCGATGTATTGAATCTCGACGCAATTTGAGTCTTCTATCGTCATTACAAGGCCCTGAACGTTACAATTAACAAACATTTTTGCGTCGGATTCGAAAATCTAGACTCACAGGAGAACGACCATAAGGTGCCCGAGGCAGCAATAGACCCTTGGAGACAATTCGGCTGGAGGCCGATGTATTGAATCTCGACACAATTTGAGTGTTCCATCGGCATTAGGAGGCCCTGAACGTTACAATTAACTATCATTTTTGCGTCGGATTCGAAAATTTAGACTCACAGGAGAAAGACCATGAGGTGCCTGAGGCAGCAACAGACCCTTGGAGTCAAGTCGGCTGGAGGCCGATGTATTGAATCTCGACGCAATTTGAGTGTTCCATCGTCATTAGGAGACCCTAAACGTTACAATTCACTTTCAGTTTTGCGCCGGATTCGAAAATCTAGACCACAGGAGAAGGACCATGAGGTGCCCCAGGCAGCAATAGACCCATGGAGACAAGTCGGCTGCAGGCCGATGTATAGAATCTCGACGCGATTTGAGTGTTCCATCGTCATTACAAGGCCCTGAACGTTACAATTAACTATCATGTTTGCGTCGGATTCGAAAATCTAGACTCACAGGAGAACGACCATAAGGTGCCCGAGGCAGCGATAGACCCTTGGAGACAAATCGGCTGGAGGCCGATGTATTGAATCTCGACGCAATTTGAGTGTTCCATCGGCATTACAAGGCCCTGAACGTTACAATTAACTATCATTTTTGCGTCGGATTCGAAAATCTAGACTCACAGGAGAACGACCATAAGGTGCCCGAGGCAGCAATAGACCCTTGGAGACAAGTTGGCTGGTGGCCGATGTATTGAATCTCGACGCAATTTGAGTGTTCCATCGGCATTAGGAGGCCCTGAACGTTACAATTAACTATCGTTTTTGCGTCGGATTCGAAAATCTAGACTCACCGGAGACGGACCATGTGGTGCCCGAGGCAGCGATATCCCCTTGGAGACAAGTCGGCTGGAGGCCGATGTATTGAATCTCGACGCAATTTGAGTGTTCAATCGTCATTAGGAGGCCCTGAACGTTACAATTAACAATCATTTTTGCGTCGGATTCGAAAATCTAGACTCACAGGAGAACGACCATAAGGTGCCCGAGGCAGCAATAGACCCTTGGAGACAAGTCGGCTGGTGGCCGATGTATTGAATCTCGACGCAATTAGAGTGTTCCATCGGCATTAGGAGGCCCTGAACGTTACAATTAACTATCATTTTTGCGTCGGATTCGAAAATCTAGACTCACCGGAGACGGACCATGTGGTGCCCGAGGCAGCAACAGACCCTTGGAGACAAGTCGGCTGCAGGCCGATGTATTGAATCTCGACGCAATTTGAGTGTTCCATCGTCACTACAAGGCCCTGAACGTTGCAATTAACTATCATTTTTGCGTCGGATTAGAAAATCTAGACTCACAGGAGAAGGACCATGTGGTGCCCGAGGCAGCAATAGACCCTTGGAGACAAGTCGGCTGGAGGCCGATGTATTGAATCTCGACGCAATTTGAGTGATCCATAGTCATTAGGAGGCCCTAAACGTTACAATTCACTATCATTTTTGCGTCGGATTCGAAAATCTAGACTCGCAGGAGAAGGACCATGTGGTGCCCGAGGCAGCAATAGACCCTTGGAGACAAGTCGGCTGCAGGCCGATGTATTGAATCTCGACGCAATTTGAGTGTTCCATCGTCACTACAAGGCGCTGAACGTTACAATTAACTATCATTTTTGCGTCGGATTCGAAAATTTAGACTCACAGGAGAAGGACCATGTGGTGCCCGAGTCAGCAATAGACCCTTGGAGACAAGTCGGCTGGAGGCGGATGTATTGAATCTCGACGCAATTTGAGTGTTCCATCGTCATTACAAGGCCCTGAACGTTACAATTAACTATTATTTTTGCGTCGGATTCGAAAATCTAGACTCACAGGAGAACGACCATAAGGTGCCCGAGGCAGCAATAGACCCTTGGAGACAAGTCGGCTGGAAGCCGATGTATTGAATCTCGACGCAATTTGAGTGTTCCATCGTCATTAGGAGGCCCTAAACGTTACAATTCACTATCGGTTTTGCGTCGGGTTCGAAAATCTAGACTCACAGGAGAAGGGCCATGTGGTGCCCGAGGCAGCAATAGACCCTTGGAGACAAATCGGCTGCTGGCCGATGTATTGAATGTCGACGCAATTTGAGTGTTCCATCGTCATTACAAGGCCCTGAACGTTACAATTAACTATCATTTTTGCGTCGGATTCGAAAATCTAGACTCACAGGAGAACGACCATAAGGTGCCCGAGGCAGCAATAGACCCTTGGAGACAAGTTGGCTGGTGGCCGATGTATTGAATCTCGACGCAATTTGAGTGTTCCATCGGCATTAGGAGGCCCTGAACGTTACAATTAACTATCGTTTTTGCGTCGGATTCGAAAATCTAGACTCACCGGAGACGGACCATGTGGTGCCCGAGGCAGCGATATCCCCTTGGAGACAAGTCGGCTGGAGGCCGATGTATTGAATCTCGACGCAATTTGAGTGTTCAATCGTCATTAGGAGGCCCTGAACGTTACAATTAACAATCATTTTTGCGTCGGATTCGAAAATCTAGACTCACAGGAGAACGACCATAAGGTGCCCGAGGCAGCAATAGACCCTTGGAGACAAGTCGGCTGGTGGCCGATGTATTGAATCTCGACGCAATTAGAGTGTTCCATCGGCATTAGGAGGCCCTGAACGTTACAATTAACTATCATTTTTGCGTCGGATTCGAAAATCTAGACTCACCGGAGACGGACCATGTGGTGCCCGAGGCAGCAACAGACCCTTGGAGACAAGTCGGCTGCAGGCCGATGTATTGAATCTCGACGCAATTTGAGTGTTCCATCGTCACTACAAGGCCCTGAACGTTACAATTAACTATCATTTTTGCGTCGGATTAGAAAATCTAGACTCACAGGAGAAGGACCATGTGGTGCCCGAGGCAGCAATAGACCCTTGGAGACAAGTCGGCTGGAGGCCGATGTATTGAATCTCGACGCAATTTGAGTGATCCATAGTCATTAGGAGGCCCTAAACGTTACAATTCACTATCATTTTTGCGTCGGATTCGAAAATCTAGACTCGCAGGAGAAGGACCATGTGGTGCCCGAGGCAGCAATAGACCCTTGGAGACAAGTCGGCTGCAGGCCGATGTATTGAATCTCGACGCAATTTGAGTGTTCCATCGTCACTACAAGGCGCTGAACGTTACAATTAACTATCATTTTTGCGTCGGATTCGAAAATTTAGACTCACAGGAGAAGGACCATGTGGTGCCCGAGTCAGCAATAGACCCTTGGAGACAAGTCGGCTGGAGGCGGATGTATTGAATCTCGACGCAATTTGAGTGTTCCATCGTCATTACAAGGCCCTGAACGTTACAATTAACTATTATTTTTGCGTCGGATTCGAAAATCTAGACTCACAGGAGAACGACCATAAGGTGCCCGAGGCAGCAATAGACCCTTGGAGACAAGTCGGCTGGAGGCCGATGTATTGAATCTCGACGCAATTTGAGCGTTCCATCGGCATTAGGAGACCCTGAACGTTACAATTAACTATCATTTTTGCGTCGGATTCGAAAATCTAGACTTACAAGGGAACGACCATGAGGTGCCCGAGACTGCAATATCCTCTTGGATACAAGTCGACTGGAGGTCGATGTATTGAATCTCGACGCAATTTGAGTCTTCTATCGTCATTACAAGGCCCTGAACGTTACAATTAACAAACATTTTTGCGTCGGATTCGAAAATCTAGACTCACAGGAGAACGACCATAAGGTGCCCGAGGCAGCAATAGACCCTTGGAGACAATTCGGCTGGAGGCCGATGTATTGAATCTCGACACAATTTGAGTGTTCCATCGGCATTAGGAGGCCCTGAACGTTACAATTAACTATCATTTTTGCGTCGGATTCGAAAATTTAGACTCACAGGAGAAAGACCATGAGGTGCCTGAGGCAGCAACAGACCCTTGGAGTCAAGTCGGCTGGAGGCCGATGTATTGAATCTCGACGCAATTTGAGTGTTCCATCGTCATTAGGAGACCCTAAACGTTACAATTCACTTTCAGTTTTGCGCCGGATTCGAAAATCTAGACCACAGGAGAAGGACCATGAGGTGCCCCAGGCAGCAATAGACCCATGGAGACAAGTCGGCTGCAGGCCGATGTATAGAATCTCGACGCGATTTGAGTGTTCCATCGTCATTACAAGGCCCTGAACGTTACAATTAACTATCATGTTTGCGTCGGATTCGAAAATCTAGACTCACAGGAGAACGACCATAAGGTGCCCGAGGCAGCGATAGACCCTTGGAGACAAATCGGCTGGAGGCCGATGTATTGAATCTCGACGCAATTTGAGTGTTCCATCGGCATTAGGAGGCCCTGAACGTTACAATTAACTATCATTTTTGCGTCGGATTCGAAAATCTAGACTTACAAGGGAACGACCATGAGGTGCCCGAGACTGCAATATCCTCTTGGATACAAGTCGACTGGAGGTCGATGTATTGAATCTCGACGCAATTTGAGTCTTCTATCGTCATTACAAGGCCCTGAACGTTACAATTCACTATCATTTTTGCGTCGGATTCGATAATCTGAACTCACAGGAGAACGACCATAAGGTGCCGAGGCAGCAACAGACCCTTGGAGACAAGTCGGCTGGAGGCCGATGTATTGAATCTCGACGCAATTTGAGTGTTCCATCGTCATTAGGAGGCCCTAAACGTTACAATTAACTATCATTTTTGCGTCGGATTCGAAAATCTAGACTCGCAGGAGAAGGAACATGTGGTGCCCGAGGCAGCAATAGACCCTTGGAGACAAGTCGGCTGCAGGCCGATGTATTGAATCTCGACGCAATCTGAGTGTTCCATCGTCATTACAAGGCCCTGAACGTTACAATTAACTATCATTTTTGCGTCGGATTCGAAAATTTAGACTCACAGGAGAAAGACCATGAGGTGCCTGAGGCAGCAACAGACCTTTGGAGTCAAGTCGGCTGGAGGCCGATGTATTGAATCTCGACGCAATTTGAGTGTTCCATCGTCATTAGGAGGCCCTAAACGTTACAATTCACTTTCAGTTTTGCGCCGGATTCGAAAATGTAGACCCACAGGAGAAGGACCATGTGGTGCCCCAGGCAGCAATAGACCCTTGGAGACAAGTCGGCTGCAGGCCGATGTATTGAATCTCGACGCAATTTGAGTGTTCCATCGGCATTAGGAGGCCCTGAACGTTACAATTTACTATCATTTTTGCGTCGGATTCGAAAATCTAGACTTACAAGAGAACGACCATGAGGTGCCCGAGACTGCAATATCCTCTTGGATACAAGTCGACTGGAGGTCGATGTATTGAATCTCGACGCAATTTGAGTCTTCTATCGTCATTACAAGGCCCTGAACGTTACAATTCACTATCATTTTTGCGTCGGATTCGATAATCTAAACTCACAGGAGAACGACCATAAGGTGCCGAGGCAGCAACAGACCCTTGGAGACAAGTCGGCTGGAGGCCGATGTATTGAATCTCGACGCAATTTGAGTGTTCCATCGTCATTAGGAGGCCCTAAACGTTACAATTAACTATCATTTTTGCGTCGGATTCGAAAATCTAGACTCGCAGGAGAAGGAACATGTGGTGCCCGAGGCAGCAATAGACCCTTGGAGACAAGTCGGCTGCAGGCCGATGTATTGAATCTCGACGCAATCTGAGTGTTCCATCGTCATTACAAGGCCCTGAACGTTACAATTAACTATCATTTTTGCGTCGGATTCGAAAATTTAGACTCACAAGAGAACGACCATGAGGTGCCCGAGACTGCAATATCCTCTTGGATACAAGTCGACTGGAGGTCGATGTATTGAATCTCGACGCAATTTGAGTCTTCTATCGTCATTAGGAGGCGCTGAACGTTACAATTCACTATCATTTTTGCGTCGGATTCGATAATCTAAACTCACAGGAGAACGACCATAAGGTGCCGAGGCAGCAACAGACCCTTGGAGACAAGTCGGCTGGAGGCCGATGTATAGAATCTCGACGCAATTTGTGTGCTCCATCGTCATTAGAAGGCAATGAACGTTACAATTAACTATCATTTTTGCGTCGGATTCGAAAATCTAGACTCACCGGAGACGGACCATGTGGTGCCCGAGGCAGCGATATCCCCTTGGAGACAAGTCGGCTGGAGGCCGATGTATTGAATCTCGACGCAATTTGAGAGTTCCATCGTCATTAGGAGGCCCTGAACGTTACAATTAACAATCATTTTTGCGTCGGATTCGAAAATCTAGACTCACAGGAGAACGACCATAAGGTGCCCGAGTCAGCAATAGACCCTTGGAGACAAGTCGGCTGGTGGCCGATGTATTGAATCTCGACGCAATTTGAGTGTTCCATCGGCATTAGGACGCCCTGAACGTTACAATTAACTATCATTTTTGCGTCGGATTCGATTATCTAGACTCACCGGAGACGGACCATGTGGTGCCCGAGGCAGCGATATCCCCTTGGAGACAAGTCGGCTGGAGGCCGATGTATTGAATCTCGACGCAATTTGAGTGTTCCATCGTCATTAGGAGACCCTAAACGTTACAATTAACAATCATTTTTGCGTCGGATTCGAAAATCTAGACTCACAGGAGAACGACCATAAGGTGCCCGAGGCAGCAATAGACCCTCGGAGACACGTCGGCTGGTGGCCGATGTATTGAATCTCGACGCAATTTGAGTGTTCCATCGTCACTACAAGGCCCTGAACGTTACAATTAACTATCATTTTCGCGTCGGATTCGAAAATCTAGTCTCACAGGAGAAGGACCATGTTGTGCCCGAGTCAGCAATAGACCCTTGGAGACAAGTCGGCTGGAGGCGGATGTATTGAATCTCGACGCAATTTGAGTGTTCCATCGTCATTAGGAGGCCCTAAACGTTACAATTCACTATCATTTTTGCGTCGGATTCGAAAATCTAGACTCGCAGGAGAAGGACCATGTGGTGCCCGAGGCAGCAATAGACCCTTGGAGACAAGTCGGCTGCAGGCCGATGTATCGAATCTCGACGCAATTTGAGTGTTCCATCGTCATTAAAAGGCCCTGAACGTTACAATTAACTATCATTTTTGCGTCGGATTCGAAAATCTAGACTCACAGGAGAACGACCATAAGGTGCCCGTGGCAGCAATAGACCCTTGGAGACAAGTCGGCTGGAGGCCGATGTATTGAATCTCGACGCAATTTGAGCGTTCCATCGGCATTAGGAGACCCTGAACGTTACAATTAACTATCATTTTTGCGTCGGATTCGAAAATCTAGACTTACAAGGGAACGACCATGAGGTGCCCGAGACTGCAATATCTTCTTGGATACAAGTCGACTGGAGGTCGATGTATTGAATCTCGACGCAATTTGAGTCTTCTATCGTCATTACAAGGCCCTGAACGTTACAATTATCAAACATTTTTGCGTCGGATTCGAAAATCTAGACTCACAGGAGAACGACCATAAGGTGCCAGAGGCAGCAATAGACCCTTGGAGACAAGTCGGCTGGAGGCCGATGTATTGAATCTCGACGCAATTTGAGTGTTCCATCGGCATTAGGAGGCCCTGAACGTTACAATTAACTATCATTTTTGCGTCGGATTCGAAAATCTAGACTTACAAGAGAACGACCATGAGGTGCCCGAGACTGCAATATCCTCTTGGATACAAGTCGATTGGAGGTCGATGTATTGAATCTCGACGCAATTTGAGTCTTCTATCGTCATTAGGAGGCGCTGAACGTTACAATTCACTATTATTTTTGCGTCGGATTCGATAATCTAAACTCACAGGAGAACGACCATAAGGTGCCGAGGCAGCAACAGACCCTTGGAGACAAGTCGGCTGGAGGCCGATGTATTGAATCTCGACGCAATTTGAGTGTTCCATCGTCATTAGGAGGCCCTAAACGTTACAATTAACTATCATTTTTGCGTCGGATTCGAAAATCTAGACTCGCAGGAGAAGGAACATGTGGTGCCCGAGGCAGCAATAGACCCTTGGAGACAAGTCGGCTGCAGGCCGATGTATTGAATCTCGACGCATTCTGAGTGTTCCATCGTCATTACAAGGCCCTGAACGTTACAATTAACTATCATTTTTGCGTCGGATTCGAAAATTTAGACTCACAGGAGAAGGACCATGTGGTGCCCGAGGCAGCAATAGACCCTTGGAGACAAGTCGGCTGGAGGCCGATGTATTGAATCTCGATGCAATTTGAGTGATCCATAGTCATTAGGAGGCCCTAAACGTTACAATTCACTATCATTTTTGCGTCGGATTCGAAAATCTAGACTCGCAGGAGAAGGACCATGTGGTGCCCGAGGCAGCAATAGACCCTTGGAGACAAGTCGGCTGCAGGCCGATGTATTGAATCTCGACGCAATTTGAGTGTTCCATCGTCACTACAAGGCCCTGAACGTTACAATTAACTATCATTTTTGCGTCGGATTCGAAAATCTAGACTCACAGGAGAAGGACCATGAGGTGCCTGAGGCAGCAACAGACCCTTGGAGTCAAGTCGGCTGGAGGCCGATGTATTGAATCTCGACGCAATTTGAGTGTTCCATCGTCATTAGGAGGCCCTAAACGTTACAATTCACTTTCAGTTTTGCGTCGGGTTCGAAAATCTAGACCCACAGGAGAAGGACCATTGTGGTGCCCGAGGCAGCAATAGACCCTTGGAGACAAATCGGCTGAATGCCGATGTATTGAATCTCGAGGCGATTTGAGTGTTCCTTCGTCATTAGGAGGCCCTGAATGTTACAATTAACTATCAGTTTTTCGTCGGATTCGATAATCTAAACTAACAGGAGGACGACCATAAGGTGCCCGAGGTAGAAATAGACCCTTGGAGACAAGTCGGCTGGAGGCCGATGTATTGAATCTCGACGCAATTTGAGTGTTCCATCGGCATTAGGAGGCCCTAAACGTTACAATTAACTATCATTTTTGCGTCGGATTCGAAAACCTAGACTTACAAGAGAACGACCATGAGGTGCCCGAGACTGCAATATCCTCTTGGATACAAGTCGACTGGAGGTCGATGTGTTGAATCTCGACGCAATTTGAGTCTTCTATCGTCATTAGGAGGCGCTAAACGTTACAATTCACTATCATTTTTGCGTCGGATTCGATAATCTAAACTCACAGGAGAACGACCACAAGGTGTCGAGGCAGCAACAGACCCTTGGAGACAAGTCGGCTGGAGGCCGATGTATTGAATCTCGACGCTATTTGAGTGTTCCATCGTCATTAGGAGGCCCTAAACGTTACAATTCACTATCATTTTTGCGTCGGATTCGAAAATATAGACTCACAGGAGATCGACCATAAGGAGCCGGAGGAAGCAATAGACCCTTGGAGACAAGTCGGCTGGAGGCCGATGTATAGAAATCTCGACGCAATTTGAGTGTTCCATCGGCATTAGGAGGGCCTGAACGTTACAATTAACTATCATTTTTGCGTCGGATTCGAAAATCTAGACTCACCGGAGCAGGACCATGTGGTGCCCGAGGCAGCGATATCCCCTTGGAGACAAGTCGGCTGGAGGCCGATGTATTGAATCTCGACGCAATTTGAGAGTTCCATCGTCATTAGGAGGCCCTGAACGTTACAATTAACAATCATTTTTGCGTCGGATTCGAAAATCTAGACTCACACGAGAAGGACCATGTGGTGCCCGAGGCAGCAATAGACCCTTGGAGACAAGTCGGCTGGAGGCCGATGTATTGAATCTCGACGCAATTTGAGTGATCCATAGTCATTAGGAGGCCCTAAACGTTACAATTCACTATCATTTTTGCGTCGGATTCGAAAATCTAGACTCGCAGGAGAAGGACCATGTGGTGATCGAGGCAGCATTAGACCCTTGGAGACAAGTCGGCTGCAGGCCGATGTATTGAATCTCGACGCAATTTGAGTGTTCCATCGTCATTACAAGGCCCTGAACGTTACAATTAACTATCATTTTTGCGTCGGATTCGAAAATCTAGACTCACAGGAGAACGACCATAAGGTGCCCGAGGCAGCAATAGACCCTTGGAGACAAGTCGGCTGGAGGCCGATGTATTGAATCTCGACGCAATTTGAGCGTTCCATCGGCATTAGGAGACCCTGAACGTTACAATTCACTATCATTTTTGCGTCGGATTCGAAAATTTAGACTCACAGGAGAAAGACCATGAGGTGCCTGAGGCAGCAACAGACCCTTGGAGTCAAGTCGGCTGGAGGCCGATGTATTGAATCTCGACGCAATTTGAGTGTTCCATCGTCATTAGGAGACCCTAAACGTTACAATTCACTTTCAGTTTTGCGCCGGATTCGAAAATCTAGACCCACAGGAGAAGGACCATGAGGTGCCCCAGGCAGCAATTGACCCTTGGAGACAAGTCGGCTGCAGGCCGATGTATTGAATCTCGACGCAATTTGAGTGTTCCATCGTCATTACAAGGCCCTGAACGTTACAATTAACTATCATGTTTGCGTCTGATTCGAAAATCTAGACTCACAGGAGAACGACCATAAGGTGCCCGAGGCAGCAATAGACCCTTGGAGACAAGTCGGCTGGAGGCCGATGTATTGAATCTCGACGCAATTTGAGTGTTCCATCGGCATTAGGAGGCCCTGAACGTTACAATTAACTATCATTTTTGCGTCGGATTCGAAAATCTAGACTTACAAGGGAACGACCATGAGGTGCCCGAGACTGCAATATCCTCTTGGATACAAGTCGACTGGAGGTCGATGTATTGAATCTCGACGCAATTTGAGTCTTCTATCGTCATTACAAGGCCCTGAACGTTACAATTCACTATCATTTTTGCGTCGGATTCGATAATCTGAACTCACAGGAGAACGACCATAAGGTGCCGAGGCAGCAACAGACCCTTGGAGACAAGTCGGCTGGAGGCCGATGTATTGAATCTCGACGCAATTTGAGTGTTCCATCGACATTAGGAGGCCCTAAACGTTACAATTAACTATCATTTTTGCGTCGGATTCGAAAATCTAGACTCGCAGGAGAAGGAACATGTGGTGCCCGAGGCAGCAATAGACCCTTGGAGACAAGTCGGCTGCAGGCCGATGTATTGAATCTCGACGCAATCTGAGTGTTCCATCGTCATTACAAGGCTCTGAACGTTACAATTAACTATCATTTTTGCGTCGGATTCGAAAATTTAGACTCACAGGAGAAAGACCATGAGGTGGCTGAGGCAGCAACAGACCTTTGGAGTCAAGTCGGCTGGTGGCCGATGTATTGAATCTCAACGCAATTTGTGTGCTCCATCGTCATTAGAAGGCAATGAACGTTACAATTAACTATCATTTTTGCGTCGGATTCGAAAATCTAGACTCACCGGAGACGGACCATGTGGTGCCCGAGGCAGCGATATCCCCTTGGAGACGAGTCGGCTGGAGGCCGATGTATTGAATCTCGACGCAATTTGAGAGTTCCATCGTCATTAGGAGGCCCTGAACGTTACAATTAACTATCATTTTTGCGTCGGATTCGAAAATCTAGACTCACAGGAGAACGACCATAAGGTGCCCGAGGCAGCAATAGACCCTTGGAGACAAGTCGGCTGGAGGCCGATGTATTGAATCTCGACGCAATTTGCGTGTTCCATCGGCATTAGGAGGCCCTGAACGTTACAATTAACTATCATTTTTGCGTCGGGTTCGAAAATCTAGACTTACAAGGGAACGACCATGAGGTGCCCGAGACTGCAATATCCTCTTGGATACAAGTCGACTGGAGGTCGATGTATTGAATCTCGACGCAATTTGAGTCTTCTATCGTCATTACAAGGCCCTGAACGTTACAATTCACTATCATTTTTGCGTCGGATTCGATAATCTAAACTCACAGGAGAACAACCATAAGGTGCCGAGGCAGCAACAGACCCTTTGAGACAAGTCGGCTGGAGGCCGATGTATTGAATCTCGACGCAATTTGAGTGTTCCATCGTCATTAGGAGACCCTAAACGTTACAATTAACTATCATTTTTGCGTCGGATTCGAAAATCTAGACTCGCAGGAGAAGGAACATGTGGTGCCCGAGGCAGCAATAGACCCTTGGAGACAAGTCGGCTGCAGGCCGATGTATTGAATCTCGACGCAATCTGAGTGTTCCATCGTCATTACAAGGCCCTGAACGTTACAATTAACTATCATTTTTGCGTCGGATTCGAAAATTTAGACTCACAAGAGAACGACCATGAGGTGCCCGAGACTGCAATATCCTCTTGGATACAAGTCGACTGGAGGTCGATGTATTGAATCTCGACGCAATTTGAGTCTTCTATCGTCATTAGGAGGCGCTGAACGTTACAATTCACTATCATTTTTGCGTGGGATTCGATAATCTAAACTCACAGGAGAACGACCATAAGGTGCCGAGGCAGCAACAGACCCTTGGAGACAAGTCGGCTGGAGGCCGATGTATTGAATCTCGACGCAATTTGCGTGCTCCATCGTCATTAGAAGGCAATGAACGTTACAATTAACTATCATTTTTGCGTCGGATTCGAAAATCTAGACTCACCGGAGACGGACCATGTGGTGCCCGAGGCAGCGATATCCCCTTGGAGACAAGTCGGCTGGAGGCCGATGTATTGAATCTCGACGCAATTTGAGAGTTCCATCGTCATTAGGAGGCCCTGAACGTTACAATTAACAATCATTTTTGCGTCGGATTCGAAAATCTAGACTCACAGGAGAACGACCATAAGGTGCCCCAGGCAGCAATAGACCCTTGGAGACAAGTCGGCTGGTGGCCGATGTATTGAATCTCGACGCAATTTGAGTGTTCCATCGGCATTAGGAGGCCCTGAACGTTACAATTAACTATCATTTTTGCGTCGGATTCGAAAATCTAGACCCACCGGAGACGGACCATGTGGTGCCCGAGGCAGCGATATCCCCTTGGAGACAAGTCGGCTGGAGGCCGATGTATTGAATCTCGACGCAATTTGAGTGTTCCATCGTCATTAGGAGGCCCTAAACGTTACAATTAACAATCATTTTTGCGTCGGATTCGAAAATCTAGACTCACAGGAGAACGACCATAAGGTGCCCGAGGCAGCAATAGACCCTCGGAGACAAGTCGGCTGGTGGCCGATGTATTGAATCTCGACGCAATTTGAGTGTTCCATCGTCATTAGGAGGCCCTAAACGTTACAATTAACAATCATTTTTGCGTCGGATTCGAAAATCTAGACTCACAGGAGAACGACCATAAGGTGCCCGAGGCAGCAATAGACCCTCGGAGACAAGTCGGCTGGAGGCCGATGTATTGAATCTCGACGCAATTTGAGTGTTCCATCGTCACTACAAGGCCCTGAACGTTACAATTAACTACCATTTTT
Organism: Schistocerca americana; assembly: GCF_021461395.2. NCBI lineage: Eukaryota > Metazoa > Arthropoda > Insecta > Orthoptera > Acrididae > Schistocerca > Schistocerca americana. Next base: position 775,968,082 of record NC_060123.1, read on the forward strand.
GCGTCGGATTCGAAAATCTAGACTCACAGGAGAAGGACCATGTGGTGCCCGAGGCAGCAATAGGCCCTTGGAGACAAGTCGGCTGGAGGCCGATGTATTGAATCTCGACGCAATTTGAGTGATCCATAGTCATTAGGAGGCCCTAAACGTTACAATTCACTATCATTTTTGCGTCGGATTCGAAAATCTAGACTCGCAGGAGAAGGACCATGTGGTGCCCGAGGCAGCAATAGACCCTTGGAGACAAGTCGGCTGCAGGCCGATGTATCGAATCTCGACGCAATTTGAGTGTTCCATCGTCACTACAAGGCCCTGAACGTTACAATTAACTATCATTTTTGCGTCGGATTCGAAAATCTAGACTCACAGGAGAAGGACCATGTTGTGCCCGAGTCAGCAATAGACCCTTGGAGACAAGTCGGCTGGAGGCGGATGTATTGAATCTCGACGCAATTTGAGTGTTCCATCGTCATTAGGAGGCCCTAAACGTTACAATTCACTATCATTTTTGCGTCGGATTCGAAAATCTAGACTCGCAGGAGAAGGACCATGTGGTGCCCGAGGCAGCAATAGACCCTTGGAGACAAGTCGGCTGCAGGCCGATGTATCGAATCTCGACGCAATTTGAGTGTTCCATCGTCATTACAAGGCCCTGAACGTTACAATTAACTATCATTTTTGCGTCGGATTCGAAAATCTAGACTCACAGGAGAACGACCATAAGGTGCCCGAGGCAGCAATAGACCCTTGGAGACAAGTCGGCTGGAGGCCGATGTATTGAATCTCGACGCAATTTGAGCGTTCCATCGGCATTAGGAGACCCTGAACGTTACAATTAACTATCATTTTTGCGTCGGATTCGAAAATCTAGACTTACAAGGGAACGACCATGAGGTGCCCGAGACTGCAATATCCTCTTGGATACAAGTCGACTGGAGGTCGATGTATTGAATCTCGACGCAATTTGAGTCTTCTATCGTCTTTACAAGGCCCTGAACGTTACAATTAACAAACATTTTTGCGTCGGATTCGAAAATCTAGACTCACAGGAGAACGACCATAAGGTGCCCGAGGCAGCAATAGACCCTTGGAGACAAGTCGGCTGGAGGCCGATGTATTGAATCTCGACGCAATTTGAGTGTTCCATCGTCATTAGGAGGCCCTAAACGTTACAATTAACTACCATTTTTGCGTCGGATTCGAAAATCTAGACTCGCAGGAGAAGGAACATGTGGTGCCCGAGGCAGCAATAGACCCTTGGAGACAAGTCGGCTGCAGGCCGATGTATTGAATCTCGACGCAATCTGAGTGTTCCATCGTCATTACAAGGCCCTGAACGTTACAATTAACTATCATTTTTGCGTCAGATTCGAAAATTTAGACTCACAGGAGAAAGACCATGAGGTGACTGAGGCAGCAACAGACCCTTGGAGTCAAGTCGGCTGGAGGCCGATGTATTGAATCTCGACGCAATTTGAGTGTTCCATCGTCATTAGGAGGCCCTAAACGTTACAATTCACTTTCAGTTTTGCGCCGGATTCGAAAATCTAGACCCACAGGAGAAGGACCATGAGGTGCCCCAGGCAGCAATAGACCCTTGGAGACAAGTCGGCTGCAGGCCGATGTATTGAATCTCGACGCAATTTGAGTGTTCCATCGTCATTACAAGGCCCTGAACGTTACAATTAACTATCATTTTTGCGTCCTATTCGAAAATCTAGACTCACAGGAGAACGACCATAAGGTCCCCGAGGCAGCAATAGGCCCTTGGAGACAAGTCGGCTGGAGGCGGATGTATTGAATCTCGACGCAATTTGAGTGTTCCATCGTCATTAGGAGGCCCTAAACGTTACAATTCACTATCATTTTTGCGTCGGATTCGAAAATCTAGACTCGCAGGAGAAGGACCATGTGGTGCCCGAGGCAGCAATAGACCCTTGGAGACAAGTCGGCTGCAGGCCGATGTATCGAATCTCGACGCAATTTGAGTGTTCCATCGTCATTACAAGGCCATGAACGTTACAATTAACTATCATTTTTGCGTCGGATTCGAAAATCTAGACTCACAGAAGAACGACCATAAGGTGCCCGAGGCAGCAATAGACCCTTGGAGACAAGTCGGCTGGAGGCCGATGTATTGAATCTCGACGCAATTTGAGCGTTCCATCGGCATTAGGAGGCCCTAAACGTTACAATTCACTTTCAGTTTTGCGCCGGATTCGAAAATCTAGACCCACAGGAGAAGGACCATGAGGTGCCCCAGGCAGCAATAGACCCTTGGAGACAAGTCGGCTGCAGGCCGATGTATCGAATCTCGACGCAATTTGAGTGTTCCATCGTCATTACAAGGCCCTGAACGTTACAATTAACTATCATTTTTGCGTCGGATTCGAAAATCTAGACTCACAGGAGAACGACCATAAGGTGCCCGAGGCAGCAATAGGCCCTTGGAGACAAGTCGGCTGGAGGCCGATGTATTGAATCTCGACGCAATTTGAGTGTTCCATCGGCATTAGGAGGCCCTGAACGTTACAATTAACTATCATTTTTGCGTCGGATTCGAAAATCTAGACTCACAGGAGAAGGACCATGTGGTGCCCGAGGCAGCAATAGACCCTTGGAGACAAGTCGGCTGGAGGCCGATGTATTGAATCTCGACGCAATTTCAGTGATCCATAGTCATTAGGATGCCCTAAACGTTACAATTCACTATCATTTTTGCGTCGGATTCGAAAATCTAGCAGGAGAAGGACCATGTGGTGCCCGAGGCAGCAATAGACCCTTGGAGACAAGTCGGCTGCAGGCCGATGTATTGAATCTCGACGCAATTTGAGTGTTCCATCGTCACTACAAGGCCCTGAACGTTACAATTAACTATCATTTTTGCGTCGGATTCGAAAATCTAGACTCACAGGAGAAGGACCATGTGGTGCCCGAGTCAGCAATAGACCCTTGGAGACAAGTCGGCTGGAGGCGGATGTATTGAATCTCGACGCAATTTGAGTGTTCCATCGTCATTAGGAGGCCCTAAACGTTACAATTCACTATCATTTTTGCGTCGGATTCGAAAATCTAGACTCGCAGGAGAAGGACCATGTGGTGCCCGAGGCAGCAATAGACCCTTGGAGACAAGTCGGCTGCAGGCCGATGTATCGAATCTCGACGCAATTTGAGTGTCCATCGTCATTACAAGGCCCTGAACGTTACAATTAACTATCATTTTTGCGTCGGATTCGAAAATCTAGACTCACAGGAGAACGACCACAAGGTGCCCGAGGCAGCAATAGACCCTTGGAGACAAGTCGGCTGGAGGCCGATGTATTGAATCTCGACGCAATTTGAGTGTTCCATCGGCATTAGGTGGCCCTGAACGTTACAATTAACTATCATTTTTGCGTCGGATTCGAAAATCTAGACTCGCAGGAGAAGGAACATGTGGTGCCCGAGGCAGCAATAGACCCTTGGAGACAAGTCGGCTGCAGGCCGATGTATTGAATCTCGACGCAATCTGAGTGTTCCATCGTCATTACAAGACCCTGAACGTTACAATTAACTATCATTTTTGCGTCGGATTCGAAAATTTAGACTCACAGGAGAAAGACCTTGAGGTGCCTGAGGCAGCAACAGACCCTTGGAGTCAAGTCGGCTGGAGGCCGATGTATTGAATCTCGACGTAATTTGAGTGTTCCATCGTCAATAGGAGGCCCTAAACGTTACAATTAACTATCATTTTCGCGTCGGATTCGAAAATCTAGACTTACAAGGGAACGACCATGAGGTGCCCGAGACTGCAATATCCTCTTGGATACAAGTCGACTGGAGGTCGATGTATTGAATCTCGACGCAATTTGAGTCTTCTATCGTCATTACAAGGCCCTGAACGTTACAATTAACAAACATTTTTGCGTCGGATTCGAAAATCTAGACTCACAGGAGAACGACCATAAGGTGCCCGAGGCAGCAACAGACCCTTGGAGACAAGTCGGCTGGAGGCCGATGTATTGAATCTCGACGCAATTTGAGTGTTCCATCGTCATCAGGAGGCCCTAAACGTTACAATTCACTATCATTTTTGCGTCGGATTCGAAAATCTAGACTCACAGGAGAAGGACCATGTGGTGCCCGAGGCAGCAATAGACCCTTGGAGACAAGTCGGCTGGAGGCGGATGTATTGAATCTCGACGCAATTTGAGTGTTCCATCGTCATTAGGAGGCCCTAAACGTTACAATTCACTATCACTTTTGCGTCGGATTCGAAAATCTAGGCAGCAATAGACCCTTGGAGACAAGTCGGCTGCAGGCCGATGTATTGAATCTCGACGCAATTTGTGTGTTCCATCGGCATTAGGAGGCCCTGAACGTAACAATTTACTATCATTTTTGCGTCGGATTCGAAAATCTAGACTTACAAGAGAACGACCATGAGGTGCCCGAGACTGCAATATCCTCTTGGATACAAGTCGACTGGAGGTCGATGTATTGAATCTCGACGCAATTTGAGTCTTCTATCGTCATTAGGAGGCGCTGAACGTTACAATTCACTATCATTTTTGCGTCGGATTCGATAATCTAAACTCACAGGAGAACGACCATAAGGTGCCGAGGCAGCAACAGACCCTTGGAGACAAGTCGGCTGGAGGCCGATGTATTGAATCTCGACGCAATTTGAGTGTTCCATCGTCATCAGGAGGCCCTAAACGTTACAATTCACTATCATTTTTGCGTCGGATTCGAAAATCTAGACTCACAGGAGAAGGACCATGTGGTGCCCGAGGCAGCAATAGACCCTTGGAGACAAGTCGGCTGGAGGCGGATGTATTGAATCTCGACGCAATTTGAGTGTTCCATCGTCATTAGGAGGCCCTAAACGTTACAATTCACTATCACTTTTGCGTCGGATTCGAAAATCTAGGCAGCAATAGACCCTTGGAGACAAGTCGGCTGCAGGCCGATGTATTGAATCTCGACGCAATTTGAGTGTTCCATCGTCATTACAAGGCCCTGAACGTTACAATTAACTATCATTTTTGCGTCGGATTAGAAAATCTAGACTCACAGGAGAACGACCATAAGGTGCCCGAGGCAGCAATAGACCCTTGGAGACAAGTCGGCTGGTGGCCGATGTATTGAATCTCGACGCAATTTGAGTGTTCCATCGGCATTAGGAGGCCCTGAACGTTACAATTAACTATCATTTTTGCGTCGGATTCGAAAATCTAGACTCACCGGAGACGGACGATGCGGTGCCCGAGGCAGCGATATCCCCTTGGAGACAAGTCGGCTGGAGGCCGATGTATTGAATCTCGACGCAATTTGAGAGTTCCATCGTCATTAGGAGGCCCTGAACGTTACAATTGACAATCATTTTTGCGTCGGATTCGAAAATCTAGACTCACAGGAGAAGGACCATGTGGTGCCCGAGGCAGCAACAGACCCTTGGAGACAAGTCGGCTGCAGGCCGATGTATTGAATCTCGACGCAATTTGAGTGTTCCATCGTCATTACAAGGCCCTGAACGTTACAATTAACTATCATTTTTGCGTCGGATTAGAAAATCTAGACTCACAGGAGAACGACCATAAGGTGCCCGAGGCAGCAATAGACCCTCGGAGACAAGTCGGCTGGAGGCCGATGTATTGAATCTCGACGCAATTTGAGTGTTCCATCGTCACTACAAGGCCCTGAACGTTACAATTAACTACCATTTTTGCGTCGGATTCGAAAATCTAGACTCACAGGAGAAGGACCATGTGGTGCCCGAGGCAGCAATAGACCCTTGGAGACAAGTCGGCTGGAGGCCGATGTATTGAATCTCGACGCAATTTGAGTGATCCATAGTCATTAGGAGGCCCTAAACGTTACAATTCACTATCATTTTTGCGTCGGATTCGAAAATCTAGACTCGCAGGAGAAGGACCATGTGGTGCCCGAGGCAGCAATAGACCCTTGGAGACAAGTCGGCTGCAGGCCGATGTATCGAATCTCGACGCAATTTGAGTGTTCCATCGTCACTACAAGGCCCTGAACGTTACAATTAACTATCATTTTTGCGTCGGATTCGAAAATCTAGACTTGCAAGGGAACGACCATGAGGTGCCCGAGACTGCAATATCCTCTTGGATACAAGTCGACTGGAGGTCGATGTATTGAATCTCGACGCAATTTGAGTCTTCTATCGTCATTACAAGGCCCTGAACGTTACAATTAACAAACATTTTTGCGTCGGATTCGAAAATCTAGACTCACAGGAGAACGACCATAAGGTGCCCGAGGCAGCAATAGACCCTTGGAGACAAGTCGGCTGGAGGCCGATGTATTGAATCTCGACGCAATTTGTGTGTTCCATCGGCATTAGGAGGCCCTGAACGTAACAATTTACTATCATTTTTGCGTCGGATTCGAAAATCTAGACTTACAAGAGAACGACCATGAGGTGCCCGAGACTGCAATATCCTCTTGGATACAAGTCGACTGGAGGTCGATGTATTGAATCTCGACGCAATTTGAGTCTTCTATCGTCATTAGGAGGCGCTGAACGTTACAATTCACTATCATTTTTGCGTCGGATTCGATAATCTAAACTCACAGGAGAACGACCATAAGGTGCCGAGGCAGCAACAGACCCTTGGAGACAAGTCGGCTGGAGGCCGATGTATTGAATCTCGACGCAATTTGAGTGTTCCATCGTCATCAGGAGGCCCTATACGTTACAATTCACTATCAATTTTGCGTCGGATTCGAAAATCTAGACTCACAGGAGAAGGACCATGTGGTGCCCGAGGCAGCAATAGACCCTTGGAGACAAGTCGGCTGGAGGCGGATGTATTGAATCTCGACGCAATTTGAGTGTTCCATCGTCATTAGGAGGCCCTAAACGTTACAATTCACTATCACTTTTGCGTCGGATTCGAAAATCTAGGCAGCAATAGACCCTTGGAGACAAGTCGGCTGCAGGCCGATGTATTGAATCTCGACGCAATTTGAGTGTTCCATCGTCATTACAAGGCCCTGAACGTTACAATTAACTATTATTTTTGCGTCGGATTCGAAAATTTAGACTCACAGGAGAAAGACCATGAGGTGCCTGAGGCAGCAACAGAGCCCTTGGAGACAAGTCGGCTGGAAGCCGATGTATTGAATCTCGACGCAATTTGAGTGTTCCATCGTCATTAGGAGGCCCTAAACGTTACAATTCACTATCGGTTTTGCGTCGGGTTCGAAAATCTAGACTCACAGGAGAAGGGCCATGTGGTGCCCGAGGCAGTAATAGACCCTTGGAGACAAATCGGCTGCAGGCCGATGTATTGAATCTCGACGCAATTTGAGTGTTCCATCGTCATTACAAGGCCCTGAACGTTACAATTAACTATCATTTTTGCGTCGGATTAGAAAATCTAGACTCACAGGAGAACGACCATAAGGTGCCCGAGGCAGCAACAGACCCTCGGAGACAAGTCGGCTGGAGGCCGATGTATTGAATCTCGACGCAATTTGAGTGTTCCATCGTCACTACAAGGCCCTGAACGTTACAATTAACTACCATTTTTGCGTCGGATTCGAAAATCTAGACTCACAGGAGAGGGACCATGTGGTGCCCGAGGCAGCAATAGACCCTTGGAGACAAGTCGGCTGGAGGCCGATGTATTGAATCTCGACGCAATTTGAGTGTTCCATAGTCATTAGGAGGCCCTACACGTTACAATTCACTATCATTTTTGCGTCGGATTCGAAAATCTAGACTCGCAGGAGAAGGACCATGTGGTGCCCGAGGCAGCAATAGACCCTTGGAGACAAGTCGGCTGCAGGCCGATGTATCGAATCTCGACGCAATTTGAGTGTTCCATCGTCACTACAAGGCCCTGAACGTTACAATTAACTATCATTTTTGCGTTGGATTCGAAAATCTAGACTCACAGGAGAAGGACCATGTTGTGCCCGAGTCAGCAATAGACCCTTGGAGACAAGTCGGCTGGAGGCGGATGTATTGAATCTCGACGCAATTTGAGTGTTCCATCGTCATTAGGAGGCCCTAAACGTTACAATTCACTTTCAGTTTTGCGCCGGATTCGAAAATCTAGACCCACAGGAGAAGGACCATGAGGTGCCCCAGGCAGCAATAGACCCTTGGAGACAAGTCGGCTGCAGGCCGATGTATTGAATCTCGACGCAATTTGAGTGTTCCATCGTCATTACAAGGCCCTGAACGTTACAATTAACTATCATTTTTGCGTCGGATTCGAAAATCTAGACTCACAGGAGAACGACCATAAGGTCCCCGAGGCAGCAATAGACCCTTGGAGACAAGTCGGCTGGAGGCCGATGTATTGAATCTCGACGCAATTTGAGCGTTCCATCGGCATTAGGAGGCCCTAAACGTTACAATTCACTTTCAGTTTTGCGCCGGATTCGAAAATCTAGACCCACAGGAGAAGGACCATGAGGTGCCCCAGGCAGCAATAGACCCTTGGAGACAAGTCGCCTGCAGGCCGATGTATTGAATCTCGACGCAATTTGAGTGTTCCATCGTCATTACAAGGCCCTGAACGTTACAATTAACTATCATTTTTGCGTCGGATTCGAAAATCTAGACTCACAGGAGAACGACCATAAGGTGCCCGAGGCAGCAATAGGCCCTTGGAGACAAGTCGGCTGGAGGCCGATGTATTGAATCTCGACGCAATTTGAGTGTTCCATCGGCATTAGGAGGCCCTGAACGTTACAAATAACTATCATTTTTGCGTCGGATTCGAAAATCTAGACTCACAGGAGAAGGACCATGTGGTGCCCGAGGCAGCAATAGACCCTTGGAGACAAGTCGGCTGGAGGCCGATGTATTGAATCTCGACGCAATTTGAGTGATCCATAGTCATTAGGATGCCCTAAACGTTACAATTCACTATCATTTTTGCGTCGGATTCGAAAATCTAGCAGGAGAAGGACCATGTGGTGCCCGAGGCAGCAATAGACCCTTGGAGACAAGTCGGCTGCAGGCCGATGTATCGAATCTCGACGCAATTTGAGTGTTCCATCGTCATTACAAGGCCCTGAACGTTACAATTAACTATCATTTTTGCGTCGGATTCGAAAATCTAGACTCACAGGAGAACGACCACAAGGTGCCCGAGGCAGCAATAGACCCTTGGAGACAAGTCGGCTGGAGGCCGATGTATTGAATCTCGACGCAATTTGAGTGTTCCATCGGCATTAGGTGGCCCCGATTGTTACAATTAACTATCATTTTTGCGTCGGATTCGAAAATCTAGACTCGCAGGAGAAGGAACATGTGGTGCCCGAGGCAGCAATAGACCCTTGGAGACAAGTCGGCTGCAGGCCGATGTATTGAATCTCGACGCAATCTGAGTGTTCCATCGTCATTACAAGGCCCTGAACGTTACAATTAACTATCATTTTTGCGTCGGATTCGAAAATTTAGACTCACAGGAGAAAGACCTTGAGGTGCCTGAGGCAGCAACAGACCCTTGGAGTCAAGTCGGCTGGAGGCCGATGTATTGAATCTCGACGTAATTTGAGTGTTCCATCGTCATTAGGAGGCCCTAAACGTTACAATTAACTATCATTTTTGCGTCGGATTCGAAAATCTAGACTTGCAAGGGAACGACCATGAGGTGCCCGAGACTGCAATATCCTCTTGGATACAAGTCGACTGGAGGTCGATGTATTGAATCTCGACGCAATTTGAGTCTTCTATCGTCATTACAAGGCCCTGAACGTTACAATTAACAAACATTTTTGCGTCGGATTCGAAAATCTAGACTCACAGGAGAACGACCATAAGGTGCCCGAGGCAGCAATAGACCCTTGGAGACAAGTCGGCTGGAGGCCGATGTATTGAATCTCGACGCAATTTGTGTGTTCCATCGGCATTAGGAGGCCCTGAACGTAACAATTTACTATCATTTTTGCGTCGGATTCGAAAATCTAGACTTACAAGAGAACGACCATGAGGTGCCCGAGACTGCAATATCCTCTTGGATACAAGTCGACTGGAGGTCGATGTATTGAATCTCGACGCAATTTGAGTCTTCTATCGTCATTAGGAGGCGCTGAACGTTACAATTCACTATCATTTTTGCGTCGGATTCGATAATCTAAACTCACAGGAGAACGACCATAAGGTGCCGAGGCAGCAACAGACCCTTGGAGACAAGTCGGCTGGAGGCCGATGTATTGAATCTCGACGCAATTTGAGTGTTCCATCGTCATCAGGAGGCCCTATACGTTACAATTCACTATCAATTTTGCGTCGGATTCGAAAATCTAGACTCACAGGAGAAGGACCATGTGGTGCCCGAGGCAGCAATAGACCCTTGGAGACAAGTCGGCTGGAGGCGGATGTATTGAATCTCGACGCAATTTGAGTGTTCCATCGTCATTAGGAGGCCCTAAACGTTACAATTCACTATCACTTTTGCGTCGGATTCGAAAATCTAGGCAGCAATAGACCCTTGGAGACAAGTCGGCTGCAGGCCGATGTATTGAATCTCGACGCAATTTGAGTGTTCCATCGTCATTACAAGGCCCTGAACGTTACAATTAACTATTATTTTTGCGTCGGATTCGAAAATTTAGACTCACAGGAGAAAGACCATGAGGTGCCTGAGGCAGCAACAGAGCCCTTGGAGACAAGTCGGCTGGAAGACGATGTATTGAATCTCGACGCAATTTGAGTGTTCCATCGTCATTAGGAGGCCCTAAACGTTACAATTCACTATCGGTTTTGCGTCGGGTTCGAAAATCTAGACTCACAGGAGAAGGGCCATGTGGTGCCCGAGGCAGTAATAGACCCTTGGAGACAAATCGGCTGCAGGCCGATGTATTGAATCTCGACGCAATTTGAGTGTTCCATCGTCATTACAAGGCCCTGAACGTTACAATTAACTATCATTTTTGCGTCGGATTAGAAAATCTAGACTCACAGGAGAACGACCATAAGGTGCCCGAGGCAGCAACAGACCCTCGGAGACAAGTCGGCTGGAGGCCGATGTATTGAATCTCGACGCAATTTGAGTGTTCCATCGTCACTACAAGGCCCTGAACGTTACAATTAACTACCATTTTTGCGTCGGATTCGAAAATCTAGACTCACAGGAGAGGGACCATGTGGTGCCCGAGGCAGCAATAGACCCTTGGAGACAAGTCGGCTGGAGGCCGATGTATTGAATCTCGACGCAATTTGAGTGTTCCATAGTCATTAGGAGGCCCTACACGTTACAATTCACTATCATTTTTGCGTCGGATTCGAAAATCTAGACTCACAGGAGAACGACCATAAGGTGCCCGAGGCAGCAATAGACCCTTGGAGACAAGTCGGCTGGAGGCCGATGTATTGAATCTCGACGCGATTTGAGCGTTCCATCGGCATTAGGAGACCCTGAACGTTACAATTAACTATCATTTTTGCGTCGGATTCGAAAATCTAGACTTACAAGGGAACGACCATGAGGTGCCCGAGACTGCAATATCCTCTTGGATACAAGTCGACTGGAGGTCGATGTATTGAATCTCGACGCAATTTGAGTCTTCTATCGTCATTACAAGGCCCTGAACGTTACAATTAACAAACATTTTTGCGTCGGATTCGAAAATCTAGACTCACAGGAGAACGACCATAAGGTGCCCGAGGCAGCAATAGACCCTTGGAGACAAGTCGGCTGGAGGCCGATGTATTGAATCTCGACGCAATTTGAGTGTTCCATCGGCATTAGGAGGCCCTGAACGTTACAATTAACTATCATTTTTGCGTCGGATTCGAAAATCTAGACTTACAAGAGAACGACCATGAGGTGCCCGAGACTGCAATATCCTCTTGGATACAAGTCGATTGGAGGTCGATGTATTGAATCTCGACGCAATTTGAGTCTTCTATCGTCATTAGGAGGCGCTGAACGTTACAATTCACTATTATTTTTGCGTCGGATTCGATAATCTAAACTCACAGGAGAACGACCATAAGGTGCCGAGGCAGCAACAGACCCTTGGAGACAAGTCGGCTGGAGGCCGATGTATTGAATCTCGACGCAATTTGAGTGTTCCATCGTCATTAGGAGGCCCTAAACGTTACAATTCACTTTCAGTTTTGCGCCGGATTCGAAAATCTAGACCCACAGGAGAAGGACCATGAGGTGCCCCAGGCAGCAATAGACCCTTGGAGACAAGTCGGCTGCAGGCCGATGTATTGAATCTCGACGCAATTTGAGTGTTCCATCGTCATTACAAGGCCCTGAACGTTACAATTAACTATCATTTTTGCGTCGGATTCGAAAATCTAGACTCACAGGAGAACGACCATAAGGTCCCCGAGGCAGCAATAGACCCTTGGAGACAAGTCGGCTGGAGGCCGATGTATTGAATCTCGACGCAATTTGAGCGTTCCATCGGCATTAGGAGGCCCTAAACGTTACAATTCACTTTCAGTTTTGCGCCGGATTCGAAAATCTAGACCCACAGGAGAAGGACCATGAGGTGCCCCAGGCAGCAATAGACCCTTGGAGACAAGTCGCCTGCAGGCCGATGTATTGAATCTCGACGCAATTTGAGTGTTCCATCGTCATTACAAGGCCCTGAACGTTACAATTAACTATCATTTTTGCGTCGGATTCGAAAATCTAGACTCACAGGAGAACGACCATAAGGTGCCCGAGGCAGCAATAGGCCCTTGGAGACAAGTCGGCTGGAGGCCGATGTATTGAATCTCGACGCAATTTGAGTGTTCCATCGGCATTAGGAGGCCCTGAACGTTACAAATAACTATCATTTTTGCGTCGGATTCGAAAATCTAGACTCACAGGAGAAGGACCATGTGGTGCCCGAGGCAGCAATAGACCCTTGGAGACAAGTCGGCTGGAGGCCGATGTATTGAATCTCGACGCAATTTGAGTGATCCATAGTCATTAGGATGCCCTAAACGTTACAATTCACTATCATTTTTGCGTCGGATTCGAAAATCTAGCAGGAGAAGGACCATGTGGTGCCCGAGGCAGCAATAGACCCTTGGAGACAAGTCGGCTGCAGGCCGATGTATCGAATCTCGACGCAATTTGAGTGTTCCATCGTCATTACAAGGCCCTGAACGTTACAATTAACTATCATTTTTGCGTCGGATTCGAAAATCTAGACTCACAGGAGAACGACCACAAGGTGCCCGAGGCAGCAATAGACCCTTGGAGACAAGTCGGCTGGAGGCCGATGTATTGAATCTCGACGCAATTTGAGTGTTCCATCGGCATTAGGTGGCCCCGATTGTTACAATTAACTATCATTTTTGCGTCGGATTCGAAAATCTAGACTCGCAGGAGAAGGAACATGTGGTGCCCGAGGCAGCAATAGACCCTTGGAGACAAGTCGGCTGCAGGCCGATGTATTGAATCTCGACGCAATCTGAGTGTTCCATCGTCATTACAAGGCCCTGAACGTTACAATTAACTATCATTTTTGCGTCGGATTCGAAAATTTAGACTCACAGGAGAAAGACCTTGAGGTGCCTGAGGCAGCAACAGACCCTTGGAGTCAAGTCGGCTGGAGGCCGATGTATTGAATCTCGACGTAATTTGAGTGTTCCATCGTCATTAGGAGGCCCTAAACGTTACAATTAACTATCATTTTTGCGTCGGATTCGAAAATCTAGACTTGCAAGGGAACGACCATGAGGTGCCCGAGACTGCAATATCCTCTTGGATACAAGTCGACTGGAGGTCGATGTATTGAATCTCGACGCAATTTGAGTCTTCTATCGTCATTACAAGGCCCTGAACGTTACAATTAACAAACATTTTTGCGTCGGATTCGAAAATCTAGACTCACAGGAGAACGACCATAAGGTGCCCGAGGCAGCAATAGACCCTTGGAGACAAGTCGGCTGGAGGCCGATGTATTGAATCTCGACGCAATTTGTGTGTTCCATCGGCATTAGGAGGCCCTGAACGTAACAATTTACTATCATTTTTGCGTCGGATTCGAAAATCTAGACTTACAAGAGAACGACCATGAGGTGCCCGAGACTGCAATATCCTCTTGGATACAAGTCGACTGGAGGTCGATGTATTGAATCTCGACGCAATTTGAGTCTTCTATCGTCATTAGGAGGCGCTGAACGTTACAATTCACTATCATTTTTGCGTCGGATTCGATAATCTAAACTCACAGGAGAACGACCATAAGGTGCCGAGGCAGCAACAGACCCTTGGAGACAAGTCGGCTGGAGGCCGATGTATTGAATCTCGACGCAATTTGAGTGTTCCATCGTCATCAGGAGGCCCTATACGTTACAATTCACTATCAATTTTGCGTCGGATTCGAAAATCTAGACTCACAGGAGAAGGACCATGTGGTGCCCGAGGCAGCAATAGACCCTTGGAGACAAGTCGGCCTGGAGGCGGATGTATTGAATCTCGGACGCAATTTGAGTGTTCCATCGTCATTAGGAGGCCCTAAACGTTACAATTCACTATCACTTTTGCGTCGGATTCGAAAATCTAGGCAGCAATAGACCCTTGGAGACAAGTCGGCTGCAGGCCGATGTATTGAATCTCGACGCAATTTGAGTGTTCCATCGTCATTACAAGGCCCTGAACGTTACAATTAACTATTATTTTTGCGTCGGATTCGAAAATTTAGACTCACAGGAGAAAGACCATGAGGTGCCTGAGGCAGCAACAGAGCCCTTGGAGACAAGTCGGCTGGAAGCCGATGTATTGAATCTCGACGCAATTTGAGTGTTCCATCGTCATTAGGAGGCCCTAAACGTTACAATTCACTATCGGTTTTGCGTCGGGTTCGAAAATCTAGACTCACAGGAGAAGGGCCATGTGGTGCCCGAGGCAGTAATAGACCCTTGGAGACAAATCGGCTGCAGGCCGATGTATTGAATCTCGACGCAATTTGAGTGTTCCATCGTCATTACAAGGCCCTGAACGTTACAATTAACTATCATTTTTGCGTCGGATTAGAAAATCTAGACTCACAGGAGAACGACCATAAGGTGCCCGAGGCAGCAACAGACCCTCGGAGACAAGTCGGCTGGAGGCCGATGTATTGAATCTCGACGCAATTTGAGTGTTCCATCGTCACTACAAGGCCCTGAACGTTACAATTAACTACCATTTTTGCGTCGGATTCGAAAATCTAGACTCACAGGAGAGGGACCATGTGGTGCCCGAGGCAGCAATAGACCCTTGGAGACAAGTCGGCTGGAGGCCGATGTATTGAATCTCGACGCAATTTGAGTGTTCCATAGTCATTAGGAGGCCCTACACGTTACAATTCACTATCATTTTTGCGTCGGATTCGAAAATCTAGACTCGCAGGAGAAGGACCATGTGGTGCCCGAGGCAGCAATAGACCCTTGGAGACAAGTCGGCTGCAGGCCGATGTATCGAATCTCGACGCAATTTGAGTGTTCCATCGTCACTACAAGGCCCTGAACGTTACAATTAACTATCATTTTTGCGTTGGATTCGAAAATCTAGACTCACAGGAGAAGGACCATGTTGTGCCCGAGTCAGCAATAGACCCTTGGAGACAAGTCGGCTGGAGGCGGATGTATTGAATCTCGACGCAATTTGAGTGTTCCATCGTCATTAGGAGGCCCTAAACGTTACAATTCACTATCATTTTTGCGTCGGATTCGAAAATCTAGACTCGCAGGAGAAGGACCATGTGGTGCCCGAGGCAGCAATAGACCCTTGGAGACAAGTCGGCTGCAGGCCGATGTATCGAATCTCGACGCAATTTGAGTGTTCCATCGTCATTACAAGGCCCTGAACGTTACAATTAACTATCATTTTTGCGTCGGATTCGAAAATCTAGACTCACAGGAGAACGACCATAAGGTGCCCGAGGCAGCAATAGACCCTTGGAGACAAGTCGGCTGGAGGCCGATGTATTGAATCTCGACGCGATTTGAGCGTTCCATCGGCATTAGGAGACCCTGAACGTTACAATTAACTATCATTTTTGCGTCGGATTCGAAAATCTAGACTTACAAGGGAACGACCATGAGGTGCCCGAGACTGCAATATCCTCTTGGATACAAGTCGACTGGAGGTCGATGTATTGAATCTCGACGCAATTTGAGTCTTCTATCGTCATTACAAGGCCCTGAACGTTACAATTAACAAACATTTTTGCGTCGGATTCGAAAATCTAGACTCACAGGAGAACGACCATAAGGTGCCCGAGGCAGCAATAGACCCTTGGAGACAAGTCGGCTGGAGGCCGATGTATTGAATCTCGACGCAATTTGAGTGTTCCATCGGCATTAGGAGGCCCTGAACGTTACAATTAACTATCATTTTTGCGTCGGATTCGAAAATCTAGACTTACAAGAGAACGACCATGAGGTGCCCGAGACTGCAATATCCTCTTGGATACAAGTCGATTGGAGGTCGATGTATTGAATCTCGACGCAATTTGAGTCTTCTATCGTCATTAGGAGGCGCTGAACGTTACAATTCACTATTATTTTTGCGTCGGATTCGATAATCTAAACTCACAGGAGAACGACCATAAGGTGCCGAGGCAGCAACAGACCCTTGGAGACAAGTCGGCTGGAGGCCGATGTATTGAATCTCGACGCAATTTGAGTGTTCCATCGTCATTAGGAGGCCCTAAACGTTACAATTAACTATCATTTTTGCGTCGGATTCGAAAATCTAGACTCGCAGGAGAAGGAACATGTGGTGCCCGAGGCAGCAATAGACCCTTGGAGACAAGTCGGCTGGAGGCCGATGTATTGAATCTCGACGCAATTTGAGTGTTCCATCGGCATTAGGAGGCCCTGAACGTTACAATTAACTATCATTTTTGCGTCGGATTCGAAAATTTAGACTCACAGGAGAAAGACCATGAGGTGCCTGAGGCAGCAACAGACCCTTGGAGTCAAGTCGGCTGGAGGCCGATGTATTGAATCTCGACGCAATTTGAGTGTTCCATCGTCATTACAAGGCCCTGAACGTTACAATTAACTATCATTTTTGCGTCGGATTCGAAAATCTAGACTTACAAGGGAACGACCATGAGGTGCCCGAGACTGCAATATCCTCTTGGATACAAGTCGACTGGAGGTCGATGTATTGAATCTCGACGCAATTTGAGTCTTCTATCGTCATTACAAGGCCCTGAACGTTACAATTAACAAACATTTTTGCGTCGGATTCGAAAATCTAGACTCACAGGAGAACGACCATAAGGTGCCCGAGGCAGCAATAGACCCTTGGAGACAAGTCGGCTGGAGGCCGATGTATTGAATCTCGACGCAATTTGAGTGTTCCATCGGCATTAGGAGGCCCTGAACGTTACAATTAACTATCATTTTTGCGTCGGATTCGAAAATCTAGACTTACAAGAGAACGACCATGAGGTGCCCGAGACTGCAATATCCTCTTGGATACAAGTCGATTGGAGGTCGATGTATTGAATCTCGACGCAATTTGAGTCTTCTATCGTCATTAGGAGGCGCTGAACGTTACAATTCACTATTATTTTTGCGTCGGATTCGATAATCTAAACTCACAGGAGAACGACCATAAGGTGCCGAGGCAGCAACAGACCCTTGGAGACAAGTCGGCTGGAGGCCGATGTATTGAATCTCGACGCAATTTGAGTGTTCCATCGTCATTAGGAGGCCCTAAACGTTACAATTAACTATCATTTTTGCGTCGGATTCGAAAATCTAGACTCGCAGGAGAAGGAACATGTGGTGCCCGAGGCAGCAATAGACCCTTGGAGACAAGTCGGCTGGAGGCCGATGTATTGAATCTCGACGCAATTTGAGTGTTCCATCGGCATTAGGAGGCCCTGAACGTTACAATTAACTATCATTTTTGCGTCGGATTCGATAATTTAGACTCACAGGAGAAAGACCATGAGGTGCCTGAGGCAGCAACAGACCCTTGGAGTCAAGTCGGCTGGAGGCCGATGTATTGAATCTCGACGCAATTTGAGTGTTCCATCGTCATTACAAGGCCCTGAACGTTACAATTAACTATCATTTTTGCGTCGGATTCGAAAATCTAGACTCACAGTAGAACGACCATAAGGTCCCCGAGGCAGCAATAGGCCCTTGGAGACAAGTCGGCTGGAGGCCGATGTATTGAATCTGGACGCAATTTGAGTGTTCCATCGGCATTAGGAGGCCCTGAACGTTACAATTAACTATCATTTTTGCGTCGGATTCGAAAATCTAGACTCACAGGAGAAGGACCATGTGGTGCCCGAGGCAGCAATAGACCCTTGGAGACAAGTCGGCTGGAGGCCGATGTATTGAATCTCGACGCAATTTGAGTGATCCATAGTCTTAGGATGCCCTAAACGTTACAATTCACTATCATTTTTGCGTCGGATTCGAAAATCTAGACTCGCAGGAGAAGGACCATGTGGTGCCCGAGGCAGCAATAGACCCTTGGAGACAAGTCGGCTGCAGGCCGATGTATTGTATCTCGACGCAATTTGAGTGTTCCATCGTCACTACAAGGCCCTGAACGTTACAATTAACTATCATTTTTGCGTCGGATTCGAAAATCTAGACTCACAGGAGAAGGACCATGTGGTGCCCGAGTCAGCAATAGACCCTTGGAGACAAGTCGGCTGGAGGCGGATGTATTGAATCTCGACGCAATTTGAGTGTTCCATCGTCATTAGGAGGCCCTAAACGTTACAATTCACTATCATTTTTGCGTCGGATTCGAAAATCTAGACTCGCAGGAGAAGGACCATGTGGTGCCCGAGGCAGCAATAGACCCTTGGAGACAAGTCGGCTGCAGGCCGATGTATCGAATCTCGACGCAATTTGAGTGTTCCATCGTCATTACAAGGCCCTGAACGTTACAATTAACTATCATTTTTGCGTCGGATTCGAAAATCTAGACTCACAGGAGAACGACCATAAGGTGCCCGAGGCAGCAATAGACCCTTGGAGACAAGTCGGCTGGAGGCCGATGTATTGAATCTCGACGCAATTTGAGCGTTCCATCGGCATTAGGAGGCCCTAAACGTTACAATTCACTTTCAGTTTTGCGCCGGATTCGAAAATCTAGACCCACAGGAGAAGGACCATGAGGTGCCCCAGGCAGCAATAGACCCTTGGAGACAAGTCGGCTGCAGGCCGATGTATTGAATCTCGACGCAATTTGAGTGTTCCATCGTCATTACAAGGCCCTGAACGTTACAATTAACTATCATTTTTGCGTCGGATTCGAAAATCTAGACTCACAGGAGAACGACCATAAGGTGCCCGAGGCAGCAATAGGCCCTTGGAGACAAGTCGGCTGGAGGCCGATGTATTGAATCTCGACGCAATTTGAGTGTTCCATCGGCATTAGGAGGCCCTGAACGTTACAATTAACTATCATTTTTGCGTCGGATTCGAAAATCTAGACTCACAGGAGAAGGACCATGTGGTGCCCGAGGCAGCAATAGACCCTTGGAGACAAGTCGGCTGGAGGCCGATGTATTGAATCTCGACGCAATTTGAGTGATCCATAGTCATTAGGATGCCCTAAACGTTACAATTCACTATCATTTTTGCGTCGGATTCGAAAATCTAGCAGGAGAAGGACCATGTGGTGCCCGAGGCAGCAATAGACCCTTGGAGACAAGTCGGCTGCAGGCCGATGTATTGAATCTCGACGCAATTTGAGTGTTCCATCGTCACTACGAGGCCCTGAACGTTACAATTAACTATCATTTTTGCGTCGGATTCGAAAATCTAGACTCACAGGAGAAGGACCATGCGGTGCCCGTGTCAGCAATAGACCCTTGGAGACAAGTCGGCTGGAGGCGGATGTATTGAATCTCGACGCAATTTGAGTGTTCCATCGTCATTAGGAGGCCCTAAACGTTACAATTCACTATCATTTTTGCGTCGGATTCGAAAATCTAGACTCGCAGGAGAAGGACCATGTGGTGCCCGAGGCAGCAATAGACCCTTGGAGACAAGTCGGCTGCAGGCCGATGTATCGAATCTCGACGCAATTTGAGTGTTCCATCGTCATTACAAGGCCCTGAACGTTACAATTAACTATCATTTTTGCGTCGGATTCGAAAATCTAGACTCACAGGAGAACGACCACAAGGTGCCCGAGGCAGCAATAGACCCTTGGAGACAAGTCGGCTGGAGGCCGATGTATTGAATCTCGACGCAATTTGAGTGTTCCATCGGCATTAGGTGGCCCTGAACGTTACAATTAACTATCATTTTTGCGTCGGATTCGAAAATCTAGACTCGCAGGAGAAGGAACATGTGGTGCCCGAGGCAGCAATAGACCCTTGGAGACAAGTCGGCTGCAGGCCGATGTATTGAATCTCGACGCAATCTGAGTGTTCCATCGTCATTACAAGGCCCTGAACGTTACAATTAACTATCATTTTTGCGTCGGATTCGAAAATTTAGACTCACAGGAGAAAGACCTTGAGGTGCCTGAGGCAGCAACAGACCCTTGGAGTCAAGTCGGCTGGAGGCCGATGTATTGAATCTCGACGTAATTTGAGTGTTCCATCGTCATTAGGAGGCCCTAAACGTTACAATTAACTATCATTTTTGCGTCGGATTCGAAAATCTAGACTTACAAGGGAACGACCATGAGGTGCCCGAGACTGCAATATCCTCTTGGATACAAGTCACTGGAGGTCGATGTATTGAATCTCGACGCAATTTGAGTCTTCTATCGTCATTACAAGGCCCTGAACGTTACAATTAACAAACATTTTTGCGTCGGATTCGAAAATCTAGACTCACAGGAGAACGACCATAAGGTGCCCGAGGCAGCAATAGACCCTTGGAGACAAGTCGGCTGGAGGCCGATGTATTGAATCTCGACGCAATTTGTGTGTTCCATCGGCATTAGGAGGCCCTGAACGTAACAATTTACTATCATTTTTGCGTCGGATTCGAAAATCTAGACTTACAAGAGAACGACCATGAGGTGCCCGAGACTGCAATATCCTCTTGGATACGAGTCGACTGGAGGTCGATGTATTGAATCTCGACGCAATTTGAGTCTTCTATCGTCATTAGGAGGCGCTGAACGTTACAATTCACTATCATTTTTGCGTCGGATTCGATAATCTAAACTCACAGGAGAACGACCATAAGGTGCCGAGGCAGCAACAGACCCTTGGAGACAAGTCGGCTGGAAGCCGATGTATTGAATCTCGACGCAATTTGAGTGTTCCATCGTCATTAGGAGGCCCTAAACGTTACAATTCACTATCGGTTTTGCGTCGGGTTCGAAAATCTAGACTCACAGGAGAAGGGCCATGTGGTGCCCGAGGCAGCAATAGACCCTTGGAGACAAATCGGCTGCAGGCCGATGTATTGAATCTCGACGCAATTTGAGTGTTCCATCGTCATTACAAGGCCCTGAACGTTACAATTAACTATCATTTTTGCGTCGGATTAGAAAATCTAGACTCACAGGAGAACGACCATAAGGTGCCCGAGGCAGCAATAGACCCTTGGAGACAAGTCGGCTGGTGGCCGATGTATTGAATCTCGACGCAATTTGAGTGTTCCATCGTCATTACAAGGCCCTGAACGTTACAATTAACTATTATTTTTGCGTCGGATTCGAAAATTTAGACTCACAGGAGAAAGACCATGAGGTGCCTGAGGCAGCAACAGAGCCCTTGGAGACAAGTCGGCTGGAAGCCGATGTATTGAATCTCGACGCAATTTGAGTGTTCCATCGTCATTAGGAGGCCCTAAACGTTACAATTCACTATCGGTTTTGCGTCGGGTTCGAAAATCTAGACTCACAGGAGAAGGGCCATGTGGTGCCCGAGGCAGCAATAGACCCTTGGAGACAAATCGGCTGCAGGCCGATGTATTGAATCTCGACGCAATTTGAGTGTTCCATCGTCATTACAAGGCCCTGAACGTTACAATTAACTATCATTTTTGCGTCGGATTAGAAAATCTAGACTCACAGGAGAACGACCATAAGGTGCCCGAGGCAGCAATTGACCTTTGGAGACAAGTCGGCTGGTGGCCGATGTATTGAATCTCGACGCAATTTGAGGGTTCCATCGGCATTAGGAGGCCCTGAACGTTACAATTAACTATCATTTTTGCGTCGGATTCGAAAATCTAGACTCACCGGAGACGGACGATCTGGTGCCCGAGGCAGCGATATCCCCTTGGAGACAAGTCGGCTGGAGGCCGATGTATTGAATCTCGACGCAATTTGAGAGTTCCATCGTCATTAGGAGGCCCTGAACGTTACAATTGACAATCATTTTTGCGTCGGATTCGAAAATCTAGACTCACAGGAGAAGGACCATGTGGTGCCCGAGGCAGCAACAGACCCTTGGAGACAAGTCGGCTGCAGGCCGATGTATTGAATCTCGACGCAATTTGAGTGTTCCATCGTCATTAGGAGGCCCTAAACGTTACAATTAACTATCAGTTTTGCGTCGGATTCGAAAATCTAGACTCACAGGAGAAGGACCATGTGGTGCCCGATGCAGCAACAGACCCTTGGAGACAAGTCGGCTGCAGGCCGATGTATTGAATCTCGACGCAATTTGAGTGTTCCATCGTCACTACAAGGCCCTGAACGTTACAATTAACTATCATTTTTGCGTCGGATTCGAAAATCTAGACTCACAGGAGAAGGACCAAGTGGTGCCCGAGGCAGCAATACACCCTTGGAGACAAGTCGGCTGGAGGCGGATGTATTGAATCTCGACGCAATTTGAGTGTTCCATCGTCATTAGGAGGCGCTAAACGCTACAATTCACTATCATTTTTGCGTCGGATTCGAAAATCTAGACACGCAGGAGAAGGACCATGTGGTGCCCGAGGCAGCAATAGACCCTTGGAGACAAGTCGGCTGGAGGCCGATGTATTGAATCTCGACGCAATTTGAGCGTTCCATCGGCATTAGGAGACCCTGAACGTTACAATTAACTATCATTTTTGCGTCGGATTCGAAAATCTAGACTTACAAGGGAACGACCATGAGGTGCCCGAGACTGCAATATCCTCTTGGATACAAGTCGACTGGAGGTTGATGTATTGAATCTCGACGCAATTTGAGTCTTCTATCGTCATTACTAGGCCCTGAACGTTACAATTAACAAACATTTTTGCGTCGGATTCGAAAATCTAGACTCACAGGAGAACGACCATAAGGTGCCCGAGGCAGCAATAGACCCTAGGAGACAAGTCGGCTGGAGGCCGATGTATTGAATCTCGACGCAATTTGAGTGTTCCATCGGCATTAGGAGGCCCTGAACGTTACAATTAACTATCATTTTTGCGTCGGATTCGAAAATCTAGACTTACAAGAGAACGACCATGAGGTGCCCGAGACTGCAATATCCTCTTGGATACAAGTCGATTGGAGGTCGATGTATTGAATCTCGACGCAATTTGAGTCTTCTATCGTCATTAGGAGGCGCTGAACGTTACAATTCACTATCATTTTTGCGTCGGATTCGATAATCTAAACTCACAGGAGAACGACCATAAGGTGCCGAGGCAGCAACAGACCCTTGGAGACAAGTCGGCTGGAGGCCGATGTATTGAATCTCGACGCAATTTGAGTGTTCCATCGTCATTAGGAGGCCCTAAACGTTACAATTAACTATCATTTTTGCGTCGGATTCGAAAATCTAGACTCGCAGGAGAAGGAACATGTGGTGCCCGAGGCAGCAATAGACCCTTGGAGACAAGTCGGCTGCAGGCCGATGTATTGAATCTCGACGCAATCTGAGTGTTCCATCGTCATTACAAGGCCCTGAACGTTACAATTAACTATCATTTTTGCGTCGGATTCGAAAATTTAGACTCACAGAAGAAAGACCATGAGGTGCCTGAGGCAGCAACAGACCCTTGGAGTCAAGTCGGCTGGAGGCCGATGTGTTGAATCTCGACGCAATTTGAGCGTTCCATCGGCATTAGGAGACCCTGAACGTTACAATTAACTATCATTTTTGCGTCGGATTAGAAAATCTAGACTTACAAGGGAACGACCATGAGGTGCCCGAGACTGCAATATCCTCTTGGATACAAGTCGACTGGAGGTCGATGTATTGAATCTCGACGCAATTTGAGTCTTCTATCGTCATTACTAGGCCCTGAACGTTGCAATTAACGAACATTTTTGCGTCGGATTCGAAAATCTAGACTCACAGGAGAACGACCATAAGGTGCCCGAGGCAGCAATAGACCCTTGGAGACAAGTTGGCTGGAGGCCGATGTATTGAATCTCGACGCAATTTGAGTGTTCCATCGGCATTAGGAGGCCCTGAACGTTACAATTAACTATCATTTTTGCGTCGGATTCGAAAATCTAGACTTACAAGAGAACGACCATGA
Organism: Schistocerca americana; assembly: GCF_021461395.2. Taxonomy (NCBI): domain Eukaryota; kingdom Metazoa; phylum Arthropoda; class Insecta; order Orthoptera; family Acrididae; genus Schistocerca; species Schistocerca americana. The sequence goes on from NC_060123.1 coordinate 775,992,419, forward strand.
GGTGCCCGAGACTGCAATATCCTCTTGGATACAAGTCGATTGGAGGTCGATGTATTGAATCTCGACGCAATTTGAGTCTTCTATCGTCATTAGGAGGCGCTGAACGTTACAATTCACTATCATTTTTGCGTCGGATTCGATAATCTAAACTCACAGGAGAACGACCATAAGGTGCCGAGGCAGCAACAGACCCTTGGAGACAAGTCGGCTGGAGGCCGATGTATTGAATCTCGACGCAATTTGAGTGTTCCATCGTCATTAGGAGGCCCTAAACGTTACAATTAACTATCATTTTTGCGTCGGATTCGAAAATCTAGACTCGCAGGAGAAGGAACATGTGGTGCCCGAGGCAGCAATAGACCCTTGGAGACAAGTCGGCTGCAGGCCGATGTATTGAATCTCGACGCAATCTGAGTGTTCCATCGTCATTACAAGGCCCTGAACGTTACAATTAACTATCATTTTTGCGTCGGATTCGAAAATTTAGACTCACAGAAGAAAGACCATGAGGTGCCTGAGGCAGCAACAGACCCTTGGAGTCAAGTCGGCTGGAGGCCGATGTATTGAATCTCGACGCAATTTGAGTGTTCCATCGTCATTAGGAGGCCCTAAACGTTACAATTAACTATCATTTTTGCGTCGGATTCGAAAATCTAGACTCACACGAGAAGGACCATGTGGTGCCCGAGACAGCAATAGACCCTTGGAGACAAGTCGGCTGGAGGCCGATGTTTTGAATCTCGACGCAATTTGAGTGTTCCATCGTCATTAGGAGGCCATAAACGTTACAATTCACTATCATTTTTGCGTCGGATTCGAAAATCTAGACTCGCAGGAGAAGGACCATGTGGTGCCCGAGGCAGCAATAGCCCCTTGGAGACAAGTCCGCTGCAGGCCGATCTATTGAATCTCGACGCAATCGGAGTGTTCCATCGTCATTACAAGGCCTTGAACGTTACCATTAACTATCTTTTTTGCGTCGGATTCCAAAATTTAGACTCACAGGAGAAAGACCATGAGGTGCCTGAGGCAGCAACAGACCCTTGGAGTCAAGTCGGCTGGAGGCCGATGTATTGAATCTCGACGCAATTTGAGTGTTCCATCGTCATTAGCAGGCCCTGAACGTTACAATTAACTTTCATTTTTGCGTCGGATTCGAAAATCTAGACTCACAGGAGAAGGACCATGTGGTGCCCGAGGCAGCAATAGACCCTTGGAGACAAGTCGGCTGCAGGCCGATGTATTGAATCTCGACGCAATTCGAGTGTTCCATCGTCATTACAAGGTCCTGAACGTTACAATTAACTATCATTTTTGCGTCGGATTCGAAAATCTAGACTTACAAGGGAACGACCATGAGGTGCCCGAGACTGCAATATCCTCTTGGATACAAGTCGACTGGAGGTCGATGTATTGAATCTCGACGCAATTTGAGTCTTCTATCGTCATTACAAGGCCCTGAACGTTACAATTAACAAACATTTTTGCGTCGGATTCGAAAATCTAGATTCACAGGAGAGCGACCATAAGGTGCCCGAGGCAGCAGTAGACCCTTGGAGACAAGTCGACTGGATGTCGATGTATTGAATCTCGACGCAATTTGAGTCTTCTATCGTCATTAGGAGGCGCTGAACGTTACAATTCACTATCATTTTTGCGTCGGATTCGATAATCTAAACTCACAGGAGAACGATCATAAGGTGCCCGAGGCAGCAATAGACCCTTGGAGACAAGTCGGCTGGTGGCCGATGTATTGAATCTCGACGCAATTTGAGTGTTCCCTCGGCATTAGGAGGCCCTGAACGTTACAATTAACTATCATTTTTGCGTCGGATTCGAAAATCTAGACTCACCGAAGACGGACCATGTGGTGCCCGAGGCAGCGATATCCCCTTGGAGACAAGTCGGCTGGAGGCCGATGTATTGAATCTCGACGCAATTTGAGAGTTCCATCGTCATTAGGAGGCCCTGAACGTTAGTATTAACAATCATTTTTGCGTCTGATTCGAAAATCTAGACTCACAGGAGAACGACCATAAGGTGCCCGAGGCAGCAATAGACCCTTGGAGACAAGTCGGCTGGAGGCCGATGTATTGAATCTCGACGCAATTTGTGTGTTCCATCGGCATTAGGAGGCCCTGAACGTAACAATTTACTATCATTTTTGCGTCGGATTCGAAAATCTAGACTTACAAGAGAACGACCATGAGGTGCCCGAGACTGCAATATCCTCTTGGATACAAGTCGACTGGAGGTCGATGTATTGAATCTCGACGCAATTTGAGTCTTCTATCGTCATTAGGAGGCGCTGAACGTTACAATTCACTATCATTTTTGCGTCGGATTCGATAATCTAAACTCACAGGAGAACGACCATAAGGCGCCGAGGCAGCAACAGACCCTTGGAGACAAGTCGGCTGGAGGCCGATGTATTGAATCTCGACGCAATTTGAGTGTTCCATCGTCATCAGGAGGCCCTAAACGTTACAATTCACTATCATTTTTGCGTCGGATTCGAAAATCTAGACTCACAGGCACCATGTGGTGCCCGAGGCAGCAATAGACCCTTGGAGACAAGTCGGCTGGAGGCGGATGTATTGAATCTCGACGCAATTTGAGTGTTCCATCGTCATTAGGAGGCCCTAAACGTTACAATTCACTATCACTTTTGCGTCGGATTCGAAAATCTAGGCAGCAATAGACCCTTGGAGACAAGTCGGCTGCAGGCCGATGTATTGAATCTCGACGCAATTTGAGTGTTCCATCGTCATTACAAGGCCCTGAACGTTACAATTAACTATTATTTTTGCGTCGGATTCGAAAATTTAGACTCACAGGAGAAAGACCATGAGGTGCCTGAGGCAGCAACAGAGCCCTTGGAGACAAGTCGGCTGGAAGCCGATGTATTGAATCTCGACGCAATTTGAGTGTTCCATCGTCATTAGGAGGCCCTAAACGTTACAATTCACTATCGGTTTTGCGTCGGGTTCGAAAATCTAGACTCACAGGAGAAGGACCATGTGGTGCCCGAGGCAGCAATAGACCCTTGGAGACAAGTCGGCTGGTGGCCGATGTATTGAATCTCGACGCAATTTGAGTGTTCCATCGGCATTAGGAGGCCCTGAACGTTACAATTAACTATCATTTTTGCGTCGGATTCGAAAATCTAGACTCACCGGAGACGGACGATCTGGTGCCCGAGGCAGCGATATCCCCTTGGAGACAAGTCGGCTGGAGGCCGATGTATTGAATCTCGACGCAATTTGAGAGTTCCATCGTCATTAGGAGGCCCTGAACGTTACAATTGACAATCATTTTTGCGTCGGATTCGAAAATCTAGACTCACAGGAGAAGGACCATGTGGTGCCCGAGGCAGCAACAGACCCTTGGAGACAAGTCGGCTGCAGGCCGATGTATTGAATCTCGACGCAATTTGAGTGTTCCATCGTCATTAGGAGGCCCTAAACGTTACAATTAACTATCAGTTTTGCGTCGGATTCGAAAATCTAGACTCACAGGAGAAGGACCATGTGGTGCCCGAGGCAGCAACAGACCCTTGGAGACAAGTCGGCTGCAGGCCGATGTATTGAATCTCGACGCAATTTGAGTGTTCCATCGTCACTACAAGGCCCTGAACGTTACAATTAACTATCATTTTTGCGTCGGATTCGAAAATCTAGACTCACAGGAGAAGGACCAAGTGGTGCCCGAGGCAGCAATACACCCTTGGAGACAAGTCGGCTGGAGGCGGATGTATTGAATCTCGACGCAATTTGAGTGTTCCATCGTCATTAGGAGGCGCTAAACGTTACAATTCACTATCATTTTTGCGTCGGATTCGAAAATCTAGACACGCAGGAGAAGGACCATGTGGTGCCCGAGGCAGCAATAGACCCTTGGAGACAAGTCGGCTGGAGGCCGATGTATTGAATCTCGACGCAATTTGAGCGTTCCATCGGCATTAGGAGACCCTGAACGTTACAATTAACTATCATTTTTGCGTCGGATTCGAAAATCTAGACTTACAAGGGAACGACCATGAGGTGCCCGAGACTGCAATATCCTCTTGGATACAAGTCGACTGGAGGTTGATGTATTGAATCTCGACGCAATTTGAGTCTTCTATCGTCATTACTAGGCCCTGAACGTTACAATTAACAAACATTTTTGCGTCGGATTCGAAAATCTAGACTCACAGGAGAACGACCATAAGGTGCCCGAGGCAGCAATAGACCCTTGGAGACAAGTCGGCTGGAGGCCGATGTATTGAATCTCGACGCAATTTGAGTGTTCCATCGGCATTAGGAGGCCCTGAACGTTACAATTAACTATCATTTTTGCGTCGGATTCGAAAATCTAGACTTACAAGAGAACGACCATGAGGTGCCCGAGACTGCAATATCCTCTTGGATACAAGTCGATTGGAGGTCGATGTATTGAATCTCGACGCAATTTGAGTCTTCTATCGTCATTAGGAGGCGCTGAACGTTACAATTCACTATCATTTTTGCGTCGGATTCGATAATCTAAACTCACAGGAGAACGACCATAAGGTGCCGAGGCAGCAACAGACCCTTGGAGACAAGTCGGCTGGAGGCCGATGTATTGAATCTCGACGCAATTTGAGTGTTCCATCGTCATTAGGAGGCCCTAAACGTTACAATTAACTATCATTTTTGCGTCGGATTCGAAAATCTAGACTCGCAGGAGAAGGAACATGTGGTGCCCGAGGCAGCAATAGACCCTTGGAGACAAGTCGGCTGCAGGCCGATGTATTGAATCTCGACGCAATCTGAGTGTTCCATCGTCATTACAAGGCCCTGAACGTTACAATTAACTATCATTTTTGCGTCGGATTCGAAAATTTAGACTCACAGAAGAAAGACCATGAGGTGCCTGAGGCAGCAACAGACCCTTGGAGTCAAGTCGGCTGGAGGCCGATGTGTTGAATCTCGACGCAATTTGAGCGTTCCATCGGCATTAGGAGACCCTGAACGTTACAATTAACTATCATTTTTGCGTCGGATTAGAAAATCTAGACTTACAAGGGAACGACCATGAGGTGCCCGAGACTGCAATATCCTCTTGGATACAAGTCGACTGGAGGTCGATGTATTGAATCTCGACGCAATTTGAGTCTTCTATCGTCATTACTAGGCCCTGAACGTTGCAATTAACGAACATTTTTGCGTCGGATTCGAAAATCTAGACTCACAGGAGAACGACCATAAGGTGCCCGAGGCAGCAATAGACCCTTGGAGACAAGTCGGCTGGAGGCCGATGTATTGAATCTCGACGCAATTTGAGTGTTCCATCGGCATTAGGAGGCCCTGAACGTTACAATTAACTATCATTTTTGCGTCGGATTCGAAAATCTAGACTTACAAGAGAACGACCATGAGGTGCCCGAGACTGCAATATCCTCTTGGATACAAGTCGATTGGAGGTAGATGTATTGAATCTCGACGCAATTTGAGTCTTCTATCGTCATTAGGAGGCGCTGAACGTTACAATTCACTATCATTTTTGCGTCGGATTCGATAATCTAAACTCACAGGAGAACGACCATAAGGTGCCGAGGCAGCAACAGACCCTTGGAGACAAGTCGGCTGGAGGCCGATGTATTGAATCTCGACGCAATTTGAGTTTTCCATCGTCATTAGGAGGCCCTAAACGTTACAATTAACTATCATTTTTGCGTCGGATTCGAAAATCTAGACTCGCAGGAGAAGGAACATGTGGTGCCCGAGGCAGCAATAGACCCTTGGAGACAAGTCGGCTGCAGGCCGATGTATTGAATCTCGACGCAATCTGAGTGTTCCATCGTCATTACAAGGCCCTGAACGTTACAATTAACTATCATTTTTGCGTCGGATTCGAAAATTTAGACTCACAGAAGAAAGACCATGAGGTGCCTGAGGCAGCAACAGACCCTTGGAGTCAAGTCGGCTGGAGGCCGATGTATTGAATCTCGACGCAATTTGAGTGTTCCATCGTCATTAGGAGGCCCTAAACGTTACAATTCACTATCATTTTTGCGTCGGATTAGAAAATATAGACTCACAGGAGATCGACCATAAGGTGCCGAGGCAGCAACAGACCCTTGGAGACAAGTCGGCTGGAGGCCGATGTATTGAATCTCGACGCAATTTGAGTGTTCCACCGGCATTAAGAGGGCCTGAACGTTACAATTAACTATCATTTTTGCGTCGGATTCGAAAATCTAGACTCACCGGAGACGGACCATGTGGTGCCCGAGGCAGCGATATCCCCTTGGAGACAAGTCGGCTGGAGGCCGATGTATTGAATCTCGACGCAATTTGAGAGTTCCATCGTCATTAGGAGGCCCTGAACGTTACAATTAACAATCATTTTTGCGTCGGATTCGAAAATCTAGACTCACAGGAGAACGACCAAAAGGTGCCCGAGGCAGCAATAGACCCTTGGAGACAAGTCGGCTGGTGGCCGATGTATTGAATCTCGACGCAATTTGAGTGTTCCATCGGCATTAGGAGGCCCTGAACGTTACAATTAACTATCATTTTTGCGTGGGATTCGAAAATCTAGACTCACCGAAGACGGACCATGTGGTGCCCGAGGCAGCTATATCCCCTTGGAGACAAGTCGGCTGGAGGCCGATGTATTGAATCTCGACGCAATTTGAGTGTTCCATCGTCATTAGGAGGTCCTAAACGTTACAATTCACTATCAGTTTTGCGTCGGATTCGAAAATCTAGACTCACAGGAGAAGGACCATGTGGTGCCCGAGGCAGCAACAGACCCTTGGAGACAAGTCGGCTGCAGGCCGATGTATTGAATCTCGACGCAATTTGAGTGTTCCATCGTCACTACAAGGCCCTGAACGTTACAATTAACTATCATTTTTGCGTCGGATTCGAAAATCTAGACTCACACGAGAAGGACCATGTGGTGCCCGAGACAGCAATAGACCCTTGGAGACAAGTCGGCTGGAGGCCGATGTTTTGAATCTCGACGCAATTTGAGTGTTCCATCGTCATTAGGAGGCCATAAACGTTACAATTCACTATCATTTTTGCGTCGGATTCGAAAATCTAGACTCGCAGGAGAAGGACCATGTGGTCCCCGAGGCAGCAATAGCCCCTTGGAGACAAGTCCGCTGCAGGCCGATCTATTGAATCTCGACGCAATCGGAGTGTTCCATCGTCATTACAAGGCCTTGAACGTTACCATTAACTATCTTTTTTGCGTCGGATTCCAAAATTTAGACTCACAGGAGAAAGACCATGAGGTGCCTGAGGCAGCAACAGACCCTTGGAGTCAAGTCGGCTGGAGGCCGATGTATTGAATCTCGACGCAATTTGAGTGTTCCATCGTCATTAGGAGGCCCTGAACGTTACAATTAACTTTCATTTTTGCGTCGGATTCGAAAATCTAGACTCACAGGAGAAGGACCATGTGGTGCCCGAGGCAGCAATAGACCCTTGGAGACAAGTCGGCTGCAGGCCGATGTATTGAATCTTGACGCAATTCGAGTGTTCCATCGTCATTACAAGGTCCTGAACGTTACAATTAACTATCATTTTTGCGTCGGATTCGAAAATCTAGACTTACAAGGGAACGACCATGAGGTGCCCGAGACTGCAATATCCTCTTGGATACAAGTCGACTGGAGGTCGATGTATTGAATCTCGACGCAATTTGAGTCTTCTATCGTCATTACAAGGCCCTGAACGTTACAATTAACAAACATTTTTGCGTCGGATTCGAAAATCTAGATTCACAGGAGAGCGACCATAAGGTGCCCGAGGCAGCAATAGACCCTTGGAGACAAGTCGACTGGATGTCGATGTATTGAATCTCGACGCAATTTGAGTCTTCTATCGTCATTAGGAGGCGCTGAACGTTACAATTCACTATCATTTTTGCGTCGGATTCGATAATCTAAACTCACAGGAGAACGATCATAAGGTGCCCGAGGCAGCAATAGACCCTTGGAGACAAGTCGGCTGGTGGCCGATGTATTGAATCTCGACGCAATTTGAGTGTTCCCTCGGCATTAGGAGGCCCTGAACGTTACAATTAACTATCATTTTTGCGTCGGATTCGAAAATCTAGACTCACCGGAGACGGACCATGTGGTGCCCGAGGCAGCGATATCCCCTTGGAGACAAGTCGGCTGGAGGCCGATGTATTGAATCTCGACGCAATTTGAGAGTTCCATCGTCATTAGGAGGCCCTGAACGTTACTATTAACAATCATTTTTGCGTCGGATTCGAAAATCTAGACTCACAGGAGAACGACCATAAGGTGCCCGAGGCAGCAATAGACCCTTGGAGACAAGTCGGCTGGTGGCCGATGTATTGAATCTCGACGCAATTTGAGTGTTCCATCGGCATTAGGAGGCCCTGAACGTTACAATTAACTATCATTTTTGCGTCGGATTCAAAAATCTAGACTCACCGGAGACGGACCATGTGGTGCCCGAGGCAGCGATATCCCCTTGGAGACAAGTCGGCTGGAGGCCGATGTATTGAATCTCGACGCAATTTGAGAGTTCCATCGTCATTAGGAGGCCCTAAACGTTACAATTCACTATCAGTTTTGCGTCGGATTCGAAAATCTAGACTCACAGGAGAAGGACCATGTGGTGCCCGAGGCAGCAGCAGACCCTTGGAGGCAAGTCGGCTGCAGGCCGATGTATTGAATCTCGACGCAATTTGAGTGTTCCATCGGCATTAGGAGGCCCTGAACGTTACAATTAACTATCATTTTTGCGTCGGATTCGAAAATCTAGACTTACAAGGGAACGACCATGAGGTGCCCGAGACTGCAATATCCTCTTGGATACAAGTCGACTGGAGGTCGATGTATTGAATCTCGACGCAATTTGAGTCTTCTATCGTCATTACAAGGCCCTGAACGTTACAATTAACAAACATTTTTGCGACGGATTCGAAAATCTAGACTCACAGGAGAACGACCATAAGGTGCCCGAGGCAGCAATAGACCCTTGGAGACAAGTCGGCTGGAGGCCGATGTATTGAATCTCGACTCAATTTGAGTGTTCCATCGGCATCAGGAGGTCCTGAACGTTACAATTAACTATCATTTTTGCGTCGGATTTGAAAATCTAGACTTACAAGGGAACGACCATGAGGTGCCCGAGACTGCAATATCCTCTTGGATACAAGTCGACTGGAGGTCGATGTATTGAATCTCGACGCAATTTGAGTCTTCTATCGTCATTACAAGGCCCTGAACGTTACAATTAACTATCATTTTTGCGTCGGATTCGAAAATCTAGACTTACAAGAGAACGACCATGAGGTGCTCGAGACTGCAATATCCTCTTGGATACAAGTCGACTGGAGGTCAATGTATTGAATCTCGACGCAATTTGAGTCTTCTATCGTCATTAGGAGGCGCTAAACGTTACAATTCACTATCATTTTTGCGTCGGATTCGATAATCTAAACTCACAGGAGAACGACCATAAGGTGTCGAGGCAGCAACAGGCCCTTGGAGACAAGTCGGCTGGAGGCCGATGTATTGAATCTCGACGCAATTTGAGTGTTCCATCGTCATTAGGAGGCCCTAAACGTTACAATTAACTATCATTTTTGCGTCGGATTCGAAAATCTAGACTTACAAGGGAACGACCATGAGGTGCCCGAGACTGCAATATCCTCTTGGATACAAGTCGACTGGAGGTCGATGTATTGAATCTCGACGCAATTTGAGTCTTCTATCGTCTTTACAAGGCCCTGAACGTTACAATTAACAAACATTTTTGCGTCGGATTCGAAAATCTAGATTCACAGGAGAGCGACCATAAGGTGCCCGAGGCAGCAATAGACCCTTGGAGACAAGTCGACTGGATGTCGATGTATTGAATCTCGACGCAATTTGAGTCTTCTATCGTCATTAGGAGGCGCTGAACGTTACAATTCACTATCATTTTTGCGTCGGATTCGATAATCTAAACTCACAGGAGAACGATCATAAGGTGCCCGAGGCAGCAATAGACCCTTGGAGACAAGTCGGCTGGTGGCCGATGTATTGAATCTCGACGCAATTTGAGTGTTCCCTCGGCATTAGGAGGCCCTGAACGTTACAATTAACTATCATTTTTGCGTCGGATTCGAAAATCTAGACTCACCGGAGACGGACCATGTGGTGCCCGAGGCAGCGATATCCCCTTGGAGACAAGTCGGCTGGAGGCCGATGTATTGAATCTCGACGCAATTTGAGAGTTCCATCGTCATTAGGAGGCCCTGAACGTTACTATTAACAATCATTTTTGCGTCGGATTCGAAAATCTAGACTCACAGGAGAACGACCATAAGGTGCCCGAGGCAGCAATAGACCCTTGGAGACAAGTCGGCTGGTGGCCGATGTATTGAATCTCGACGCAATTTGAGTGTTCCATCGGCATTAGGAGGCCCTGAACGTTACAATTAACTATCATTTTTGCGTCGGATTCAAAAATCTAGACTCACCGGAGACGGACCATGTGGTGCCCGAGGCAGCGATATCCCCTTGGAGACAAGTCGGCTGGAGGCCGATGTATTGAATCTCGACGCAATTTGAGAGTTCCATCGTCATTAGGAGGCCCTAAACGTTACAATTCACTATCAGTTTTGCGTCGGATTCGAAAATCTAGACTCACAGGAGAAGGACCATGTGGTGCCCGAGGCAGCAACAGACCCTTGGAGGCAAGTCGGCTGCAGGCCGATGTATTGAATCTCGACGCAATTTGAGTGTTCCATCGGCATTAGGAGGCCCTGAACGTTACAATTAACTATCATTTTTGCGTCGGATTCGAAAATCTAGACTTACAAGGGAACGACCATGAGGTGCCCGAGACTACAATATCCTCTTGGATACAAGTCGACTGGAGGTCGATGTATTGAATCTCGACGCAATTTGAGTCTTCTATCGTCATTACAAGGCCCTGAACGTTACAATTAACAAACATTTTTGCGACGGATTCGAAAATCTAGACTCACAGGAGAACGACCATAAGGTGCCCGAGGCAGCAATAGACCCTTGGAGACAAGTCGGCTGGAGGCCGATGTATTGAATCTCGACTCAATTTGAGTGTTCCATCGGCATCAGGAGGTCCTGAACGTTACAATTAACTATCATTTTTGCGTCGGATTTGAAAATCTAGACTTACAAGGGAACGACCATGAGGTGCCCGAGACTGCAATATCCTCTTGGATACAAGTCGACTGGAGGTCGATGTATTGAATCTCGACGCAATTTGAGTCTTCTATCGTCATTACAAGGCCCTGAACGTTACAATTAACAAACATTTTTGCGACGGATTCGAAAATCTAGACTCACAGGAGAACGACCATAAGGTGCCCGAGGCAGCAATAGACCCTTGGAGACAAGTCGGCTGGAGGCCGATGTATTGAATCTCGACGCAATTTGAGTGTTCCATCGCTATTAGGAGGCTCTGAACGTTACAATTAACTATCATTTTTGCGTCGGATTCGAAAATCTAGACTTACAAGAGAACGACCATGAGGTGCTCGAGACTGCAATATCCTCTTGGATACAAGTCGACTGGAGGTCAATGTATTGAATCTCGACGCAATTTGAGTCTTCTATCGTCATTAGGAGGCGCTAAACGTTACAATTCACTATCATTTTTGCGTCGGATTCGATAATCTAAACTCACAGGAGAACGACCATAAGGTGTCGAGGCAGCAACAGGCCCTTGGAGACAAGTCGGCTGGAGGCCGATGTATTGAATCTCGACGCAATTTGAGTGTTCCATCGTCATTAGGAGGCCCTAAACGTTACAATTCACTATCATTTTTGCGTCGGAATCGAAAATATAGACTCACAGGAGATCGACCATAAGGAGCCGGAGGAAGCAATAGACCCTTGGAGACAAGTCGGCTGGAGGCCGATGTATTGAATCTCGACGCAATTTGAGTGTTCCATCGGCATTAGGAGGGCCTGAACGTTACAATTAACTATCATTTTTGCGTCGGATTCGAAAATCTAGACTCACCGGAGCGGACCATGTGGTGCCCGAGGCAGCGATATTGCCTTGGAGACAAGTCGGCTGGAGGCCGATGTATTGAATCTCGACGCAATTTGAGAGTTCCATCGTCATTAGGAGGCTCTGAACGTTACAATTAACAATCATTTTTGCGTCGGATTCGAAAATCTAGACTCACAGGAGAACGACCATAAGGTGCCCGAGGCAGCAATAGACCCTCGGAGACAAGTCGGCTGGTGGCCGATGTATTGAATCTCGACGCAATTTGAGTGTTCCATCGGCATTAGGAGGCCCTGAACGTAACAATTAACTATCATTTTTGCGTCGGAATCGAAAATCTAGACTCACAGGAGAAGGACCATGTGGTGCCCGAGGCAGCAACAGACCCTTGGAGACAAGTCGGCTGCAGGCCGATGTATTGAATCTCGACGCAATTTGAGTGTTCCATCGTCACTACAAGGCCCTGAACGTTACAATTAACTCTTATTTTTGCGTCGGATTCGTAAATCTAGACTCACAGGAGAAGGACCATGTGGTGCCCGAGGCAGCAACAGACCCTTGGAGACAAGTCGGCTGGAGGCGGATGTATTGAATCTCGACGCAATGTGAGTGTTCCATCGTCATTAGGAGGCTCTGAACGTTACAATTAACAATCATTTTTGCGTCGGATTCGAAAATCTAGACTCACAGGAGAACGACCATAAGGTGCCCGAGGCAGCAATAGACCCTCGGAGACAAGTCGGCTGGTGGCCGATGTATTGAATCTCGACGCAATTTGAGTGTTCCATCGGCATTAGGAGGCCCTGAACGTTACAATTAACTATCATTTTTGCGTCGGATTCAAAATCTAGACTTACAAGAGAACGACCATGAGGTGCTCGAGACTGCAATATCCTCTTGGATACAAGTCGACTGGAGGTCAATGTATTGAATCTCGACGCAATTTGAGTCTTCTATCGTCATTAGGAGGCGCTAAACGTTACAATTCACTATCATTTTAGCGTCGGATTCGATAATCTAAACTCACAGGAGAACGACCATAAGGTGTCGAGGCAGCAACAGGCCCTTGGAGACAAGTCGGCTGGAGGCCGATGTATTGAATCTCGACGCAATTTGAGTGTTCCATCGTCATTAGGAGGCCCTAAACGTTACAATTCACTATCATTTTTGCGTCGGAATCGAAAATATAGACTCACAGGAGATCGACCATAAGGAGCCGGAGGAAGCAATAGGCCCTTGGAGACAAGTCGGCTGGAGGCCGATGTATTGAATCTCGACGCAATTTGAGTGTTCCATCGGCATTAGGAGGGCCTGAACGTTACAATTAACTATCATTTTTGCGTCGGATTCGAAAATCTAGACTCACCGGAGCGGACCATGTGGTGCCCGAGGCAGCGTTATTGCCTTGGAGACAAGTCGGCTGGAGGCCGATGTATTGAATCTCGACGCAATTTGAGAGTTCCATCGTCATTAGGAGGCTCTGAACGTTACAATTAACAATCATTTTTGCGTCGGATTCGAAAATCTAGACTCACAGGAGAACGACCATAAGGTGCCCGAGGCAGCAATAGACCCTTGGAGACAAGTCGGCTGGAGGCCGATGTATTGAATCTCGACTCAATTTGAGTGTTCCATCGGCATCAGGAGGCCCTGAACGTTACAATTAACTATCATTTTTGCGTCGGATTCGAAAATCTAGACTTACAAGGGAACGACCATGAGGTGCCCGAGACTGCAATATCCTCTTGGATACAAGTCGACTGGAGGTCGATGTATTGAATCTCGACGCAATTTGAGTCTTCTATCGTCATTACAAGGCCCTGAACGTTACAATTAACAAACATTTTTGCGACGGATTCGAAAATCTAGACTCACAGGAGAACGACCATAAGGTGCCCGAGGCAGCAATAGACCCTTGGAGACAAGTCGGCTGGAGGCCGATGTATTGAATCTCGACTCAATTTGAGTGTTCCATCGGCATCAGGAGGTCCTGAACGTTACAATTAACTATCATTTTTGCGTCGGATTTGAAAATCTAGACTTACAAGGGAACGACCATGAGGTGCCCGAGACTGCAATATCCTCTTGGATACAAGTCGACTGGAGGTCGATGTATTGAATCTCGACGCAATTTGAGTCTTCTATCGTCATTACAAGGCCCTGAACGTTACAATTAACAAACATTTTTGCGACGGATTCGAAAATCTAGACTCACAGGAGAACGACCATAAGGTGCCCGAGGCAGCAATAGACCCTTGGAGACAAGTCGGCTGGAGGCCGATGTATTGAATCTCGACGCAATTTGAGTGTTCCATCGGCATTAGGAGGGCCTGAACGTTACAATTAACTATCATTTTTGCGTCGGATTCGAAAATCTAGACTCACCGGAGCGGACCATGTGGTGCCCGAGGCAGCGATATTGCCTTGGAGACAAGTCGGCTGGAGGCCGATGTATTGAATCTCGACGCAATTTGAGAGTTCCATCGTCATTAGGAGGCTCTGAACGTTACAATTAACAATCATTTTTGCGTCGGATTCGAAAATCTAGACTCACAGGAGAACGACCATAAGGTGCCCGAGGCAGCAATAGACCCTCGGAGACAAGTCGGCTGGTGGCCGATGTATTGAATCTCGACGCAATTTGAGTGTTCCATCGGCATTAGGAGGCCCTGAACGTAACAATTAACTATCATTTTTGCGTCGGAATCGAAAATCTAGACTCACAGGAGAAGGACCATGTGGTGCCCGAGGCAGCAACAGACCCTTGGAGACAAGTCGGCTGCAGGCCGATGTATTGAATCTCGACGCAATTTGAGTGTTCCATCGTCACTACAAGGCCCTGAACGTTACAATTAACTCTTATTTTTGCGTCGGATTCGTAAATCTAGACTCACAGGAGAAGGACCATGTGGTGCCCGAGGCAGCAACAGACCCTTGGAGACAAGTCGGCTGGAGGCGGATGTATTGAATCTCGACGCAATGTGAGTGTTCCATCGTCATTAGGAGGCTCTGAACGTTACAATTAACAATCATTTTTGCGTCGGATTCGAAAATCTAGACTCACAGGAGAACGACCATAAGGTGCCCGAGGCAGCAATAGACCCTCGGAGACAAGTCGGCTGGTGGCCGATGTATTGAATCTCGACGCAATTTGAGTGTTCCATCGGCATTAGGAGGCCCTGAACGTTACAATTAACTATCATTTTTGCGTCGGATTCAAAATCTAGACTTACAAGAGAACGACCATGAGGTGCTCGAGACTGCAATATCCTCTTGGATACAAGTCGACTGGAGGTCAATGTATTGAATCTCGACGCAATTTGAGTCTTCTATCGTCATTAGGAGGCGCTAAACGTTACAATTCACTATCATTTTAGCGTCGGATTCGATAATCTAAACTCACAGGAGAACGACCATAAGGTGTCGAGGCAGCAACAGGCCCTTGGAGACAAGTCGGCTGGAGGCCGATGTATTGAATCTCGACGCAATTTGAGTGTTCCATCGTCATTAGGAGGCCCTAAACGTTACAATTCACTATCATTTTTGCGTCGGAATCGAAAATATAGACTCACAGGAGATCGACCATAAGGAGCCGGAGGAAGCAATAGGCCCTTGGAGACAAGTCGGCTGGAGGCCGATGTATTGAATCTCGACGCAATTTGAGTGTTCCATCGGCATTAGGAGGGCCTGAACGTTACAATTAACTATCATTTTTGCGTCGGATTCGAAAATCTAGACTCACCGGAGCGGACCATGTGGTGCCCGAGGCAGCGTTATTGCCTTGGAGACAAGTCGGCTGGAGGCCGATGTATTGAATCTCGACGCAATTTGAGAGTTCCATCGTCATTAGGAGGCTCTGAACGTTACAATTAACAATCATTTTTGCGTCGGATTCGAAAATCTAGACTCACAGGAGAACGACCATAAGGTGCCCGAGGCAGCAATAGACCCTCGGAGACAAGTCGGCTGGTGGCCGATGTATTGAATCTCGACGCAATTTGAGTGTTCCATCGGCATTAGGAGGCCCTGAACGTTACAATTAACTATCATTTTTGCGTCGGAATCGAAAATCTAGACTCACAGGAGAAGGACCATGTGGTGCCCGAGGCAGCAACAGACCCTTGGAGACAAGTCGGCTGCAGGCCGATGTATTGAATCTCGACGCAATTTGAGTGTTCCATCGTCACTACAAGGCCCTGAACGTTACAATTAACTCTTATTTTTGCGTCGGATTCGAAAATCTAGACTCACAGGAGAAGGACCATGTGGTGCCCGAGGCAGCAACAGACCCTTGGAGACAAGTCGGCTGGAGGCGGATGTATTGAATCTCGACGCAATGTGAGTGTTCCATCGTCATTAGGAGGCCCTAAACGTTACAATTCACTATCATTTTTGCGTCGGATTCGAAAATCTAGACTCGCAGGGAAGGACCATGTGGTGCCCGAGGCAGCAATAGACCCTTGGAGACAAGTCGGCTGCAGGCCGATGTATTGAATCTCGACGCAATTTGAGTGTTCCATCGTCATTACAAGGCCCTGAACGTTACAATTAACTATTATTTTTGCGTCGGATTCGAAAATTTAGACTCACAGGAGAAAGACCATGAGGTGCCTGAGGCAGCAACAGATCCTTGGAGACAAGTCGGCTGGAAGCCGATGTATTGAATCTCGACGCAATTTGAGTGTTCCATCGTCATTAGGAGGCCCTAAACGTTACAATTCACTATCGGTTTTGCGTCGGGTTCGAAAATCTAGACTCACAGGAGAAGGGCCACGTGGTGCCCGAGGCAGCAATAGACCCTTGGAGACAAGTCGGCTGCAGACAGATGTATTGAATCTCGACGCAATTAGAGTGTTCCATCGTCATTACAAGGCCCTGAACGTTACAATTAACTATCATTTTTGCGTCGGATTCGAAAATCTAGACTCACAGGAGAACGACCATAAGGTGCCCGAGGCAGCAATAGACCCTTGGAGACAAGTCGGCTGGAGGCCGATGTATTGCATCTCGACGCAATTTGAGTGTTCCATCGGCATTAGGAGGCCCTGAACGTTACAATTAACTATCATTTTTGCGTCGGATTCGAAAATCTAGACTTACAAGGGAACGACCATGAGGTGCCCGAGACTGCAATATCCTCTTGGATACAAGTCGACTGGAGGTCGATGTATTGAATCTCGACGCAATTTGAGTCTTCTATCGTCATTACAAGGCCCTGAACGTTACAATTAACAAACATTTTTGCGACGGATTCGAAAATCTAGACTCACAGGAGAACGACCATAAGGTGCCCGAGGCAGCAATAGACCCTTGGAGACAAGTCGGCTGCAGGCCGATGTATTGAATCTCGACGCAATTTGAGTGTTCCATCGGCATTAGGAGGCCCTGAACGTTACAATTAACTATCATTTTTGCGTCGGATTCGAAAATCTAGACTTACAAGAGAACGACCATGAGGTGCTCGAGACTGCAATATCCTCTTGGATACAAGTCGACTGGAGGTCAATGTATTGAATCTCGACGCAATTTGAGTCTTGTATCGTCATTAGGAGGCGCTAAACGTTACAATTCACTATCATTTTTGCGTCGGATTCGATAATCTAAACTCACAGGAGAACGACCATAAGGTGTCGAGGCAGCAACAGACCCTTGGAGACAAGTCGGCTGGAGGCCGATGTATTGAATCTCGACGCAATTTGAGTGTTCCATCGTCATTAGGAGGCCCTAAACGTTACAATTCACTATCATTTTTGCGTCGGAATCGAAAATATAGACTCACAGGAGATCGACCATAAGGAGCCGGAGGAAGCAATAGACCCTTGGAGACAAGTTGGCTGGAGGCCGATGTATTGAATCTCGACGCAATTTGAGTGTTCCATCGGCATTAGGAGGGCCTGAACGTTACAATTAACTATCATTTTTGCGTCGGATTCGAAAATCTAGACTCACCGGAGCGGACCATGTGGTGCCCGAGGCAGCGATATCCCCTTGGAGACAAGTCGGCTGGAGGCCGATGTATTGAATCTCGACGCAATTTGAGAGTTCCATCGTCATTAGGAGGCCCTGAACGTTACAATTAACAATCATTTTTGCGTCGGATTCGAAAATCTAGACTCACAGGAGAACGACCATAAGGTGCCCGAGGCAGCAATAGACCCTCGGAGCTAAGTCGGCTGGTGGCCGATGTATTGAATCTCGACGCAATTTGAGTGTTCCATCGGCATTAGGAGGCCCTGAACGTTACAATTAACTATCATTTTGGCGTCGGATTCCAAAATCTAGACTCACCGGAGACGGACCATGTGGTGCCCGAGGCAGCGATATCCCCTTGGAGACACGTCGGCTGGAGGCCGATGTATTGAATCTCGACGCAATTTGAGAGTTCCATCGTCATTAGGAGGCCCTGAACGTTACAATTAACTATCATTTTTGCGTCGGATTCGAAAATCTAGACTTACAAGAGAACGACCATGAGGTGCCCGAGACTGCAATATCCCTTTGGATACAAGTCGACTGGAGGTCGATGTATTGAATCTCGACGCAATTTGAGTCTTCTATCGTCATTAGAGGGCGCTGAACGTTACAATTAACTATCATTTTTGCGTCGGAATCGAAAATCTAGACTCTCAGGAGAAGGACCATGTGGTGCCCGAGGCAGCAACAGACCCTTGGAGACAAGTCGGCTGCAGGCCGATGTATTGAATCTCGACGCAATTTGAGTGTTCCATCGTCACTACAAGGCCCTGAACGTTACAATTAACTATCATTTTTGCGTCGGATTCGAAAATCTAGACTCACAGGAGAAGGACCATGTGGTGCCCGAGGCAGCAATAGACCCTTGGAGACAAGTCGGCTGGAGGCGGATGTATTGAATCTCGACGCAATTTGAGTGTTCCATCGTCATTAGGAGGCCCTAAACGTTACAATTCACTATCATTTATGCGTCGGATTCGAAAATCTAGACTCGCAGGAGAAGGACCATGTGGTGCCCGAGGCAGCAATAGACCCTTGGAGACAAGTCGGCTGCAGGCCGATGTATTGAATCTCGACGCAATTTGAGTGTTCCATCGTCATTACAAGGCCCTGAACATTACAATTAACTATCATTTTTGCGTCGGATTCGAAAATCTAGACTCACCGGAGACGGACCATGTGGTGCCCGAGGCAGCGATATCCCCTTGGAGACAAGTCGGCTGGAGGCCGATGTATTGAATCTCGACGCAATTTGAGAGTTCCATCGTCATTACAAGGCCCTGAACATTACAATTAACTATCATTTTTGCGTCGGATTCGAAAATCTAGACTCACAGGAGAACGACCATAAAGTGCCCGAGGCAGCAATAGACCCCTGGAGACAAGTCGGCTGGTGGCCGATGTATTGAATCTCGACGCAATTTGAGTGTTCCATCGGCATTAGGAGGCCCTGAACGTTACAATTAACTATCATTTTTGCGTCGGATTCGAAAATCTAGACTCACCGGAGACGGACCATGTGGTGCCCGAGGCAGCGATATCCCCTTGGAGACAAGTCGGCTGGAGGCCGATGTATTAAATCTCGACGCAATTTGAGTGTTCCATCGTCATTAGGAGGCCCTAAACGTTACAATTCACTATCAGTTTTGCGTCGGATTCGAAAATCTAGACTCGCAGGAGAAGGACCATGTGGTGCCCGAGGCAGCAACAGACCCTTGGAGACAAGTCGGCTGCAGGCCGATGTATTGAATCTCGACGCAATTTGAGTGTTCCATCGTCACTACAAGGCCCTGAACGTTACAATTAACTATCATTTTTGCGTCGGATTCGAAAATCTAGACTCACAGGAGAAGGACCATGTGGTGCCCGAGGCAGCAATAGACCCTTGGAGACAAGTCGGCTGGAGGCCGATGTATTGAATCTCGACGCAATTTGAGTGATCCATAGTCATTAGGAGGCCCTAAACGTTACAATTCACTATCATTTTTGCGTCGGATTCGAAAATCTAAACTCGCAGGAGAAGGACCATGTGGTGCCCGAGGCAGCAATAGACCCTTGGAGACAAGTCGGCTGCAGGCCGATGTATTGAATCTCGACGCAATCTGAGTGTTCCATCGTCATTACAAGGCCCTGAACGTTACAATTAACTATCATTTTTGCGTCGGATTCGAAAATTTAGACTCACAGGAGAAAGACCATGAGGTGCCTGAGGCAGCAACAGACCCTTGGAGTCAAGTCGGCTGGAGGCCGATGTATTGAATCTCGACGCAATTTGAGTGTTCCATCGTCATTAGGAGGCCCTAAACGTTACAATTCACTTTCAGTTTTGCGCCGGATTCGAAAATCTAGACCCACAGGAGAAGGACCATGTGGTGCCCGAGGCAGCAATAGACCCTTGGAGACAAGTCGGCTGCAGGCCGATGTATTGAATCTCGACGCAATTTGAGTGTTCCATCGTCATTACAAGGCCCTGAACGTTACAATTAACTATCATTTTTGCGTCGGATTCGAAAATCTAGACTCACAGGAGAACGACCATAAGGTGCCCGAGGCAGCAATAGACCCTTGGAGACAAGTCGGCTGGAGGCCGATGTATTGAACCTCGACGCAATTTGAGTGTTCCATCGGCATTAGGAGGCCCTGAACATTACAATTAACTATCATTTTTGCGTCGGATTCGAAAATCTAGACTTACAAGGGAACGACCATGAGGTGCCCGAGACTGCAATATACTCTTGGATACAAGTCGATTGGAGGTCGATGTATTGAATCTCGACGCAATTTGAGTCTTCTATCGTCATTAGGAGGCGCTGAACGTTACAATTCACTATCATTTTTGCGTCGGATTCGATAATCTAAACTCACAGGAGAACGACCATAAGGTGTCGAGGCAGCAACAGACCCTTGGAGACAAGTCGGCTGGAGGCCGATGTATTGAATCTCGACGCAATTTGAGTGTTCCATCGTCATTAGGAGGCCCTATCATTTTTGCGTCGGAATCGAAAATATAGACTCACAGGAGATCGAACATAAGGAGCCGGAGGAAGCAATAGACCCTTGGAGACAAGTCGGCTGGAGGCCGATGTATTGAATCTCGACGCATTTTGAGTGTTCCATCGGCATTAGGAGGGCCTGAACGTTACAATTAACTATCATTTTTGCGTCGGATTCGAAAATCTAGACTCACCGGAGCGGACCATGTGGTGCCCGAGGCAGCGATATCCCCTTGGAGACAAGTCGGCTGGAGGCCGATGTATTGAATCTCGACGCAATTTGAGAGTTCCATCGTCATTAGGAGGCCCTGAACGTTACAATTAACAATCATTTTTGCGTCGGATTCGAAAATCTAGACTCACAGGAGAACGACCATAAGGTGCCCGAGGCAGCAATAGACCCTCGGAGCTAAGTCGGCTGGTGGCCGATGTATTGAATCTCGACGCAATTTGAGTGTTCCATCGGCATTAGGAGGCCCTGAACGTTACAATTAACTATCATTTTTGCGTCGGATTCCAAAATCTAGACTCACCGGAGACGGACCATGTGGTGTCCGAGGCAGCGATATCCCCTTGGAGACACGTCGGCTGGAGGCCGATGTATTGAATCTCGACGCAATTTGAGAGTTCCATCGTCATTAGGAGGCCCTGAACGTTACAATTAACTATCATTTTTGCGTCGGATTCGAAAATCTAGACTTACAAGAGAACGACCATGAGGTGCCCGAGACTGCAATATCCCTTTGGATACAAGTCGACTGGAGGTCGATGTATTGAATCTCGACGCAATTTGAGTCATCTATCGTCATTAGAGGGCGCTGAACGTTACAATTAACTATCATTTTTGCGTCGGAATCGAAAATCTAGACTCTCAGGAGAAGGACCATGTGGTGCCCGAGGCAGCAACAGACCCTTGGAGACAAGTCGGCTGCAGGCCGATGTATTGAATCTCGACGCAATTTGAGTGTTCCATCGTCACTACAAGGCCCTGAACGTTACAATTAACTATCATTTTTGCGTCGGATTCGAAAATCTAGACTCGCAGGAGAAGGACCATGTGGTGCCCGAGGCAGCAATAGACCCTGTGAGACAAGTCGGCTGCAGGCCGATGTATTGAATCTCGACGCAATTTGAGTGTTCCATCGTCATTACAAGGCCCTGAACGTTACAATTAACTATTATTTTTGCGTCGGATTCGAAATTTTAGACTCACAGGAGAAAGACCATGAGGTGCCTGAGGCAGCAACAGACCCTTGGAGACAAGTCGGCTGGAAGCCGATGTATTGAATCTCGACGCAATTTGAGTGTTCCATCGTCATTAGGAGGCCCTAAACGTTACAATTCACTATCGGTTTTGCGTCGGGTTGGAAAATCTAGACTCACAGGAGAAGGGCCATGTGGTGCCCGAGGCAGCAATAGACCCTTGGAGACAAATCGGCTGCAGGCCGATGTATTGAATGTCGACGCAATTTGAGTGTTCCATCGTCATTACAAGGCCCTGAACATTACAATTAACTATCATTTTTGCGTCGGATTCGAAAATCTAGACTCACCGGAGACGGACCATGTGGTGCCCGAGGCAGCGATATCCCCTTGGAGACAAGTCGGCTGGAGGCCGATGTATTGAATCTCGACGCAATTTGAGAGTTCCATCGTCATTAGGAGGCCCTGAACGTTACAATTAACAATCATTTTTGCGTCGGATTCGAAAATCTAGACTCACAGGAGAACGACCATAAAGTGCCCGAGGCAGCAATAGACCCCTGGAGACAAGTCGGCTGGTGGCCGATGTATTGAATCTCGACGCAATTTGAGTGTTCCATCGGCATTAGGAGGCCCTGAACGTTACAATTAACTATCATTTTTGCGTCGGATTCGAAAATCTAGACTCACCGGAGACGGACCATGTGGTGCCCGAGGCAGCGATATCCCCTTGGAGACAAGTAGGCTGGAGGCCGATGTATTAAATCTCGACGCAATTTGAGTGTTCCATCGTCATTAGGAGGCCCTAAACGTTACAATTCACTATCAGTTTTGCGTCGGATTCGAAAATCTAGACTCGCAGGAGAAGGACCATGTGGTGCCCGAGGCAGCAACAGACCCTTGGAGACAAGTCGGCTGCAGGCCGATGTATTGAATCTCGACGCAATTTGAGTGTTCCATCGTCACTACAAGGCCCTGAACGTTACAATTAACTATCATTTTTGCGTCGGATTCGAAAATCTAGACTCACAGGAGAAGGACCATGTGGTGCCCGAGGCAGCAATAGACCCTTGGAGACAAGTCGGCTGGAGGCCGATGTATAGAATCTCGACGCAATTTGAGTGATCCATAGTCATTAGGAGGCCCTAAACGTTACAATTCACTATCATTTTTGCGTCGGATTCGAAAATCTAGACTCGCAGGAGAAGGACCATGTGGTGCCCGAGGCAGCAATAGACCCTTGGAGACAAGTCGGCTGCAGGCCGATGTATTGAATCTCGACGCAATCTGAGTGTTCCATCGTCATTACAAGGCCCTGAACGTTACAATTAACTATCATTTTTGCGTCGGATTCGAAAATTTAGACTCACAGGAGAAAGACCATGAGGTGCCTGAGGCAGCAACAGACCCTTGGAGTCAAGTCGGCTGGAGGCCGATGTATTGAATCTCGACGCAATTTGAGTGTTCCATCGTCATTATTGGGCCCTAAACGTTACAATTCCTTTTTCAGTTTTGCGCCGGATTCGAAAATCTAGACCCACAGGAGAAGGACCATGTGGTGCCCGAGGCAGCAATAGACCCTTGGAGACAAGTCGGCTGCAGGCCGATGTATTGAATCTCGACGCAATTTGAGTGTTCCATCGTCATTACAAGGCCCTGAACGTTACAATTAACTATCATTTTTGAGTCGGATTCGAAAATCTAGACTCACAGGAGAACGACCATAAGGTGCCCGAGGCAGCAATAGACCCTTGGAGACAAGTCGGCTGGAGGCCGATGTATTGAATCTCGACGCAATTTGAGTGTTCCATCGGCATTAGGAGGCCCTGAACGTTACAATTAACTATCATTTTTGCGTCGGATTCGAAAATCTAGACTTACAAGGGAACGACCATGAGGTGCCCGAGACTGCAATATCCTCTTGGATACAAGTCGATTGGAGGTCGATGTATTGAATCTCGACGCAATTTGAGTCTTCTATCGTCATTAGGAGGCGCTGAACGTTACAATTCACTATCATTTTTGCGTCGGATTCGATAATCTAAACTCACAGGAGAACGACCATAAGGTGCCGAGGCAGCAACAGACCCTTGGAGACAAGTCGGCTGGAGGCCGATGTATTGAATCTCGACGCAATTTGAGTGTTCCATCGTCATTAGGAGGCCCTAAACGTTACAATTAACAATCATTTTTGCGTCGGATTCGAAAATCTAGACTCGCAGGAGAAGGAACATGTGGTGCCCGAGGCAGCAATAGACCCTTGGAGACAAGTCGGCTGCAGGCCGATGTATTGAATCTCGACGCAATCTGTGTGTTCCATCGTCATTACAAGGCCCTGAACGTTACAATTAACTATCATTTTTGCGTCGGATTCGAAAATTTAGACTCACAGGAGAAAGACCATGAGGTGCCTGAGGCAGCAACAGACCTTTGGAGTCAAGTCGGCTGGAGGCCGATGTTTTGAATCTCGACGCAATTTGAGTGTTCCATCGTCATTAGGAGGCCCTAAAAGTTACATTTCACTATCATTTTTGCGTCGGATTCGAAAATATTGACTCACAGGAGATCGACCATAAGGTGCCGAGGCAGCAACAGACACTTGGAGACAAGTCGGCTGGAGGCCGCTGTATTGATTCTCGACGCAATTTGAGTGTTCCATCGGCATTAGGAGGGCCTGAACGTTACAATTAACTATCATTTTTGCGTCGGATTCGAAAATCTAGACTCACCGGAGACGGACCATGTGGTGCCCGAGGCAGCGATATCCCCTTGGAGACAAGTCGGCTGGAGGCCGATGTATTGAATCTCGACGCAATTTGAGAGTTCCATCGTCATTAGGAGGCCCTGAACGTTACAATTAACAATCATTTTTGCGTCGGATTCGAAAATCTAGACTCACAGGAGAACGACCAAAAGGTGCCCGAGGCAGCAATAGACCCTTGGAGACAAGTCGGCTGATGGCCGATGTATTGAATCTCGACGCAATTTGAGTGTTCCATCGTCATTAGGAGGCCCTAAACGTTACAATTCACTATCAGTTTTGCGTCGGATTCGAAAATCTAGACTCACAGGAGAAGGACCATGTGGTGCCCGAGGCAGCAACAGACCCTTGGAGACAAGTCGGCTGCAGGCCGATGTATTGAATCTCGACGCAATTTGAGTGTTCCATCGTCACTACAAGGCCCTGAACGTTACAATTAACTGTCATTTTTGCGTCGGATTCGTAAATCTAGACTCACACGAGAAGGACCATGTGGTGCCCGAGACAGCAATAGACCCTTGGAGACAAGTCGGCTGGAGGCCGATGTTTTGAATCTCGACGCAATTTGAGTGTTCCATCGTCATTAGGAGGCCCTAAACGTTACAATTCACTCTCATTTTTGCGCCGGAACCGAAAATCTAGACTCGCAGGAGAAGGACCATGTGGTGCCCGAGGCAGCAATAGCCCCTTGGAGACAAGTCGGCTGCAGGCCGATCTATTGAATCTCGACGCAATCGGAGTGTTCCATCGTCATTACAAGGCCTTGAACGTTACAATTAACTATCTTTTTTGCGTCGGATTCGAAAATTTAGACTCACAGGAGAAAGACCATGAGGTGCCTGAGGCAGCAACAGACCCTTGGAGTCAAGTCGGCTGGAGGCCGATGTATTGAATCTCGACGCAATTTGAGTGTTCCATCGTGATTAGGAGGCCCTGAACGTTGCAATTAACTTTCATTTTTGCGTCGGATTCGAAAATCTAGACTTACAAGGGAACGACCATGAGGTGCCCGAGACTGCAATATCCTCTTGGATACAAGTCGACTGGAGGTCGATGTATTGAATCTCGACGCAATTTGAGTCTTCTATCGTCATTACAAGGCCCTGAACGTTACAATTAACAAACATTTTTGCGTCGGATTCGAAAATCTAGACTCACAGGAGAACGACCATAAGGTGCCCGAGGCAGCAATAGACCCTTGGAGACAAGTCGGCTGGAGGCCGATGTATTGAATCTCGACGCAATTTGAGTGTTCCATCGGCATTAGGAGGCCCTGAACGTTACAATTCACTTTCAGTTTTGCGCCGGATTCGAAAATCTAGACCCACAGGAGAAGGACTATGTGGTGCCCGAGGCAGCAATAGACCCTTGGAGACAAGTCGGCTGCAGGCCGATGTATTGAATCTCGACGCAATTTGAGTGTTCCATCGTCATTACAAGACCCTGAACGTTACAATTAACTATCATTTTTGCGTCGGATTCGAAAATCTAGACTCACAGGAGAACGACCATAAGGTGCCCGAGGCAGCAATAGACCCTTGGAGACAAGTCGGCTGGAGGCCGATGTATTGAATCTCGACGCAATTTGAGTGTTCCATCGGCATTAGGAGGCCCTGAACGTTACAATTAACTATCATTTTTGCGTCGGATTCGAAAATCTAGACTTACAAGGGAACGACCATGAGGTGCCCGAGACTGCAATATCCTCTTGGATACAAGTCGATTGGAGGTCGATGTATTGAATCTCGACGCAATTTGAGTCTTCTATCGTCATTAGGAGGCGCTGAACGTTACAATTCACTATCATTTTTGCGTCGGATTCGATAATCTAAACTCACAGGAGAACGACCATAAGGTGCCGAGGCAGCAACAGACCCTTGGAGACAAGTCGGCTGGAGGCCGATGTATTGAATCTCGACGCAATTTGAGTGTTCCATCGTCATTAGGAGGCCCTAAACGTTACAATTAACTATCATTTTTGCGTCGGATTCGAAAATCTAGACTCGCAGGAGAAGGAACATGTGGTGCCCGAGGCAGTAATAGACCCTTGGAGACAAGTCGGCTGGAGTCCGATGTATTGAATCTCGACGCAATTTGAGAGTTCCATCGTCATTAGGAGGCCCTGAACGTTACAATTAACAATCATTTTTGCGTCGGATTCGAAAATCTAGGCTCACAGGAGAACGACCAAAAGGTGCCCGAGGCAGCAATAGACCCTTGGAGACAAGTCGGCTGATGGCCGATGTATTGAATCTGGACGCAATTTGAGTGTTCCATCGGCATTAGGAGGCCCTGAACGTTACAATTAACTATCATTTTTGCGTGGGATTCGAAAATCTAGACTCACCGGAGACGGACCATGTGGTGCCCGAGGCAGCGATATCCCCTTGGAGACAAGTCGGCTGGAGGCCGATGTATTGAATCTCGACGCAATTTGAGTGTTCCATCGTCATTAGGAGGCCCTAAACGTTACAATTCACTATCAGTTTTGCGTCGGATTCGAAAATCTAGACTCACAGGAGAAGGACCATGTGGTGCCCGAGGCAGCAACAGACCCTTGGAGACAAGTCGGCTGCAGGCCGATGTTTTGAATCTCGACGCAATTTGAGTGTTCCATCGTCACTACAAGGCCCTGAACGTTACAATGAAATATCATTTTTGCGTCGGATTCGAAAATCTAGACTCACACGAGAAGGACCATGTGGTGCCCGAGGCAGCGATATCCCCTTGGAGACAAGTCGGCTGGAGGCCGATGTATTGAATCTCGACGCAATTTGAGAGTTCCATCGTCATTAGGAGGCCCTGAACGTTACAATTAACAATCATTTTTGCGTCGGATTCGAAAATCTAGACTCACAGGAGAACGACCAAAAGGTGCCCGAGGCAGCAATAGACCCTTGGAGACAAGTCGGCTGATGGTCGATGTATTGAATCTCGACGCAATTTGAGTGTTCCATCGTCATTAGGAGGCCCTAAACGTTACAATTCACTATCAGTTTTGCGTCGGATTCGAAAATCTAGACTCACAGGAGAAGGACCATGTGGTGCCCGAGGCAGCAACAGACCCTTGGAGACAAGTCGGCTGCAGGCCGATGTATTGAATCTCGACGCAATTTGAGTGTTCCATCGTCACTACAAGGCCCTGAACGTTACAATTAACTGTCATTTTTGCGTCGGATTCGAAAATCTAGACTCACACGAGAAGGACCATGTGGTGCCCGAGACAGCAATAGACCCTTGGAGACAAGTCGGCTGGAGGCCGATGTTTTGAATCTCGACGCAATTTGAGTGTTCCATCGTCATTAGGAGGCCCTAAACGTTACAATTCACTATCATTTTTGCGTCGGAACCGAAAATCTAGACTCGCAGGAGAAGGACCATGTGGTGCCCGAGGCAGCAATAGCCCCTTGGAGACAAGTCGGCTGCAGGCCGATCTATTGAATCTCGACGCAATCGGAGTGTTCCATCGTCATTACAAGGCCTTGAACGTTACAATTAACTATCTTTTTTGCGTCGGATTCGAAAATTTAGACTCACAGGAGAAAGACCATGAGGTGCCTGAGGCAGCAACAGACCCTTGGAGTCAAGTCGGCTGGAGGCCGATGTATTGAATCTCGACGCAATTTGAGTGTTCCATCGTCATTAGGAGGCCCTGAACGTTGCAATTAACTTTCATTTTTGCGTCGGATTCGAAAATCTAGACTTACAAGGGAACGACCATGAGGTGCCCGAGACTGCAATATCCTCTTGGATACAAGTCGACTGGAGGTCGATGTATTGAATCTCGACGCAATTTGAGTCTTCTATCGTCATTACAAGGCCCTGAACGTTACAATTAACAAACATTTTTGCGTCGGATTCGAAAATCTAGACTCACAGGAGAACGACCATAAGGTGCCCGAGGCAGCAATAGACCCTTGGAGACAAGTCGGCTGGAGGCCGATGTATTGAATCTCGACGCAATTTGAGTGTTCCATCGGCATTAGGAGGCCCTGAACGTTACAATTCACTTTCAGTTTTGCGCCGGATTCGAAAATCTAGACCCACAGGAGAAGGACTATGTGGTGCCCGAGGCAGCAATAGACCCTTTGAGACAAGTCGGCTGCAGGCCGATGTATTGAATCTCGACGCAATTTGAGTGTTCCATCGTCATTACAAGGCCCTGAACGTTACAATTAACTATCATTTTTGCGTCGGATTCGAAAATCTAGACTCACAGGAGAACGACCATAAGGTGCCCGAGGCAGCAATAGACCCTTGGAGACAAGTCGGCTGGAGGCCGATGTATTGAATCTCGACGCAATTTGAGTGTTCCATTGGCATTAGGAGGCCCTGAACGTTACAATTTACTATCATTTTTGCGTCGGATTCGAAAATCTGGACTTACAAGAGAACGACCATGAGGTGCCCGAGACTGCAATATCCTCTTGGATACAAGTCGACTGGAGGTCGATGTATTGTATCTCGACGCAATTTGAGTCTTCTATCGTCATTAGGAGGCGCTGAACGTTACAATTCACTATCATTTTTGCGTCGGATTCGATAATCTAAACTCACAGGAGAACGACCATAAGGTGCCGAGGCAGCAACAGACCCTTGGAGACAAGTCGGCTGGAGGCCGATGTATTGAATCTCGACGCAATTTGAGTGTTCCATCGTCATTAGGAGGCCCTAAACGTTACATTTCACTATCATTTTTGCGTCGGATTCGAAAATATTGACTCACAGGAGATCGACCATAAGGTGCCGAGGCAGCAACAGACCCTTGGAGACAAGTCGGCTGGAGGCCGATGTATTGAATCTCGACGCAATTTGAGTGTTCCATCGGCATTAGGAGGGCCTGAACGTTACAATTAACTATCATTTTTGCGTCGGATTCGAAAATCTAGACTCACCGGAGACGGACCATGTGGTGCCCGAGGCAGCGATATCCCCTTGGAGACAAGTCGGCTGGAGGCCGATGTATTGAATCTCGACGCAATTTGAGAGTTCCATCGTCATTAGGAGGCCCTGAACGTTACAATTAACAATCATTTTTGCGTCGGATTCGAAAATCTAGACTCACAGGAGAACGACCAAAAGGTGCCCGAGGCAGCAATAGACCCTTGGAGACAAGTCGGCTGATGGCCGATGTATTGAATCTCGACGCAATTTGAGTGTTCCATCGGCATTAGGAGGCCCTGAACGTTACAATTAACTATCATTTTTGCGTGGGATTCGAAAATCTAGACTCACCGGAGACGGACCATGTGGTGCCCGAGGCAGCGATATCCCCTTGGAGACAAGTCGGCTGGAGGCCGATGTATTGAATCTCGACGCAATTTGAGTGTTCCATCGTCATTAGGAGGCCCTAAACGTTACAATTCACTATCAGTTTTGCGTCGGATTCGAAAATCTAGACTCACAGGAGAAGGACCATGTGGTGCCCGAGGCAGCAACAGACCCTTGGAGACAAGTCGGCTGCAGGCCGATGTATTGAATCTCGACGCAATTTGAGTGTTCCATCGTCACTACATGGCCCTGAACGTTACAATGAAATATCATTTTTGCGTCGGATTCGAAAATCTAGACTCACACGAGAAGGACCATGTGGTGCCCGAGACAGCAATAGACCCTTGGAGACAAGTCGGCTGGAGGCCGATGTTTTGAATCTCGACGCAATATGAGTGTTCCATCGTCATTAGGAGGCCCTAAACGTTACAATTCACTATCATTTTTGCGTCGGATTCGAAAATCTAGACTCGCAGGAGAAGGACCATGTGGTGCCCGAGGCAGCAATAGCCCCTTGGAGACAAGTCGGCTGCAGGCCGATCTATTGAATCTCGACGCAATCGGAGTGTTCCATCGTCATTACAAGGCATTGAACGTTACAATTAACTATCTTTTTTGCGTCGGATTCGAAAATTTAGACTCACAGGAGAAAGACCATGAGGTGCCTGAGTCAGCAACAGACCCTTGGAGTCAAGTCGGCTGGAGGCCGATGTATTGAATCTCGACGCAATTTGAGTGTTCCATCGTCATTAGGAGGCCCTGAACGTTGCAATTAACTTTCATTTTTGCGTCGGATTCGAAAATCTAGACTTACAAGGGAACGACCATGAGGTGCCCGAGACTGCAATATCCTCTTGGATACAAGTCGACTGGAGGTCGATGTATTGAATCTCGACGCAATTTGAGTCTTCTATCGTCATTACAAGGCCCTGAACGTTACAATTAACAAACATTTTTGCGTCGGATTCGAAAATCTAGACTCACAGGAGAACGACCATAAGGTGCCCGAGGCAGCAATAGACCCTTGGAGACAAGTCGGCTGGAGGCCGATGTATTGAATCTCGACGCAATTTGAGTGTTCCATCGGCATTAGGAGGCCCTGAACGTTACAATTCACTTTCAGTTTTGCGCCGGATTCGAAAATCTAGACCCACAGGAGAAGGACTATGTGGTGCCCGAGGCAGCAATAGACCCTTGGAGACAAGTCGGCTGCAGGCCGATGTATTGAATCTCGACGCAATTTGAGTGTTCCATCGTCATTACAAGACCCTGAACGTTACAATTAACTATCATTTTTGCGTCGGATTCGAAAATCTAGACTCACAGGAGAACGACCATAAGGTGCCCGAGGCAGCAATAGACCCTTGGAGACAAGTCGGCTGGAGGCCGATGTATTGAATCTCGACGCAATTTGAGTGTTCCATCGGCATTAGGAGGCCCTGAACGTTACAATTAACTATCATTTTTGCGTCGGATTCGAAAATCTAGACTTACAAGGGAACGACCATGAGGTGCCCGAGACTGCAATATCCTCTTGGATACAAGTCGATTGGAGGTCGATGTATTGAATCTCGACGCAATTTGAGTCTTCTATCGTCATTAGGAGGCGCTGAACGTTACAATTCACTATCATTTTTGCGTCGGATTCGATAATCTAAACTCACAGGAGAACGACCATAAGGTGCCGAGGCAGCAACAGACCCTTGGAGACAAGTCGGCTGGAGGCCGATGTATTGAATCTCGACGCAATTTGAGTGTTCCATCGTCATTAGGAGGCCCTAAACGTTACAATTAACTATCATTTTTGCGTCGGATTCGAAAATCTAGACTCGCAGGAGAAGGAACATGTGGTGCCCGAGGCAGTAATAGACCCTTGGAGACAAGTCGGCTGGAGGCCGATGTATTGAATCTCGACGCAATTTGAGAGTTCCATCGTCATTAGGAGGCCCTGAACGTTACAATTAACAATCATTTTTGCGTCGGATTCGAAAATCTAGGCCCACAGGAGAACGACCAAAAGGTGCCCGAGGCAGCAATAGACCCTTGGAGACAAGTCGGCTGATGGCCGATGTATTGAATCTCGACGCAATTTGAGTGTTCCATCGGCATTAGGAGGCCCTGAACGTTACAATTAACTATCATTTTTGCGTGGGATTCGAAAATCTAGACTCACCGGAGACGGACCATGTGGTGCCCGAGGCAGCGATATCCCCTTGGAGACAAGTCGGCTGGAGGCCGATGTATTGAATCTCGACGCAATTTGAGTGTTCCATCGTCATTAGGAGGCCCTAAACGTTACAATTCACTATCAGTTTTGCGTCGGATTCGAAAATCTAGACTCACAGGAGAAGGACCATGTGGTGCCCGAGGCAGCAACAGACCCTTGGAGACAAGTCGGCTGGAGGCCGATGTTTTGAATCTCGACGCAATTTGAGTGTTCCATCGTCATTAGGAGGCCCTAAACGTTACAATTCACTATCATTTTTGCGTCGGAACCGAAAATCTAGACTCGCAGGAGAAGGACCATGTGGTGCCCGAGGCAGCAATAGCCCCTTGGAGACAAGTCGGCTGCAGGCCGATCTATTGAATCTCGACGCAATCGGAGTGTTCCATCGTCATTACAAGGCCTTGAACGTTACAATTAACTATCTTTTTTGCGTCGGATTCGAAAATTTAGACTCACAGGAGAAAGACCATGAGGTGCCGAGGCAGCAACAGACCCTTGGAGACAAGTCGGCTGGAGGCCGATGTATTGAATCTCGACGCAATTTGAGTGTTCCATCGTCATTAGGAGGCCCTAAACGTTACAATTAACTATCATTTTTGCGTCGGATTCGAAAATCTAGACTCGCAGGAGAAGGAACATGTGGTGCCCGAGGCAGTAATAGACCCTTGGAGACAAGTCGGCTGGAGGCCGATGTATTGAATCTCGACGCAATTTGAGAGTTCCATCGTCATTAGGAGGCCCTGAACGTTACAATTAACAATCATTTTTGCGTCGGATTCGAAAATCTAGGCCCACAGGAGAACGACCAAAAGGTGCCCGAGGCAGCAATAGACCCTTGGAGACAAGTCGGCTGATGGCCGATGTATTGAATCTCGACGCAATTTGAGTGTTCCATCGGCATTAGGAGGCCCTGAACGTTACAATTAACTATCATTTTTGCGTGGGATTCGAAAATCTAGACTCACCGGAGACGGACCATGTGGTGCCCGAGGCAGCGATATCCCCTTGGAGACAAGTCGGCTGGAGGCCGATGTATTGAATCTCGACGCAATTTGAGTGTTCCATCGTCATTAGGAGGCCCTAAACGTTACAATTCACTATCAGTTTTGCGTCGGATTCGAAAATCTAGACTCACAGGAGAAGGACCATGTGGTGCCCGAGGCAGCAACAGACCCTTGGAGACAAGTCGGCTGCAGGCCGATGTTTTGAATCTCGACGCAATTTGAGTGTTCCATCGTCACTACAAGGCCCTGAACGTTACAATGAAATATCATTTTTGCGTCGGATTCGAAAATCTAGACTCACACGAGAAGGACCATGTGGTGCCCGAGGCAGCGATATCCCCTTGGAGACAAGTCGGCTGGAGGCCGATGTATTGAATCTCGACGCAATTTGAGAGTTCCATCGTCATTAGGAGGCCCTGAACGTTACAATTAACAATCAGTTTTGCGTCGGATTCGAAAATCTAGACTCACAGGAGAACGACCAAAAGGTGCCCGAGGCAGCAATAGACCCTTGGAGACAAGTCGGCTGATGGTCGATGTATTGAATCTCGACGCAATTTGAGTGTTCCATCGTCATTAGGAGGCCCTAAACGTTACAATTCACTATCAGTTTTGCGTCGGATTCGAAAATCTAGACTCACAGGAGAAGGACCATGTGGTGCCCGAGGCAGCAACAGACCCTTGGAGACAAGTCGGCTGGAGGCCGATGTTTTGAATCTCGACGCAATTTGAGTGTTCCATCGTCATTAGGAGGCCCTAAACGTTACAATTCACTATCATTTTTGCGTCGGAACCGAAAATCTAGACTCGCAGGAGAAGGACCATGTGGTGCCCGAGGCAGCAATAGCCCCTTGGAGACAAGTCGGCTGCAGGCCGATCTATTGAATCTCGACGCAATCGGAGTGTTCCATCGTCATTACAAGGCCTTGAACGTTACAATTAACTATCTTTTTTGCGTCGGATTCGAAAATTTAGACTCACAGGAGAAAGACCATGAGGTGCCTGAGGCAGCAACAGACCCTTGGAGTCAAGTCGGCTGGAGGCCGATGTATTGAATCTCGACGCAATTTGAGTGTTCCATCGTCATTAGGAGGCCCTGAACGTTGCAATTAACTTTCATTTTTGCGTCGGATTCGAAAATCTAGACTTACAAGGGAACGACCATGAGGTGCCCGAGACTGCAATATCCTCTTGGATACAAGTCGACTGGAGGTCGATGTATTGAATCTCGACGCAATTTGAGTCTTCTATCGTCATTACAAGGCCCTGAACGTTACAATTAACAAACATTTTTGCGTCGGATTCGAAAATCTAGACTCACAGGAGAACGACCATAAGGTGCCCGAGGCAGCAATAGACCCTTGGAGACAAGTCGGCTGGAGGCCGATGTATTGAATCTCGACGCAATTTGAGTGTTCCATCGGCATTAGGAGGCCCTGAACGTTACAATTCACTTTCAGTTTTGCGCCGGATTCGAAAATCTAGACCCACAGGAGAAGGACTATGTGGTGCCCGAGGCAGCAATAGACCCTTGGAGACAAGTCGGCTGCAGGCCGATGTATTGAATCTCGACGCAATTTGAGTGTTCCATCGTCATTACAAGACCCTGAACGTTACAATTAACTATCATTTTTGCGTCGGATTCGAAAATCTAGACTCACAGGAGAACGACCATAAGGTGCCCGAGGCAGCAATAGACCCTTGGAGACAAGTCGGCTGGAGGCCGATGTATTGAATCTCGACGCAATTTGAGTGTTCCATCGGCATTAGGAGGCCCTGAACGTTACAATTAACTATCATTTTTGCGTCGGATTCGAAAATCTAGACTTACAAGGGAACGACCATGAGGTGCCCGAGACTGCAATATCCTCTTGGATACAAGTCGATTGGAGGTCGATGTATTGAATCTCGACGCAATTTGAGTCTTCTATCGTCATTAGGAGGCGCTGAACGTTACAATTCACTATCATTTTTGCGTCGGATTCGATAATCTAAACTCACAGGAGAACGACCATAAGGTGCCGAGGCAGCAACAGACCCTTGGAGACAAGTCGGCTGGAGGCCGATGTATTGAATCTCGACGCAATTTGAGTGTTCCATCGTCATTAGGAGGCCCTAAACGTTACAATTAACTATCATTTTTGCGTCGGATTCGAAAATCTAGACTCGCAGGAGAAGGAACATGTGGTGCCCGAGGCAGTAATAGACCCTTGGAGACAAGTCGGCTGGAGGCCGATGTATTGAATCTCGACGCAATTTGAGAGTTCCATCGTCATTAGGAGGCCCTGAACGTTACAATTAACAATCATTTTTGCGTCGGATTCGAAAATCTAGGCTCACAGGAGAACGACCAAAAGGTGCCCGAGGCAGCAATAGACCCTTGGAGACAAGTCGGCTGATGGCCGATGTATTGAATCTCGACGCAATTTGAGTGTTCCATCGGCATTAGGAGGCCCTGAACGTTACAATTAACTATCATTTTTGCGTGGGATTCGAAAATCTAGACTCACCGGAGACGGACCATGTGGTGCCCGAGGCAGCGATATCCCCTTGGAGACAAGTCGGCAGAAGGCCGATGTATTGAATCTCGACGCAATTTGAGTGTTCCATCGTCATTAGGAGGCCCTAAACGTTACAATTCACTATCAGTTTTGCGTCGGATTCGAAAATCTAGACTCACAGGAGAAGGACCATGTGGTGCCCGAGGCAGCAACAGACCCTTGGAGACAAGTCGGCTGCAGGCCGATGTTTTGAATCTCGACGCAATTTGAGTGTTCCATCGTCACTACAAGGCCCTGAACGTTACAATGAAATATCATTTTTGCGTCGGATTCGAAAATCTAGACTCACACGAGAAGGACCATGTGGTGCCCGAGGCAGCGATATCCCCTTGGAGACAAGTCGGCTGGAGGCCGATGTATTGAATCTCGACGCAATTTGAGAGTTCCATCGTCATTAGGAGGCCCTGAACGTTACAATTAACAATCAGTTTTGCGTCGGATTCGAAAATCTAGACTCACAGGAGAACGACCAAAAGGTGCCCGAGGCAGCAATAGACCCTTGGAGACAAGTCGGCTGATGGTCGATGTATTGAATCTCGACGCAATTTGAGTGTTCCATCGTCATTAGGAGGCCCTAAACGTTACAATTCACTATCAGTTTTGCGTCGGATTCGAAAATCTAGACTCACAGGAGAAGGACCATGTGGTGCCCGAGGCAGCAACAGACCCTTGGAGACAAGTCGGCTGCAGGCCGATGTATTGAATCTCGACGCAATTTGAGTGTTCCATCGTCACTACAAGGCCCTGAACGTTACAATTAACTGTCATTTTTGCGTCGGATTCGAAAATCTAGACTCACACGAGAAGGACCATGTGGTGCCCGAGACAGCAATAGACCCTTGGAGACAAGTCGGCTGGAGGCCGATGTTTTGAATCTCGACGCAATTTGAGTGTTCCATCGTCATTAGGAGGCCCTAAACGTTACAATTCACTATCATTTTTGCGTCGGAACCGAAAATCTAGACTCGCAGGAGAAGGACCATGTGGTGCCCGAGGCAGCAATAGCCCCTTGGAGACAAGTCGGCTGCAGGCCGATCTATTGAATCTCGACGCAATCGGAGTGTTCCATCGTCATTACAAGGCCTTGAACGTTACAATTAACTATCTTTTTTGCGTCGGATTCGAAAATTTAGACTCACAGGAGAAAGACCATGAGGTGCCTGAGGCAGCAACAGACCCTTGGAGTCAAGTCGGCTGGAGGCCGATGTATTGAATCTCGACGCAATTTGAGTGTTCCATCGTCATTAGGAGGCCCTGAACGTTGCAATTAACTTTCATTTTTGCGTCGGATTCGAAAATCTAGACTTACAAGGGAACGACCATGAGGTGCCCGAGACTGCAATATCCTCTTGGATACAAGTCGACTGGAGGTCGATGTATTGAATCTCGACGCAATTTGAGTCTTCTATCGTCATTACAAGGCCCTGAACGTTACAATTAACAAACATTTTTGCGTCGGATTCGAAAATCTAGACTCACAGGAGAACGACCATAAGGTGCCCGAGGCAGCAATAGACCCTTGGAGACAAGTCGGCTGGAGGCCGATGTATTGAATCTCGACGCAATTTGAGAGTTCCATCGGCATTAGGAGGCCCTGAACGTTACAATTCACTTTCAGTTTTGCGCCGGATTCGAAAATCTAGACCCACAGGAGAAGGAGTATGTGGTGCCCGAGGCAGCAATAGACCCTTGGAGACAAGTCGGCTGCAGGCCGATGTATTGAATCTCGACGCAATTTGAGTGTTCCATCGTCATTACAAGACCCTGAACGTTACAATTAACTATCATTTTTGCGTCGGATTCGAAAATCTAGACTCACAGGAGAACGACCATAAGGTGCCCGAGGCAGCAATAGACCCTTGGAGACAAGTCGGCTGGAGGCCGATGTATTGAATCTCGACGCAATTTGAGTGTTCCATCGGCATTAGGAGGCCCTGAACGTTACAATTTACTATCATTTTTGCGTCGGATTCGAAAATCTAGACTTACAAGAGAACGACCATGAGGTGCCCGAGACTGCAATATCCTCTTGGATACAAGTCGACTGGAGGTCGATGTATTGTATCTCGACGCAATTTGAGTCTTCTATCGTCATTAGGAGGCGCTGAACGTTACAATTCACTATCATTTTTGCGTCGGATTCGATAATCTAAACTCACAGGAGAACGACCATAAGGAGCCGAGGAAGCAACAGACCCTTGGAGACAAGTCGGCTGGAGGCCGATGTATTGAATCTCGACGCAATTTGAGTGTTCCATCGTCATTAGGAGGCCCTAAACGTTACATTTCACTATCATTTTTGCGTCGGATTCGAAAATATTGACTCACAGGAGATCGACCATAAGGTGCCGAGGCAGCAACAGACCCTTGGAGACAAGTCGGCTGGAGGCCGATGTATTGAATCTCGACGCAATTTGAGTGTTCCATCGGCATTAGGAGGGCCTGAACGTTACAATTAACTATCATTTTTGCGTCGGATTCGAAAATCTAGACTCACCGGAGACGGACCATGTGGTGCCCGAGGCAGCGATATCCCCTTGGAGACAAGTCGGCTGGAGGCCGATGTATTGAATCTCGACGCAATTTGAGAGTTCCATCGTCATTAGGAGGCCCTGAACGTTACAATTAACAATCATTTTTGCGTCGGATTCGAAAATCTAGACTCACAGGAGAACGACCAAAAGGTGCCCGAGGCAGCAATAGACCCTTGGAGACAAGTCGGCTGATGGCCGATGTATTGAATCTCGACGCAATTTGAGTGTTCCATCGGCATTAGGAGGCCCTGAACGTTACAATTAACTATCATTTTTGCGTGGGATTCGAAAATCTAGACTCACCGGAGACGGACCATGTGGTGCCCGAGGCAGCGATATCCCCTTGGAGACAAGTCGGCTGGAGGCCGATGTATTGAATCTCGACGCAATTTGAGTGTTCCATCGTCATTAGGAGGCCCTAAACGTTAC
Organism: Schistocerca americana; assembly: GCF_021461395.2. NCBI lineage: Eukaryota > Metazoa > Arthropoda > Insecta > Orthoptera > Acrididae > Schistocerca > Schistocerca americana. Next base: position 776,031,377 of record NC_060123.1, read on the forward strand.
AATTCACTATCAGTTTTGCGTCGGATTCGAAAATCTAGACTCACAGGAGAAGGACCATGTGGTGCCCGAGGCAGCAACAGACCCTTGGAGACAAGTCGGCTGCAGGCCGATGTATTGAATCTCGACGCAATTTGAGTGTTCCATCGTCACTACATGGCCCTGAACGTTACAATGAAATATCATTTTTGCGTCGGATTCGAAAATCTAGACTCACACGAGAAGGACCATGTGGTGCCCGAGACAGCAATAGACCCTTGGAGACAAGTCGGCTGGAGGCCGATGTTTTGAATCTCGACGCAATATGAGTGTTCCATCGTCATTAGGAGGCCCTAAACGTTACAATTCACTATCATTTTTGCGTCGGATTCGAAAATCTAGACTCGCAGGAGAAGGACCATGTGGTGCCCGAGGCAGCAATAGCCCCTTGGAGACAAGTCGGCTGCAGGCCGATCTATTGAATCTCGACGCAATCGGAGTGTTCCATCGTCATTACAAGGCATTGAACGTTACAATTAACTATCTTTTTTGCGTCGGATTCGAAAATTTAGACTCACAGGAGAAAGACCATGAGGTGCCTGAGGCAGCAACAGACCCTTGGAGTCAAGTCGGCTGGAGGCCGATGTATTGAATCTCGACGCAATTTGAGTGTTCCATCGTCATTAGGAGGCCCTGAACGTTACAATTAACTTTCATTTTTGCGTCGGATTCGAAAATCTAGACTTACAAGGGAACGACCATGAGGTGCCCGAGACTGCAATATCCTCTTGGATACAAGTCGACTGGAGGTCGATGTATTGAAACTCGACGCAATTTGAGTCTTCTATCGTCATTACAAGGCCCTGAACGTTACAATTAACAAACATTTTTGCGTCGGATTCGAAAATCTAGACTCACTGGAGAACGACCATAAGGTGCCCGAGGCAGCAATAGACCCTTGGAGACAAGTCGGCTGGAGGCCGATGTATTGAATCTCGACGCAATTTGAGTGTTCCATCGGCATTAGGAGGCCCTAAACGTTACAATTCACTATCATTTTTGTTTCGGATTCGAAAATCTAGACTTACAAGAGAACGACCATGAGGTGCCCGAGACTGCAATATCCTCTTGGATACAAGTCGACTGGAGGTCGATGTATTGAATCTCGACGCAATTTGAGTCTTCTATCGTCATTAGGAGGCGCTGAACGTTACATTTCACTATCATTTTTGCGTCGGATTCGATAATCTAAACGCACAGGAGAACGACCATAAGGTGCCGAGGCAGCAACAGACCCTTGGAGACAAGTCGGATGGAGGCCGATGTCTTGAATCTCGACGCAATTTGAGTGTTCCATCGGCATTAGGAGGCCCTGAACGTTACAATTCACTTTCAGTTTTGCGCCGGATTCGAAAATCTAGACCCACAGGAGAAGGACTATGTGGTGCCCGAGGCAGCAATAGACCCTTGGAGACAAGTCGGCTGCAGGCCGATGTATTGAATCTCGACGCAATTTGAGTGTTCCATCGTCATTACAAGGCCCTGAACGTTACAATTAACTATCATTTTTGCGTCGGATTCGAAAATCTAGACTCACAGGAGAACGACCATAAGGTGCCCGAGGCAGCAATAGACCCTTGGAGACAAGTCGGCTGGAGGCCGATGTATTGAATCTCGACGCAATTTGAGTGTTCCATCGGCATTAGGAGGCCCTGAACGTTACAATTAACTATCATTTTTACGTCGGATTCGAAAATCTAGACTTACAAGGGAACGACCATGAGGTGCCCGAGACTGCAATATCCTCTTGGATACAAGTCGATTGGAGGTCGATGTATTGAATCTCGACGCAATTTGAGTCTTCTATCGTCATTAGGAGGCGCTGAACGTTACAATTCACTATCATTTTTGCGTCGGATTCGATAATCTAAACTCACAGGAGAACGACCATAAGGTACCGAGGCAGCAACAGACCCTTGGAGACAAGTCGGCTGGAGGCCGATGTATTGAATCTCGACGCAATTTGAGTGTTCCATCGTCATTAGGAGGCCCTAAACGTTACAATTAACAATCATTTTTGCGTCGGATTCGAAAATCTAGACTCGCAGGAGAAGGAACATGTGGTGCCCGAGGCAGCAATAGACCCTTGGAGACAAGTCGGCTGCAGGCCGATGTATTGAATCTCGACGCAATCTGTGTGTTCCATCGTCATTACAAGGCCCTGAACGTTACAATTAACTATCATTTTTGCGTCGGATTCGAAAATCTAGACTTACAAGGGAACGACCATGAGGTGCCCGAGACTGCAATATCCTCTTGGATACAAGTCGACTGGAGGTCGATGTATTGAATCTCGACGCAATTTGAGTCTTCTATCGTCATTACAAGGCCCTGAACGTTACAATTAACAAACATTTTTGCGTCGGATTCGAAAATCTAGACTCACAGGAGAACGACCATAAGGTGCCCGAGGCAGCAATAGACCCTTGGAGACAAGTCGGCTGGAGGCCGATGTATTGAATCTCGACGCAATTTGAGTGTTCCATCGGCATTAGGAGGCCCTGAACGTTACAATTTACTATCATTTTTGCGTCGGATTCGAAAATCTAGACTTACAAGAGAACGACCATGAGGTGCCCGAGACTGCAATATCCTCTTGGATACAAGTCGACTGGAGGTCGATGTATTGTATCTCGACGCAATTTGAGTCTTCTATCGTCATTAGGAGGCGCTGAACGTTACAATTCACTATCATTTTTGCGTCGGATTCGATAATCTAAACTCACAGGAGAACGACCATAAGGTGCCGAGGCAGCAACAGACCCTTGGAGACAAGTCGGCTGGAGGCCGATGTATTGAATCTCGACGCAATTTGAGTGTTCCATCGTCATTAGGAGGCCCTAAACGTTACATTTCACTATCATTTTTGCGTCGGATTCGAAAATATTGACTCACAGGAGATCGACCATAAGGTGCCGAGGCAGCAACAGACCCTTGGAGACAAGTCGGCTGGAGGCCGATGTATTGAATCTCGACGCAATTTGAGTGTTCCATCGTCATTAGGAGGCCCTAAACGTTACATTTCACTATCATTTTTGCGTCGGATTCGAAAATATTGACTCACAGGAGATCGACCATAAGGTGCCGAGGCAGCAACAGACCCTTGGAGACAAGTCGGCTGGAGGCCGATGTATTGAATCTCGACGCAATTTGAGTGTTCCATCGGCATTAGGAGGGCCTGAACGTTACAATTAACTATCATTTTTGCGTCGGATTCGAAAATCTAGACTCACCGGAGACGGACCATGTGGTGCCCGAGGCAGCGATATCCCCTTGGAGACAAGTCGGCTGGAGGCCGATGTATTGAATCTCGACGCAATTTGAGAGTTCCATCGTCATTAGGAGGCCCTGAACGTTACAATTAACAATCATTTTTGCGTCGGATTCGAAAATCTAGACTCACAGGAGAACGACCAAAAGGTGCCCGAGGCAGCAATAGACCCTTGGAGACAAGTCGGCTGATGGCCGATGTATTGAATCTCGACGCAATTTGAGTGTTCCATCGGCATTAGGAGGCCCTGAACGTTACAATTAACTATCATTTTTGCGTGGGATTCGAAAATCTAGACTCACCGGAGACGGACCATGTGGTGCCCGAGGCAGCGATATCCCCTTGGAGACAAGTCGGCTGGAGGCCGATGTATTGAATCTCGACGCAATTTGAGTGTTCCATCGTCATTAGGAGGCCCTAAACGTTACAATTCACTATCAGTTTTGCGTCGGATTCGAAAATCTAGACTCACAGGAGAAGGACCATGTGGTGCCCGAGGCAGCAACAGACCCTTGGAGACAAGTCGGCTGCAGGCCGATGTATTGAATCTCGACGCAATTTGAGTGTTCCATCGTCACTACATGGCCCTGAACGTTACAATGAAATATCATTTTTGCGTCGGATTCGAATATCTAGACTCACACGAGAAGGACCATGTGGTGCCCGAGACAGCAATAGACCCTTGGAGACAAGTCGGCTGGAGGCCGATGTTTTGAATCTCGACGCAATATGAGTGTTCCATCGTCATTAGGAGGCCCTAAACGTTACAATTCACTATCATTTTTGCGTCGGATTCGAAAATCTAGACTCGCAGGAGAAGGACCATGTGGTGCCCGAGGCAGCAATAGCCCCTTGGAGACAAGTCGGCTGCAGGCCGATCTATTGAATCTCGACGCAATCGGAGTGTTCCATCGTCATTACAAGGCATTGAACGTTACAATTAACTATCTTTTTTGCGTCGGATTCGAAAATTTAGACTCACAGGAGAAAGACCATGAGGTGCCTGAGGCAGCAACAGACCCTTGGAGTCAAGTCGGCTGGAGGCCGATGTATTGAATCTCGACGCAATTTGAGTGTTCCATCGTCATTAGGAGGCCCTGAACGTTACAATTAACTTTCATTTTTGCGTCGGATTCGAAAATCTAGACTTACAAGGGAACGACCATGAGGTGCCCGAGACTGCAATATCCTCTTGGATACAAGTCGACTGGAGGTCGATGTATTGAAACTCGACGCAATTTGAGTCTTCTATCGTCATTACAAGGCCCTGAACGTTACAATTAACAAACATTTTTGCGTCGGATTCGAAAATCTAGACTCACTGGAGAACGACCATAAGGTGCCCGAGGCAGCAATAGACCCTTGGAGACAAGTCGGCTGGAGGCCGATGTATTGAATCTCGACGCAATTTGAGTGATCCATAGTCATTAGGAGGCCCTAAACGTTACAATTCACTATCATTTTTGCGTCGGATTCGAAAATCTAGACTCGCAGGAGAAGGACCATGTGGTGCCCGAGGCAGCAATAGACCCTTGGAGACAAGTCGGCTGCAGGCCGATGTATTGAATCTCGACGCAATCTGAGTGTTCCATCGTCATTACAAGGCCCTGAACGTTACAATTAACTATCATTTTTGCGTCGGATTCGAAAATTTAGACTCACAGGAGAAAGACCATGAGGTGCCTGAGGCAGCAACAGACCCTTGGAGTCAAGTCGGCTGGAGGCCGATGTATTGAATCTCGACGCAATTTGAGTGTTCCATCGTCATTAGGAGGCCCTAAACGTTACAATTCCTTTTTCAGTTTTGCGCCGGATTCGAAAATCTAGACCCACAGGAGAAGGACCATGTGGTGCCCGAGGCAGCAATAGACCCTTGGAGACAAGTCGGCTGCAGGCCGATGTATTGAATCTCGACGCAATTTGAGTGTTCCATCGTCATTACAAGGCCCTGAACGTTACAATTAACTATCATTTTTGAGTCGGATTCGAAAATCTAGACTCACAGGAGAACGACCATAAGGTGCCCGAGGCAGCAATAGACCCTTGGAGACAAGTCGGCTGGAGGCCGATGTATTGAATCTCGACGCAATTTGAGTGTTCCATCGGCATTAGGAGGCCCTGAACGTTACAATTAACTATCATTTTTGCGTCGGATTCGAAAATCTAGACTTACAAGGGAACGACCATGAGGTGCCCGAGACTGCAATATCCTCTTGGATACAAGTCGATTGGAGGTCGATGTATTGAATCTCGACGCAATTTGAGTCTTCTATCGTCATTAGGAGGCGCTGAACGTTACAATTCACTATCATTTTTGCGTCGGATTCGATAATCTAAACTCACAGGAGAACGACCATAAGGTGCCGAGGCAGCAACAGACCCTTGGAGACAAGTCGGCTGGAGGCCGATGTATTGAATCTCGACGCAATTTGAGTGTTCCATCGTCATTAGGAGGCCCTAAACGTTACAATTAACAATCATTTTTGCGTCGGATTCGAAAATCTAGACTCGCAGGAGAAGGAACATGTGGTGCCCGAGGCAGCAATAGACCCTTGGAGACAAGTCGGCTGCAGGCCGATGTATTGAATCTCGACGCAATCTGTGTGTTCCATCGTCATTACAAGGCCCTGAACGTTACAATTAACTATCATTTTTGCGTCGGATTCGAAAATTTAGACTCACAGGAGAAAGACCATGAGGTGCCTGAGGCAGCAACAGACCTTTGGAGTCAAGTCGGCTGGAGGCCGATGTTTTGAATCTCGACGCAATTTGAGTGTTCCATCGTCATTAGGAGGCCCTAAAAGTTACATTTCACTATCATTTTTGCGTCGGATTCGAAAATATTGACTCACAGGAGATCGACCATAAGGTGCCGAGGCAGCAACAGACACTTGGAGACAAGTCGGCTGGAGGCCGCTGTATTGAATCTCGACGCAATTTGAGTGTTCCATCGGCATTAGGAGGGCCTGAACGTTACAATTAACTATCATTTTTGCGTCGGATTCGAAAATCTAGACTCACAGGAGAACGACCAAAAGGTGCCCGAGGCAGCAATAGACCCTTGGAGACAAGTCGGCTGATGGCCGATGTATTGAATCTCGACGCAATTTGAGTGTTCCATCGTCATTAGGAGGCCCTAAACGTTACAATTCACTATCAGTTTTGCGTCGGATTCGAAAATCTAGACTCACAGGAGACGGACCATGTGGTGCCCGAGGCAGCGATATCCCCTTGGAGACAAGTCGGCTGGAGGCCGATGTATTGAATCTCGACGCAATTTGAGAGTTCCATCGTCATTAGGAGGCCCTGAACGTTACAATTAACAATCATTTTTGCGTCGGATTCGAAAATGTAGACTCACAGGAGAACGACCAAAAGGTGCCCGAGGCAGCAATAGACCCTTGGAGACAAGTCGGCTGATGGCCGATGTATTGAATGTCGACGCAATTTGAGTGTTCCATCGTCATTAGGAGGCCCTAAACGTTACAATTCACTATCAGTTTTGCGTCGGATTCGAAAATCTAGACTCACAGGAGAAGGACCATGTGGTGCCCGAGGCAGCAACAGACCCTTGGAGACAAGTCGGCTGCAGGCCGATGTATTGAATCTCGACGCAATTTGAGTGTTCCATCGTCACTACAAGGCACTGAACGTTACAATTAACTGTCATTTTTGCGTCGGATTCGAAAATCTAGACTCACACGAGAAGGACCATGTGGTGCCCGAGACAGCAATAGACCCTTGGAGACAAGTCGGCTGGAGGCCGATGTTTTGAATCTCGACGCAATTTGAGTGTTCCATCGTCATTAGGAGGCCCTAAACGTTACAATTCACTATCATTTTTGCGTCGGAACCGAAAATCTAGACTCGCAGGAGAAGGACCATGTGGTGCCCGAGGCAGCAATAGCCCCTTGGAGACAAGTCGGCTGCAGGACGATCTATTGAATCTCGACGCAATCGGAGTGTTCCATCGTCATTACAAGGCCTTGAACGTTACAATTAACTATCTTTTTTGCGTCGGATTCGAAAATTTAGACTCACAGGAGAAAGACCATGAGGTGCCTGAGGCAGCAACAGACCCTTGGAGTCAAGTCGGCTGGAGGCCGATGTATTGAATCTCGACGCAATTTGAGTGTTCCATCGTCATTAGGAGGCCCTGAACGTTGCAATTAACTTTCATTTTTGCGTCGGATTCGAAAATCTAGACTTACAAGGGAACGACCATGAGGTGCCCGAGACTGCAATATCCTCTTGGATACAAGTCGACTGGAGGTCGATGTATTGAATCTCGACGCAATTTGAGTCTTCTATCGTCATTACAAGGCCCTGAACGTTACAATTAACAAACATTTTTGCGTCGGTTCGAAAATCTAGACTCACAGGAGAACGACCATAAGGTGCCCGAGGCAGCAATAGACCCTTGGAGACAAGTCGGCTGGAGGCCGATGTATTGAATCTCGACGCAATTTGAGTGTTCCATCGGCATTAGGAGGCCCTGAACGTTACAATTCACTTTCAGTTTTGCGCCGGATTCGAAAATCTAGACCCACAGGAGAAGGACTATGTGGTGCCCGAGGCAGCAATAGACCCTTGGAGACAAGTCGGCTGCAGGCCGATGTATTGAATCTCGACGCAATTTGAGTGTTCCATCGTCATTACAAGACCCTGAACGTTACAATTAACTATCATTTTTGCGTCGGATTCGAAAATCTAGACTCACAGGAGAACGACCATAAGGTGCCCGAGGCAGCAATAGACCCTTGGAGACAAGTCGGCTGGAGGCCGATGTATTGAATCTCGACGCAATTTGAGTGTTCCATCGGCATTAGGAGGCCCTGAACGTTACAATTAACTATCATTTTTGCGTCGGATTCGAAAATCTAGACTTACAAGGGAACGACCATGAGGTGCCCGAGACTGCAATATCCTCTTGGATACAAGTCGATTGGAGGTCGATGTATTGAATCTCGACGCAATTTGAGTCTTCTATCGTCATTAGGAGGCGCTGAACGTTACAATTCACTATCATTTTTGCGTCGGATTCGATAATCTAAACTCACAGGAGAACGACCATAAGGTGCCGAGGCAGCAACAGACCCTTGGAGACAAGTCGGCTGGAGGCCGATGTATTGAATCTCGACGCAATTTGAGTGTTTCATCGTCATTAGGAGGCCCTAAACGTTACAATTAACTATCATTTTTGCGCCGGATTCGAAAATCTAGACTCGCAGGAGAAGGAACATGTGGTGCCCGAGGCAGTAATAGACCCTTGGAGACAAGTCGGCTGATGGCCGATGTATTGAATCTCGACGCAATTTGAGTGTTCCATCGGCATTAGGAGGCCCTGAACGTTACAATTAACTATCATTTTTGCGTGGGATTCGAAAATCTAGACTCACCGGAGACGGACCATGTGGTGCCCGAGGCAGCGATATCCCCTTGGAGACAAGTCGGCTGGAGGCCGATGTATTGAATCTCGACGCAATTTGAGTGTTCCATCGTCATTAGGAGGCCCTAAACGTTATAATTCACTATCAGTTTTGCGTCGGATTCGAAAATCTAGACTCACAGGAGAAGGACCATGTGGTGCCCGAGGCAGCAACAGACCCTTGGAGACAAGTCGGCTGGAGGCCGATGTATTGAATCTCGACGCAATTTGAGTGTTCCATCGTCATTAGGAGGCCCTAAACGTTACAATTCACTATCAGTTTTGCGTCGGATTCGAAAATCTAGACTCACAGGAGAAGGACCATGTGGTGCCCGAGGCAGCAACAGACCCTTGGAGACAAGTCGGCTGCAGGCCGATGTATTGAATCTCGACGCAATTTGAGTGTTCCATCGTCACTACAAGGGCCTGAACGTTACAATTAACTGTCATTTTTGCGTCGGATTCGAAAATCTAGACCCACAGGAGAAGGACTATGTGGTGCCCGAGGCAGCAATAGACCCTTGGAGACAAGTCGGCTGCAGGCCGATGTATTGAATCTCGACGCAATTTGAGTGTTCCATCGTCATTACAAGACCCTGAACGTTACAATTAACTATCATTTTTGCGTCGGATTCGAAAATCTAGACTCACAGGAGAACGACCATAAGGTGCCCGAGGCAGCAATAGACCCTTGGAGACAAGTCGGCTGGAGGCCGATGTATTGAATCTCGACGCAATTTGAGTGTTCCATCGGCATTAGGAGGCCCTGAACGTTACAATTAACTATCATTTTTGCGTCGGATTCGAAAATCTAGACTTGCAAGGGAACGACCATGAGGTGCCCGAGACTGCAATATCCTCTTGGATACAAGTCGATTGGAGGTCGATGTATTGAATCTCGACGCAATTTGAGTCTTCTATCGTCATTAGGAGGCGCTGAACGTTACAATTCACTATCATTTTTGCGTCGGATTCGATAATCTAAACTCACAGGAGAACGACCATAAGGTGCCGAGGCAGCAACAGACCCTTGGAGACAAGTCGGCTGGAGGCCGATGTATTGAATCTCGACGCAATTTGAGTGTTCCATCGTCATTAGGAGGCCCTAAACGTTACAATTAACTATCATTTTTGCGCCGGATTCGAAAATCTAGACTCGCAGGAGAAGGAACATGTGGTGCCCGAGGCAGTAATAGACCCTTGGAGACAAGTCGGCTGGAGGCCGATGTATTGAATCTCGACGCAATTTGAGAGTTCCATCGTCATTAGGAGGCCCTGAACGTTACAATTAACAATCATTTTTGCGTCGGATTCGAAAATCTAGGCTCACAGGAGAACGACCAAAAGGTGCCCGAGGCAGCAATAGACCCTTGGAGACAAGTCGGCTGATGGCGGATGTATTGAATCTCGACGCAATTTGAGTGTTCCATCGGCATTAGGAGGCCCTGAACGTTACAATTAACTATCATTTTTGCGTGGGATTCGAAAATCTAGACTCACCGGAGACGGACCATGTGGTGCCCGAGGCAGCGATATCCCCTTGGAGACAAGTCGGCTGGAGGCCGATGTATTGAATCTCGACGCAATTTGAGTGTTCCATCGTCATTAGGAGGCCCTAAACGTTATAATTCACTATCAGTTTTGCGTCGGATTCGAAAATCTAGACTCACAGGAGAAGGACCATGTGGTGCCCGAGGCAGCAATAGACCCTTGGAGACAAGTCGGCTGCAGGCCGATGTTTTGAATCTCGACGCAATTTGAGTGTTCCATCGTCACTACAAGGCCCTGAACGTTACAATGAAATATCATTTTTGCGTCGGATTCGAAAATCTAGACTCACACGAGAAGGACCATGTGGTGCCCGAGGCAGCGATATCCCCTTGGAGACAAGTCGGCTGGAGGCCGATGTATTGAATCTCGACGCAATTTGAGAGTTCCATCGTCATTAGGAGGCCCTGAACGTTACAATTAACAATCATTTTTGCGTCGGATTCGAAAATCTAGACTCACAGGAGAACGACCAAAAGGTGCCCGAGGCAGCAATAGACCCTTGGAGACAAGTCGGCTGATGGTCGATGTATTGAATCTCGACGCAATTTGAGTGTTCCATCGTCATTAGGAGGCCCTAAACGTTACAATTCACTATCAGTTTTGCGTCGGATTCGAAAATCTAGACTCACAGGAGAAGGACCATGTGGTGCCCGAGGCAGCAACAGACCCTTGGAGACAAGTCGGCTGCAGGCCGATGTATTGAATCTCGACGCAATTTGAGTGTTCCATCGTCACTACAAGGCCCTGAACGTTACAATTAACTGTCATTTTTGCGTCGGATTCGAAAATCTAGACTCACACGAGAAGGACCATGTGGTGCCCGAGACAGCAATAGACCCTTGGAGACAAGTCGGCTGGAGGCCGATGTTTTGAATCTCGACGCAATTTGAGTGTTCCATCGTCATTAGGAGGCCCTAAACGTTACAATTCACTATCATTTTTACGTCGGAACCGAAAATCTAGACTCGCAGGAGAAGGACCATGTGGTGCCCGAGGCAGCAATAGCCCCTTGGAGACAAGTCGGCTGCAGGCCGATCTATTGAATCTCGACGCAATCGGAGTGTTCCATCGTCATTACAAGGCCTTGAACGTTACAATTAACTATCTTTTTTGCGTCGGATTCGAAAATTTAGACTCACAGGAGAAAGACCATGAGGTGCCTGAGGCAGCAACAGACCCTTGGAGTCAAGTCGGCTGGAGGCCGATGTATTGAATCTCGACGCAATTTGAGTGTTCCATCGTCATTAGGAGGCCCTGAACGTTGCAATTAACTTTCATTTTTGCGTCGGATTCGAAAATCTAGACTTACAAGGGAACGACCATGAGGTGCCCGAGACTGCAATATCCTCTTGGATACAAGTCGACTGGAGGTCGATGTATTGAATCTCGACGCAATTTGAGTCTTCTATCGTCATTACAAGGCCCTGAACGTTACAATTAACAAACATTTTTGCATCGGATTCGAAAATCTAGACTCACAGGAGAACGACCATAAGGTGCCCGAGGCAGCAATAGACCCTTGGAGACAAGTCGGCTGGAGGCCGATGTATTGAATCTCGACGCAATTTGAGTGTTCCATCGGCATTAGGAGGCCCTGAACGTTACAATTCACTTTCAGTTTTGCGCCGGATTCGAAAATCTAGACCCACAGGAGAAGGACTATGTGGTGCCCGAGGCAGCAATAGACCCTTGGAGACAAGTCGGCTGCAGGCCGATGTATTGAATCTCGACGCAATTTGAGTGTTCCATCGTCATTACAAGGATCTGAACGTTACAATTAACTATCATTTTTGCGTCGGATTCGAAAATCTAGACTCACAGGAGAACGACCATAAGGTGCCCGAGGCAGCAATAGACCCTTGGAGACAAGTCGGCTGGAGGCCGATGTATTGAATCTCGACGCAATTTGAGTGTTCCATCGGCATTAGGAGGCCCTGAACGTTACAATTTACTATCATTTTTGCGTCGGATTCGAAAATCTAGACTTACAAGAGAACGACCATGAGGTGCCCGAGACTGCAATATCCTCTTGGATACAAGTCGACTGGAGGTCGATGTATTGTATCTCGACGCAATTTGAGTCTTCTATCGTCATTAGGAGGCGCTGAACGTTACAATTCACTATCATTTTTGCGTCGGATTCGATAATCTAAACTCACAGGAGGACGACCATAAGGTGCCGAGGCAGCAACAGACCCTTGGAGACAAGTCGGCTGGAGGCCGATGTATTGAATCTCGACGCAATTTGAGTGTTCCATCGTCATTAGGAGGCCCTAAACGTTACATTTCACTATCATTTTTGCGTCGGATTCGAAAATATTGACTCACAGGAGATCGACCATAAGGTGCCGAGGCAGCAACAGACCCTTGGAGACAAGTCGGCTGGAGGCCGATGTATTGAATCTCGATGCAATTTGAGTGTTCCATCGGCATTAGGAGGGCCTGAACGTTACAATTAACTATCATTTTTGCGTCGGATTCGAAAATCTAGACTCACCGGAGACGGACCATGTGGTGCCCGAGGCAGCGATATCCCCTTGGAGACAAGTCGGCTGGAGGCCGATGTATTGAATCTCGACGCAATTTGAGAGTTCCATCGTCATTAGGAGGCCCTGAACGTTACAATTAACAATCATTTTTGCGTCGGATTCGAAAATCTAGACTCACAGGAGAACGACCAAAAGGTGCCCGAGGCAGCAATAGACCCTTGGAGACAAGTCGGCTGATTGCCGATGTATTGAATCTCGACGCAATTTGAGTGTTCCATGGGCATTAGGAGGCCCTGAACGTTACAATTAACTATCATTTTTGCGTGGGATTCGAAAATCTAGACTCACCGGAGACGGACCATGTGGTGCCCGAGGCAGCGATATCCCCTTGGAGACAAGTCGGCTGGAGGCCGATGTATTGAATCTCGACGCAATTTGAGTGTTCCATCGTCATTAGGAGGCCCTAAACGTTACAATTCACTATCAGTTTTGCGTCGGATTCGAAAATCTAGACTCACAGGAGAAGGACCATGTGGTGCCCGAGGCAGCAACAGACCCTTGGAGACAAGTCGGCTGCAGGCCGATGTATTGAATCTCGACGCAATTTGAGTGTTCCATCGTCACTACATGGCCCTGAACGTTACAATGAAATATCATTTTTGCGTCGGATTCGAAAATCTAGACTCACACGAGAAGGACCATGTGGTGCCCGAGACAGCAATAGACCCTTGGAGACAAGTCGGCTGGAGGCCGATGTTTTGAATCTCGACGCAATATGAGTGTTCCATCGTCATTAGGAGGCCCTAAACGTTACAATTCACTATCATTTTTGCGTCGGATTCGAAAATCTAGACTCGCAGGAGAAGGACCATGTGGTGCCCGAGGCAGCAATAGCCCCTTGGAGACAAGTCGGCTGCAGGCCGTTCTATTGAATCTCGACGCAATCGGAGTGTTCCATCGTCATTACAAGGCATTGAACGTTACAATTAACTATCTTTTTTGCGTCGGATTCGAAAATTTAGACTCACAGGAGAAAGACCATGAGGTGCCTGAGGCAGCAACAGACCCTTGGAGTCAAGTCGGCTGGAGGCCGATGTATTGAATCTCGACGCAATTTGAGTGTTCCATCGTCATTAGGAGGCCCTGAACGTTACAATTAACTTTCATTTTTGCGTCGGATTCGAAAATCTAGACTTACAAGGGAACGACCATGAGGTGCCCGAGACTGCAATATCCTCTTGGATACAAGTCGACTGGAGGTCGATGTATTGAAACTCGACGCAATTTGAGTCTTCTATCGTCATTACAAGGCCCTGAACGTTACAATTAACAAACATTTTTGCGTCGGATTCGAAAATCTAGACTCACTGGAGAACGACCATAAGGTGCCCGAGGCAGCAATAGACCCTTGGAGACAAGTCGGCTGGAGGCCGATGTATTGAATCTCGACGCAATTTGAGTGTTCCATCGGCATTAGGAGGCCCTAAACGTTACAATTCACTATCATTTTTGTTTGGGATTCGAAAATCTAGACTTACAAGAGAACGACCATGAGGTGCCCGAGACTGCAATATCCTCTTGGATACAAGTCGACTGGAGGTCGATGTATTGAATCTCGACGCAATTTGAGTGTTCTATCGTCATTAGGAGGCGCTGAACGTTACATTTCACTATCATTTTTGCGTCGGATTCGATAATCTAAACGCACAGGAGAACGACCATAAGGTGCCGAGGCAGCAACAGACCCTTGGAGACAAGTCGGATGGAGGCCGATGTATTGAATCTCGACGCAATTTGAGTGTTCCATCGGCATTAGGAGGCCCTGAACGTTACAATTCACTTTCAGATTTGCGCCGGAGTCGAAAATCTAGACCCACAGGAGAAGGACTATGTGGTGCCCGAGGCAGCAATAGACCCTTGGAGACAAGTCGGCTGCAGGCCGATGTATTGAATCTCGACGCAATTTGAGTGTTCCATCGTCATTACAAGGCCCTGAACGTTACAATTAACTATCATTTTTGCGTCGGATTCGAAAATCTAGACTCACAGGAGAACGACCATAAGGTGCCCGAGGCAGCAATAGACCCTTGGAGACAAGTCGGCTGGAGGCCGATGTATTGAATCTCGACGCAATTTGAGTGTTCCATCGGCATTAGGAGGCCCTGAACGTTACAATTAACTATCATTTTTGCGTCGGATTCGAAAATCTAGACTTACAAGGGAACGACCATGAGGTGCCCGAGACTGCAATATCCTCTTGGATACAAGTCGATTGGAGGTCGATGTATTGAATCTCGACGCAATTTGAGTCTTCTATCGTCATTAGGAGGCGCTGAACGTTACAATTCACTATCATTTTTGCGTCGGATTCGATAATCTAAACTCACAGGAGAACGACCATAAGGTGCCGAGGCAGCAACAGACCCTTGAAGACAAGTCGGCTGGAGGCCGATGTATTGAATCTCGACGCAATTTGAGTGTTCCATCGTCATTAGGAGGCCCTAAACGTTACAATTAACTATCATTTTTGCGTCGGATTCGAAAATCTAGACTCGCAGGAGAAGGAACATGTGGTGCCCGAGGCAGTAATAGACCCTTGGAGATATGTCGGCTGCAGGCCGATGTATTGAACCTCGACGCAATTTGAGTGTTCCATCGTCATTACAAGGCCCTGAACGTTACAATTAACTATCATTTTTGCGTCGGATTCGAAAATCTAGACTCACAGGAGAACGACCATAAGTTGCCCGAGGCAGCAATAGACCCTTGGAGACAAGTCGGCTGGAGGCCGATGTATTGAATCTCGACGCAATTTGAGTGTTCCATCGGCATTAGGAGGCCCTGAACGTTACAATTAACTATCATTTTTGCGTCCGATTCGAAAATCTAGACTTACAAGGGAACGACCATGAGGTGCCCGAGACTGCAATATCCTCTTGGATACAAGTCGACTGGAGGTCGATGTATTGAATCTCGACGCAATTTGAGTCTTCTATCGTCATTACAAGGCCCTGAACGTTACAATTAACAAACATTTTTGCGTCGGATTCGAAAATCTAGACTCACAGGAGAACGACCATAAGGTGCCCGAGGCAGCAATAGACCCTTGGAGACAAGTCGGCTGGAGGCCGATGTATTGAATCTCGACGCAATTTGAGTGTTCCATCGGCATTAGGAGGCCCTGAACGTTACAATTTACTATCATTTTTGCGTCGGATTCGAAAATCTAGACTTACAAGAGAACGACCATGAGGTGCCCGAGACTGCAATATCCTCTTGGATACAAGTCGACTGGAGGTCGATGTATTGTATCTCGACGCAATTTGAGTCTTCTATCGTCATTAGGAGGCCCTAAACGTTACATTTCACTATCATTTTTGCGTCGGATTCGAAAATATTGACTCACAGGAGATCGACCATAAGGTGCCGAGGCAGCAACAGACCCTTGGAGACAAGTCGGCTGGAGGCCGATGTATTGAATCTCGACGCAATTTGAGTGTTCCATCGTCATTAGGAGGCCCTAAACGTTACATTTCACTATCATTTTTGCGTCGGATTCGAAAATATTGACTCACAGGAGATCGACCATAAGGTGCCGAGGCAGCAACAGACCCTTGGAGACAAGTCGGCTGGAGGCCGATGTATTGAATCTCGACGCAATTTGAGTGTTCCATCGGCATTAGGAGGGCCTGAACGTTACAATTAACTATCATTTTTGCGTCGGATTCGAAAATCTAGACTCACCGGAGACGGACCATGTGGTGCCCGAGGCAGCGATATCCCCTTGGAGACAAGTCGGCTGGAGGCCGATGTATTGAATCTCGACGCAATTTGAGAGTTCCATCGTCATTAGGAGGCCCTGAACGTTACAATTAACAATCATTTTTGCGTCGGATTCGAAAATCTAGACTCACAGGAGAACGACCAAAAGGTGCCCGAGGCAGCAATAGACCCTTGGAGACAAGTCGGCTGATGGCCGATGTATTGAATCTCGACGCAATTTGAGTGTTCCATCGGCATTAGGAGGCCCTGAACGTTACAATTAACTATCATTTTTGCGTGGGATTCGAAAATCTAGACTCACCGGAGACGGACCATGTGGTGCCCGAGGCAGCGATATCCCCTTGGAGACAAGTCGGCTGGAGGCCGATGTATTGAATCTCGACGCAATTTGAGTGTTCCATCGTCATTAGGAGGCCCTAAACGTTACAATTCACTATCAGTTTTGCGTCGGATTCGAAAATCTAGACTCACAGGAGAAGGACCATGTGGTGCCCGAGGCAGCAACAGACCCTTGGAGACAAGTCGGCTGCAGGCCGATGTATTGAATCTCGACGCAATTTGAGTGTTCCATCGTCACTACATGGCCCTGAACGTTACAATGAAATATCATTTTTGCGTCGGATTCGAATATCTAGACTCACACGAGAAGGACCATGTGGTGCCCGAGACAGCAATAGACCCTTGGAGACAAGTCGGCTGGAGGCCGATGTTTTGAATCTCGACGCAATATGAGTGTTCCATCGTCATTAGGAGGCCCTAAACGTTACAATTCACTATCATTTTTGCGTCGGATTCGAAAATCTAGACTCGCAGGAGAAGGACCATGTGGTGCCCGAGGCAGCAATAGCCCCTTGGAGACAAGTCGGCTGCAGGCCGATCTATTGAATCTCGACGCAATCGGAGTGTTCCATCGTCATTACAAGGCATTGAACGTTACAATTAACTATCTTTTTTGCGTCGGATTCGAAAATTTAGACTCACAGGAGAAAGACCATGAGGTGCCTGAGGCAGCAACAGACCCTTGGAGTCAAGTCGGCTGGAGGCCGATGTATTGAATCTCGACGCAATTTGAGTGTTCCATCGTCATTAGGAGGCCCTGAACGTTACAATTAACTTTCATTTTTGCGTCGGATTCGAAAATCTAGACTTACAAGGGAACGACCATGAGGTGCCCGAGACTGCAATATCCTCTTGGATACAAGTCGACTGGAGGTCGATGTATTGAAACTCGACGCAATTTGAGTCTTCTATCGTCATTACAAGGCCCTGAACGTTACAATTAACAAACATTTTTGCGTCGGATTCGAAAATCTAGACTCACTGGAGAACGACCATAAGGTGCCCGAGGCAGCAATAGACCCTTGGAGACAAGTCGGCTGGAGGCCGATGTATTGAATCTCGACGCAATTTGAGTGTTCCATCGGCATTAGGAGGCCCTAAACGTTACAATTCACTATCATTTTTGTTTCGGATTCGAAAATCTAGACTTACAAGAGAACGACCATGAGGTGCCCGAGACTGCAATATCCTCTTGGATACAAGTCGACTGGAGGTCGATGTATTGAATCTCGACGCAATTTGAGTCTTCTATCGTCATTAGGAGGCGCTGAACGTTACATTTCACTATCATTTTTGCGTCGGATTCGATAATCTAAACGCACAGGAGAACGACCATAAGGTGCCGAGGCAGCAACAGACCCTTGGAGACAAGTCGGATGGAGGCCGATGTATTGAATCTCGACGCAATTTGAGTGTTCCATCGGCATTAGGAGGCCCTGAACGTTACAATTCACTTTCAGTTTTGCGCCGGATTCGAAAATCTAGACCCACAGGAGAAGGACTATGTGGTGCCCGGGGCAGCAATAGACCCTTGGAGACAAGTCGGCTGCAGGCCGATGTATTGAATCTCGACGCAATTTGAGTGTTCCATCGTCATTACAAGGCCCTGAACGTTACAATTAACTATCATTTTTGCGTCGGATTCGAAAATCTAGACTCACAGGAGAACGACCATAAGGTGCCGAGGCAGCAACAGACCCTTGGAGACAAGTCGGATGGAGGCCGATGTATTGAATCTCGACGCAATTTGAGTGTTCCATCGTCATTAGGAGGCCCTGAACGTTACAATTAACTTTCATTTTTGCGTCGGATTCGAAAATCTAGACTTACAAGGGAACGACCATGAGGTGCCCGAGACTGCAATATCCTCTTGGATACAAGTCGACTGGAGGTCGATGTATTGAATCTCGACGCAATTTGAGTCTTCTATCGTCATTACAAGGCCCTGAACGTTACAATTAACAAACATTTTTGCGTCGGATTCGAAAATCTAGTCTCACAGGAGAACGACCATAAGGTGCCCGAGGCAGCAATAGACCCTTGGAGACAAGTCGGCTGGAGGCCGATGTATTGAATCTCGACGCAATTTGAGTGTTCCATCGGCATTAGGAGGCCCTTAACGTTACAATTAACAATCATTTTTGCGTCGGATTCGAAAATCTAGGCTCACAGGAGATCGACCATAAGGTGCCGAGGCAGCAACAGACCCTTGGAGACAAGTCGGCTGGAGGCCGATGTATTGAATCTCGACGCAATTTGAGTGTTCCATCGTCATTAGGAGGCCCTAAACGTTACATTTCACTATCATTTTTGCGTCGGATTCGAAAATATTGACTCACAGGAGATCGACCATAAGGTGCCGAGGCAGCAACAGACCCTTGGAGACAAGTCGGCTGGAGGCCGATGTATTGAATCTCGACGCAATTTGAGTGTTCCATCGGCATTAGGAGGGCCTGAACGTTACAATTAACAATCATTTTTGCGTCGGATTCGAAAATCTAGACTCACAGGAGAACGACCAAAAGGTGCCCGAGGCAGCAATAGACCCTTGGAGACAAGTCGGCTGGAGGCCGATGTATTGAATCTCGACGCAATTTGAGTGTTCCATCGGCATTAGGAGGCCCTGAACGTTACAATTTACTATCATTTTTGCGTCGGATTCGAAAATCTAGACTTACAAGAGAACGACCATGAGGTGCCCGAGACTGCAATATCCTCTTGGATACAAGTCGACTGGAGGTCGATGTATTGTATCTCGACGCAATTTGAGTCTTCTATCGTCATTAGGAGGCGCTGAACGTTACAATTCACTATCATTTTTGCGTCGGATTCGATAATCTAAACTCACAGGAGAACGACCATAAGGTGCCGAGGCAGCAACAGACCCTTGGAGACAAGTCGGCTGGAGGCCGATGTATTGAATCTCGACGCAATTTGAGTGTTCCATCGTCATTAGGAGGCCCTAAACGTTACATTTCACTATCATTTTTGCGTCGGATTCGAAAATATTGACTCACAGGAGATCGACCATAAGGTGCCGAGGCAGCAACAGACCCTTGGAGACAAGTCGGCTGGAGGCCGATGTATTGAATCTCGACGCAATTTGAGTGTTCCATCGTCATTAGGAGGCCCTAAACGTTACATTTCACTATCATTTTTGCGTCGGATTCGAAAATATTGACTCACAGGAGATCGACCATAAGGTGCCGAGGCAGCAACAGACCCTTGGAGACAAGTCGGCTGGAGGCCGATGTATTGAATCTCGACGCAATTTGAGTGTTCCATCGGCATTAGGAGGGCCTGAACGTTACAATTAACTATCATTTTTGCGTCGGATTCGAAAATCTAGACTCACCGGAGACGGACCATGTGGTGCCCGAGGCAGCGATATCCCCTTGGAGACAAGTCGGCTGGAGGCCGATGTATTGAATCTCGACGCAATTTGAGAGTTCCATCGTCATTAGGAGGCCCTGAACGTTACAATTAACAATCATTTTTGCGTCGGATTCGAAAATCTAGACTCACAGGAGAACGACCAAAAGGTGCCCGAGGCAGCAATAGACCCTTGGAGACAAGTCGGCTGATGGCCGATGTATTGAATCTCGACGCAATTTGAGTGTTCCATCGGCATTAGGAGGCCCTGAACGTTACAATTAACTATCATTTTTGCGTGGGATTCGAAAATCTAGACTCACCGGAGACGGACCATGTGGTGCCCGAGGCAGCGATATCCCCTTGGAGACAAGTCGGCTGGAGGCCGATGTATTGAATCTCGACGCAATTTGAGTGTTCCATCGTCATTAGGAGGCCCTAAACGTTACAATTCACTATCAGTTTTGCGTCGGATTCGAAAATCTAGACTCACAGGAGAAGGACCATGTGGTGCCCGAGGCAGCAACAGACCCTTGGAGACAAGTCGGCTGCAGGCCGATGTATTGAATCTCGACGCAATTTGAGTGTTCCATCGTCACTACATGGCCCTGAACGTTACAATGAAATATCATTTTTGCGTCGGATTCGAATATCTAGACTCACACGAGAAGGACCATGTGGTGCCCGAGACAGCAATAGACCCTTGGAGACAAGTCGGCTGGAGGCCGATGTTTTGAATCTCGACGCAATATGAGTGTTCCATCGTCATTAGGAGGCCCTAAACGTTACAATTCACTATCATTTTTGCGTCGGATTCGAAAATCTAGACTCGCAGGAGAAGGACCATGTGGTGCCCGAGGCAGCAATAGCCCCTTGGAGACAAGTCGGCTGCAGGCCGATCTATTGAATCTCGACGCAATCGGAGTGTTCCATCGTCATTACAAGGCATTGAACGTTACAATTAACTATCTTTTTTGCGTCGGATTCGAAAATTTAGACTCACAGGAGAAAGACCATGAGGTGCCTGAGGCAGCAACAGACCCTTGGAGTCAAGTCGGCTGGAGGCCGATGTATTGAATCTCGACGCAATTTGAATGTTCCATCGTCATTAGGAGGCCCTGAACGTTACAATTAACTATCATTTTTGCGTCGGATTCGAAAATCTAGACTTACAAGGGAACGACCATGAGGTGCCCGAGACTGCAATATCCTCTTGGATACAAGTCGATTGGAGGTCGATGTATTGAATCTCGACGCAATTTGAGTCTTCTATCGTCATTAGGAGGCGCTGAACGTTACAATTCACTATCATTTTTGCGTCGGATTCGATAATCTAAACTCACAGGAGAACGACCATAAGGTGCCGAGGCAGCAACAGACCCTTGGAGACAAGTCGGCTGGAGGCCGATGTATTGAATCTCGACGCAATTTGAGTGTTCCATCGTCATTAGGAGGCCCTAAACGTTACAATTAACTATCATTTTTGCGTCGGATTCGAAAATCTAGACTCGCAGGAGAAGGAACATGTGGTGCCCGAGGCAGTAATAGACCCTTGGAGATAAGTCGGCTGCAGGCCGATGTATTGAACCTCGACGCAATTTGAGTGTTCCATCGTCATTACAAGGCCCTGAACGTTACAATTAACTATCATTTTTGCGTCGGATTCGAAAATCTAGACTCACAGGAGAACGACCATAAGTTGCCCGAGGCAGCAATAGACCCTTGGAGACAAGTCGGCTGGAGGCCGATGTATTGAATCTCGACGCAATTTGAGTGTTCCATCGGCATTAGGAGGCCCTGAACGTTACAATTAACTATCATTTTTGCGTCCGATTCGAAAATCTAGACTTACAAGGGAACGACCATGAGGTGCCCGAGACTGCAATATCCTCTTGGATACAAGTCGACTGGAGGTCGATGTATTGAATCTCGACGCAATTTGAGTCTTCTATCGTCATTACAAGGCCCTGAACGTTACAATTAACAAACATTTTTGCGTCGGATTCGAAAATCTAGACTCACAGGAGAACGACCATAAGGTGCCCGAGGCAGCAATAGACCCTTGGAGACAAGTCGGCTGGAGGCCGATGTATTGAATCTCGACGCAATTTGAGTGTTCCATCGGCATTAGGAGGCCCTGAACGTTACAATTTACTATCATTTTTGCGTCGGATTCGAAAATCTAGACTTACAAGAGAACGACCATGAGGTGCCCGAGACTGCAATATCCTCTTGGATACAAGTCGACTGGAGGTCGATGTATTGTATCTCGACGCAATTTGAGTCTTCTATCGTCATTAGGAGGCGCTGAACGTTACAATTCACTATCATTTTTGCGTCGGATTCGATAATCTAAACTCACAGGAGAACGACCATAAGGTGCCGAGGCAGCAACAGACCCTTGGAGACAAGTCGGCTGGAGGCCGATGTATTGAATCTCGACGCAATTTGAGTGTTCCATCGTCATTAGGAGGCCCTAAACGTTACATTTCACTATCATTTTTGCGTCGGATTCGAAAATATTGACTCACAGGAGATCGACCATAAGGTGCCGAGGCAGCAACAGACCCTTGGAGACAAGTCGGCTGGAGGCCGATGTATTGAATCTCGACGCAATTTGAGTGTTCCATCGTCATTAGGAGGCCCTAAACGTTACATTTTTGCGTCGGATTCGAAAATATTGACTCACAGGAGATCGACCATAAGGTGCCGAGGCAGCAACAGACCCTTGGAGACAAGTCGGCTGGAGGCCGATGTATTGAATCTCGACGCAATTTGAGTGTTCCATCGGCATTAGGAGGGCCTGAACGTTACAATTAACTATCATTTTTGCGTCGGATTCGAAAATCTAGACTCACCGGAGACGGACCATGTGGTGCCCGAGGCAGCGATATCCCCTTGGAGACAAGTCGGCTGGAGGCCGATGTATTGAATCTCGACGCAATTTGAGAGTTCCATCGTCATTAGGAGGCCCTGAACGTTACAATTAACAATCATTTTTGCGTCGGATTCGAAAATCTAGACTCACAGGAGAACGACCAAAAGGTGCCCGAGGCAGCAATAGACCCTTGGAGACAAGTCGGCTGATGGCCGATGTATTGAATCTCGACGCAATTTGAGTGTTCCATCGGCATTAGGAGGCCCTGAACGTTACAATTAACTATCATTTTTGCGTGGGATTCGAAAATCTAGACTCACCGGAGACGGACCATGTGGTGCCCGAGGCAGCGATATCCCCTTGGAGACAAGTCGGCTGGAGGCCGATGTATTGAATCTCGACGCAATTTGAGTGTTCCATCGTCATTAGGAGGCCCTAAACGTTACAATTCACTATCAGTTTTGCGTCGGATTCGAAAATCTAGACTCACAGGAGAAGGACCATGTGGTGCCCGAGGCAGCAACAGACCCTTGGAGACAAGTCGGCTGCAGGCCGATGTATTGAATCTCGACGCAATTTGAGTGTTCCATCGTCACTACATGGCCCTGAACGTTACAATGAAATATCATTTTTGCGTCGGATTCGAATATCTAGACTCACACGAGAAGGACCATGTGGTGCCCGAGACAGCAATAGACCCTTGGAGACAAGTCGGCTGGAGGCCGATTTTTTGAATCTCGACGCAATATGAGTGTTCCATCGTCATTAGGAGGCCCTAAACGTTACAATTCACTATCATTTTTGCGTCGGATTCGAAAATCTAGACTCGCAGGAGAAGGACCATGTGGTGCCCGAGGCAGCAACAGCCCCTTGGAGACAAGTCGGCTGCAGGCCGATCTATTGAATCTCGACGCAATCGGAGTGTTCCATCGTCATTACAAGGCATTGAACGTTACAATTAACTATCTTTTTTGCGTCGGATTCGAAAATTTAGACTCACAGGAGAAAGACCATGAGGTGCCTGAGGCAGCAACAGACCCTTGGAGTCAAGTCGGCTGGAGGCCGATGTATTGAATCTCGACGCAATTTGAGTGTTCCATCGTCATTAGGAGGCCCTAAACGTTACAATTAACTATCATTTTTGCGTCGGATTCGAAAATCTAGACTTACAAGGGAACGACCATGAGGTGCCCGAGACTGCAATATCCTCTTGGATACAAGTCGATTGGAGGTCGATGTATTGAATCTCGACGCAATTTGAGTCTTCTATCGTCATTAGGAGGCGCTGAACGTTACAATTCACTATCATTTTTGCGTCGGATTCGATAATCTAAACTCACAGGAGAACGACCATAAGGTGCCGAGGCAGCAACAGACCCTTGGAGACAAGTCGGCTGGAGGCCGATGTATTGAATCTCGACGCAATTTGAGTGTTCCATCGTCATTAGGAGGCCCTAAACGTTACAATTAACTATCATTTTTGCGTCGGATTCGAAAATCTAGACTCGCAGGAGAAGGAACATGTGGTGCCCGAGGCAGTAATAGACCCTTGGAGATAAGTCGGCTGCAGGCCGATGTATTGAACCTCGACGCAATTTGAGTGTTCCATCGTCATTACAAGGCCCTGAACGTTACAATTAACTATCATTTTTGCGTCGGATTCGAAAATCTAGACTCACAGGAGAACGACCATAAGTTGCCCGAGGCAGCAATAGACCCTTGGAGACAAGTCGGCTGGAGGCCGATGTATTGAATCTCGACGCAATTTGAGTGTTCCATCGGCATTAGGAGGCCCTGAACGTTACAATTAACTATCATTTTTGCGTCCGATTCGAAAATCTAGACTTACAAGGGAACGACCATGAGGTGCCCGAGACTGCAATATCCTCTTGGATACAAGTCGACTGGAGGTCGATGTATTGAATCTCGACGCAATTTGAGTCTTCTATCGTCATTACAAGGCCCTGAACGTTACAATTAACAAACATTTTTGCGTCGGATTCGAAAATCTAGACTCACAGGAGAACGACCATAAGGTGCCGAGGCAGCAACAGACCCTTGGAGACAAGTCGGCTGGAGGCCGATGTATTGAATCTCGACGCAATTTGAGTGTTCCATCGTCATTAGGAGGCCCTAAACGTTACATTTCACTATCATTTTTGCGTCGGATTCGAAAATATTGACTCACAGGAGATCGACCATAAGGTGCCGAGGCAGCAACAGACCCTTGGAGACAAGTCGGCTGGAGGCCGATGTATTGAATCTCGACGCAATTTGAGTGTTCCATCGGCATTAGGAGGGCCTGAACGTTACAATTAACTATCATTTTTGCGTCGGATTCGAAAATCTAGACTCACCGGAGACGGACCATGTGGTGCCCGAGGCAGCGATATCCCCTTGGAGACAAGTCGGCTGGAGGCCGATGTATTGAATCTCGACGCAATTTGAGAGTTCCATCGTCATTAGGTGGCCCTGAACGTTACAATTAACAATCATTTTTGCGTCGGATTCGAAAATCTAGACTCACAGGAGAACGACCAAAAGGTGCCCGAGGCAGCAATAGACCCTTGGAGACAAGTCGGCTGATGGCCGATGTATTGAATCTCGACGCAATTTGAGTGTTCCATCGGCATTAGGAGGCCCTGAACGTTACAATTAACTATCATTTTTGCGTGGGATTCGAAAATCTAGACTCACCGGAGACGGACCATGTGGTGCCCGAGGCAGCAACAGACCCTTGGAGACAAGTCGGCTGCAGGCCGATGTATTGAATCTCGACGCAATTTGAGTGTTCCATCGTCACTACATGGCCCTGAACGTTACAATGAAATATCATTTTTGCGTCGGATTCGAATATCTAGACTCACACGAGAAGGACCATGTGGTGCCCGAGACAGCAATAGACCCTTGGAGACAAGTCGGCTGGAGGCCGATGTTTTGAATCTCGACGCAATATGAGTGTTCCATCGTCATTAGGAGGCCCTAAACGTTACAATTCACTATCATTTTTGCGTCGGATTCGAAAATCTAGACTCGCAGGAGAAGGACCATGTGGTGCCCGAGGCAGCAATAGCCCCTTGGAGACAAGTCGGCTGCAGGCCGATCTATTGAATCTCGACGCAATCGGAGTGTTCCATCGTCATTACAAGGCATTGAACGTTACAATTAACTATCTTTTTTGCGTCGGATTCGAAAATTTAGACTCACAGGAGAAAGACCATGAGGTGCCTGAGGCAGCAACAGACCCTTGGAGTCAAGTCGGCTGGAGGCCGATGTATTGAATCTCGACGCAATTTGAGTGTTCCATCGTCATTAGGAGGCCCTGAACGTTACAATTAACTTTCATTTTTGCGTCGGATTCGAAAATCTAGACTTACAAGGGAACGACCATGAGGTGCCCGAGACTGCAATATCCTCTTGGATACAAGTCGACTGGAGGTCGATGTATTGAAACTCGACGCAATTTGAGTCTTCTATCGTCATTACAAGGCCCTGAACGTTACAATTAACAAACATTTTTGCGTCGGATTCGAAAATCTAGACTCACTGGAGAACGACCATAAGGTGCCCGAGGCAGCAATAGACCCTTGGAGACAAGTCGGCTGGAGGCCGATGTATTGAATCTCGACGCAATTTGAGTGTTCCATCGGCATTAGGAGGCCCTAAACGTTACAATTCACTATCATTTTTGTTTCGGATTCGAAAATCTAGACTTACAAGAGAACGACCACGAGGTGCCCGAGACTGCAATATCCTCTTGGATACAAGTCGACTGGAGGTCGATGTATTGAATCTCGACGCAATTTGAGTCTTCTATCGTCATTAGGAGGCGCTGAACGTTACATTTCACTATCATTTTTGCGTCGGATTCGATAATCTAAACGCACAGGAGAACGACCATAAGGTGCCGAGGCAGCAACAGACCCTTGGAGACAAGTCGGATGGAGGCCGATGTATTGAATCTCGACGCAATTTGAGTGTTCCATCGGCATTAGGAGGCCCTGAACGTTACAATTAACTTTCATTTTTGCGTCGGATTCGAAAATCTAGACTTACAAGGGAACGACCATGAGGTGCCCGAGACTGCAATATCCTCTTGGATACAAGTCGACTGGAGGTCGATGTATTGAATCTCGACGCAATTTGAGTGTTCCATCGTCATTACAAGGCCCTGAACGTTACAATTAACTATCATTTTTGCGTCGGATTCGAAAATCTAGACTCACAGGAGAACGACCATAAGGTGCCCGAGGCAGCAATAGACCCTTGGAGACAAGTCGGCTGGAGGCCGATGTATTGAATCTCGACGCAATTTGAGTGTTCCATCGGCATTAGGAGGCCCTGAACGTTACAATTAACTATCATTTTTGCGTCGGATTCGAAAATCTAGACTTACAAGGGAACGACCATGAGGTGCCCGAGACTGCAATATCCTCTTGGATACAAGTCGACTGGAGGTCGATGTATTGAATCTCGACGCAATTTGAGTCTTCTATCGTCATTACAAGGCCCTGAACGTTACAATTAACAAACATTTTTGCGTCGGATTCGAAAATCTAGACTCACAGGAGAACGACCATAAGGTGCCCGAGGCAGCAATAGACCCTTGGAGACAAGTCGGCTGGAGGCCGATGTATTGAATCTCGACGCAATTTGAGTGTTCCATCGGCATTAGGAGGCCCTTAACGTTACAATTAACAATCATTTTTGCGTCGGATTCGAAAATCTAGACTCACAGGAGATCGACCATAAGGTGCCGAGGCAGCAACAGACCCTTGGAGACAAGTCGGCTGGAGGCCGATGTATTGAATCTCGACGCAATTTGAGTGTTCCATCGTCATTAGGAGGCCCTAAACGTTACATTTCACTATCATTTTTGCGTCGGATTCGAAAATATTGACTCACAGGAGATCGGCCATAAGGTGCCGAGGCAGCAACAGACCCTTGGAGACAAGTCGGCTGGAGGCCGATGTATTGAATCTCGACGCAATTTGAGTGTTCCATCGGCATTAGGAGGGCCTGAACGTTACAATTAACAATCATTTTTGCGTCGGATTCGAAAATCTAGACTCACAGGAGAACGACCAAAAGGTGCCCGAGGCAGCAATAGACCCTTGGAGACAAGTCGGCTGGAGGCCGATGTATTGAATCTCGACGCAATTTGAGTGTTCCATCGGCATTAGGAGGCCCTGAACGTTACAATTAACTATCATTTTTGCGTGGGATTCGAAAATCTAGACTCACCGGAGACGGACCATGTGGTGCCCGAGGCAGCGATATCCCCTTGGAGACAAGTCGGCTGGAGGCCGATGTATTGAATCTCGACGCAATTTGAGTGTTCCATCGTCATTAGGAGGCCCTAAACGTTACAATTCACTATCAGTTTTGCGTCGGATTCGAAAATCTAGACTCACAGGAGAAGGACCATGTGGTGCCTGAGGCAGCAACAGACCCTTGGAGACAAGTGGGCTGCAGGCCGATGTATTGAATCTCGACGCAATTTGAGTGTTCCATCGTCACTACAAGGCCCTGAACGTTACAATGAAATATCATTTTTGCGTCGGATTCGAAAATCTAGACTCACACGAGAAGGACCATGTGGTGCCCGAGACAGTAATAGACCCTTGGAGACAAGTCGGCTGGAGGCCGATGTTTTGAATCTCGACGCAATATGAGTGTTCCATCGTCATTAGGAGGCCCTAAACGTTACAATTCACTATCATTTTTGCGTCGGATTCGAAAATCTGGACTCGCAGGAGAAGGACCATGTGGTGCCCGAGGCAGCAATAGCCCCTTGGAGACAAGTCGGCTGCAGGCCGATCTATTGAATCTCGACGCAATCGGAGTGTTCCATCGTCATTACAAGGCCCTGAACGTTACAATTAACTATCTTTTTTGCGTCGGATTCGAAAATTTAGACTCACAGGAGAAAGACCATGAGGTGCCTGAGGCAGCAACAGACCCTTGGAGTCAAGTCGGCTGGAGGCCGATGTATTGAATCTCGACGCAATTTGAGTGTTCCATCGTCATTAGGAGGCCCTGAACGTTACAATTTACTATCATTTTTGCGTCGGATTCGAAAATCTAGACTTACAAGAGAACGACCATGAGGTGCCCGAGACTGCAATATCCTCTTGGATACAAGTCGACTGGAGGTCGATGTATTGTATCTCGACGCAATTTGAGTCTTCTATCGTCATTAGGAGGCGCTGAACGTTACAATTCACTATCATTTTTGCGTCGGATTCGATAATCTAAACTCACAGGAGAACGACCATAAGGTGCCCGAGGCAGCAATAGACCCTTGGAGACAAGTCGGCTGGAGGCCGATGTATTGAATCTCGACGCAATTTGAGTGTTCCATCGGCATTAGGAGGCCCTTAACGTTACAATTAACAATCATTTTTGCGTCGGATTCGAAAATCTAGACTCACAGGAGATCGACCATAAGGTGCCGAGGCAGCAACAGACCCTTGGAGACAAGTCGGCTGGAGGCCGATGTATTGAATCTCGACGCAATTTGAGTGTTCCATCGTCATTAGGAGGCCCTAAACGTTACATTTCACTATCATTTTTGCGTCGGATTCGAAAATATTGACTCACAGGAGATCGACCATAAGGTGCCGAGGCAGCAACAGACCCTTGGAGACAAGTCGGCTGGAGGACGATGTATTGAATCTCGACGCAATTTGAGTGTTCCATCGGCATTAGGAGGGCCTGAACGTTACAATTAACAATCATTTTTGCGTCGGATTCGAAAATCTAGACTCACAGGAGAACGACCAAAAGGTGCCCGAGGCAGCAATAGACCCTTGGAGACAAGTCGGCTGATGGCCGATGTATTGAATCTCGACGCAATTTGAGTGTTCCATCGGCATTAGGAGGCCCTGAACGTTACAATTAACTATCATTTTTGCGTGGGATTCGAAAATCTAGACTCACCGGAGACGGACCATGTGGTGCCCGAGGCAGCGATATCCCCTTGGAGACAAGTCGGCTGGAGGCCGATGTATTGAATCTCGACGCAATTTGAGTGTTCCATCGTCATTAGGAGGCCCTAAACGTTACAATTCACTATCAGTTTTGCGTCGGATTCGAAAATCTAGACTCACAGGAGAAGGACCATGTGGTGCCTGAGGCAGCAACAGACCCTTGGAGACAAGTGGGCTGCAGGCCGATGTATTGAATCTCGACGCAATTTGAGTGTTCCATCGTCACTACAAGGCCCTGAACGTTACAATGAAATATCATTTTTGCGTCGGATTCGAAAATCTAGACTCACACGAGAAGGACCATGTGGTGCCCGAGACAGTAATAGACCCTTGGAGACAAGTCGGCTGGAGGCCGATGTTTTGAATCTCGACGCAATATGAGTGTTCCATCGTCATTAGGAGGCCCTAAACGTTACAATTCACTATCATTTTTGCGTCGGATTCGAAAATCTAGACTCGCAGGAGAAGGACCATGTGGTGCCCGAGGCAGCAATAGCCCCTTGGAGACAAGTCGGCTGCAGGCCGATCTATTGAATCTCGACGCAATCGGAGTGTTCCATCGTCATTACAAGGCCCTGAACGTTACAATTAACTATCTTTTTTGCGTCGGTTTCGAAAATTTAGACTCACAGGAGAAAGACCATGAGGTGCCTGAGGCAGCAACAGACCCTTGGAGTCAAGTCGGCTGGAGGCCGATGTATTGAATCTCGACGCAATTTGAGTGTTCCATCGTCATTAGGAGGCCCTGAACGTTACAATTTACTATCATTTTTGCGTCGGATTCGAAAATCTAGACTTACAAGAGAACGACCATGAGGTGCCCGAGACTGCAATATCCTCTTGGATACAAGTCGACTGGAGGTCGATGTATTGTATCTCGACGCAATTTGAGTCTTCTATCGTCATTAGGAGGCGCTGAACGTTACAATTCACTATCATTTTTGCGTCGGATTCGATAATCTAAACTCACAGGAGAACGACCATAAGGTGCCGAGGCAGCAACAGACCCTTGGAGACAAGTCGGCTGGAGGCCGATGTATTGAATCTCGACGCAATTTGAGTGTTCCATCGTCATTAGGAGGCCCTAAACGTTACATTTCACTATCATTTTTGCGTCGGATTCGAAAATATTGACTCACAGGAGATCGACCATAAGGTGCCGAGGCAGCAACAGACCCTTGGAGACAAGTCGGCTGGAGGCCGATGTATTGAATCTCGACGCAATTTGAGTGTTCCATCGTCATTAGGAGGCCCTAAACGTTACATTTCACTATCATTTTTGCGTCGGATTCGAAAATATTGACTCACAGGAGATCGACCATAAGGTGCCGAGGCAGCAACAGACCCTTGGAGACAAGTCGGCTGGAGGCCGATGTATTGAATCTCGACGCAATTTGAGTGTTCCATCGGCATTAGGAGGGCCTGAACGTTACAATTAACTATCATTTTTGCGTCGGATTCGAAAATCTAGACTCACCGGAGACGGACCATGTGGTGCCCGAGGCAGCGATATCCCCTTGGAGACAAGTCGGCTGGAGGCCGATGTATTGAATCTCGACGCAATTTGAGAGTTCCATCGTCATTAGGAGGCCCTGAACGTTACAATTAACAATCATTTTTGCGTCGGATTCGAAAATCTAGACTCACAGGAGAACGACCAAAAGGTGCCCGAGGCAGCAATAGACCCTTGGAGACAAGTCGGCTGATGGCCGATGTATTGAATCTCGACGCAATTTGAGTGTTCCATCGGCATTAGGAGGCCCTGAACGTTACAATTAACTATCATTTTTGCGTGGGATTCGAAAATCT
This sequence comes from Schistocerca americana, assembly GCF_021461395.2. NCBI lineage: Eukaryota > Metazoa > Arthropoda > Insecta > Orthoptera > Acrididae > Schistocerca > Schistocerca americana. The sequence continues at coordinate 776,063,325 of NC_060123.1, forward strand.
AGACTCACCGGAGACGGACCATGTGGTGCCCGAGGCAGCGATATCCCCTTGGAGACAAGTCGGCTGGAGGCCGATGTATTGAATCTCGACGCAATTTGAGTGTTCCATCGGCATTAGGAGGGCCTGAACGTTACAATTAACTATCATTTTTGCGTCGGATTCGAAAATCTAGACTCACCGGAGACGGACCATGTGGTGCCCGAGGCAGCGATATCCCCTTGGAGACAAGTCGGCTGGAGGCCGATGTATTGAATCTCGACGCAATTTGAGAGTTCCATCGTCATTAGGAGGCCCTGAACGTTACAATTAACAATCATTTTTGCGTCGGATTCGAAAATCTAGACTCACAGGAGAACGACCAAAAGGTGCCCGAGGCAGCAATAGACCCTTGGAGACAAGTCGGCTGATGGCCGATGTATTGAATCTCGACGCAATTTGAGTGTTCCATCGGCATTAGGAGGCCCTGAACGTTACAATTAACTATCATTTTTGCGTGGGATTCGAAAATCTAGACTCACCGGAGACGGACCATGTGGTGCCCGAGGCAGCGATATCCCCTTGGAGACAAGTCGCCTGGAGGCCGATGTATTGAATCTCGACGCAATTTGAGTGTTCCTTCGTCATTAGGAGGCCCTAAACGTTACAATTCACTATCAGTTTTGCGTCGGATTCGAAAATCTAGACTCACAGGAGAAGGACCATGTGGTGCCCGAGGCAGCAACAGACCCTTGGAGACAAGTCGGCTGCAGGCCGATGTATTGAATCTCGACGCAATTTGAGTGTTCCATCGTCACTACATGGCCCTGAACGTTACAATGAAATATCATTTTTGCGTCGGATTCGAAAATCTAGACTCACACGAGAAGGACCATGTGGTGCCCGAGACAGCAATAGACCCTTGGAGACAAGTCGGCTGGAGGCCGATGTTTTGAATCTCGACGCAATATGAGTGTTCCATCGTCATTAGGAGGCCCTAAACGTTACAATTCACTATCATTTTTGCGTCGGATTCGAAAATCTAGACTCGCAGGAGAAGGACCATGTGGTGCCCGAGGCAGCAATAGCCCCTTGGAGACAAGTCGGCTGCAGGCCGATCTATTGAATCTCGACGCAATCGGAGTGTTCCATCGTCATTACAAGGCATTGAACGTTACAATTAACTATCTTTTTTGCGTCGGATTCGAAAATTTAGACTCACAGGAGAAAGACCATGAGGTGCCTGAGGCAGCAACAGACCCTTGGAGTCAAGTCGGCTGGGGGCCGATGTATTGAATCTCGACGCAATTTGAGTGTTCCATCGTCATTAGGAGGCCCTGAACGTTACAATTAACTTTCATTTTTGCGTCGGATTCGAAAATCTAGACTTACAAGGGAACGACCATGAGGTGCCCGAGACTGCAATATCCTCTTGGATACAAGTCGACTGGAGGTCGATGTATTGAAACGCGACGCAATTTGAGTCTTCTATCGTCATTACAAGGCCCTGAACGTTACAATTAACAAACATTTTTGCGTCGGATTCGAAAATCTAGACTCACTGGAGAACGACCATAAGGTGCCCGAGGCAGCAATAGTCCCTTGGAGACAAGTCGGCTGGAGGCCGATGTATTGAATCTCGACGCAATTTGAGTGTTCCATCGGCATTAGGAGGCCCTAAACGTTACAATTCACTATCATTTTTGTTTCGGATTCGAAAATCTAGACTTACAAGAGAACGACCATGAGGTGCCCGAGACTGCAATATCCTCTTGGATACAAGTCGACTGGAGGTCGATGTATTGAATCTCGACGCAATTTGAGTCTTCTATCGTCATTAGGAGGCGCTGAACGTTACATTTCACTATCATTTTTGCGTCGGATTCGATAATCTAAACGCACAGGAGAACGACCATAAGGTGCCGAGGCAGCAACAGACCCTTGGAGACAAGTCGGATGGAGGCCGATGTATTGAATCTCGACGCAATTTGAGTGTTCCATCGGCATTAGGAGGCCCTGAACGTTACAATTCACTTTCAGTTTTGCGCCGGATTCGAAAATCTAGACCCACAGGAGAAGGACTATGTGGTGCCCGGGGCAGCAATAGACCCTTGGAGACAAGTCGGCTGCAGGCCGATGTATTGAATCTCGACGCAATTTGAGTGTTCCATCGTCATTATAAGGCCCTGAACGTTACAATTAACTATCATTTTTGCGTCGGATTCGAAAATCTAGACTCACAGGAGAACGACCATAAGGTGCCCGAGGCAGCAATAGACCCTTGGAGACAAGTCGGCTGGAGGCCGATGTATTGAATCTCGACGCAATTTGAGTGTTCCATCGGCATTAGGAGGCCCTGAACGTTACAATTAACTATCATTTTTGCGTCGGATTCGAAAATCTAGACTTACAAGGGAACGACCATGAGGTGCCCGAGACTGCAATATCCTCTTGGATACAAGTCGATTGGAGGTCGATGTATTGAATCTCGACGCAATTTGAGTCTTCTATCGTCATTAGGAGGCGCTGAACGTTACAATTCACTATCATTTTTGCGTCGGATTCGATAATCTAAACTCACAGGAGAACGACCATAAGGTGCCGAGGCAGCAACAGACCCTTGGAGAGAAGTCGGCTGGAGGCCGATGTATTGAATCTCGACGCAATTTGAGTGTTCCATCGTCATTAGGAGGCCCTAAACGTTACAATTAACTATCATTTTTGCGTCGGATTCGAAAATCTAGACTCGCAGGAGAAGGAACATGTGGTGCCCGAGGCAGTAATAGACCCTTGGAGACAAGTCGGCTGCAGGCCGATGTATTGAATCTCGACGCAATTTGAGTGTTCCATCGTCATTACAAGGCCCTGAACGTTACAATTAACTATCATTTTTGCGTCGGATTCGAAAATCTAGACTCACAGGAGAACGACCATAAGTTGCCCGAGGCAGCATTAGACCCTTGGAGACAAGTCGGCTGGAGGCCGATGTATTGAATCTCGACGCAATTTGAGTGTTCCATCGGCATTAGGAGGCCCTGAACGTTACAATTAACTATCATTTTTGCGTCGGATTCGAAAATCTAGACTCACAAGGGAACGACCATGTGCCCGAGACTGCAATATCCTCTTGGATACAAGTCGACTGGAGGTCGATGTATTGAATCTCGACGCAATTTGAGTCTTCTATCGTCATTACAAGGCCCTGAACGTTACAATTAACAAACATTTTTGCGTCGGATTCGAAAATCTAGACTCACAGGAGAACGACCATAAGGTGCCCGAGGCAGCAATAGACCCTTGGAGACAAGTCGGCTGGAGGCCGATGTATTGAATCTCGACGCAATTTGAGTGTTCCATCGGCATTAGGAGGCCCTGAACGTTACAATTTACTATCATTTTTGCGTCGGATTCGAAAATCTAGACTTACAAGAGAACGACCATGAGGTGCCCGAGACTGCAATATCCTCTTGGATACAAGTCGATTGGAGGTCGATGTATTGAATCTCGACGCAATTTGAGTCTTCTATCGTCATTAGGAGGCGCTGAACGTTACAATTCACTATCATTTTTGCGTCGGATTCGATAATCTAAACTCACAGGAGAACGACCATAAGGTGCCGAGGCAGCAACAGACCCTTGGAGACAAGTCGGCTGGAGGCCGATGTATTGAATCTCGACGCAATTTGAGTGTTCCATCGTCATTAGGAGGCCCTAAACGTTACATTTCACTATCATTTTTGCGTCGGATTCGAAAATATTGACTCACAGGAGATCGACCATAAGGTGCCGAGGCAGCAACAGACCCTTGGAGACAAGTCGGCTGGAGGCCGATGTATTGAATCTCGACGCAATTTGAGTGTTCCATCGACATTAGGAGGGCCTGAACGTTACAATTAACAATCATTTTTGCGTCGGATTCGAAAATCTAGACTCACAGGAGAACGACCAAAAGGTGCCCGAGGCAGCAATAGACCCTTGGAGACAAGTCGGCTGATGGCCGATGTATTGAATCTCGACGCAATTTGAGTGTTCCATCGGCATTAGGAGGCCCTGAACGTTACAATTAACTATCATTTTTGCGTGGGATTCGAAAATCTAGACTCACCGGAGACGGACCATGTGGTGCCCGAGGCAGCGATATCCCCTTGGAGACAAGTCGGCTGGAGGCCGATGTATTGAATCTCGACGCAATTTGAGTGTTCCATCGTCATTAGGAGGCCCTAAACGTTACAATTCACTATCAGTTTTGCGTCGGATTCGAAAATCTAGACTCACAGGAGAAGGACCATGTGGTGCCCGAGGCAGCAACAGACCCTTGGAGACAAGTCGGCTGCAGGCCGATGTTTTGAATCTCGACGCAATATGAGTGTTCCATCGTCATTAGGAGGCCCTAAACGTTACAATTCACTATCATTTTTGCGTCGGATTCGAAAATCTAGACTCGCAGGAGAAGGACCATGTGGTGCCCGAGGCAGCAATAACCCCCTGGAGACAAGTCGGCTGCAGGCCGATCTATTGAATCTCGACGCAATCGGAGTGTTCCATCGTCATTACAAGGCCCTGAACGTTACAATTAACTATCTTTTTTGCGTCGGATTCGAAAATTTAGACTCACAGGAGAAAGACCATGAGGTGCCTGAGGCAGCAACAGACCCTTGGAGTCAAGTCGGCTGGAGGCCGATGTATTGAATCTCGACGCAATTTGAGTGTTCCATCGTCATTAGGAGGCCCTGAACGTTACAATTAACTTTCATTTTTGCGTCGGATTCGAAAATCTAGACTTACAAGGGAACGACCATGAGGTGCCCGAGACTGCAATATCCTCTTGGATACAAGTCGACTGGAGGTCGATGTATTGAAACTGGACGCAATTTGAGTCTTCTATCGTCATTACAAGGCCCTGAACGTTACAATTAACAAACATTTTTGCGTCGGATTCGAAAATCTAGACTCACTGGAGAACGACCATAAGGTGCCCGAGGCAGCAATAGACCCTTGGAGACAAGTCGGCTGGAGGCCGATGTATTGAATCTCGACGCAATTTGAGTGTTCCATCGGCATTAGGAGGCCCTAAACGTTACAATTCACTATCATTTTTGTTTCGGATTCGAAAATCTAGACTTACAAGAGAACGACCATGAGGTGCCCGAGACTGCAATATCCTCTTGGATACAAGTCGACTGGAGGTCGATGTATTGAATCTCGACGCAATTTGAGTCTTCTATCGTCATTAGGAGGCGCTGAACGTTACATTTCACTATCATTTTTGCGTCGGATTCGATAATCTAAACGCACAGGAGAACGACCATAAGGTGCCGAGGCAGCAACAGACCCTTGGAGACAAGTCGGCTGGAGGCCGATGTATTGAATCTCGACGCAATTTGAGTGTTCCATCGTCATTAGGAGGCCCTGAACGTTACAATTAACTATCATTTTTGCGTCGGATTCGAAAATCTAGACTCACAGGAGAAGGACCATGTGGTGCCTGAGGCAGCAATAGACCCTTGGAGACAAGTCGGCTGCAGGCCGATGTATTGAATCTTGACGAAATTTGAGTGTTCCATCGTCATTAGGAGGCCCTGAACGTTACAATTAACTATCATTTTTGCGTCGGATTCGAAAATCTAGACTCACAGGAGAAGGACCATGTGGTGCCTGAGGCAGCAATAGACCCTTGGAGACAAGTCGGCTGCAGGCCGATGTATTGAATCTTGACGCAATTTGAGTGTTCCACCGTCATTGCAAGGCCCTGAACGTTACAATTAACTATCATTTTTGCGTCGGATTCGAAAATCTAGATTCACAGGAGAAGGACCATGTGGTGCCCGAGGCAGCAATAGACCCTTGGAGACAAGTCGGCTGGAGCCCGATGTATTGAATCTCGACGCAATTTGAGTGTTCCATCGGCATTAGGAGGCCCTAAACGTTACAATTCACTATCATTTTTGTTTCGGATTCGAAAATCTAGACTTACAAGAGAACGACCATGAGGTGCCCGAGACTGCAATATCCTCTTGGATACAAGTCGACTGGAGGTCGATGTATTGAATCTCGACGCAATTTGAGTCTTCTATCGTCATTAGGAGGCGCTGAACGTTACATTTCAATATCATTTTTGCGTCGGATTCGATAATCTAAACGCACAGGAGAACGACCATAAGGTGCCGAGGCAGCAACAGACCCTTGGAGACAAGTCGGCTGGAGGCCGATGTATTGAATCTCGACGCAATTTGAGTGTTCCATCGTCATTAGGAGGCCCTGAACGTTACAATTAACTATCATTTTTGCGTCGGATTCGAAAATCTAGACTCACAGGAGAAGGACCATGTGGTGCCTGAGGCAGCAATAGACCCTTGGAGACAAGTCGGCTGCAGGCCGATGTATTGAATCTTGACGAAATTTGAGTGTTCCATCGTCATTAGGAGGCCCTGAACGTTACAATTAACTATCATTTTTGCGTCGGATTCGAAAATCTAGACTCACAGGAGAAGGACCATGTGGTGCCTGAGGCAGCAATAGACCCTTGGAGACAAGTCGGCTGCAGGCCGATGTATTGAATCTTGACGCAATTTGAGTGTTCCACCGTCATTGCAAGGCCCTGAACGTTACAATTAACTATCATTTTTGCGTCGGATTCGAAAATCTAGACTCACAGGAGAAGGACCATGTGGTGCCCGAGGCAGCAATAGACCCTTGGAGACAAGTCGGCTGGAGGCCGATGTATTGAATCTCGACGCAATTTGAGTGTTCCATCGTCATTACAAGGCCCTGAACGTTACAATTAACTATTATTTTTGCGTCGGATTCGAAAATTTAGACTCACAGGAGAACGACCATAACGTGCCCGAGGCAGCAATAGACCCTTGGAGACAAATCGGCTGCAGGCCGATGTATTGAATCTCGACGCAATTTGAGTGTTCCATCGTCATTACAAGGCCCTGAACATTACAACTATCATTTTTGCGTCGGATTCGAAAATCTAGACTCACAGGAGAACGACCATAAGGTGCCCGAGGCAGCAATAGACCCTTGGAGACAAGTCGGCTGGTGGCCGATGTATTGAATCTCGACGCAATTTGAGTGTTCCATCGTCATTAGGAGGCCCTAAACGTTACCATTCACTATCAGTTTTGCGTCGGGTTCGAAAATCTAGACTCACAGGAGAACGACCATGTGGTGCCCGAGGCAGCAATAGACCCTTGGAGACAAGTCGGCTGGAGGCCGATGTATTGAATCTCGACGCAATTTGAGTGTTCCATCGTCATTAGGAGGCCCTGAACGTTACCATTCACTATCAGTTTTGCGTCGGGTTCGAAAATCTAGACTCACAGGAGAAGGACCATGTGGTGCCCTAGGCAGCAATAGACCCTTGGAGACAAGTCGGCTGGAGGCCGATGTATTGAATCTCGACGCAATTTGAGTGTTCCATCGTGATTAGGAGGCCCTGAACGTTACAATTAACAATCATTTTTGCGTCGGATTCGAAAATCTAGACTTACAAGAGATCGAACGTAAGGTTCCCGAGGCAGCATTAGACCCTTGGAGACAAGTCGGCTGGAGGACGATGTATTGAATCTCGACGCAATTTGAGTGTCCCATCGTCATTAGGAGGACCTAAACGTTACAATTAACTATCATTATTGCGTCGGATTCGATAATCTAAAATCACAGGAGAACAACCATAAGGTGCCCGAGGCAGCAACAGACCCTTGGAGACAAGTAGGCTGGAGGCCGATGTATTGAATCTCGACGCAATTTGAGTGTTCCATCGTCATTACAAGGCCCTGAACGTTACAATTAACTATCATTTTTGCGTCGGATTCGAAAATCTAGACTCACAGGAGAAGGACCATGTGGTGCCCGAGGCAGCAATAGACCCTTGGAGACAAGTCGGCTGGAGGACGATGTATTGAATCTCGACGCAATTTGAGAGTTCCATCGGCATTAGGAGGCCCTGAACGTTTCAATTAACTATCAGTTTTGCGTCGGATTCGAAAATCTAGACTTACAAGAGAACGACCATAAGGTGCCCGAGGCAGCAATAGACCCTTGGAGACAAGTCGGCTGGAGGCCGATGTATTGAATCTCGACGCAATTTGAGAGTTCCATCGTCATTAGGAGGCCCTGAACGTTACAATTAACTGTCAATTTTGCATCGGATTCGAAAATCTAGACTTACAAGAGAACGACCATGAGGTGCCCGAGACTGAAATATCCCCTTGGATACAAGTCGACTGGAGGTCGATGTATTGAATCTCGACGCAATTTGAGTCTTCTATCGTCATTAGGAATCGCTGAACGTTACAATTCACTATCATTTTTGCGTTGGATTCGATAATCTAGACTTACAAGAGAACGACCATAAGGTGCCCGAGGCAGCAACAGACCCTTGGAGACAAGTCGGCTGGAGGCCGATGTATTGAATCTCGACGCAATTTGAGTGTTCCATCGGCATTAGGAGGCCATGAACGTTACAATTAACTTTCATATTTGCGTCGGATTCGAAATTCTAGACTTACAAGAGAACGACCATAAGGTGTCCGAGGCAGCAACAGACCCTTGGAGACAAGTCGGCTGGAGGCCGATGTATTGAATCTCGACGCAATTTGAGAGTTCCATCGTCATTAGGAGGCCCTGAACGTTACAATTAACTATCATTTTTGCGTCGGATTCGAAAATCTAGACTTACAAGAGAACGACCATGAGGTGCCCCAGACTGCAATATACCCTTGGATACAAGTCGACTGGAGGTCGATGTATTGAATCTCGACGCAATTTGAGTCTTCTATTGTCAATTGGAGGCGCTGAACGTTACAATTAACTATCATTTTTGCGTCGGATTCGAAAATCTAGACTTACAAGAGAACGACCATGAGGTGCCCGAGATTGCAATATCCCCTTGGATAGAAGTCGACTGGATGTCGATGTATTGAATCTCGACGCAATTTGCGTCTTCTATCGTCATTAGGAGGCGCTGAACGTTACAATTCACTATCAGTTTTGCGTCGGGTTCGAAAATCTAGACTCACAGGAGAAGGACCATGTGGTGCCCGAGGCAGCGATATCCCTTTGGAGACAAGTCGGCTGGAGGCCGATGTATTGAATCTCGACGCAATTTGAGTGTTCCATCGGCATTAGGAGGCCCTGAACGTTACAATTAACTATCATTTTTGCGTCGGATTCGAAAATCTAGACTCACCGGAGACGGACCATGTGGTGCCCGAGGCAGCGATATCCCTTTGGAGACAAGTCGGCTGGAGGCCGATGTATTGAATCTCGACGCAATTTGAGTGTTCCATCGGCATTAGGAGGCCCTGAACGTTACAATTAACTATCATTTTTGCGTCGGATTCGAAAATCTAGACTCACAGGAGAACGACCATAAGGTGCCCGAGGCAGCAATAGACCCTTGGAGACAAGTCCGCTGGAGGCCGATGTATTGAATCTCGACGCAATTTGAGTGTTCCATCGGCATTAGGAGGCCCTAAACGTTACAATTCACTATCATTTTTGTTTCGGATTCGAAAATCTACACTTACAAGAGAACGACCATGAGGTGCCCGAGACTGCAATATCCTCTTGGATACAAGTCGACTGGAGGTCGATGTATTGAATCTCGACGCAATTTGAGTCTTCTATCGTCATTAGGAGGCGCTGAACGTTACATTTCACTATCATTTTTGCGTCGGATTCGAAAATCTAGACTCACAGGAGAAGGACCATGTGGTGCCTGAGGCAGCAATAGACCCTTTGAGACAAGTCGGCTGCAGGCCGATGTATTGAATCTTGACGCAATTTGAGTGTTCCACCGTCATTGCAAGGCCCTGAACGTTACAATTAACTATCATTATTGCGTCGGATTCGAAAATCTAGACTTACAAGAGAACGACCATGAGGTCCCCGAGATTGCAAAATCCCCTTGGATACAAGTCGACTGGATGTCGATGTATTGAATCTCGACGCAATTTGAGTCTCCTATCGTCATTAGGAGGCGCTGAACGTTACAATTCACTATCATTTTTGCGTCGGATTCGATAATCTAAACTCACAGGAGAACGACCATAAGGTGCCGAGGCAGCAACAGACCCTTGGAGACAAGTCGGCTGGAGGCCGATGTATTGAATCTCGACGCAATTTGAGTGTTCCATCGTCACTACAAGGCCCTGAACGTTACAATGAAATATCATTTTTGCGTCGGATTCGAAAATCTAGACTCACACGAGAAGGACCATGTGGTGCCCGAGACAGCAATAGACCCTTGGAGACAAGTCGGCTGGAGGCCGATGTTTTGAATCTCGACGCAATATGAGTGTTCCATCGTCATTAGGAGGCCCTAAACGTTACAATTCACTATCATTTTTGCGTCGGATTCGAAAATCTAGACTCGCAGGAGAAGGACCATGTGGTGCCCGAGGCAGCAATAGCCCCTTGGAGACAAGTCGGCTGCAGGCCGATCTATTGAATCTCGACGCAATCGGAGTGTTCCATCGTCATTACAAGGCATTGAACGTTACAATTAACTATCTTTTTTGCGTCGGATTCGAAAATTTAGACTCACAGGAGAAAGACCATGAGGTGCCTGAGGCAGCAACAGACCCTTGGAGTCAAGTCGGCTGGAGGCCGATGTATTGAATCTCGACGCAATTTGAGTGTTCCATCGTCATTAGGAGGCCCTGAACGTTACAATTAACTTTCATTTTTGCGTCGGATTCGAAAATCTAGACTTACAAGGGAACGACCATGAGGTGCCCGAGACTGCAATATCCTCTTGGATACAAGTCGACTGGAGGTCGATGTATTGAAACTCGACGCAATTTGAGTCTTCTATCGTCATTACAAGGCCCTGAACGTTACAATTAACAAACATTTTTGCGTCGGATTCGAAAATCTAGACTCACTGGAGAACGACCATAAGGTGCCCGAGGCAGCAATAGACCCTTGGAGACAAGTCGGCTGGAGGCCGATGTATTGAATCTCGACGCAATTTGAGTGTTCCATCGGCATTAGGAGGCCCTAAACGTTACAATTCACTATCATTTTTGTTTCGGATTCGAAAATCTAGACTTACAAGAGAACGACCATGAGGTGCCCGAGACTGCAATATCCTCTTGGATACAAGTCGACTGGAGGTCGATGTATTGAATCCCGACGCAATTTGAGTCTTCTATCGTCATTAGGAGGCGCTGAACGTTACATTTCACTATCATTTTTGCGTCGGATTCGATAATCTAAACGCACAGGAGAACGACCATAAGGTGCCGAGGCAGCAACAGACCCTTGGAGACAAGTCGGCTGGAGGCCGATGTATTGAATCTCGACGCAATTTGAGTGTTCCATCGTCATTAGGAGGCCCTGAACGTTACAATTAACTATCATTTTTGCGTCGGATTCGAAAATCTAGACTCACAGGAGAAGGACCATGTGGTGCCTGAGGCAGCAATAGACCCTTGGAGACAAGTCGGCTGCAGGCCGATGTATTGAATCTTGACGCAATTTGAGTGTTCCACCGTCATTGCAAGGCCCTGAACGTTACAATTAACTATCATTTTTGCGTCGGATTCGAAAATCTAGACTCACAGGAGAAGGACCATGTGGTGCCCGAGGCAGCAATAGACCCTTTGAGACAAGTCGGCTGGAGGCCGATGTATTGAATCTCGACGCAATTTGAGTGTTCCATCGTCATTACAAGGCCCTGAACGTTACCATTCACTATCAGTTTTGCGTCGGGTTCGAAAATCTAGACTCACAGGAGAAGGACCATGTGGTGCCCTAGGCAGCAATAGACCCTTGGAGACAAGTCGGCTGGAGGCCGATGTATTGAATCTCGACGCAATTTGAGTGTTCCATCGTGATTAGGAGGCCCTGAACGTTACAATTAACAATCATTTTTGCGTCGGATTCGAAAATCTAGACTTACAAGAGATCGAACGTAAGGTTCCCGAGGCAGCATTAGACCCTTGGAGACAAGTCGGCTGGAGGACGATGTATTGAATCTCGACGCAATTTGAGTGTCCCATCGTCATTAGGAGGACCTAAACGTTACAATTAACTATCATTATTGCGTCGGATTCGATAATCTAAAATCACAGGAGAACAACCATAAGGTGCCCGAGGCAGCAACAGACCCTTGGAGACAAGTAGGCTGGAGGCCGATGTATTGAATCTCGACGCAATTTGAGTGTTCCATCGTCATTACAAGGCCCTGAACGTTACAATTAACTATCATTTTTGCGTCGGATTCGAAAATCTAGACTCACAGGAGAAGGACCATGTGGTGCCCGAGGCAGCAATAGACCCTTGGAGACAAGTCGGCTGCAGGCCGATGTATTGAATCTTGACGCAATTTGAGTGTTCCATCGTCATTACAAGGCCCTGAACGTTACAATTAACTATCAATTTAGCGACGGATTCGAAAATCTAGACTCACAGGAGAACGACCATAAGGTGCCCCAGGCAGCAATAGACCTTTGGAGACAAGTCGGCTGGAGGACGATGTGTTGAATCTCGACGCAATTTGAGAGTTCCATCGGCATTAGGAGGCCCTGAACGTTTTAATTAACTATCATTTTTGCGTCGGATTCGAAAATCTAGACTTACAAGAGAACGACCATAAGGTGCCCGAGGCAGCAAAAGACCCTTGGAGACAAGTCGGCTGGAGGCCGATGTATTGAATCTCGACGCAATTTGAGAGTTCCATCGTCATTAGGAGGCCCTGAACGTTACAATTAACTGTCAATTTTGCATCGGATTCGAAAATCTAGACTTACAAGAGAACGACCATGAGGTGCCCGAGACTGAAATATCCCCTTGGATACAAGTCGACTGGAGGTCGATGTATTGAATCTCGACGCAATTTGAGTCTTCTATCGTCATTAGGAATCGCTGAACGTTACAATTCACTATCATTTTTGCGTCGGATTCGATAATCTAGACTTACAAGAGAACGACCATAAGGTGCCCGAGGCAGCAACAGACCCTTGGAGACAAGTCGGCTGGAGGCCGATGTATTGAATCTCGACGCAATTTGAGTGTTCCATCGGCATTAGGAGGCCATGAACGTTACAATTAACTTTCATATTTGCGTCGGATTCGAAAATCTAGACTTACAAGAGAACGACCATAAGGTGTCCGAGGCAGCAACAGACCCTTGGAGACAAGTCGGCTGGAGGCCGATGTATTGAATCTCGACGCAATTTGAGAGTTCCATCGTCATTAGGAGGCCCTGAACGTTACAATTAACTATCATTTTTGCGTCGGATTCGAAAATCTAGACTTACAAGAGAACGACCATGAGGTGCCCCAGACTGCAATATCCCCTTGGATACAAGTCGACTGGAGGTCGATGTATTGAATCTCGACGCAATTTGAGTCTTCTATTGTCAATTGGAGGCGCTGAACGTTACAATTCACTATCATTTTTGCGTCGGATTCGATAATCTAAACTCACAGGAGAACGACCATAAGGTGCCGAGGCAGCAACAGACCCTTGGAGACAAGTCGGCTGGAGGCCGATGTATTGAATCTCGACGCTATTTGAGTGTTCCATCGTCATTAGGAGGCCCTGAACGTTACAATTAACTATCATTTTTGCGACGGATTCGAAAATCTAGACTCACCGGAGACGGACCATGTGGTGCCCGAGGCAGCGATATCCCTTTGGAGACAAGTCGGCTGGAGGCCGATGTATTGAATCTCGACGCAATTTGAGTGTTCCATCGGCATTAGGAGGCCCTAAACGTTACAATTCACTATCATTTTTGCGTCGGATTCGAAAATCTAGACTCACAGGAGAAGGTCCATGTGTGCCCGAGGCAGCAACAGACCCTTGGAGACAAGTCGGCTGCAGGCCGATGTATTGAATCTCGACGCAATTTGAGTGGTCCATCGTCACTACAAGGCCCTGAACGTTACAATTAACTATCATTTTTGCGTCGGATTCGAAAATCTAGACTCACAGGAGAAGGACCATGTGGTGCCCGAGGCAGCAATAGACCCTTGGAGACAAGTCGGCTGGAGGCCGATGTATTGAATCTCGACGCAATTTGAGAGTTCCATCGTCATTACAAGGCCGTGAACGTTACAATTAACTATTATTTTTGCGTCGGATTCGAAAATTTAGACTCACAGGAGAACGACCATAACGTGCCCGAGGCAGCAATAGACCCTTGGAGACAAATCGGCTGCAGGCCGATGTATTGAATCTCGACGCAATTTGAGTGTTCCATCGTCATTACAAGGCCCTGAACATTACAACTATCATTTTTGCGTCGGATTCGAAAATCTAGACTCACAGGAGAACGACCACAAGGTGCCCGAGGCAGCAATAGACCCTTGGAGACAAGTCGGCTGGTGGCCGATGTATTGAAGCCGACGCAATTTGAGTGTTCCATCGTCATTAGGAGGCCCTAAACGTTACCATTCACTATCAGTTTTGCGTCGGGTTCGAAAATCTAGACTCACAGGAGAAGGACCATGTGGTGCCCGAGGCAGCAATAGACCCTTGGAGACAAGTCGGCTGGAGGCCGATGTATTGAATCTCGACGCAATTTGAGTGTTCCATCGTCATTAAGATGCCCTGAACGTTACCATTCACTATCAGTTTTGCGTCGGGTTCGAAAATCTAGACTCACAGGAGAAGGACCATGTGGTGCCCGAGGCAGCAATAGACCCTTGGAGACAAGTCGGCTGGAGGCCGATGTATTGAATCTCGACGCAATTTGAGTGTTCCATCGTGATTAGGAGGCCCTGAACGTTACAATTAACAATCATTTTTGCGTCGGATTCGAAAATCTAGACTTACAAGAGATCGAACGTAAGGTTCCCGAGGCAGCATTAGACCCTTGGAGACAAGTCGGCTGGAGGACGATGTATTGAATCTCGACGCAATTTGAGTGTCCCATCGTCATTAGGAGGACCTAAAAGTTACAATTAACTATCATTATTGCGTCGGATTCGATAATCTAAAATCACAGGAGAACAACCATAAGGTGCCCGAGGCAGCAACAGACCCTTGGAGACAAGTAGGCTGGAGGCCGATGTATTGAATCTCGACGCAATTTGAGTGTTCCATCGGCATTAGGAGGCCATGAACGTTACAATTAACTTTCATATTTGCGTCGGATTCGAAAATCTAGACTTACAAGAGAACGACCATAAGGTGCCCGAGGCAGCAATAGACCCTTGGAGACAAGTCGGCTGGAGGCCGATGTATTGAATGTCGACGCAATTTGAGAGTTCCATCGTCATTAGGAGGCCCTGAACTTTACAATTAACTATCAATTTTGCATCGGATTCGAAAATCTAGACTTACAAGAGAACGACCATGAGGTGCCCGAGACTGAAATATCCCCTTGGATACAAGTCGACTGGAGGTCGATGTATTGAATCTCGACGCAATTTGAGTCTTCTATCGTCATTAGGAATCGCTGAACGTTACAATTCACTATCATTTTTGCGTCGGATTCGATAATCTAGACTTACAAGAGAACGACCATAAGGTGCCCGAGGCAGCAACAGACCCTTGGAGACAAGTCGGCTGGTGGCCGATGTATTGAATCTCGACGCAATTTGAGTGTTCCATCGGCATTAGGAGGCCATGAACGTTACAATTAACTTTCATATTTGCGTCGGATTCGAAAATCTAGACTTACAAGAGAACGACCATAAGGTGTCCGAGGCAGCAACAGACCCTTGGAGACAAGTCGGCTGGAGGCCGATGTATTGAATCTCGACGCAATTTGAGAGTTCCATCGTCATTAGGAGGCCCTGAACGTTACAATTAACTATCATTTTTGCGTCGGATTCGAAAATCTAGACTTACAAGAGAACGACCATGAGGTGCCCCAGACTGCAATATCCCCTTGGATACAAGTCGACTGGAGGTCGATGTATTGAATCTCGACGCAATTTGAGTCTTCTATTGTCAATTGGAGGCGCTGAACGTTACAATTCACTATCATTTTTGCGTCGGATTCGAAAATCTAGACTCACCGGAGACGGACCATGTGGTGCCCGAGGCAGCGATATCCCTTTGGAGACAAGTCGGCTGGAGGCCGATGTATTGAATCTCGACGCAATTTGAGTGTTCCATCGGCATTAGGAGGCCCTGAACGTTACAATTAACTATCATATTTGCGTCGGATTCGAAAATCTAGACTCACAGGAGAACGACCATAAGGTGCCCGAGGCAGCAACAGACCCTTGGAGACAAGTCGGCTGGAGGCCGATGTATTGAATCTCGACGCAATTTGAGTGTTCCATCGTCATTAGGAGGCCCTAAACGTTACAATTCACTATCATTTTTGCGTCGGATTCGAAAATCTAGACTCACAGGAGAAGGACCATGTGGTGCCCGAGGCAGCAACAGACCCTTGGAGACAAGTCGGCTGCAGGCCGATGTATTGAATCTCGACGCAATTTGAGTGTTCCATCGTCACTACAAGGCCCTGAACGTTACAATTAACTATCATTTTTGCGTCGGATTCGAAAATCTAGACTCACAGGAGAAGGACCATGTGGTGCCCGAGGCAGCAATAGACCCTTGGAGACAAGTCGGCTGGAGGCCGATGTATTGAATCTCGACGCAATTTGAGTGTTCCATCGTCATTACAAGGCCCTGAACGTTACAATTAACTATTATTTTTGCGTCGGATTCGAAAATTTAGACTCACAGGAGAACGACCATAACGTGCCCGAGGCAGCAATAGACCCTTGGAGACAAATCGGCTGCAGGCCGATGTATTGAATCTCGACGCAATTTGAGTGTTCCATCGTCATTACAAGGCCCTGAACATTACAACTAACTATCATTTTTGCGTCGGATTCGAAAATCTAGACTCACAGGAGTACGACCATAAGGTGCCCGAGGCAGCAATAGGCCCTAGTCGGCTGGTGGCCGATGTATTGAATCTCGACGCAATTTGAGTGTTCCATCGGCATTAGGAGGCCCTGAACGTTACAATTAACTATCATTTTTGCGTCGGATTCGAAAATCTAGACTCACCGGAGACGGACCATGTGGTGCCCGAGGCAGCGATATCCCCTTGGAGACAATTCGGCTGGAGGCCGATGTATTGAATCTCGACGCAATTTGAGAGTTCCATCGTCATTAGGAGGCCCTGAACGTTACAATTAACAATCATTTTTGCGTCGGATTCGAAAATCTAGACACAAGTCGGCTGCAGGCCGATGTATTGAATCTTGACGCAATTTGAGTGTTCCATCGTCATTACAAGGCCCTGAACGTTACAATTAACTATCATTTTTGCGTCGGATTCGAAAATCTAGACTCACAGGAGAACGACCATGTGGTGCCCGAGGCAGCAACAGACCCTTGGAGACAAGTCGGCTGCAGGCCGATGTATTGAATCTCGACGCAATTTGAGTGTTCCATCGTCACTACAAGGCCCTGAACGTTACAATTAACTATCATTTTTGCGTCGGATTCGAAAGTCTAGACTCACAGGAGAAGGACCATGTGGTGCCCGAGGCAGGAATAGACCCTTGGAGACAAGTCGGCTGGAGGCCGATGTATTGAATCTCGACGCAATTTGAGTGTTCCATAGTCATTAGGAGGCCCTACACGTTACAATTCACTATCATTTTTGCGTCGGATTCGAAAATCTAGACTCGCAGGAGAAGGACCATGTGGTGCCCGAGGCAGCAATAGACCCTTGGAGACAAGTCGGCTGCAGGCCGATGTATTGAATCTCGACGCAATCTGAGTGTTCCATCGTCATTACAAGGCCTTGAACGTTACAATTAACTATCATTTTTGCGTCGGATTCGAAAATTTAGACTCACAGGAGAAAGACCATGAGGTGCCTGAGGCAGCAACAGACCCTTGGAGTCAAGTCGGCTGGAGGCCGATGTATTGAATCTCGACGCAATTTGAGTGTTCCATCGTCATTAGGAGGCCCTAAACGTTACAATTCACTTTCAGTTTTGCGTCGGGTTCGAAAATCTAGACCCACAGGAGAAGGACCATATGGTGCCCAAGGCAGCAATAGACCCTTGGAGACAAGTCGGCTGCAGACAGATGTATTGAATCTCGACGCAATTAGAGTGTTCCATCGTCATTACAAGGCCCTGAACGTTACAATTAACTATCATTTTTGTTTCGGTTTCGAAAATCTAGACTCACAGGAGAACGACCATAAGGTGCCCGAGGCAGCAATAGACCCTTGGAGACAAGTCGGCTGGAGGCCGATGTATTGAATCTCGACGCAATTTGAGTGTTCCATCGGCATTAGGAGGCCACAGGAGAACGACCATAAGGTGCCCGAGGCAGCAATAGACCCTTGGAGACAAGTCGGCTGGAGGCCGATGTATTGAATCTCGACGCAATTTGAGTGTTCCATCGGCATTAGGAGGCCCTGAACGTTACAATTAACTATCATTTTTACGTCGGATTCGAAAATCTAGACTTACAAGGGAACGACCATGAGGTGCCCGAGACTGCAATATCCTCTTGGATACAAGTCGACTGGAGGTCGATGTATTGAATCTCGACGCAATTTGAGTCTTCTATCGTCATTACAAGGCCCTGAACGTTACAATTAACAAACATTTTTGCGACGGATTCGAAAATCTAGACTCACAGGAGAACGAACATAAGGTGCCCGAGGCAGCAATAGACCCTTGGAGACAAGTCGGCTGGAGGCCGATGTATTGAATGTCGACGCAATTTGAGTGTTCCATCGGCATTAGGAGGCCCTGAACGTTACAATTCACAATCATTTTTGCGTCGGATTCGAAAATCTAGACTCGCAGGAGAAGGACCATGTGGTGCCCGAGGCAGCAATAGACCCTTGGAGACAAGTCGGCTGCTGGCCGATGTATTGAATCTCGACGCAATTTGGGTGTTCCATCGTCATTACAAGGCCCTGAACGTTACAATTAACTATTATTTTTGCGTCGGATTCGAAAATTTAGACTCACAGGAGAAAGACCATGAGGTGCCTGAGGCAGCAACAGACCCTTGGAGACAAGTCGGCTGGAAGCCGATGTATTGAATCTCGACGCAATTTGAGTGTTCCATCGTCATTAGGAGGCCCGAAACGTTACAATTCACTATCAGTTTTGCGTCGGGTTCGAAAATCTAGACTCACAGGAGAAGGGCCATGTGGTGCCCGAGGCAGCAATAGACCCTTGGAGACAAATCGGCTGCATTCCGATGTATTGAATGTCGACGCAATTTGAGTGTTCCATCGTCATTACAAGGCCCTGAACGTTACAATTAACTATCATTTTTGCGTCGGATTCGAAAATCTAGACTCACAGGAGAACGACCATAAGGTGCCCGAGGCAGCAATAGACCCTTGGAGACAAGTCGGCTGGTGGCCGATGTATTGAATCTCGACGCAATTTGAGTGTTCCATCGGCATTAGGAGGCCCTGAACGTTACAATTAACTATCATTTTTGCGTCGGATTCGAAAATCTAGACTCACCGGAGACGGACCATGTGGTGCCCGAGGCAGCGATATCCCCTTGGAGACAAGTCGGCTGGAGGTCGATGTATTGAATCTCGACGCAATTTGAGTGTTCCATCGTCATTAGGAGGCCCTAAACGTTACAATTCACTATCAGTTTTGCGTCGGATTCGAAAATCTAGACTCACAGGAGAAGGACCATGTGGTGCCCGAGGCAGCAACAGACCCTTGGAGACAAGTCGGCTGCAGGCCGATGTATTGAATCTCGACGCAATTTGAGTGTTCCATCGTCACTACAAGGCCCTGAACGTTACAATTAACTATCATTTTTGCGTCGGATTCGAAAATCTAGACTCACAGGAGAAGGACCATGTGGCGCCCGAGGCAGCAATAGACCCTTGGAGACAAGTCGGCTGGAGGCCGATGTATTGAATCTCGACGCAATTTGAGTGATCCATAGTCATTAGGAGGCCCTAAACGTTACAATTCACTATCATTTTTGCGTCGGATTCGAAAATCTAGACTCGCAGGAGAAGGACCGTGTGGTGCCCGAGGCAGCAATAGACCCTTGGAGACAAGTCGGCTGCAGGCCGATGTATTGAATCTCGACGCAATCTGAGTGTTCCATCGTCATTACAAGGCCCTGAACGTTACAATTAACTATCATTTTTGCGTCGGATTCGAAAATTTAGACTCACAGGAGAAAGACCATGAGGTGCCTGAGGCAGCAACAGACCCTTGGAGTCAAGTCGGCTGGAGGCCGATGTATTGAATCTCGACGCAATTTGAGTGTTCCTTCGTCATTAGGAGGCCCCAAACGTTACAATTCACTTTCAGTTTTGCGCCGGATTCGAAAATCTAGACCCACAGGAGAAGCACCATGTGGTGCCCGAGGCAGCAATAGACCCTTGGAGACAAGTCGGCTGCAGGCCGATGTATTGAATCTCGACGCGATTTGAGTGTTCCATCGTCATTACAAGGCCCTGAACGTTACAATTAACTATCATTTTTGCGACGGATTCGAAAATCTAGACTCACAGGAGAACGACCATAAGGTGCCCGAGGCAGCAATAGACCCTTGGAGACAAGTCGGCTGGAGGCCGATGTATTGAATCTCGACGCAATTTGAGTGTTCCATCGTCATTAGGAGGCCCTAAACGTTACAATTCACTATCATTTTTGCGTCGGATTCGAAAATATAGACTCACAGGAGATCGACCATAAGGAGCCAGAGGAAGCAATTGACCCTTGGAGACAAGTCGGCTGGAGGCCGATGTATGGAATCTCGACGCAATTTGAGTGTTCCATCGGCATTAGGAGGGCCTGAACGTTACAATTAACTATCATTTTTGCGTCGGATTCGAAAATCTAGACTCACCGGAGACGGACCATGTGGTGCCCGAGGCAGCGATATCCCCTTGGAGACAAGTCGGCTGGAGGCCGATGTATTGAATCTCGACACAATTTGAGAGTTCCATCGTCATTAGGAGGCCCTGAACGTTACAATTAACAATCATTTTTGCGTCGGATTCGAAAATCTAGACTCACAGGAGAACGACCATAAGGTGCCCGAGGCAGCAATAGACCCTCGGAGACAAGTCGGCTGGTGGCCGATGTATTGAATCTCGACGCAATTTGAGTGTTCGATCGGCATTAGGAGGCCCTGAACGTTACAATTAACTATCATTTTTGCGTCGGATTCCAAAATCTAGACTCACCGGAGACGGACCATGTGGTGCCCGTGGCAGCGATATCCCCTTGGAGACAAGTCGGCTGGAGGCCGATGTATTGAATCTCGACGCAATTTGAGAGTTCCATCGTCATTAGGAGGCCCTGAACGTTACAATTAACTATCATTTTTGCGTCGGATTCGAAAATCTAGACTTACAAGAGAACGACCATGAGGTGCCCGAGACTGCAATATCCCCTTGGATACAACTCGACTGGAGGTCGATGTATTGAATCTCGACGCAATTTGAGTCTTCTATCGTCATTAGGAGGCGCTGAACGTTACAATTAACTATCATTTTTGCGTTGGAATCGAAAATCTAGACTCACCGGAGAAGGACCATGTGGTGCCCGAGGCAGTAACAGACCCTTGGAGACAAGTCGGCTGCAGGCCGATGTATTGAATCTCGACGCAATTTGAGTGTTCCATCGTCATTACAATTCCCTGAACGTTACAATTAACTATCATTTTTGCGTCGGATTCGAAAATCTAGACTCACAGGAAAAGGACCATGTGGTGCCCGAGGCAGCAATAGACCCTTGGAGACAAGTCGGCTGGAGGCGGATGTATTGAATCTCGACGCAATTTGAGTGTTCCATCGTCATTAGGAGGCCCTAAACGTTACAATTCACTATCATTTTTGCGTCGGATTCGAAAATCTAGACTCGCAGGAGAAGGACCATGTGGTGCCCGAGGCAGCAATAGACCCTTGGAGACAAGTCGGCTGCAGGCCGATGTATTGAATCTCGACGCAATTTGAGTGTTCCATCGTCATTACAAGGCCCTGAACGTTACAATTAACTATTATTTTTGCGTCGGATTCGAAAATTTAGACTCACAGGAGAAAGACCATGAAGTGCCTGAGGCAGCAACAGACCCTTGGAGACAAGTCGGCTGGAAGCCGATGTATTGAATCTCGACGCAATTTGAGTGTTCCATCGTCATTAGGAGGCCCGAAACGTTACAATTCACTATCAGTTTTGCGTCGGGTTCGAAAATCTAGACTCACAGGAGAAGGGCCATGTGGTGCCCGAGGCAGCAATAGACCCTTGGAGACAAATCGGCTGCAGGCCGATGTATTGAATGTCGACGCAATTTGAGTGTTCCATCGTCGTTACAAGGCCCTGAACGTTACAATTAACTATCATTTTTGCGTCGGATTCGAAAATCTAGACTCACAGGAGAACGACCATAAGGTGCCCGAGGCAGCAATAGACCCTTGGAGACAAGTCGGCTGGTGGCCGATGTATTGAATCTCGACGCAATTTGAGTGTTCCATCGGCATTAGGAGGCCCTGAACGTTACAATTAACTATCATTTTTGCGTCGGATTCGAAAATCTAGACTCACCGGAGACGGACCATGTGGTGCCCGAGGCAGCGATATCCCCTTGGAGACAAGTCGGCTGGAGGCCGATGTATTGAATCTCGACGCAATTTGAGAGTTCCATCGTCATTAGGAGGCGCTGAACGTAACAATTAACATCATTTTTGCGTCGGATTCGAAAATCTAAACTCACAGGAGAACGACCATAAGGTGCCCGGGGCAGCAATAGACCCTTCGAGACAAGTCGGCTGGTGGCCGATGTATTGAATCTCGACGCAATTTGAGTGTTCCATCGGCATTAGGAGGCCCTGAACGTTACAATTAACTATCATTTTTGCGTCGGATTCGAAAATCTAGACTCACCGGAGACGGACCATGTGGTGCCCGAGGCAGCGATATCCCCTTGGAGACAAGTCGGCTGGAGGCCGATGTATTGAATCTCGACGCAATTTGAGTGTTCCATCGTCATTAGGAGGCCCTAAACGTTACAATTCACTATCAGTTTTGCGTCGGATTCGAAAATCTAGACTCACAGGAGAAGGACCATGTGGTGCCCGAGGCAGCAACAGACCCTTGGAGACAAGTCGGCTGCAGGCCGATGTATTGAATCTCGACGCAATTTGAGTGTTCCATCGTCACTACAAGGCCCTGAACGTTACAATTAACTATCATTTTTGCGTCGGATTCGAAAATCTAGACTCACAGGAGAAGGACCATGTGGCGCCCGAGGCAGCAATAGACCCTTGGAGACAAGTCGGCTGGAGGCCGATGTATTGAATCTCGACGCAATTTGAGTGATCCATAGTCATTAGGAGGCCCTAAACGTTACAATTCACTATCATTTTTGCGTCGGATTCGAAAATCTAGACTCGCAGGAGAAGGACCATGTGGTGCCCGAGGCAGCAATAGACCCTTGGAGACAAGTCGGCTGCAGGCCGATGTATTGAATCTCGACGCAATCTGAGTGTTCCATCGTCATTACAAGGCCCTGAACGTTACAATTAACTATCATTTTTGCGTCGGATTCGAAAATCTAGACTTACAAGGGAACGACCATGAGGTGCCGGAGACTGCAATATCCTCTTGGATACAAGTCGACTGGAGGTCGATGTATTGAATCTCGACGCAATTTGAGTCTTCTATCGTCATTACAAGGCCCTGAACGTTACAATTAACAAACATTTTTGCGTCGGATTCGAAAATCTAGACTCACAGGAGAACGACCATAAGGTGCCCGAGGCAGCAATAGAGCCTTGGAGACAAGTCGGCTGGAGGCCGATGTATTGAATCTCGACGCAATTTGAGTGTTCCATCGGCATTAGGAGGCCCTGAACGTTACAATTAACTATCATTTTTGCGTCGGATTCGAAAATCTAGACTTACAAGAGAACGACCATGAGGTGCCCGAGACTGCAATATCCTCTTGGATACAAGTCGACTGGAGGTCGATGTATTGAATCTCGACGCAATTTGAGTCTTCTATCGTCATTAGGAGGCGCTGAACGTTACAATTCACTATCATTTTTGCGTCGGATTCGATAATCTAAACTCACAGGAGAACGACCATAAGGTGCCGAGGCAGCAACAGACCCTTGGAGACAAGTCGGCTGGAGGCCGATGTATTGAATCTCGACGCAATTTGAGTGTTCCATCGTCATTAGGAGGCCCTAAACGTTACAATTCACTATCATTTTTGTTTCGGATTCGAAAATATAGACTCACAGGAGAACGACCATAAGGAGCCGGAGGAAGCAATAGACCCTTGGAGACAAGTAGGCTGGAGGCCGATGTATTGAATCTCGACGCAATTTGAGTGTTCCATCGTCATTAGGAGGCCCTGAACGTTACAATTAACTATCATTTTTGCGTCGAATTCGAAAATCTAGACTCACCGGAGACGGACCATGTGGTGCCCGAGGCAGCGATATCCCCATGGAGACAAGTCGGCTGGAGGCCGATGTATTGAATCTCGACGCAATTTGAGAGTTCCATCGTCATTAGGAGGCCCTGAACGTTACAATTAACAATCATTTTTGCGTCGGATTCGAAAATCTAGACTCACAGGAGAACGACCAAAAGGTGCCCGCGGCAGCAATAGACCCTTGGAGACAAGTCGGCTGGTGGCCGATGTATTGAATCTCGACGCAATTTGAGTGTTCCATCGGCATTAGGAGGGCCTGAACGTTACAATTAACTATCATTTTTGCGTCGGATTCGAAAATCTAGACTCACCGGAAACGGACCATGTGGTGCCCGAGGCAGCGATATCCCCTTGGAGACAAGTCGGCTGGAGGCCGATGTATTGAATCTCGACGCAGTTTGAGTGTTCCATCGTCATTAGGAGGCCCTAAACGTTACAATTCACTATCAGTTTTGCGTCGGATTCGAAAATCTAGACTCACAAGAGAAGGACCATGTGGTGCCCGAGGCAGCAACAGACCCTTGGAGACAAGTCGGCTACAGGCCGATGTATTGAATCTCGACGCAATTTGAGTGTTCCATCGTCATTAGGAGGCCCTGAACGTTACAATTAACTATCATTTTTGCGTCGGATTCGAAAATCTAGACTCACACGAGAAGGACCATGTGGTGCCCGAGGCAGCAATAGACCCTTGGAGACAAGTCGGCTGGAGGCCGATGTATTGAATCTCGACGCAATTTGAGTGTTCCATCGTCATTAGGAGGCCCTAAACGTTACAATTAACTGTCATTTTTGCGTCGGATTCGAAAATCTAGACTCACAGGAGAACGACCATAAGGTGCCCGAGACAGCAATAGACCCTTGGAGACAAGTCGGCTGGAGGCCGATGTATTGAATCTCGACGCAATTTGAGTGTTCCATCGGCATTAGGAGGCCCTGAACGTTACAATTAA
This sequence comes from Schistocerca americana, assembly GCF_021461395.2. Taxonomy (NCBI): domain Eukaryota; kingdom Metazoa; phylum Arthropoda; class Insecta; order Orthoptera; family Acrididae; genus Schistocerca; species Schistocerca americana. The sequence goes on from NC_060123.1 coordinate 776,088,660, forward strand.
CTATCATTTTTGCGTCGGATTCGAAAATCTAGACTTACAAGGGAACGACCATGAGGTGCCCAAGACTGCAATATCCTCTTGGATACAAGTCGACTGGAGGTCGATGTATTGAATCTCGACGCAATTTGAGTCTTCTATCGTCATTACAAGGCCCTGAACGTTACAATTAACAAACATTTTTGCGTCGGATTCGAAAATCTAGACTCACAGGACAAGGACCATGTGGTGCCCGAGGCAGCAATAGACCCTTGGAGACAAGTCGGCTGCAGGCCGATGTATTGAATCTTGACGCAATTTGAGTGTTCCATCGTCATTACAAGGTCCTGAACGTTACAATTAACTATCATTTTTGCGTCGGATTCGAAAATCTAGACTCACAGGAGAACGACCATAAGGTGCCCGAGGCAGCAATAGACCCTTGGAGACAAGTCGGCTGGAGGCCGATGTATTGAATCTCGACACAATATGAGTGTTCCATCGGCATTAGGAGACCCTGAACGTTACAATTAACTATCATTTTTGCGTCGGATTCGAAAATCTAGACTCACCGGAGACGGACCATGTGGTGCCCGAGGCAGCGATATCCCCTTGGAGAAAAGTCGGCTGGAGGCCGATGTATTGAATCTCGACGCAATTTGAGAGTTCCATCGTCATTAGGAGGCCCTGAACGTTACAATTAACTATCACTTTTGCGTCGGATTCGAAAATCTAGACTTACAAGGGAACGACCATGAGGTGCCCGAGACTGCAATATCCTCTTGGATACAAGTCGACTGGAGGTCGATGTATTGAATCTCGACGCAATTTGAGTCTTCTATCGTCATTACAAGGTCCTGAACGTTACAATTAACAAACATTTTTGCGACGGATTCGAAAATCTAGACTCACAGGAGAACGACCATGAGGTGCCTGAGGCAGCAACAGACCCTTGGAGTCAAGTCGGCTGGAGGCCGATGTATTGAATCTCGACGCAATTTGAGTGTTCCATCGTCATTAGGAGGCCCCAAACGTTACAATTCACTTTCAGCTATGCGCCGGGTTCGAAAATCTAGACCGACAGGAGAAGGACCATGTGGTGCCCGAGGCAGCAATAGACCCTTGGAGACTAGTCGGCTGCAGGCCGATGTATTAAATCTCGACGCAATTTGAGTGTTCCATCGACATTACAAGGCCCTGAACGTTACAATTAACTATCATTTTTGCGTCGGATTCGAAAATCTAGACTCGCAGGAGAAGGACCATGAGGTGCCCGAGGCAGCAATAGACCCTTGGAGACAAGTCGGCTGGAGGCCGATGTATTGAATCTCGACGTAATTTGAGTGTTCCATTGGAAATAGGATTGCCTGAACGTTACAATTAACTATCATTTTTGCGTCGGATTCGAAAATCTAGACTCACAGGAGAACGACCATGTGGAGCCCGAGGCAGCAATAGACCCTTGAGACAAGTCGGCTGGAGGCCGATGTATTGAATCTCGACGCAATTTGAGTGTTCCATCGTCAATAGGAGGCCCTAAACGTTACAATTCACTATCATTTTTGCGTCGGATTCGAAAATCTAGACTCGCAGGAGAAGGACCATGAGGTGCCCGAGGCAGCAATAGACCCTTGGAGACAAGTCGGCTGCAGGCCGATGTATTGAATGTCGACGCAATTTGAGTGTTCCATCGTCATTACAAGGCCCTGAACGTTACAATTAACTATCATTTTTGCGTCGGATTCGAAAATCTAGACTCACAGGAGAACGACCATAAGGGGCCCGAGGCAGCAATAGACCCTTGGAGACAAGTCGGCTGGTGGCCGATGTATTGAATCTCGACGCAATTTGAGTGTTCCATCGTCATTAGGAGGCCCTAAACGTTACAATTCACTTTCAGCTATGCGCCGGGTTCGAAAATCTAGACCGACAGGAGAAGGACCATGTGGTGCCCGAGGCAGCAATAGACCCTTGGAGACTAGTCGGCTGCAGGCCGATGTATTAAATCTCGACGCAATTTGAGTGTTCCATCGTCATTACAAGGCCCTGAACGTTACAATTAACTATCATTTTTGCGTCGGATTCGAAAATCTAGACTCACCGGAGAACGACCATAAGGTGCCCGAGGCAGCAATAGACCCTTGGAGACAAGTCGGCTGGAGGCCGATGTATTGAATCTCGACGTAATTTGAGTGTTCCATTGGAAATAGGAGGCCCTGAACGTTACAATTAACTATCATTTTTGCGTCGGATTCGAAAATCTAGACTTACAAGGGAACGACCATGAGGTGCCCGAGACTGCAATATCCTCTTGGATACAAGTCGACTGGTGGTCGATGTATTGAATCTCGACGCAATTTGAGTCTTCTATCGTCATTACAAGGCCCTGAACGTTACAATTAACGAACATTTTTGCGTCGGATTCGAAAATCTAGACTCACAGGAGAACGACCATAAGGTGCCCGAGGCAGCAATAGACCCTTGGAGACAAGTCGGCTGGAGGCCGATGTATTGAATCTCGACGCAATTTGAGTGTTCCATCTGCATTAGGAGGCCCTGAACGTTACAATTAACTATCATTTTTGCGTCGGATTCGAAAATCTAGACTTACAAGAGAACGACCATGAGGTGCCCGAGACTGCAATATCCTCTTGGATACAAGTCGACTGGAGGTCGATGTATTGAATCTCGACGCAATTTGAGTCTTCTATCGTCATTAGGAGGCGCTGAACGTTACAATTCACTATCATTTTTGCGTCGGATTCGATAATCTAAACTCACAGGAGAACGACCATAAGGTGCCGAGGCAGCAACAGACCCTTGGAGACAAGTCGGCTGGAGGCCGATGTATTGAATCTCGACGCAATTTGAGTGTTCCATCGTCATTAGGAAGCCCTAAACGTTACAATTAACTATCATTTTTGAGTCGGATTCGAAAATCTAGACTCGCAGGAGAAGGAACATGTGGTGCCCGAGGCAGCAATAGACCCTTGGAGACAAGTCGGCTGCAGGCCGATGTATTGAATCTCGACGCAATCTGAGTGTTCCATCGTCATTACAAGGCCCTGAACGTTACAATTAACTATCATTTTTGCGTCGGATTCGAAAATTTAGACTCACAGGAGAAAGACCATGAGGTGCCTGAGGCAGCAACAGACCCTTGGAGTCAAGTCGGCTGGAGGCCGATGTATTGAATCTCGACGCAATTTGAGTCTTCTATCGTCATTAGGAGGCGCTGAACGTTACATTTCACTATCATTTTTGCGTCGGATTCGATAATCTAAACTCACAGGAGAACGACCATAAGGTGCCAAGGCAGCAACAGACCCTTGGAGACAAGTCGGCTGGAGGCCGATGTATTGAATCTCGACGCAATTTGAGTGTTCCATCGCCATTAGGAGGCCCTAAACGTTACAATTCACTATCATTTTTGTTTCGGATTCGAAAATATAGACTCACAGGAGAACGACCATAAGGAGCCGGAGGAAGCAATAGACCCTTGGAGACAAGAAGGCTGGAGGCCGATGTATTGAATCTCGACGCAATTTGAGTGTTCCATCGTCATTAGGAAGCCCTGAACGTTACAATTAACTATCATTTTTGCGTCGGATTCGAAAATCTAGACTCACCGGAGACGGACCATGTGGTCCCCGAGGCAGCGATATCCCCTTGGAGACAAGTCGGCTGGAGGCCGATGTATTGAATCTCGACGCAATTTGAGAGTTCCATCGGCATTAGGAGGCCCTGAACGTTACAATTAACAATCATTTTTGCGTCGGATTCGAAAATCTAGACTCACAGGAGAACGACCAAAAGGTGCCCGAGGCAGCAATAGACCCTTGGAGACAAGTCGGCTGGTGGCCGATGTATTGAATCTCGACGCAATTTGAGTGTTCCATCGGCATTAGGAGGGCCTGAACGTTACAATTAACTATCATTTGTGCGTCGGATTCGAAAATCTAGACTCACCGGAGACGGACCATGTGGTGCCCGAGGCAGCGATATCCCCTTGGAGACAAGTCGGCTGGAGGCCGATGTATTGAATCTCGACGCAATTTGAGTGTTCCATCGTCATTAGGAGGCCCTAAACGTTACAATTCACTATCAGTTTTGCGTCGGATTCGAAAATCTAGACTCACAAGAAAAGGACCATGTGGTGCCCGAGGCAGCAACAGACCCTTGTAGACAAGTCGGCTGCAGGCCGATGTATTGAATCTCGACGCAATTTGAGTGTTCCATCGTCACTACAAGGCCCTGAACGTTACAATTAACTATCATTTTTGCGTCGGATTCGAAAATCTAGACTCACACGAGAAGGACCATGTGGTGCCCGAGGCAGCAATAGACCCTTGTAGACAAGTCTCCTGGAGGCCGATGTATTGAATCTCGACGCAATTTGAGTGTTCCATCGTCATTAGGAGGCCCTAAACGTTACAATTCACTATCATTTTTGAGTCGGATTCGAAAATCTAGACTCGCAGGAGAAGGACCATGTGGTGCCCGAGGCAGCAATAGCCCCTTGGAGACAAGTCGGCTGCAGGCCGATCTATTGAATCTCGACGCAATCGGAGTGTTCCATCGTCATTACAAGGCCTTGAACGTTACAATTAACTATCATTTTTGCGTCGGATTCGAAAATCTAGACTTACAAGGGAACGACCATGAGGTGCCCGAGACTGCAATATCCTCTTGGATACAAGTCGACTGGAGGTCGATGTATTGAATCTCGACGCAATTTGAGTCTTCTATCGTCATTACAAGGTCCTGAACGTTACAATTAACAAACATTTTTGCGACGGATTCGAAAATCTAGACTCACAGGAGAACGACCATGAGGTGCCTGAGGCAGCAACAGACCCTTGGAGTCAAGTCGGCTGGAGGCCGATGTATTGAATCTCGACGCAATTTGAGTGTTCCATCGTCATTAGGAGGCCCTAAACGTTACAATTCACTTTCAGCTATGCGCCGGGTTCGAAAATCTAGACCGACAGGAGAAGGACCATGTGGTGCCCGAGGCAGCAATAGACCCTTGGAGACTAGTCGGCTGCAGGCCGATGTATTAAATCTCGACGCAATTTGAGTGTTCCATCGACATTACAAGGCCCTGAACGTTACAATTAACTATCATTTTTGCGTCGGATTCGAAAATCTAGACTCGCAGGAGAAGGACCATGAGGTGCCCGAGGCAGCAATAGACCCTTGGAGACAAGTCGGCTGGAGGCCGATGTATTGAATCTCGACGTAATTTGAGTGTTCCATTGGAAATAGGAGGGCCTGAACGTTACAATTAACTATCATTTTTGCGTCGGATTCGAAAATCTAGACTCACAGGAGAACGACCATGTGGAGCCCGAGGCAGCAATAGACCCTTGAGACAAGTCGGCTGGAGGCCGATGTATTGAATCTCGACGCAATTTGAGTGTTCCATCGTCAATAGGAGGCCCTAAACGTTACAATTCACTATCATTTTTGCGTCGGATTCGAAAATCTAGACTCGCAGGAGAAGGACCATGAGGTGCCCGAGGCAGCAATAGACCCTTGGAGACAAGTCGGCTGCAGGCCGATGTATTGAATGTCGACGCAATTTGAGTGTTCCATCGTCATTACAAGGCCCTGAACGTTACAATTAACTATCATTTTTGCGTCGGATTCGAAAATCTAGACTCACAGGAGAACGACCATAAGGGGCCCGAGGCAGCAATAGACCCTTGGAGACAAGTCGGCTGGTGGCCGATGTATTGAATCTCGACGCAATTTGAGTGTTCCATCGTCATTAGGAGCCCCTAAAGGTTACAATTCACTATCATTTTTGCGTCGGATTCGAAAATCTAGACTCGCAGGAGAAGGACCATGTGGTGCCCGAGGCAGCAATAGACCCTTGGAGACAAGTCGGCTGCAGGCCGATGTATTGAATCTCGACGCAATCTGAGTGTTCCATCGTCATTACAAGGCCTTGAACGTTATAATTAACTATCATTTTTGCGTCGGATTCGAAAATTTAGACTCACAGGAGAAAGACCATGAGGTGCCTGAGGCAGCAACAGACCCTTGGAGTCAAGTAGGCTGGAGGCCGATGTATTGAATCTCGACGCAATTTGAGTGTTCCATCGTCATTAGGAGGCCCTAAACGTTACAATTCACTTTCAGCTATGCGCCGGGTTCGAAAATCTAGACCGACAGGAGAAGGACCATGTGGTGCCCGAGGCAGCAATAGACCCTTGGAGACTAGTCGGCTGCAGGCCGATGTATTAAATCTCGACGGAATTTGAGTGTTCCATCGTCATTACAAGGCCCTGAACGTTACAATTAACTATCATTTTTGCGTCGGATTCGAAAATCTAGACTCACCGGAGAACGACCATAAGGTGCCCGAGGCAGCAATAGACCCTTGGAGACAAGTCGGCTGGAGGCCGATGTATTGAATCTCGACGTAATTTGAGTGTTCCATTGGAAATAGGAGGCCCTGAACGTTACAATTAACTATCATTTTTGCGTCGGATTCGAAAATCTAGACTTACAAGGGAACGACCATGAGGTGCCCGAGACTGCAATATCCTCTTGGATACAAGTCGACTGGTGGTCGATGTATTGAATCTCGACGCAATTTGAGTCTTCTATCGTCATTACAAGGCCCTGAACGTTACAATTAACGAACATTTTTGCGTCGGATTCGAAAATCTAGACTCACAGGAGAACGACCATAAGGTGCCCGAGGCAGCAATAGACCCTTGGAGACAAGTCGGCTGGAGGCCGATGTATTGAATCTCGACGCAATTTGAGTGTTCCATCTGCATTAGGAGGCCCTGAACGTTACAATTAACTATCATTTTTGCGTCGGATTCGAAAATCTAGACTTACAAGAGAACGACCATGAGGTGCCCGAGACTGCAATATCCTCTTGGATACAAGTCGACTGGAGGCCGATGTATTGAATCTCGACGCAATTTGAGTCTTCTATCGTCATTAGGAGGCGCTGAACGTTACAATTCACTATCATTTTTGCGTCGGATTCGATAATCTAAACTCACAGGAGAACGACCATAAGGTGCCGAGGCAGCAACAGACCCTTGGAGACAAGTCGGCTGGAGGCCGATGTATTGAATCTCGACGCAATTTGAGTGTTCCATCGTCATTAGGAAGCCCTAAACGTTACAATTAACTATCATTTTTGCGTCGGATTCGAAAATCTAGACTCGCAGGAGAAGGAACATGTGGTGCCCGAGGCAGCAATAGACCCTTGGAGACAAGTCGGCTGCAGGCCGATGTATTGAATCTCGACGCAATCTGAGTGTTCCATCGTCATTACAAGGCCCTGAACGTTACAATTAACTATCATTTTTGCGTCGGATTCGAAAATTTAGACTCACAGGAGAAAGACCATGAGGTGCCTGAGGCAGCAACAGACCCTTGGAGTCAAGTCGGCTGGAGGCCGATGTATTGAATCTCGACGCAATTTGAGTCTTCTATCGTCATTAGGAGGCGCTGAACGTTACATTTCACTATCATTTTTGCGTCGGATTCGATAATCTAAACTCACAGGAGAACGACCATAAGGTGCCGAGGCAGCAACAGACCCTTGGAGACAAGTCGGCTGGAGGCCGATGTATTGAATCTCGACGCAATTTGAGTGTTCCATCGCCATTAGGAGGCCCTAAACGTTACAATTCACTATCATTTTTGTTTCGGATTCGAAAATATAGACTCACAGGAGAACGACCATAAGGAGCCGGAGGAAGCAATAGACCCTTGGAGACAAGAAGGCTGGAGGCCGATGTATTGAATCTCGACGCAATTTGAGTGTTCCATCGTCATTAGGAAGCCCTGAACGTTACAATTAACTATCATTTTTGCGTCGGATTCGAAAATCTACACTCACCGGAGACGGACCATGTGGTCCCCGAGGCAGCGATATCCCCTTGGAGACAAGTCGGCTGGAGGCCGATGTATTGAATCTCGACGCAATTTGAGAGTTCCATCGGCATTAGGAGGCCCTGAACGTTACAATTAACAATCATTTTTGCGTCGGATTCGAAAATCTAGACTCACAGGAGAACGACCAAAAGGTGCCCGAGGCAGCAATAGACCCTTGGAGACAAGTCGGCTGGTGGCCGATGTATTGAATCTCGACGCAATTTGAGCGTTCCATCGGCATTAGGAGGGCCTGAACGTTACAATTAACTATCATTTGTGCGTCGGATTCGAAAATCTAGACTCACCGGAGACGGACCATGTGGTGCCCGAGGCAGCGATATCCCCTTGGAGACAAGTCGGCTGGAGGCCGATGTATTGAATCTCGACGCAATTTGAGTGTTCCATCGTCATTAGGAGGCCCTAAACGTTACAATTCACTATCAGTTTTGCGTCGGATTCGAAAATCTAGACTCACAAGAAAAGGACCATGTGGTGCCCGAGGCAGCAACAGACCCTTGTAGACAAGTCGGCTGCAGGCCGATGTATTGAATCTCGACGCAATTTGAGTGTTCCATCGTCACTACAAGGCCCTGAACGTTACAATTAACTATCATTTTTGCGTCGGATTCGAAAATCTAGACTCACACGAGAAGGACCATGTGGTGCCCGAGGCAGCAATAGACCCTTGGAGACAAGTCGGCTGGAGGCCGATGTATTGAATCTCGACGCAATTTGAGTGTTCCATCGTCATTAGGAGGCCCTAAACGTTACAATTCACTATCATTTTTGAGTCGGATTCGAAAATCTAGACTCGCAGGAGAAGGACCATGTGGTGCCCGAGGCAGCAATAGCCCCTTGGAGACAAGTCGGCTGCAGGCCGATCTATTGAATCTCGACGCAATCGGAGTGTTCCATCGTCATTACAAGGCCTTGAACGTTACAATTAACTATCTTTTTTGCGTCGGATTCGAAAATTTAGACTCACAGGTGAAAGACCATGAGGTGCCTGAGGCAGCAACAGACCCTTGGAGTCAAGTCGGCTGGAGGCCGATGTATTGAATGTCGACGCAACTTGAGTGTTCCATCGTCATTACAAGGCCCTGAACGTTACAATTAACTGTCATTTTTGCGTCGGATTCGAAAATCTAGACTCACAGGAGAACGACCATAAGGTGCCCGAGACAGCAATAGACCCTTGGAGACAAGTCGGCTGGAGGCCGATGTATTGAATTTCGACGCAATTTGAGTGTTCCATCGGCATTAGGAGGCCCTGAACGTTACAATTAACTATCATTTTTGCGTCGGATTCGAAAATCTAGACTTACAAGGGAACGACCATGAGGTGCCCGAGACTGCAATATCCTCTTGGATACAAGTCGACTGGAGGTCGATGTATTGAATCTCGACGCAATTTGAGTCTTCTATCGTCATTACAAGGCCCTGAACGTTACAATTAACAAACATTTTTGCGTCGGATTCGAAAATCTAGACTCACAGGAGAACGACCATAAGGTGCCCGAGGCAGCAATAGACCCTAGGAGACAAGTCGGCTGCAGGCCGATGTATTGAATCTCGACGCAATTTGAGTGTTCCATCGGCATTAGGAGGCCCTGAACGTTACAATTAACTATCATTTTTGCGTCGGATTCGAAAATCTAGACTTACAAGAGAACGACCATGAGGTGCCCGAGACTGCAATATCCTCTTGGATACAAGTCGACTGGAGGTCGATGTATTGAATCTCGACGCAATTTGAGTCTTCTATCGTCATTAGGAGGCGCTGAACGTTACATTTCACTATCATTTTTGCGTCGGATTCGATAATCTAAACCCACAGGAGAACGACCATAAGGTGCCGAGGCAGCAACAGACCCTTGGAGACAAGTCGGCTGGAGGCCGATGTATTGAATCTCGACGCAATTTGAGTGTTCCATCGTCATTAGGAGGCCCTAAACGTTACAATTCACTATCATTTTTGTTTCGGATTCGAAAATATAGACTCACAGGAGAACGACCATAAGGAGCCGGAGAAAGCAATAGACCCTTGGTGACAAGTCGGCTGGAGGCCGATGTATTGAATCTCGACGCAATTTGAGTGTTCCATCGCCATTAGGAGGCCCTGAACGTTACAATTAACTTTCATTTTTGCGTCGGATTCGAAAATCTAGACTCACAGGAGAAGGACCATGTGGTGCCCGAGGCAGCAATAGACCCTTGGAGACAAGTCGGCTGGAGGCCGATGTATTGAATCTTGACGCAATTTGAGTGTTCCATCGTCATTACAAGGTCCTGAACGTTACAATTAACTATCATTTTTGCGTCGGATTCGAAAATCTAGACTCACAGGAGAACGACCATAAGGTGCCCGAGGCAGCAATAGACCCTTGGAGACAAGTCGGCTGGAGGCCGATGTATTGAATCTCGACACAATATGAGTGTTCCATCGGCATTAGGAGACCCTGAACGTTACAATTAACTATCATTTTTGCGTCGGATTCGAAAATCTAGACTCACCGGAGACGGACCATGTGGTGCCCGAGGCAGCGATATCCCCTTGGAGACAAGTCGGCTGGAGGCCGATGTATTGAATCTCGACGCAATTTGAGAGTTCCATCGTCATTAGGAGGCCCTGAACGTTACAATTAACTATCATTTTTGCGTCGGATTCGAAAATCTAGACTTACAAGGGAACGACCATGAGGTGCCCGAGACTGCAATATCCTCTTGGATACAAGTCGACTGGAGGTCGATGTATTGAATCTCGACGCAATTTGAGTCTTCTATCGTCATTACAAGGTCCTGAACGTTACAATTAACAAACATTTTTGCGTCGGATTCGAAAATCTAGACTCACAGGAGAACGACCATAAGGTGCCCGAGGCAGCAATAGACCCTTGGAGACAAGTCGGCTGGTGGCCGATGTATTGAATCTCGACGCAATTTGAGTGTTCCATCGTCATTAGGAGCCCCTAAACGTTACAATTCACTATCATTTTTGCGTCGGATTCGAAAATCTAGACTCGCAGGAGAAGGACCATGTGGTGCCCGAGGCAGCAATAGACCCTTGGAGACAAGTCGGCTGCAGGCCGATGTATTGAATCTCGACGCAATTTGAGTGTTCCATCGTCATTAGGAGGCCCTAAACGTTACAATTCACTTTCAGCTATGCGCCGGGTTCGAAAATCTAGACCGACAGGAGAAGGACCATGTGGTGCCCGAGGCAGCAAAAGACCCTTGGAGACTAGTCGGCTGCAGGCCGATGTATTAAATCTCGACGCAATTTGAGTGTTCCATCGTCATTACAAGGCCCTGAACGTTACAATTAATTATCATTTTTGCGTCGGATTCGAAAATCTAGACTCACCGGAGAACGACCATAAGGTGCCCGAGGCAGCAATAGACCCTTGGAGACAAGTCGGCTGGAGGCCGATGTATTGAATCTCGACGTAATTTGAGTGTTCCATTGGAAATAGGAGGCCCTGAACGTTACAATTAACTATCATTTTTGCGTCGGATTCGAAAATCTAGACTTACAAGGGAACGACCATGAGGTGCCCGAGACTGCAATATCCTCTTGGATACAAGTCGACTGGAGGTCGATGTATTGAATCTCGACGCAATTTGAGTCTTCTATCGTCATTACAAGGCCCTGAACGTTACAATTAACGAACATTTTAGCGTCGGATTCGAAAATCTAGACTCACAGGAGAACGACCATAAGGTGCCCGAGGCAGCAATAGACCCTTGGAGACAAGTCGGCTGGAGGCCGATGTATTGAATCTCGACGCAATTTGAGTGTTCCATCGGCATTAGGAGGCCCTGAACGTTACAATTAACTATCATTTTTGCGTCGGATTCGAAAATCTAGACTCACAGGAGAACGACCGTGAGGTGCCTGAGGCTGCAATATCCTCTTGGATACAAGTCGACTGGAGGTCGATGTATTGAATCTCGACGCAATTTGAGTCTTCTATCGTCATTAGGAGGCGCCGAACGTTACAATTCACTATCATTTTTGCGTCGGATTCGATAATCTAAACTCACAGGAGAACGACCATAAGGTGCCGAGGCAGCAACAGACCCTTGGAGACAAGTCGGCTGGAGGCCGATGTATTGAATCTCGACGCAATTTGAGTGTTCCATCGTCATTAGGAGGCCCTAAACGTTACAATTCACTATCATTTTTGCGTCGGATTCGAAAATATAGACTCACAGGAGATCGACCATAAGGAGCCGGAGGAAGCAATAGACCCTTGGAGACAAGTCGGCTGGAGGCCGATGTATTGAATCTCGACGCAATTTGAGTGTTCCATCGGCATTAGGAGGGCCTGAACGCTACAATTAACTATCATTTTTGCGTCGGATTCGAAAATCTAGACTCACCGGAGACGGACCATGTGGTGCCCGAGGCAGCGATATCCCCTTGGAGACAAGTCGGCTGGAGGCCGATGTATTGAATCTCGACGCAATTTGAGAGTTCCATCGTCATTAGGAGGCCCTGAACGTTACAATTAACAATCATTTTTGCGTCGGATTCGAAAATCTAGACTCACAGGAGAACGACCATAAGCTGCCCGAGGCAGCAATAGACCCTTGGAGACAAGTCGGCTGGTGGCCGATGTATCGAATCTCGACGGAATTTGAGTGTTCCATCGGCATTAGGAGGCCCTGAACGGTACAATTAACTATCATTTTTGCGTCGGATTCGAAAATCTAGACTCACCGGAGACGGACCATGTGGTGCCCGAGGCAGCGATATCCCCTTGGAGACAAGTCGGCTGGAGGCCGATGTATTGAATCTCGACGCAATTTGAGTGTTCCATCGTCATTAGGAGGCCCTAAACGTTACAATTCACTATCAGTTTTGCGTCGGATTCGAAAATCTAGACTCACAGGAGAAGGACCATGTGGTGCCCGAGGCAGCAACAGACCCTTGGAGACAAGTCGGCTGCAGGCCGATGTATTGAATCTCGACGCAATTTGAGTGTTCCATCGTCACTACAAGGCCCTGAACGTTACAATTAACCATCATTTTTGCGTCGGATTCGAAAATTTAGACTCACAGGAGAAAGACCATGAGGTGCCTGAGGCAGCAACAGACCCTTGGAGTCAAGTCGGCTGGAGGCCGATGTATTGAATCTCGACGCAATTTGAGTGTTCCATCGTCATTAGGAGGCCCTAAACGCTACAATTCACTTTCAGCTATGCGCCGGGTTCGAAAATCTAGACCGACAGGAGAAGGACCATGTGGTGCCCGAGGCAGCAAAAGACCCTTGGAGACTAGTCGGCTGCAGGCCGATGTATTAAATCTCGACGCAATTTGAGTGTTCCATCGTCATTACAAGGCCCTGAACGTTACAATTAATTATCATTTTTGCGTCGGATTCGAAAATCTAGACTCACCGGAGAACGACCATAAGGTGCCCGAGGCAGCAATAGACCCTTGGAGACAAGTCGGCTGGAGGCCGATGTATTGAATCTCGACGTAATTTGAGTGTTCCATTGGAAATAGGAGGCCCTGAACGTTACAATTAACTATCATTTTTGCGTCGGATTCGAAAATCTAGACTTACAAGGGAACGACCATGAGGTGCCCGAGACTGCAATATCCTCTTGGATACAAGTCGACTGGAGGTCGATGTATTGAATCTCGACGCAATTTGAGTCTTCTATCGTCATTACAAGGCCCTGAACGTTACAATTAACGAACATTTTAGCGTCGGATTCGAAAATCTAGACTCACAGGAGAACGACCATAAGGTGCCCGAGGCAGCAATAGACCCTTGGAGACAAGTCGGCTGGAGGCCGATGTATTGAATCTCGACGCAATTTGAGTGTTCCATCGGCATTAGGAGGCCCTGAACGTTACAATTAACTATCATTTTTGTGTCGGATTCGAAAATCTAGACTCACAGGAGAACGACCGTGAGGTGCCTGAGGCTGCTATATCCTCTTGGATACAAGTCGACTGGAGGTCGATGTATTGAATCTCGACGCAATTTGAGTCTTCTATCGTCATTAGGAGGCGCCGAACGTTACAATTCACTATCATTTTTGCGTCGGATTCGATAATCTAAACTCACAGGAGAACGACCATAAGGTGCCGAGGCAGCAACAGACCCTTGGAGACAAGTCGGCTGGAGGCCGATGTATTGAATCTCGACGCAATTTGAGTGTTCCATCGTCATTAGGAGGCCCTAAACGTTACAATTCACTATCATTTTTGCGTCGGATTCGAAAATATAGACTCACAGGAGATCGACCATAAGGAGCCGGAGGAAGCAATAGACCCTTGGAGACAAGTCGGCTGGAGGCCGATGTATTGAATCTCGACGCAATTTGAGTGTTCCATCGGCATTAGGAGGGCCTGAACGCTACAATTAACTATCATTTTTGCGTCGGATTCGAAAATCTAGACTCACCGGAGACGGACGATGTGGTGCCCGAGGCAGCGATATCCCCTTGGAGACAAGTCGGCTGGAGGCCGATGTATTGAATCTCGACGCAATTTGAGAGTTCCATCGTCATTAGGAGGCCCTGAACGTTACAATTAACAATCATTTTTGCGTCGGATTCGAAAATCTAGACTCACAGGAGAACGACCATAAGCTGCCCGAGGCAGCAATAGACCCTTGGAGACAAGTCGGCTGGTGGCCGATGTATCGAATCTCGACGGAATTTGAGTGTTCCATCGGCATTAGGAGGCCCTGAACGGTACAATTAACTATCATTTTTGCGTCGGATTCGAAAATCTAGACTCACCGGAGACGGACCATGTGGTGCCCGAGGCAGCGATATCCCCTTGGAGACAAGTCGGCTGGAGGCCGATGTATTGAATCTCGACGCAATTTGAGTGTTCCATCGTCATTAGGAGGCCCTAAACGTTACAATTCACTATCAGTTTTGCGTCGGATTCGAAAATCTAGACTCACAGGAGAAGGACCATGTGGTGCCCGAGGCAGCAACAGACCCTTGGAGACAAGTCGGCTGCAGGCCGATGTATTGAATCTCGACGCAATTTGAGTGTTCCATCGTCACTACAAGGCCCTGAACGTTACAATTAACCATCATTTTTGCGTCGGATTCGAAAATCTAGACTCACAGGAGAAGGACCATGTGGTGCCCGAGGCAGCAATAGACCCTTGGAGACAAGTCGGCTGGAGGCCGATGTATTGAATCTCGACGCAATTTGAGTGTTCCATCGTCATTAGGAGGCCCTAAACATTACAATTCACTATCATTTTTGCGTCGGATTCGAAAATCTAGACACCCAGGAGAAGGACCATGTGGTGCCCGAGGCAGCAATAGACCCTTGGAGACAAGTCGGCTGCAGGCCGATGTATTGAATCTCGACGCAATCGGAGTGTTCCATCGTCATTACAAGGCCTTGAACGTTACAATTAACTATCTTTTTTGCGTCGGATTCGAAAATTTACACTCACAGGAGAAAGACCATGAGGTGCCTGAGGCAGCAACAGACCCTTGGAGTCAAGTCCCCTGGAGGCCGATGTATTGAATGTCGACGCAATTTGAGTGTTCCATCGTCATTACAAGGCCCTGAACGTTACAATTAACTGTCATTTTTGCGTCGGATTCGAAAATCTAGACTCACAGGAGAACGACCATAAGGTGCCCGAGACAGCAATAGACCCTTGGAGACAAGTCGGCTGGAGGCCGATGTATTGAATCTCGACGCAATTTGAGTGTCCCATCGGCATTAGGAGGCCCTGAACGTTACAATTAACTATCATTTTTGCGTCGGATTCGAAAATCTAGACTTACAAGGGAACGACCATGAGGTGCCCGAGACTGCAATATCCTCTTGGATACAAGTCGACTGGAGGTCGATGTATTGAATCTCGACGCAATTTGAGTCTTCTATCGTCATTACAAGGCCCTGAACGTTACAATTAACAAACATTTTTGCGTCGGATTCGAAAATCTAGACTCACAGGAGAACGACCATAAGGTGCCCGAGGCAGCAATAGACCCTTGGAGACAAGTCGGCTGCAGGCCGATGTATTGAATCTCGACGCAATTTGAGTGTTCCATCGGCATTAGGAGGCCCTGAACGTTACAATTAACTATCATTTTTGCGTCGGATTCGAAAATCTAGACTTACAAGAGAACGAGCATGAGGTGCCCGAGACTGCAATATCCTCTTGGATACAAGTCGACTGGAGGTCGATGTAATGAATCTCGACGCAATTTGAGTCTTCTATCGTCATTAGGAGGCGCTGAACGTTACATTTCACTATCATTTTTGCGTCGGATTCGATAATCTAAACCCACAGGAGAACGACCATAAGGTGCCGAGGCAGCAACAGACCCTTGGAGACAAGTCGGCTGGAGGCCGTTGTATTGAATCTCGACGCAATTTGAGTGTTCCATCGTCATTAGGAGGCCCTAAACGTTACAATTCACTATCAGTTTTGCGTCGGATTCGAAAATCTAGACTCACAGGAGAAGGACCATGTGGTGCCCGAGGCAGCAACAGACCCTTGGAGACAAGTCGGCTGCAGGCCGATGTATTGAATCTCGACGCAATTTGAGTGTTCCATCGTCATTAGGAGGCCCTAAACGTTACAATTCACTATCTTTTTTGTTTGGGATTCGAAAATATAGACTCACAGGAGAACGACCATAAGGAGCCGGAGAAAGCAATAGACCCTTGGTGACAAGTCGGCTGGAGGCCGATGTATTGAATCTCGACGCAATTTGAGTGTTCCATCGTCATTAGGAGGCCCTGAACGTTACAATTAACTTTCATTTTTGCGTCGGATTCGAAAATCTAGACTCACAGGAGAAGGACCATGTGGTGCCCGAGGCAGCAATAGACCCTTGGAGACAAGTCGGCTGCAGGCCGATGTATTGAATCTTGACGCAATTTGAGTGTTCCATCGTCATTACAAGGTCCTGAACGTTACAATTAACTATCATTTTTGCGTCGGATTCGAAAATCTAGACTCACAGGAGAACGACCATAAGGTGCCCGAGGCAGCAATAGACCCTTGGAGACAAGTCGGCTGGAGGCCGATGTATTGAATCTCGACACAATATGAGTGTTCCATCGGCATTAGGAGACCCTGAACGTTACAATTAACTATCATTTTTGCGTCGGATTCGAAAATCTAGACATACAAGAGAACGACCATGAGGTGCCCGGGACTGCAATATCCTCTTGGATACAAGTCGACTGGAGGCCGATGTATTGAATCTCGACGCAATTTGAGTGTTCCATCGTCATTAGGAGGCCCTAAACGTTACAATTCACTATCATTTTTGCGTCGGATTCGAAAATATAGACTCACAGGAGATCGACCATAAGGAGCCGGAGGAAGCAATAGACCCTTGGAGACAAGTCGGCTGGAGGCCGATGTATTGAATCTCGACGCAATTTGAGTGTTCCATCGGCATTAGGAGGGCCTGAACGTTACAATTAACTATCATCTTTGCGTCGGATTCGAAAATCTAGACTCACAGGAGAAGGACCATGTGGAGCCCGAGGTAGCAATAGACCCTTGAGACAAGTCGGCTGGAGGCCGATGTATTGAATCTCGACGCAATTTGAGTGTTCCATCGTCATTAGGAGCCCCTAAACGTTACAATTCACTATCATTTTTGCGTCGGATTCGAAAATCTAGACTCGCAGGAGAAGGACCATGTGGTGCCCGAGGCAGCAATAGACCCTTGGAGACAAGTCGGCTGCAGGCCGATGTATTGAATCTCGACGCAATCTGAGTGTTCCATCGTCATTACAAGGCCTTGAACGTTACAATTAACTATCATTTTTGCGTCGGATTCGAAAATTTAGACTCACAGGAGAAAGACCATGAGGTGCCTGAGGCAGCAACAGACCCTTGGAGTCAAGTCGGCTGGAGGCCGATGTATTGAATCTCGACGCAATTTGAGTGTTCCATCGTCATTAGGAGGCCCTAAACGTTACAATTCACTTTCAGCTATGCGCCGGGTTCGAAAATCTAGACCGACAGGAGAAGGACCATGTGGTGCCCGAGGCAGCAATAGACCCTTGGAGACTAGTCGGCTGCAGGCCGATGTATTAAATCTCGACGCAATTTGAGTGTTCCATCGTCATTACAAGGCCCTGAACGTTACAATTAACTATCATTTTTGCGTCGGATTCGAAAATCTAGACTCACCGGAGAACGACCATAAGGTGCCCGAGGCAGCAATAGACCCTTAGAGACAAGTCGGCTGGAGGCCGATGTATTGAATCTCGACGTAATTTGAGTGTTCCATTGGAAATAGGAGGCCCTGAACGTTACAATTAGCTATCATTTTTGCGTCGGATTCGAAAATCTAGACTTACAAGGGAACGACCATGAGGTGCCCGAGACTGCAATATCCTCTTGGATACAAGTCGACTGGAGGTCGATGTATTGAATCTCGACGCAATTTGCGTCTTCTATCGTCATTACAAGGCCCTGAACGTTACAATTAACGAACATTTTTGCGTCGGATTCGAAAATCTAGACTCACAGGAGAACGACCATAAGGTGCCCGAGGCAGCAATAGACCCTTGGAGACAAGTCGACTGGAGGCCGATGTATTGAATCTCGACGCAATTTGAGTGTTCCATCGGCATAAGGAGGCCCTGAACGTTACAATTAACTATCATTTTTGCGTCGGATTCGAAAATCTAGACTCACAGGAGAACGACCATGAGGTGCCTGAGGCTGCAATATCCTCTTGGATACAAGTCGACTGGAGGTCGATGTATTGAATCTCGACGCAATTTGAGTCTTCTATCGTCATTAGGAGGCGCCGAACGTTACAATTCACTATCATTTTTGCGTCGGATTCGATAATCTAAACTCACAGGAGAACGACCATAAGGTGCCGAGGCAGCAACAGACCCTTGGAGACAAGTCGGCTGGAGGCCGATGTATTGAATCTCGACGCAATTTGAGTGTTCCATCGTCATTAGGAGGCCCTAAACGTTACAATTCACTATCATTTTTGCGTCGGATTCGAAAATATAGACTCACAGGAGATCGACCATAAGGAGCCAGAGGAAGCAATAGACCCTTGGAGACAAGTCGGCTGGAGGCCGATGTATTGAATCTCGACGCAATTTGAGTGTTCCATCGGCATTAGGAGGGCCTGAACGTTACAATTAACTATCATTTTTGCGTCGGATTCGAAAATCTAGACTCACCGGAGACGGACCATGTGGTGCCCGAGGCAGCGATATCCCCTTGGAGACAAGTCGGCTGGAGGCCGATGTATTGAATCTCGACGCAATTTGAGAGTTCCATTGTCATTAGGAGGCCCTGAACGTTACAATTAACAATCATTTTTGCGTCGGATTCGAAAATCTAGACTCACAGGAGAACGACCATAAGGTGCCCGAGGCAGCAATAGACCCTTGGAGACAAGTCGGCTGGTGGCCGATGTATCGAATCTCGACGGAATTTGAGTGTTCCATCGTCATTAGGAGGCCCTAAACATTACAATTCACTATCATTTTTGCGTCGGATTCGAAAATCTAGACACGCAGGAGAAGGACCATGTGGTGCCCGAGGCAGCAATAGACCCTTGGAGACAAGTAGGCTGCAGGCCGATGTATTGAATCTCGACGCAATCGGAGTGTTCCATCGTCATTACAAGGCCTTGAACGTTACAATTAACTATCTTTTTTGCGTCGGATTCGAAAATTTAGACTCACAGGAGAAAGACCATGAGGTGCCTGAGGCAGCAACAGACCCTTGGAGTCAAGTCGGCTGGAGGCCGATGTATTGAATGTCGACGCAATTTGAGTGTTCCATCGTCATTACAAGGCCCTGAACGTTACAATTAACTGTCATTTTTGCGTCGGATTCGAAAATCTAGACTCACAGGAGAACGACCATAAGGTGCCCGAGACAGCAATAGACCCTTGGAGACAAGTCGGCTGGAGGCCG
This sequence comes from Schistocerca americana, assembly GCF_021461395.2. Lineage (NCBI taxonomy): Eukaryota > Metazoa > Arthropoda > Insecta > Orthoptera > Acrididae > Schistocerca > Schistocerca americana. Next base: position 776,108,471 of record NC_060123.1, read on the forward strand.
ATGTATTGAATCTCGACGCAATTTGAGTGTTCCATCGGCATTAGGAGGCCCTGAACGTTACAATTAACTATCATTTTTGCGTCGGATTCGAAAATCTAGACTTACAAGGGAACGACCATGAGGTGCCCGAGACTGCAATATCCTCTTGGATACAAGTCGACTGGAGGTCGATGTATTGAATCTCGACGCAATTTGAGTCTTCTATCGTCATTACAAGGCCCTGAACGTTACAATTAACAAACATTTTTGCGTCGGATTCGAAAATCTAGACTCACAGGAGAACGACCATAAGGTGCCCGAGGCAGCAATAGACCCTTGGAGACAAGTCGGCTGCAGGCCGATGTATTGAATCTCGACGCAATTTGAGTGTTCCATCGGCATTAGGAGGCCCTGAACGTTACAATTAACTATAATTTTTGCGTCGGATTCGAAAATCTAGACTTACAAGAGAACGACCATGAGGTGCCAGAGACTGCAATATCCTCTTGGATACAAGTCGACTGGAGGTCGATGTATTGAATCTCGACGCAATTTGAGTCTTCTATCGTCATTAGGAGGCGCTGAACGTTACATTTCACTATCATTTTTGCGTCGGATTCGATAATCTAAACCCACAGGAGAACGACCATAAGGTGCCGAGGCAGCAACAGACCCTTGGAGACAAGTCGGCTGGAGGCCGATGTATTGAATCTCGACGCAATTTGAGTGTTCCATCGTCATTAGGAGGCCCTAAACGTTACAATTCACTATCATTTTTGTTTCGGATTCGAAAATATAGACTCACAGGAGAACGACCATAAGGAGCCGGAGAAAGCAATAGACCCTTGGTGACAAGTCGGCTGGAGGCCGATGTATTGAATCTCGACGCAATTTGAGTGTTCCATCGTCATTAGGAGGCCCTGAACGTTACAATTAACTTTCATTTTTGCGTCGGATTCGAAAATCTAGACTCACAGGAGAAGGACCATGTGGTGCCCGAGGCAGCAATAGACCCTTGGAGACAAGTCGGCTGCAGGCCGATGTATTGAATCTTGACGCAATTTGAGTGTTCCATCGTCATTACAAGGTCCTGAACGTTACAATTAACTATCATTTTTGCGACGGATTCGAAAATCTAGACTCACAGGAGAACGACCATAAGGTGCCCGAGGCAGCAATAGACCCTTGGAGACAAGTCGGCTGGAGGCCGATATATTGAATCTCGACACAATATGAGTGTTCCATCGGCATTAGGAGACCCTGAACGTTACAATTAACTATCATTTTTGCGTCGGATTCGAAAATCTAGACTCACCGGAGACGGACCATGTGGTGCCCGAGGCAGCGATATCCCCTTGGAGACAAGTCGGCTGGAGGCCGATGTATTGAATCTCGACGCAATTTGAGAGTTCCATCGTCATTAGGAGGCCCTGAACGTTACAATTAACTATCATTTTTGCGTCGGATTCGAAAATCTAAACTTACAAGGGAACGACCATGAGGTGCCCGAGACTGCAATATCCTCTTGGATACAAGTCGACTGGAGGTCGATGTATTGAATCTCGACGCAATTTGAGTCTTCTATCGTCATTAGGAGGCGCTAAACGTTACAATTAACTATCATTTTTGCGTCGGATTCGAAAATCTAGACTCACAGGAGAACGACCATATGGTGCCCGAGGCAGCAACAGACCCTTGGAGACAAGTCGGCTGGAGGCCGATGTATTGAATCTCGACGCAATTTGAGTGTTCCATCGTCATTAGGAGGCCCTAAACGTTACAATTCACTATCAGTTTTGCGTCGGATTCGAAAATCTAGACTCACAGGAGAAGGACCATGTGGTGCCCGAGGCAGCAACAGACCCTTGGAGACAAGTCGGCTGCAGGCCGATGTATTGAATCTCGACGCAATTTGAGTGTTCCATCGTCATTACAAGGCCCTGAACGTTACAATTAACCATCATTTTTGCGTCGGATTCGAAAATCTAGACTCACAGGAGAAGGACCATGTGGTGCCCGAGGCAGCAATAGACCCTTGGAGACAAGTCGGCTGCATGCCGATGTATTGAATCTCGACGCAATCGGAGTGTTCCATTGTCATTACAAGGCCTTGAACGTTACAATTAACTATCTTTTTTGCGTCGGATTCGAAAATTTAGACTCACAGGAGAAAGACCATGAGGTGCCTGAGGCAGCAACAGACCCTTGGAGTCAAGTCGGCTGGAGGTCGATGTATTGAATGTCGACGCAATTTGAGTGTTGCATCGTCATTACAAGGCCCTGAACGTTACAATTAACCATCATTTTTGCGTCGGATTCGAAAATCTAGACTCACAGGAGAAGGACCATGTGGTGCCCGAGGCAGCAATAGACCCTTGGAGACAAGTCGGCTGGAGGCCGATGTATTGAATCTCGACGCAATTTGAGTGTTCCATCGTCATTAGGAGGCCCTAAACGTTACAATTCACTATCATTTTTGTTTGGGATTCGAAAATATAGACTCACAGGAGAACGACCATAAGGAGCCGGAGAAAGCAATAGACCCTTGGTGACAAGTCGGCTGGAGGCCGATGTATTGAATCTCGACGCAATTTGAGTGTTCCATCGTCATTAGGAGGCCCTGAACGTTACAATTAACTTTCATTTTTGCGTCGGATTCGAAAATCTAGACTCACAGGAGAAGGACCATGTGGTGCCCGAGGCAGCAATAGACCCTTGGAGACAAGTCGGCTGCAGGCCGATGTATTGAATCTTGACGCAATTTGAGTGTTCCATCGTCATTACAAGGTCCTGAACATTACAATTAACTATCATTTTTGCGTCGGATTCGAAAATCTAGACTCACAGGAGAACGACCATAAGGTGCCCGAGGCAGCAATAGACCCTTGGAGACAAGTCGGCTGGAGGCCGATGTATTGAATCTCGACACAATATGAGTGTTCCATCGGCATTAGGAGACCCTGAACGTTACAATTAACTATCATTTTTGCGTCGGATTCGAAAATCTAGACTCACCGGAGACGGACCATGTGGTGCCCGAGGCAGCGATATCCCCTTGGAGACAAGTCGGCTGGAGGCCGATGTATTGAATCTCGACGCAATTTGAGAGTTCCATCGTCATTAGGAGGCCCTGAACGTTACAATTAACTATCATTTTTGCGTCGGATTCGAAAATCTAAACTTACAAGGGAACGACCATGAGGTGCCCGAGACTGCAATATCCTCTTGGATACAAGTCGACTGGAGGGTGATGTATTGAATCTTGACGCAATGTGAGTCTTCTATCGTCATTACAAGGTCCTGAACGTTACAATTAACAAACATTTTTGCGACGGATTCGAAAATCTAGACTCACAGGAGAACGACCATAAGGTGCCCGAGGCAGCAATAGACCCTTGGAGACAAGTCGGCTGGAGGCCGATGTATTGAATCCCGACGCAATTTGAGTGTTCCATCGGCATTAGGAGGCCCTGAACGTTACAATTAACTATCATTTTTGCGTCGGATTCGAAAATCTAGACATACAAGAGAACGACCATGAGGTGCCCGGGACTGCAATATCCTCTTGGATACAAGTCGACTGGAGGTCGATGTATTGAATCTCGACGCAATTTGAGTCTTCTATCGTCATTAGGAGGCGCTAAACGTTACAATTCACCATCATTTTTGCGTCGGATTCGATAATCTAAACTCACAGGAGAACGACCATAAGGTGTCGAGGCAGCAACAGACCCTTGGAGACAAGTCGGCTTGAGGCCGATGTATTGAATCTCGACGCAATTTGAGTGTTCCATCGTCATTAGGAGGCCCTAAACGTTCCAATTCACTATCATTTTTGCGTCGGATTCGAAAATATAGACTCACAGGAGATCGACCATAAGGAGCCGGAGGAAGCAATAGACCCTTGGAGACAAGTCGGCTGGAGGCCGATGTATTGAATCTCGACGCAATTTGAGTGTTCCATCAGCATTAGGAGGGCCTGAACGTTACAATTAACTATCATTTTTGCGTCGGATTCGAAAATCTAGACTCACAGGAGAAGGACCATGTGGAGCCCGAGGCAGCAATAGACCCTTGAGACAAGTCGGCTGGAGGCCGATGTATTGAATCTCGACGCAATTTGAGTGTTCCATCGTCATTAGGAGCCCCTAAACGTTACAATTCACTATCATTTTTGCGTCGGATTCGAAAATCTAGACTCGCAGGAGAAGGACCATGTGGTGCCCGAGGCAGCAATAGACCCTTGGAGACAAGTCGGCTGCAGGCCGATGTATTGAATCTCGACGCAATCTGAGTGTTCCATCGTCATTACAAGGCCTTGAACGTTACAATTAACTATCATTTTTGCGTCGGATTCGAAAATTTAGACTCACAGGAGAAAGACCATGAGGTGCCTGAGGCAGCAACAGACCCTTGGAGTCAAGTCGGCTGGAGGCCGATGTATTGAATCTCGACGCAATTTGAGTGTTCCATCGTCATTAGGAGGCCCTAAACGTTACAATTCACTTTCAGCTATGCGCCGGGTTCGAAAATCTAGACCGACAGGAGAAGGACCATGTGGTGCCCGAGGCAGCAATAGACCCTTGGAGACTAGTCGGCTGCAGGCCGATGTATTAAATCTCGACGCAATTTGAGTGTTCCATCGTCATTACAAGGCCCTGAACGTTACAATTAACTATCATTTTTGCGTCGGATTCGAAAATCTAGACTCACCGGAGAACGACCATAAGGTGCCCGAGGCAGCAATAGACCCTTAGAGACAAGTCGGCTGGAGGCCGATGTATTGAATCTCGACGTAATTTGAGTGTTCCATTGGAAATAGGAGGCCCTGAACGTTACAATTAACTATCATTTTTGCGTCGGATTCGAAAATCTAGACTTACAAGGGAACGACCATGAGGTGCCCGAGACTGCAATATCCTCTTGGATACAAGTCGACTGGAGGTCGATGTATTGAATCTCGACGCAATTTGCGTCTTCTATCGTCATTACAAGGCCCTGAACGTTACAATTAACGAACATTTTTGCGTCGGATTCGAAAATCTAGACTCACCGGAGACGGACCATGTGGTGCCCGAGGCAGCGATATCCCCTTGGAGACAAGTCGGCTGGAGGCCGATGTATTGAATCTCGACGCAATTTGAGAGTTCCATCGTCATTAGGAGGCCCTGAACGTTACAATTAACTATCATTTTTGCGTCGGATTCGAAAATCTAAACTTACAAGGGAACGACCATGAGGTGCCCGAGACTGCAATATCCTCTTGGATACAAGTCGACTGGAGGTCGATGTATTGAATCTCGACGCAATTTGAGTCTTCTATCGTCATTAGGAGGCGCTAAACGTTACAATTAACTATCATTTTTGCGTCGGATTCGAAAATCTAGACTCACAGGAGAACGACCATATGGTGCCCGAGGCAGCAACAGAACCTTGGAGACAAGTCGGCTGGAGGCCGATGTATTGAATCTCGACGCAATTTGAGTGTTCCATCGTCATTAGGAGGCCCTAAACGTTACAATTCACTATCAGTTTTGCGTCGGATTCGAAAATCTAGACTCACAGGAGAAGGACCATGTGGTGCCCGAGGCAGCAACAGACCCTTGGAGACAAGTCGGCTGCAGGCCGATGTATTGAATCTCGACGCAATTTGAGTGTTCCATCGTCATTACAAGGCCCTGAACGTTACAATTAACCATCATTTTTGCGTCGGATTCGAAAATCTAGACTCACAGGAGAAGGACCATGTGGTGCCCGAGGCAGCAATAGACCCTTGGAGACAAGTCGGCTGGAGGCCGATGTATTGAATCTCGACGCAATTTGAGTGTTCCATCGTCATTAGGAGGCCCTAAACATTACAATTCACTATCATTTTTGCGTTGGATTCGAAAATCTAGACACGCAGGAGAAGGACCATGTGGTGCCCGAGGCAGCAATAGACCCTTGGAGACAAGTCGGCTGCATGCCGATGTATTGAATCTCGACGCAATCGGAGTGTTCCATTGTCATTACAAGGCCTTGAACGTTACAATTAACTATCTTTTTTGCGTCGGATTCGAAAATTTAGACTCACAGGAGAAAGACCATGAGGTGCCTGAGGCAGCAACAGACCCTTGGAGTCAAGTCGGCTGGAGGTCGATGTATTGAATGTCGACGCAATTTGAGTGTTCCATCGTCATTACAAGGCCCTGAACGTTACAATTAACCATCATTTTTGCGTCGGATTCGAAAATCTAGACTCACAGGAGAAGGACCATGTGGTGCCCGAGGCAGCAATAGACCCTTGGAGACAAGTCGGCTGGAGGCCGATGTATTGAATCTCGACGCAATTTGAGTGTTCCATCGTCATTAGGAGGCCCTAAACGTTACAATTCACTATCATTTTTGTTTGGGATTCGAAAATATAGACTCACAGGAGAACGACCATAAGGAGCCGGAGAAAGCAATAGACCCTTGGTGACAAGTCGGCTGGAGGCCGATGTATTGAATCTCGACGCAATTTGAGTGTTCCATCGTCATTAGGAGGCCCTGAACGTTACAATTAACTTTCATTTTTGCGTCGGATTCGAAAATCTAGACTCACAGGAGAAGGACCATGTGGTGCCCGAGGCAGCAATAGACCCTTGGAGACAAGTCGGCTGCAGGCCGATGTATTGAATCTTGACGCAATTTGAGTGTTCCATCGTCATTACAAGGTCCTGAACGTTACAATTAACTATCATTTTTGCGTCGGATTCGAAAATCTAGACTCACAGGAGAACGACCATAAGGTGCCCGAGGCAGCAATAGACCCTTGGAGACAAGTCGGCTGGAGGCCGATGTATTGAATCTCGACGCAATTTGAGTCTTCTATCGTCATTAGGAGGCGCTAAACGTTACAATTCACCATCATTTTTGCGTCGGATTCGATAATCTAAACTCACAGGAGAACGACCATAAGGTGTCGAGGCAGCAACAGACCCTTGGAGACAAGTCGGCTTGAGGCCGATGTATTGAATCTCGACGCAATTTGAGTGTTCCATCGTCATTAGGAGGCCCTAAACGTTCCAATTCACTATCATTTTTGCGTCGGATTCGAAAATATAGACTCACAGGAGATCGACCATAAGGAGCCGGAGGAAGCAATAGACCCTTGGAGACAAGTCGGCTGGAGGCCGATGTATTGAATCTCGACGCAATTTGAGTGTTCCATCGGCATTAGGAGGGCCTGAACGTTACAATTAACTATCATTTTTGCGTCGGATTCGAAAATCTAGACTCACAGGAGAAAGACCATGTGGAGCCCGAGGCAGCAATAGACCCTTGAGACAAGTCGGCTGGAGGCCGATGTATTGAATCTCGACGCAATTTGAGTGTTCCATCGTCATTAGGAGCCCCTAAACGTTACAATTCACTATCATTTTTGCGTCGGATTCGAAAATCTAGACTCGCAGGAGAAGGACCATGTGGTGCCCGAGGCAGCAATAGACCCTTGGAGACAAGTCGGCTGCAGGCCGATGTATTGAATCTCGACGCAATCTGAGTGTTCCATCGTCATTACAAGGCCTTGAACGTTACAATTAACTATCATTTTTGCGTCGGATTCGAAAATTTAGACTCACAGGAGAAAGACCATGAGGTGCCTGAGGCAGCAACAGACCCTTGGAGTCAAGTCGGCTGGAGGCCGATGTATTGAATCTCGACGCAATTTGAGTGTTCCATCGTCATTAGGAGGCCCTAAACGTTACAATTCACTTTCAGCTATGCGCCGGGTTCGAAAATCTAGACCGACAGGAGAAGGACCATGTGGTGCCCGAGGCAGCAATAGACCCTTGGAGACTAGTCGGCTGCAGGCCGATGTATTAAATCTCGACGCAATTTGAGTGTTCCATCGTCATTACAAGGCCCTGAACGTTACAATTAACTATCATTTTTGCGTCGGATTCGAAAATCTAGACTCACCGGAGAACGACCATAAGGTGCCCGAGGCAGCAATAGACCCTTAGAGACAAGTCGGCTGGAGGCCGATGTATTGAATCTCGACGTAATTTGAGTGTTCCATTGGAAATAGGAGGCCCTGAACGTTACAATTAACTATCATTTTTGCGTCGGATTCGAAAATCTAGACTTACAAGGGAACGACCATGAGGTGCCCGAGACTGCAATATCCTCTTGGATACAAGTCGACTGGAGGTCGATGTATTGAATCTCGACGCAATTTGCGTCTTCTATCGTCATTACAAGGCCCTGAACGTTACAATTAACGAACATTTTTGCGTCGGATTCGAAAATCTAGACTCACCGGAGACGGACCATGTGGTGCCCGAGGCAGCGATATCCCCTTGGAGACAAGTCGGCTGGAGGCCGATGTATTGAATCTCGACGCAATTTGAGAGTTCCATCGTCATTAGGAGGCCCTGAACGTTACAATTAACTATCATTTTTGCGTCGGATTCGAAAATCTAAACTTACAAGGGAACGACCATGAGGTGCCCGAGACTGCAATATCCTCTTGGATACAAGTCGACTGGAGGTCGATGTATTGAATCTCGACGCAATTTGAGTCTTCTATCGTCATTAGGAGGCGCTAAACGTTACAATTAACTATCATTTTTGCGTCGGATTCGAAAATCTAGACTCACAGGAGAACGACCATATGGTGCCCGAGGCAGCAACAGACCTTTGGAGACAAGTCGGCTGGAGGCCGATGTATTGAATCTCGACGCAATTTGAGTGTTCCATCGTCATTAGGAGGCCCTAAACGTTACAATTCACTATCAGTTTTGCGTCGGATTCGAAAATCTAGACTCACAGGAGAAGGACCATGTGGTGCCCGAGGCAGCAACAGACCCTTGGAGACAAGTCGGCTGCAGGCCGATGTATTGAATCTCGACGCAATTTGAGTGTTCCATCGTCATTACAAGGCCCTGAACGTTACAATTAACCATCATTTTTGCGTCGGATTCGAAAATCTAGACTCACAGGAGAAGGACCATGTGGTGCCCGAGGCAGCAATAGACCCTTGGAGACAAGTCGGCTGGAGGCCGATGTATTGAATCTCGACGCAATTTGAGTGTTCCATCGTCTTTAGGAGGCCCTAAACATTACAATTCACTATCATTTTTGCGTTGGATTCGAAAATCTAGACACGCAGGAGAAGGACCATGTGGTGCCCGAGGCAGCAATAGACCCTTGGAGACAAGTCGGCTGCATGCCGATGTATTGAATCTCGACGCAATCGGAGTGTTCCATTGTCATTACAAGGCCTTGAACGTTACAATTAACTATCTTTTTTGCGTCGGATTCGAAAATTTAGACTCACAGGAGAAAGACCATGAGGTGCCTGAGGCAGCAACAGACCCTTGGAGTCAAGTCGGCTGGAGGTCGATGTATTGAATGTCGACGCAATTTGAGTGTTCCATCGCCATTACAAGGCCCTGAACGTTACAATTAACCATCATTTTTGCGTCGGATTCGAAAATCTAGACTCACAGGAGAAGGACCATGTGGTGCCCGAGGCAGCAATAGACCCTTGGAGACTAGTCGGCTGGAGGCCGATGTATTGAATCTCGACGCAATTTGAGTGTTCCATCGTCATTAGGAGGCCCTAAACGTTACAATTCACTATCATTTTTGTTTGGGATTCGAAAATATAGACTCACAGGAGAACGACCATAAGGAGCCGGAGAAAGCAATAGACCCTTGGTGACAAGTCGGCTGGAGGCCGATGTATTGAATCTCGACGCAATTTGAGTGTTCCATCGTCATTAGGAGGCCCTGAACGTTACAATTAACTTTCATTTTTGCGTCGGATTCGAAAATCTAGACTCACAGGAGAAGGACCATGTGGTGCCCGAGGCAGCAATAGACCCTTGGAGACAAGTCGGCTGCAGGCCGATGTATTGAATCTTGACGCAATTTGAGTGTTCCATCGTCATTACAAGGTCCTGAACGTTACAATTAACTATCATTTTTGCGTCGGATTCGAAAATCTAGACTCACAGGAGAACGACCATAAGGTGCCCGAGGCAGCAATAGACCCTTGGAGACAAGTCGGCTGGAGGCCGATGTATTGAATCTCGACACAATATGAGTGTTCCATCGGCATTAGGAGACCCTGAACGTTACAATTAACTATCATTTTTGCGTCGGATTCGAAAATCTAGACTCACCGGAGACGGACCATGTGGTGCCCGAGGCAGCGATATCCCCTTGGAGACAAGTCGGCTGGAGGCCGATGTATTGAATCTCGACGCAATTTGAGAGTTCCATCGTCATTAGGAGGCCCTTAACGTTACAATTAACTATCATTTTTGCGTCGGATTCGAAAATCTAAACTTACAAGGGAACGACCATGAGGTGCCCGAGACTGCAATATCCTCTTGGATACAAGTCGACTGGAGGGTGATGTATTGAATCTCGACGCAATGTGAGTCTTCTATCGTCATTACAAGGTCCTGAACGTTACAATTAACAAACATTTTTGCGACGGATTCGAAAATCTAGACTCACAGGAGAACGACCATAAGGTGCCCGAGGCAGCAATAGACCCTTGGAGACAAGTCGGCTGGAGGCCGATGTATTGAATCCCGACGCAATTTGAGTGTTCCATCGGCATTAGGAGGCCCTGAACGTTACAATTAACTATCATTTTTGCGTCGGATTCGAAAATCTAGACATACAAGAGAACGACCATGAGGTGCCCGGGACTGCAATATCCTCTTGGATACAAGTCGACTGGAGGTCGATGTATTGAATCTCGACGCAATTTGAGTCTTCTATCGTCATTAGGAGGCGCTAAACGTTACAATTCACCATCATTTTTGCGTCGGATTCGATAATCTAAACTCACAGGAGAACGACCATAAGGTGTCGAGGCAGCAACAGACCCTTGGAGACAAGTCGGCTTGAGGCCGATGTATTGAATCTCGACGCAATTTGAGTGTTCCATCGTCATTAGGAGGCCCTAAACGTTCCAATTCACTATCATTTTTGCGTCGGATTCGAAAATATAGACTCACAGGAGATCGACCATAAGGAGCCGGAGGAAGCAATAGACCCTTGGAGACAAGTCGGCTGGAGGCCGATGTATTGAATCTCGACGCAATTTGAGTGTTCCATCGGCATTAGGAGGGCCTGAACGTTACAATTAACTATCATTTTTGCGTCGGATTCGAAAATCTAGACTCACAGGAGAAGGACCATGTGGAGCCCGAGGCAGCAATAGACCCTTGAGAGAAGTCGGCTGGAGGCCGATGTATTGAATCTCGACGCAATTTGAGTGTTCCATCGTCATTAGGAGCCCCTAAACGTTACAATTCACTATCATTTTTGCGTCGGATTCGAAAATCTAGACTCGCAGGAGAAGGACCATGTGGTGCCCGAGGCAGCAATAGACCCTTGGAGACAAGTCGGCTGCAGGCCGATGTATTGAATCTCGACGCAATCTGAGTGTTCCATCGTCATTACAAGGCCTTGAACGTTACAATTAACTATCATTTTTGCGTCGGATTCGAAAATTTAGACTCACAGGAGAAAGACCATGAGGTGCCTGAGGCAGCAACAGACCCTTGGAGTCAAGTCGGCTGGAGGCCGATGTATTGAATCTCGACGCAATTTGAGTGTTCCATCGTCATTAGGAGGCCCTAAACGTTACAATTCACTTTCAGCTATGCGCCGGGTTCGAAAATCTAGACCGACAGGAGAAGGACCATGTGGTGCCCGAGGCAGCAATAGACCCTTGGAGACTAGTCGGCTGCAGGCCGATGTATTAAATCTCGACGCAATTTGAGTGTTCCATCGTCATTACAAGGCCCTGAACGTTACAATTAACTATCATTTTTGCGTCGGATTCGAAAATCTAGACTCACCGGAGAACGACCATAAGGTGCCCGAGGCAGCAATAGACCCTTAGAGACAAGTCGGCTGGAGGCCGATGTATTGAATCTCGACGTAATTTGAGTGTTCCATTGGAAATAGGAGGCCCTGAACGTTACAATTAACTATCATTTTTGCGTCGGATTCGAAAATCTAGACTTACAAGGGAACGACCATGAGGTGCCCGAGACTGCAATATCCTCTTGGATACAAGTCGACTGGAGGTCGATGTATTGAATCTCGACGCAATTTGCGTCTTCTATCGTCATTACAAGGCCCTGAACGTTACAATTAACGAACATTTTTGCGTCGGATTCGAAAATCTAGACTCACCGGAGACGGACCATGTGGTGCCCGAGGCAGCGATATCCCCTTGGAGACAAGTCGGCTGGAGGCCGATGTATTGAATCTCGACGCAATTTGAGAGTTCCATCGTCATTAGGAGGCCCTGAACGTTACAATTAACTATCATTTTTGCGTCGGATTCGAAAATCTAAACTTACAAGGGAACGACCATGAGGTGCCCGAGACTGCAATATCCTCTTGGATACAAGTCGACTGGAGGTCGATGTATTGAATCTCGACGCAATTTGAGTCTTCTATCGTCATTAGGAGGCGCTAAACGTTACAATTAACTATCATTTTTGCGTCGGATTCGAAAATCTAGACTCACAGGAGAACGACCATATGGTGCCCGAGGCAGCAACAGACCTTTGGAGACAAGTCGGCTGGAGGCCGATGTATTGAATCTCGACGCAATTTGAGTGTTCCATCGTCATTAGGAGGCCCTAAACGTTACAATTCACTATCAGTTTTGCGTCGGATTCGAAAATCTAGACTCACAGGAGAAGGACCATGTGGTGCCCGAGGCAGCAACAGACCCTTGGAGACAAGTCGGCTGCAGGCCGATGTATTGAATCTCGACGCAATTTGAGTGTTCCATCGTCATTACAAGGCCCTGAACGTTACAATTAACCATCATTTTTGCGTCGGATTCGAAAATCTAGACTCACAGGAGAAGGACCATGTGGTGCCCGAGGCAGCAATAGACCCTTGGAGACAAGTCGGCTGGAGGCCGATGTATTGAATCTCGACGCAATTTGAGTGTTCCATCGTCATTAGGAGGCCCTAAACATTACAATTCACTATCATTTTTGCGTTGGATTCGAAAATCTAGACACGCAGGAGAAGGACCATGTGGTGCCCGAGGCAGCAATAGACCCTTGGAGACAAGTCGGCTGCATGCCGATGTATTGAATCTCGACGCAATCGGAGTGTTCCATTGTCATTACAAGGCCTTGAACGTTACAATTAACTATCTTTTTTGCGTCGGATTCGAAAATTTAGACTCACAGGAGAAAGACCATGAGGTGCCTGAGGCAGCAACAGACCCTTGGAGTCAAGTCGGCTGGAGGTCGATGTATTGAATGTCGACGCAATTTGAGTGTTCCATCGCCATTACAAGGCCCTGAACGTTACAATTAACCATCATTTTTGCGTCGGATTCGAAAATCTAGACTCACAGGAGAAGGACCATGTGGTGCCCGAGGCAGCAATAGACCCTTGGAGACTAGTCGGCTGGAGGCCGATGTATTGAATCTCGACGCAATTTGAGTGTTCCATCGTCATTAGGAGGCCCTAAACGTTACAATTCACTATCATTTTTGTTTGGGATTCGAAAATATAGACTCACAGGAGAACGACCATAAGGAGCCGGAGAAAGCAATAGACCCTTGGTGACAAGTCGGCTGGAGGCCGATGTATTGAATCTCGACGCAATTTGAGTGTTCCATCGTCATTAGGAGGCCCTGAACGTTACAATTAACTTTCATTTTTGCGTCGGATTCGAAAATCTAGACTCACAGGAGAAGGACCATGTGGTGCCCGAGGCAGCAATAGACCCTTGGAGACAAGTCGGCTGCAGGCCGATGTATTGAATCTTGACGCAATTTGAGTGTTCCATCGTCATTACAAGGTCCTGAACGTTACAATTAACTATCATTTTTGCGTCGGATTCGAAAATCTAGACTCACAGGAGAACGACCATAAGGTGCCCGAGGCAGCAATAGACCCTTGGAGACAAGTCGGCTGGAGGCCGATGTATTGAATCTCGACACAATATGAGTGTTCCATCGGCATTAGGAGACCCTGAACGTTACAATTAACTATCATTTTTGCGTCGGATTCGAAAATCTAGACTCACCGGAGACGGACCATGTGGTGCCCGAGGCAGCGATATCCCCTTGGAGACAAGTCGGCTGGAGGCCGATGTATTGAATCTCGACGCAATTTGAGAGTTCCATCGTCATTAGGAGGCCCTTAACGTTACAATTAACTATCATTTTTGCGTCGGATTCGAAAATCTAAACTTACAAGGGAACGACCATGAGGTGCCCGAGACTGCAATATCCTCTTGGATACAAGTCGACTGGAGGGTGATGTATTGAATCTCGACGCAATGTGAGTCTTCTATCGTCATTACAAGGTCCTGAACGTTACAATTAACAAACATTTTTGCGACGGATTCGAAAATCTAGACTCACAGGAGAACGACCATAAGGTCCCCGAGGCAGCAATAGACCCTTGGAGACAAGTCGGCTGGAGGCCGATGTATTGAATCCCGACGCAATTTGAGTGTTCCATCGGCATTAGGAGGCCCTGAACGTTACAATTAACTATCATTTTTGCGTCGGATTCGAAAATCTAGACATACAAGAGAACGACCATGAGGTGCCCGGGACTGCAATATCCTCTTGGATACAAGTCGACTGGAGGTCGATGTATTGAATCTCGACGCAATTTGAGTCTTCTATCGTCATTAGGAGGCGCTAAACGTTACAATTCACCATCATTTTTGCGTCGGATTCGATAATCTAAACTCACAGGAGAACGACCATAAGGTGTCGAGGCAGCAACAGACCCTTGGAGACAAGTCGGCTTGAGGCCGATGTATTGAATCTCGACGCAATTTGAGTGTTCCATCGTCATTAGGAGGCCCTAAACGTTCCAATTCACTATCATTTTTGCGTCGGATTCGAAAATATAGACTCACAGGAGATCGACCATAAGGAGCCGGAGGAAGCAATAGACCCTTGGAGACAAGTCGGCTGGAGGCCGATGTATTGAATCTCGACGCAATTTGAGTGTTCCATCGGCATTAGGAGGGCCTGAACGTTACAATTAACTATCATTTTTGCGTCGGATTCGAAAATCTAGACTCACAGGAGAAGGACCATGTGGAGCCCGAGGCAGCAATAGACCCTTGAGAGAAGTCGGCTGGAGGCCGATGTATTGAATCTCGACGCAATTTGAGTGTTCCATCGTCATTAGGAGCCCCTAAACGTTACAATTCACTATCATTTTTGCGTCGGATTCGAAAATCTAGACTCGCAGGAGAAGGACCATGTGGTGCCCGAGGCAGCAATAGACCCTTGGAGACAAGTCGGCTGCAGGCCGATGTATTGAATCTCGACGCAATCTGAGTGTTCCATCGTCATTACAAGGCCTTGAACGTTACAATTAACTATCATTTTTGCGTCGGATTCGAAAATTTAGACTCACAGGAGAAAGACCATGAGGTGCCTGAGGCAGCAACAGACCCTTGGAGTCAAGTCGGCTGGAGGCCGATGTATTGAATCTCGACGCAATTTGAGTGTTCCATCGTCATTAGGAGGCCCTAAACGTTACAATTCACTTTCAGCTATGCGCCGGGTTCGAAAATCTAGACCGACAGGAGAAGGACCATGTGGTGCCCGAGGCAGCAATAGACCCTTGGAGACTAGTCGGCTGCAGGCCGATGTATTAAATCTCGACGCAATTTGAGTGTTCCATCGTCATTACAAGGCCCTGAACGTTACAATTAACTATCATTTTTGCGTCGGATTCGAAAATCTAGACTCACCGGAGAACGACCATAAGGTGCCCGAGGCAGCAATAGACCCTTAGAGACAAGTCGGCTGGAGGCCGATGTATTGAATCTCGACGTAATTTGAGTGTTCCATTGGAAATAGGAGGCCCTGAACGTTACAATTAACTATCATTTTTGCGTCGGATTCGAAAATCTAGACTTACAAGGGAACGACCATGAGGTGCCCGAGACTGCAATATCCTCTTGGATACAAGTCGACTGGAGGTCGATGTATTGAATCTCGACGCAATTTGCGTCTTCTATCGTCATTACAAGGCCCTGAACGTTACAATTAACGAACATTTTTGCGTCGGATTCGAAAATCTAGACTCACAGGAGAACGACCATAAGGTGCCCGAGGCAGCAATAGACCCTTGGAGACAAGTCGGCTGGAGGCCGATGTATTGAATCTCGACGCAATTTGAGTGTTCCATCGGCATAAGGAGGCCCTGAACGTTACAATTAACTATCATTTTTGCGTCGGATTCGAAAATCTAGACTCACAGGAGAACGACCATGAGGTGCCTGAGGCTGCAATATCCTCTTGGATACAAGTCGACTGGAGGTCGATGTATTGAATCTCGACGCAATTTGAGTCTTCTATCGTCATTAGGAGGCGCCGAACGTTACAATTCACTATCATTTTTGCGTCGGATTCGATAATCTAAACTCACAGGAGAACGACCATAAGGTGCCGAGGCAGCAACAGACCCTTGGAGACAAGTCGGCTGGAGGCCGATGTATTGAATCTCGACGCAATTTGAGTGTTCCATCGTCATTAGGAGGCCCTAAACGTTACAATTCACTATCATTTTTGCGTCGGATTCGAAAATATAGACTCACAGGAGATCGACCATAAGGAGCCAGAGGAAGCAATAGACCCTTGGAGACAAGTCGGCTGGAGGCCGATGTATTGAATCTCGACGCAATTTGAGTGTTCCATCGGCATTAGGAGGGCCTGAACGTTACAATTAACTATCATTTTTGCGTCGGATTCGAAAATCTAGACTCACCGGAGACGGACCATGTGGTGCCCGAGGCAGCGATATCCCCTTGGAGACAAGTCGGCTGGAGGCCGATGTATTGAATCTCGACGCAATTTGAGAGTTCCATTGTCATTAGGAGGCCCTGAACGTTACAATTAACAATCATTTTTGCGTCGGATTCGAAAATCTAGACTCACAGGAGAACGACCATAAGGTGCCCGAGGCAGCAATAGACCCTTGGAGACAAGTCGGCTGGTGGCCGATGTATCGAATCTCGACGGAATTTGAGTGTTCCATCGGCATTAGGAGGCCCTGAACGGTACAATTAACTATCATTTTTGCGTCGGATTCGAAAATCTAGACTCACCGGAGACGGACCATGTGGTGCCCGAGGCAGCGATATCCCCTTGGAGACAAGTCGGCTGGAGGCCGATGTATTGAATCTCGACGCAATTTGAGTGTTCCATCGTCATTAGGAGGCCCTAAACGTTACAATTCACTATCAGTTTTGCGTCGGATTCGAAAATATAGACTCACAGGAGAATGACCATGTGGTGCCCGAGGCAGCAACAGACCCTTGGAGACAAGTCGGCTGCAGGCCGATGTATTGAATCTCGACGCAATTTGAGTGTTCCATCGTCACTACAAGGCCCTGAACGTTACAATTAACCATCATTTTTGCGTCGGATTCGAAAATCTAGACTTACAGGAGAAGGACCATGTGGTGCCCGAGGCAGCAATAGACCCTTGGAGACAAGTCGGCTGGAGGCCGATGTATTGAATCTCGACGCAATTTGAGTGTTCCATCGTCATTAGGAGGCCCTAAACATTACAATTCACTATCATTTTTGCGTCGGATTCGAAAATCTAGACACGCAGGAGAAGGACCATGTGGTGCCCGAGGCAGCAATAGACCCTTGGAGACAAATCGGCTGCAGGCCGATGTATTGAATCTTGACGCAATTTGAGTGTTCCATCGTCATTACAAGGTCCTGAACGTTACAATTAACTATCATTTTTGCGTCGGATTCGAAAATCTAGACTCACAGGAGAACGACCATAAGGTGCCCGAGGCAGCAATAGACCCTTGGAGACAAGTCGGCTGGAGGCCGATATATTGAATCTCGACACAATATGAGTGTTCCATCGGCATTAGGAGACCCTGAACGTTACAATTAACTATCATTTTTGCGTCGGATTCGAAAATCTAGACTCACCGGAGACGGACCATGTGGTGCCCGAGGCAGCGATATCCCCTTGGAGACAAGTCGGCTGGAGGCCGATGTATTGAATCTCGACGCAATTTGAGAGTTCCATCGTCATTAGGAGGCCCTGAACGTTACAATTAACTATCATTTTTGCGTCGGATTCGAAAATCTAGACTTACAAGAGAACGACCATGAGGTGCCCGAGACTGCAATATCCTCTTGGATACAAGTCGACTGGAGGTCGATGTATTGAATCTCGACGCAATTTGAGTCTTCTATCGTCATTAGGAGGCGCTGAACGTTACATTTCACTATCATTTTTGCGTCGGATTCGATAATCTAAACCCACAGGAGAACGACCATAAGGTGCCGAGGCAGCAACAGACCCTTGGAGACAAGTCGGCTGCAGGCCGATGTATTGAATCTCGACGCAATTTGAGTGTTCCATCGTCACTACAAGGCCCTGAACGTTACAATTAACCATCATTTTTGCGTCGGATTCGAAAATCTAGACTTACAGGAGAAGGACCATGTGGTGCCCGAGGCAGCAATAGACCCTTGGAGACAAGTCGGCTGCAGGCCGATGTATTGAATCTCGACGCAATTTGAGTGTTCCATCGGCATTAGGAGGCCCTGAACGTTACAATTAACTATCATTTTTGCGTCGGATTCGAAAATCTAGACTTACAAGAGAACGACCATGAGGTGCCCGAGACTGCAATATCCTCTTGGATACAAGTCGACTGGAGGTCGATGTATTGAATCTCGACGCAATTTGAGTCTTCTATCGTCATTAGGAGGTGCTGAACGTTACATTTCACTATCATTTTTGCGTCGGATTCGATAATCTAAACCCACAGGAGAACGACCATAAGGTGCCGAGGCAGCAACAGACCCTTGGAGACAAGTCGACTGGAGGCCGATGTATTGAATCTCGACGCATTTTGAGTGTTCCATCGTCATTAGGAGGCCCTAAACGTTACAATTCACTATCATTTTTGTTTCGGATTCGAAAATATAGACTCACAGGAGAACGACCATAAGGAGCCGGAGAAAGCAATAGACCCTTGGTGACAAGTCGGCTGGAGGCCGATGTATTGAATCTCGACGCAATTTGAGTGTTCAATCGTCATTAGGAGGCCCTGAACGTTACAATTAACTTTCATTTTTGCGTCGGATTCGAAAATCTAGACTCACAGGAGAAGGACCATGTGGTGCCCGAGGCAGCAATAGACCCTTGGAGACAAGTCGGCTGCAGGCCGATGTATTGAATCTTGACGCAATTTGAGTGTTCCATCGTCATTACAAGGTCCTGAACGTTACAATTAACTATCATTTTTGCGTCGGATTCGAAAATCTAGACTCACAGGAGAACGACCATAAGGTGCCCGAGGCAGCAATAGACCCTTGGAGACAAGTCGGCTGGAGGCCGATATATTGAATCTCGACACAATATGAGTGTTCCATCGGCATTAGGAGACCCTGAACGTTACAATTAACTATCATTTTTGCGTCGGATTCGAAAATCTAGACTCACCGGAGACGGACCATGTGGTGCCCGAGGCAGCGATATCCCCTTGGAGACAAGTCGGCTGGAGGCCGATGTATTGAATCTCGACGCAATTTGAGAGTTCCATCGTCATTAGGAGGCCCTGAACGTTACAATTAACTATCATTTTTGCGTCGGATTCGAAAATCTAGACTTACAAGGGAACGACCATGAGGTGCCCGAGACTGCAATATACTCTTGGATACAAGTCGACTGGAGGTCGATGTATTGAATCTCGACGCAATTTGAGTCTTCTATCGTCATTAGGAGGCGCTAAACGTTACAATTAACTATCATTTTTGCGTCGGATTCGAAAATCTAGACTCACAGGAGAACGACCATATGGTGCCCGAGGCAGCAACAGACCCTTGGAGACAAGTCGGCTGGAGGCCGATGTATTGAATCTCGACGCAATTTGAGTGTTCCATCGTCATTAGGAGGCCCTAAACGTTACAATTCACTATCAGTTTTGCGTCGGATTCGAAAATCTAGACTCACAGGAGAAGGACCATGTGGTGCCCGAGGCAGCAACAGACCCTTGGAGACAAGTCGGCTGCAGGCCGATGTATAGAATCTCGACGCAATTTGAGTGTTCCATCGTCATTACAAGGCCCTGAACGTTACAATTAACCATCATTTTTGCGTCGGATTCGAAAATCTAGACTCACAGGAGAAGGACCATGTGGTGCCCGAGGCAGCAATAGACCCTTGGAGACAAGTCGGCTGGAGGCCGATGTATTGAATCTCGACGCAATTTGAGTGTTCCATCGTCATTAGGAGGCCCTAAACATTACAATTCACTATCATTTTTGCGTCGGATTCGAAAATCTAGACACGCAGGAGAAGGACCATGTGGTGCCCGAGGCAGCAATAGACCCTTGGAGACAAGTCGGCTGCATGCCGATGTATTGAATCTCGACGCAATCGGAGTGTTCCATTGTCATTACAAGGCCTTGAACGTTACAATTAACTATCTTTTTTGCGTCGGATTCGAAAATTTAGACTCACAGGAGAAAGACCATGAGGTGCCTGAGGCAGCAACAGACCCTTGGAGTCAAGTCGGCTGGAGGCCGATGTATTGAATGTCGACGCAATTTGAGTGTTCCATCGTCATTACAAGGCCCTGAACGTTACAATTAACCATCATTTTTGCGTCGGATTCGAAAATCTAGACTCACAGGAGAAGGACCATGTGGTGCCCGAGGCAGCAATAGACCCTTGGAGACAAGTCGGCTGGAGGCCGATGTATTGAATCTCGACGCAATTTGAGTGTTCCATCGTCATTAGGAGGCCCTAAACGTTACAATTCACTATCATTTTTGTTTGGGATTCGAAAATATAGACTCACAGGAGAACGACCATAAGGAGCCGGAGAAAGCAATAGACCCTTGGTGACAAGTCGGCTGGAGGCCGATGTATTGAATCTCGACGCAATTTGAGTGTTCCATCGTCATTAGGAGGCCCTGAACGTTACAATTAACTTTCATTTTTGCGTCGGATTCGAAAATCTAGACTCACCGGAGACGGACCATGTGGTGCCCGAGGCAGCGATATCCCCTTGGAGACAAGTCTGCTGGAGGCCGATGTATTGAATCTCGACGCAATTTGAGAGTTCCATCGTCATTAGGAGGCCCTGAACGTTACAATTAACTATCATTTTTGCGTCGGATTCGAAAATCTAGACTTACAAGAGAACGACCATGAGGTGCCCGAGACTGCAATATCCTCTTGGATACAAGTCGACTGGAGGTCGATGTATTGAATCTCGACGCAATTTGAGTCTTCTATCGTCATTAGGAGGCGCTGAACGTTACATTTCACTATCATTTTTGCGTCGGATTCGATAATCTAAACCCACAGGAGAACGACCATAAGGTGCCGAGGCAGCAACAGACCCTTGGAGACAAGTCGGCTGCAGGCCGATGTATTGAATCTCGACGCAATTTGAGTGTTCCATCGTCACTACAAGGCCCTGAACGTTACAATTAACCATCATTTTTGCGTCGGATTCGAAAATCTAGACTTACAAGGGAACGACCATGAGGTGCCCGAGACTGCAATATACTCTTGGATACAAGTCGACTGGAGGTCGATGTATTGAATCTCGACGCAATTTGAGTCTTCTATCGTCATTAGGAGGCGCTAAACGTTACAATTAACTATCATTTTTGCGTCGGATTCGAAAATCTAGACTCACAGGAGAACGACCATATGGTGCCCGAGGCAGCAACAGACCCTTGGAGACAAGTCGGCTGGAGGCCGATGTATTGAATCTCGACGCAATTTGAGTGTTCCATCGTCATTAGGAGGCTCTAAACGTTACAATTCACTATCATTTTTGTTTGGGATTCGAAAATATAGACTCACAGGAGAACGACCATAAGGAGCCGGAGAAAGCAATAGACCCTTGGTGACAAGTCGGCTGGAGGCCGATGTATTGAATCTCGACGCAATTTGAGTGTTCCATCGTCATTAGGAGGCCCTGAACGTTACAATTAACTTTCATTTTTGCGTCGGATTCGAAAATCTAGACTCACCGGAGACGGACCATGTGGTGCCCGAGGCAGCGATATCCCCTTGGAGACAAGTCGGCTGGAGGCCGATGTATTGAATCTCGACGCAATTTGAGAGTTCCATCGTCATTAGGAGGCCCTGAACGTTACAATTAACTATCATTTTTGCGTCGGATTCGAAAATCTAGACTTACAAGAGAACGACCATGAGGTGCCCGAGACTGCAATATCCTCTTGGATACAAGTCGACTGGAGGTCGATGTATTGAATCTCGACGCAATTTGAGTCCTCTATCGTCATTAGGAGGCGCTGAACGTTACATTTCACTATCATTTTTGCGTCGGATTCGATAATCTAAACCCACAGGAGAACGACCATAAGGTGCCGAGGCAGCAACAGACCCTTGGAGACAAGTCGGCTGCAGGCCGATGTATTGAATCTCGACGCAATTTGAGTGTTCCATCGTCACTACAAGGCCCTGAACGTTACAATTAACCATCATTTTTGCGTCGGATTCGAAAATCTAGACTTACAGGAGAAGGACCATGTGGTGCCCGAGGCAGCAATAGACCCTTGGAGACAAGTCGGCTGCAGGCCGATGTATTGAATCTCGACGCAATTTGAGTGTTCCATCGGCATTAGGAGGCCCTGAACGTTACAATTAACTATCATTTTTGCGTCGGATTCGAAAATCTAGACTTACAAGAGAACGACCATGAGGTGCCCGAGACTGCAATATCCTCTTGGATACAAGTCGACTGGAGGTCGATGTATTGAATCTCGACGCAATTTGAGTCTTCTATCGTCATTAGGAGGTGCTGAACGTTACATTTCACTATCATTTTTGCGTCGGATTCGATAATCTAAACCCACAGGAGAACGACCATAAGGTGCCGAGGCAGCAACAGACCCTTGGAGACAAGTCGACTGGAGGCCGATGTATTGAATCTCGACGCAATTTGAGTGTTCCATCGTCATTAGGAGGCCCTAAACGTTACAATTCACTATCATTTTTGTTTCGGATTAGAAAATATAGACTCACAGGAGAACGACCATAAGGAGCCGGAGAAAGCAATAGACCCTTGGTGACAAGTCGGCTGGAGGCCGATGTATTGAATCTCGACGCAATTTGAGTGTTCCATCGTCATTAGGAGGCCCTGAACGTTACAATTAACTTTCATTTTTGCGTCGGATTCGAAAATCTAGACTCACAGGAGAAGGACCATGTGGTGCCCGAGGCAGCAATAGACCCTTGGAGACAAGTCGGCTGCAGGCCGATGTATTGAATCTTGACGCAATTTGAGTGTTCCATCGTCATTACAAGGTCCTGAACGTTACAATTAACTATCATTTTTGCGTCGGATTCGAAAATCTAGACTCACAGGAGAACGACCATAAGGTGCCCGAGGCAGCAATAGACCCTTGGAGACAAGTCGGCTGGAGGCCGATATATTGAATCTCGACACAATATGAGTGTTCCATCGGCATTAGGAGACCCTGAACGTTACAATTAACTATCATTTTTGCGTCGGATTCGAAAATCTAGACTCACCGGAGACGGACCATGTGGTGCCCGAGGCAGCGATATCCCCTTGGAGACAAGTCGGCTGGAGGCCGATGTATTGAATCTCGACGCAATTTGAGAGTTCCATCGTCATTAGGAGGCCCTGAACGTTACAATTAACTATCATTTTTGCGTCGGATTCGAAAATCTAGACTTACAAGGGAACGACCATGAGGTGCCCGAGACTGCAATATACTCTTGGATACAAGTCGACTGGAGGTCGATGTATTGAATCTCGACGCAATTTGAGTCTTCTATCGTCATTAGGAGGCGCTAAACGTTACAATTAACTATCATTTTTGCGTCGGATTCGAAAATCTAGACTCACAGGAGAACGACCATATGGTGCCCGAGGCAGCAACAGACCCTTGGAGACAAGTCGGCTGGAGGCCGATGTATTGAATCTCGACGCAATTTGAGTGTTCCATCGTCATTAGGAGGCCCTAAACGTTACAATTCACTATCAGTTTTGCGTCGGATTCGAAAATCTAGACTCACAGGAGAAGGACCATGTGGTGCCCGAGGCAGCAACAGACCCTTGGAGACAAGTCGGCTGCAGGCCGATGTATTGAATCTCGACGCAATTTGAGTGTTCCATCGTCATTACAAGGCCCTGAACGTTACAATTAACCATCATTTTTGCGTCGGATTCGAAAATCTAGACTCACAGGAGAAGGACCATGTGGTGCCCGAGGCAGCAATAGACCCTTGGAGACAAGTCGGCTGGAGGCCGATGTATTGAATCTCGACGCAATTTGAGTGTTCCATCGTCATTAGGAGGCCCTAAACATTACAATTCACTATCATTTTTGCGTCGGATTCGAAAATCTAGACACGCAGGAGAAGGACCATGTGGTGCCCGAGGCAGCAATAGACCCTTGGAGACAAGTCGGCTGCATGCCGATGTATTGAATCTCGACGCAATCGGAGTGTTCCATTGTCATTACAAGGCCTTGAACGTTACAATTAACTATCTTTTTTGCGTCGGATTCGAAAATTTAGACTCACAGGAGAAAGACCATGAGGTGCCTGAGGCAGCAACAGACCCTTGGAGTCAAGTCGGCTGGAGGCCGATGTATTGAATGTCGACGCAATTTGAGTGTTCCATCGTCATTACAAGGCCCTGAACGTTACAATTAACCATCATTTTTGCGTCGGATTCGAAAATCTAGACTCACAGGAGAAGGACCATGTGGTGCCCGAGGCAGCAATAGACCCTTGGAGACAAGTCGGCTGGAGGCTGATGTATTGAATCTCGACGCAATTTGAGTGTTCCATCGTCATTAGGAAGCCCTAAACGTTACAATTCACTATCATTTTTGTTTGGGATTCGAAAATATAGACTCACAGGAGAACGACCATAAGGAGCCGGAGAAAGCAATAAACCCTTGGTGACAAGTCGGCTGGAGGCCGATGTATTGAATCTCGACGCAATTTGAGTGTTCCATCGTCATTAGGAGGCCCTGAACGTTACAATTAACTTTCATTTTTGCGTCGGATTCGAAAATCTAGACTCACAGGAGAAGGACCATGTGGTGCCCGAGGCAGCAATAGACCCTTGGAGACAAGTCGGCTGCAGGCCGATGTATTGAATCTTGACGCAATTTGAGTGTTCCATCGTCATTACAAGGTCCTGAACGTTACAATTAACTATCATTTTTGCGTCGGATTCGAAAATCTAGACTCACAGGAGAACGACCATAAGGTGCCCGAGGCAGCAATAGACCCTTGGAGACAAGTCGGCTGGAGGCCGATGTATTGAATCTCGACACAATATGAGTGTTCCATCGGCATTAGGAGACCCTGAACGTTACAATTAACTATCATTTTTGCGTCGGATTCGAAAATCTAGACTCACCGGAGACGGACCATGTGGTGCCCGAGGCAGCGATATCCCCTTGGAGACAAGTCGGCTGGAGGCCGATGTATTGAATCTCGACGCAATTTGAGAGTTCCATCGTCATTAGGAGGCCCTGAACGTTACAATTAACTATCATTTTTGCGTCGGATTCGAAAATCTAAACTTACAAGGGAACGACCATGAGGTGCCCGAGACTGCAATATCCTCTTGGATACAAGTCGACTGGAGGGTGATGTATTGAATCTCGACGCAATGTGAGTCTTCTATCGTCATTACAAGGTCCTGAACGTTACAATTAACAAACATTTTTGCGACGGATTCGAAAATCTAGACTCACAGGAGAACGACCATAAGGTGCCCGAGGCAGCAATAGACCCTTGGAGACAAGTCGGCTGGAGGCCGATGTATTGAATCCCGACGCAATTTGAGTGTTCCATCGGCATTAGGAGGCCCTGAACGTTACAATTAACTATCATTTTTGCGTCGGATTCGAAAATCTAAACTTACAAGGGAACGACCATGAGGTGCCCGGGACTGCAATATCCTCTTGGATACAAGTCGACTGGAGGTCGATGTATTGAATCTCGACGCAATTTGAGTCTTCTATCGTCATTAGGAGGCGCTAAACGTTACAATTCACCATCATTTTTGCGTCGGATTCGATAATCTAAACTCACAGGAGAAGGACCATAAGGTGTCGAGGCAGCAACAGACCCTTGGAGACAAGTCGGCTGGAGGCCGATGTATTGAATCTCGACGCAATTTGAGTGTTCCATCGTCATTAGGAGGCCCTAAACGTTACAATTCACTATCATTTTTGCGTCGGATTCGAAAATATAGACTCACAGGAGATCGACCATAAGGAGCCGGAGGAAGCAATAGACCCTTGGAGACAAGTCGGCTGGAGTCCGATGTATTGAATCTCGACGCAATTTGAGTGTTCCATCGGCATTAGGAGGGCCTGAACGTTACAATTAACTATCATTTTTGCGTCGGATTCGAAAATCTAGACTCACAGGAGAAGGACCATGTGGAGCCCGAGGCAGCAATAGACCCTTGAGACAAGTCGGCTGGAGGCCGATGTATTGAATCTCGACGCAATTTGAGTGTTCCATCGTCATTAGGAGCCCCTAAACGTTACAATTCACTATCATTTTTGCGTCGGATTCGAAAATCTAGACTCGCAGGAGAAGGACCATGTGGTGCCCGAGGCAGCAATAGACCCTTGGAGACAAGTCGGCTGCAGGCCGATGTATTGAATCTCGACGCAATCTGAGTGTTCCATCGTCATTACAAGGCCTTGAACGTTACAATTAACTATCATTTTTGCGTCGGATTCGAAAATTTAGACTCACAGGAGAAAGACCATGAGGTGCCTGAGGCAGCAACAGACCCTTGGAGTCAAGTCGGCTGGAGGCCGATGTATTGAATCTCGACGCAATTTGAGTGTTCCATCGTCATTAGGAGGCCCTAAACGTTACAATTCACTTTCAGCTATGCGCCGGGTTCGAAAATCTAGACCGACAGGAGAAGGACCATGTGGTGCCCGAGGCAGCAATAGACCCTTGGAGACTAGTCGGCTGCAGGCCGATGTATTAAATCTCGACGCAATTTGAGTGTTCCATCGTCATTACAAGGCCCTGAACGTTACAATTAACTATCATTTTTGCGTCGGATTCGAAAATCTAGACTCACCGGAGAACGACCATAAGGTGCCCGAGGCAGCAATAGACCCTTAGAGACAAGTCGGCTGGAGGCCGATGTATTGAATCTCGACGTAATTTGAGTGTTCCATTGGAAATAGGAGGCCCTGAACGTTACAATTAACTATCATTTTTGCGTCGGATTCGAAAATCTAGACTTACAAGGGAACGACCATGAGGTGCCCGAGACTGCAATATCCTCTTGGATACAAGTCGACTGGAGGTCGATGTATTGAATCTCGACGCAATTTGCGTCTTCTATCGTCATTACAAGGCCCTGAACGTTACAATTAACGAACATTTTTGCGTCGGATTCGAAAATCTAGACTCACAGGAGAACGACCATAAGGTGCCCGAGGCAGCAATAGACCCTTGGAGACAAGTCGGCTGGAGGCCGATGTATTGAATCTCGACGCAATTTGAGTGTTCCATCGGCATAAGGAGGCCCTGAACGTTACAATTAACTATCATTTTTGCGTCGGATTCGAAAATCTAGACTCACAGGAGAACGACCATGAGGTGCCTGAGGCTGCAATATCCTCTTGGATACAAGTCGACTGGAGGTCGATGTATTGAATCTCGACGCAATTTGAGTCTTCTATCGTCATTAGGAGGCGCCGAACGTTACAATTCACTATCATTTTTGCGTCGGATTCGATAATCTAAACTCACAGGAGAACGACCATAAGGTGCCGAGGCAGCAACAGACCCTTGGAGACAAGTCGGCTGGAGGCCGATGTATTGAATCTCGACGCAATTTGAGTGTTCCATCGTCATTAGGAGGCCCTAAACGTTACAATTCACTATCATTTTTGCGTCGGATTCGAAAATATAGACTCACAGGAGATCGACCATAAGGAGCCAGAGGAAGCAATAGACCCTTGGAGACAAGTCGGCTGGAGGCCGATGTATTGAATCTCGACGCAATTTGAGTGTTCCATCGGCATTAGGAGGGCCTGAACGTTACAATTAACTATCATTTTTGCGTCGGATTCGAAAATCTAGACTCACCGGAGACGGACCATGTGGTGCCCGAGGCAGCGATATCCCCTTGGAGACAAGTCGGCTGGAGGCCGATGTATTGAATCTCGACGCAATTTGAGAGTTCCATTGTCATTAGGAGGCCCTGAACGTTACAATTAACAATCATTTTTGCGTCGGATTCGAAAATCTAGACTCACAGGAGAACGACCATAAGGTGCCCGAGGCAGCAATAGACCCTTGGAGACAAGTCGGCTGGTGGCCGATGTATCGAATCTCGACGGAATTTGAGTGTTCCATCGGCATTAGGAGGCCCTGAACGGTACAATTAACTATCATTTTTGCGTCGGATTCGAAAATCTAGACTCACCGGAGACGAACCATGTGGTGCCCGAGGCAGCGATATCCCCTTGGAGACAAGTCGGCTGGAGGCCGATGTATTGAATCTCGACGCAATTTGAGTGTTCCATCGTCATTAGGAGGCCCTAAACGTTACAATTCACTATCAGTTTTGCGCCGGATTCGAAAATCTAGACTCACAGGAGAAGGACCATGTGGTGCCCGAGGCAGCAACAGACCCTTGGAGACAAGTCGGCTGCAGGCCGATGTATTAAATCTCGACGCAATTTGAGTGTTCCATCGTCACTACAAGGCCCTGAACGTTACAATTAACCATCATTTTTGCGTCGGATTCGAAAATCTAGACTTACAGGAGAAAGACCATGAGGTGCCTGAGGCAGCAACAGACCCTTGGAGTCAAGTCGGCTGGAGGCCGATGTATTGAATGTCGACGCAATTTGAGTGTTCCATCGTCATTACAAGGCCCTGAACGTTACAATTAACTGTCATTTTTGCGTCGGATTCGAAAATCTAGACTCACAGGAGAACGACCATAAGGTGCCCGAGACAGCAATAGACCCTTGGAGACAAGTCGGCTGGAGGCCGATGTATTGAATCTCGACGCAATTTGAGTGTTCCATCGGCATTAGGAGGCCCTGAACGTTACAATTAACTATCATTTTTGCGTCGGATTCGAAAATCTAGACTTACAAGGGAACGACCATGAGGTGCCCGAGACTGCAATATCCTCTTGGATACAAGTCGACTGGAGGTCGATGTATTGAATCTCGACGCAATTTGAGTCTTCTATCGTCATTACAAGGCCCTGAACGTTACAATTAACAAACATTTTTGCGTCGGATTCGAAAATCTAGACTCACAGGAGAACGACCATAAGGTGCCCGAGGCAGCAATAGACCCTTGGAGACAAGTCGGCTGCAGGCCGATGTATTGAATCTCGACGCAATTTGAGTGTTCCATCGGCATTAGGAGGCCCTGAACGTTACAATTAACTATCATTTTTGCGTCGGATTCGAAAATCTAGACTTACAAGAGAACGACCATGAGGTGCCCGAGACTGCAATATCCTCTTGGATACAAGTCGACTGGAGGTCGATGTATTGAATCTCGACGCAATTTGAGTCTTCTATCGTCATTAGGAGGCGCTGAACGTTACATTTCACTATCATTTTTGCGTCGGATTCGATAATCTAAACCCACAGGAGAACGACCATAAGGTGCCGAGGCAGCAACAGACACATGGAGACAAGTCGGCTGGAGGCCGATGTATTGAATCTCGACGCAATTTGAGTGTTCCATCGTCATTAGGAGGCCCTAAACGTTACAATTCACTATCATTTTTGTTTCGGATTCGAAAATATAGACTCACAGGAGAACGACCATAAGGAGCCGGAGAAAGCAATAGACCCTTGGTGACAAGTCGGCTGGAGGCCGATGTATTGAATCTCGACGCAATTTGAGTGTTCCATCGTCATTAGGAGGCCCTGAACGTTACAATTAACTTTCATTTTTGCGTCGGATTCGAAAATCTAGACTCACAGGAGAAGGACCATGTGGTGCCCGAGGCAGCAATAGACCCTTGGAGACAAGTCGGCTGCAGGCCGATGTATTGAATCTTGACGCAATTTGAGTGTTCAATCGTCATTACAAGGTCCTGAACGTTACAATTAACTATCATTTTTGCGTCGGATTCGAAAATCTAGACTCACAGGAGAACGACCATAAAGTGCCCGAGGCAGCAATAGACCCTTGGAGACAAGTCGGTTGGAGGCCGATATATTGAATCTCGACACAATATGAGTGTTCCATCGGCATTAGGAGACCCTGAACGTTACAATTAACTATCATTTTTGCGTCGGATTCGAAAATCTAGACTCACCGGAGACGGACCATGTGGTGCCCGAGGCAGCGATATCCCCTTGGAGACAAGTCGGCTGGAGGCCGATGTATTGAATCTCGACGCAATTTGAGAGTTCCATCGTCATTAGGAGGCCCTGAACGTTACAATTAACTATCATTTTTGCGTCGGATTCGAAAATCTAGACTTACAGGAGAACGACCATGAGGTGCCCGAGACTGCAATATCCTCTTGGATACAAGTCGACTGGAGGTCGATGTATTGAATCTCGACGCAATTTGAGTCTTCTATCGTCATTACAAGGCCCTGAACGTTACAATTAACAAACATTTTTGCGTCGGATTCGAAAATCTAGACTCACAGGAGAACGACCATAAGGTGCCCGAGGCAGCAATAGACCCTTGGAGACAAGTCGGCTGCAGGCCGATGTATTGAATCTCGACGCAATTTGAGTGTTCCATCGGCATTAGGAGGCCCTGAACGTTACAATTAACTATCATTTTTGCGTCGGATTCGAAAATCTAGACTTACAGGAGAACGACCATGAGGTGCCCGAGACTGCAATATCCTCTTGGATACAAGTCGACTGGAGGTCGATGTATTGAATCTCGACGCAATTTGAGTCTTCTATCGTCATTAGGAGGCGCTGAACGTTACATTTCACTATCATTTTTGCGTCGGATTCGATAATCTAAACCCACAGGAGAACGACCATAAGGTGCCGAGGCAGCAACAGACCCTTGGAGACAAGTCGGCTGGAGGCCGATGTATTGAATCTCGACGCAATTTGAGTGTTCCATCGTCATTAGGAGGCCCTAAACGTTACAATTCACTATCATTTTTGTTTCGGATTCGAAAATATAGACTCACAGGAGAACGACCATAAGGAGCCGGAGAAAGCAATAGACCCTTGGTGACAAGTCGGCTGGAGGCCGATGTATTGAATCTCGACGCAATTTGAGTGTTCCATCGTCATTAGGAGGCCCTGAACGTTACAATTAACTTTCATTTTTGCGTCGGATTCGAAAATCTAGACTCACAGGAGAAGGACCATGTGGTGCCCGAGGCAGCAATAGACCCTTGGAGACAAGTCGGCTGCAGGCCGATGTATTGAATCTTGACGCAATTTGAGAGTTCCATTGTCATTAGGAGGCCCTGAACGTTACAATTAACAATCATTTTTGCGTCGGATTCGAAAATCTAGACTCACAGGAGAACGACCATAAGGTGCCCGAGGCAGCAATAGACCCTTGGAGACAAGTCGGCTGGTGGCCGATGTATCGAATCTCGACGGAATTTGAGTGTTCCATCGGCATTAGGAGGCCCTGAACGGTACAATTAACTATCATTTTTGCGTCGGATTCGAAAATCTAGACTCACCGGAGACGGACCATGTGGTGCCCGAGGCAGCGATATCCCCTTGGAGACAAGTCGGCTGGAGGCCGATGTATTGAATCTCGACGCAATTTGAGTGTTCCATCGTCATTAGGAGGCCCTAAACGTTACAATTCACTATCAGTTTTGCGCCGGATTCGAAAATCTAGACTCACAGGAGAAGGACCATGTGGTGCCCGAGGCAGCAACAGACCCTTGGAGACAAGTCGGCTGCCGGCCGATGTATTAAATCTCGACGCAATTTGAGTGTTCCATCGTCACTACAAGGCCCTGAACGTTACAATTAACCTTCATTTTTGCGTCGGATTCGAAAATCTAGACTTACAGGAGAAAGACCATGAGGTGCCTGAGGCAGCAACAGACCTTTGGAGTCAAGTCGGCTGGAGGCCGATGTATTGAATGTCGACGCAATTTGAGTGTTCCATCGTCATTACAAGGCCCTGAACGTTACAATTAACTGTCATTTTTGCGTCGGATTCGAAAATCTAGACTCACAGGAGAACGACCATAAGGTGCCCGAGACAGCAATAGACCCTTGGAGACAAGTCGGCTGGAGGCCGATGTATTGAATCTCGACGCAATTTGAGTGTTCCATCGGCATTAGGAGGCCCTGAACGTTACAATTAACTATCATTTTTGCGTCGGATTCGAAAATCTAGACTTACAAGGGAACGACCATGAGGTGCCCGAGACTGCAATATCCACTTGGATACAAGTCGACTGGAGGTCGATGTATTGAATCTCGACGCAATTTGAGTCTTCTATCGTCATTAGGAGGCGCTGAACGTTACATTTCACTATCATTTTTGCGTCGGATTCGATAATCTAAACCCACAGGAGAACGACCATAAGGTGCCGAGGCAGCAACAGACCCATGGAGACAAGTCGGCTGGAGGCCGATGTATTGAATCTCGACGCAATTTGAGTGTTCCATCGTCATTAGGAGGCCCTAAACGTTACAATTCACTATCATTTTTGTTTCGGATTCGAAAATATAGACTCACAGGAGAACGACCATAAGGAGCCGGAGAAAGCAATAGACCCTTGGTGACAAGTCGGCTGGAGGCCGATGTATTGAATCTCGACGCAATTTGAGTGTTCCATCGTCATTAGGAGGCCCTGAACGTTACAATTAACTTTCATTTTTGCGTCGGATTCGAAAATCTAGACTCACAGGAGAAGGACCATGTGGTGCCCGAGGCAGCAATAGACCCTTGGAGACAAGTCGGCTGCAGGCCGATGTATTGAATCTTGACGCAATTTGAGTGTTCAATCGTCATTACAAGGTCCTGAACGTTACAATTAACTATCATTTTTGCGTCGGATTCGAAAATCTAGACTCACAGGAGAACGACCATAAAGTGCCCGAGGCAGCAATAGACCCTTGGAGACAAGTCGGTTGGAGGCCGATATATTGAATCTCGACACAATATGAGTGTTCCATCGGCATTAGGAGACCCTGAACGTTACAATTAACTATCATTTTTGCGTCGGATTCGAAAATCTAGACTCACCGGAGACGGACCATGTGGTGCCCGAGGCAGCGATATCCCCTTGGAGACAAGTCGGCTGGAGGCCGATGTATTGAATCTCGACGCAATTTGAGAGTTCCATCGTCATTAGGAGGCCCTGAACGTTACAATTAACTATCATTTTTGCGTCGGATTCGAAAATCTAGACTTACAGGAGAACGACCATGAGGTGCCCGAGACTGCAATATCCTCTTGGATACAAGTCGACTGGAGGTCGATGTATTGAATCTCGACGCAATTTGAGTCTTCTATCGTCATTACAAGGCCCTGAACGTTACAATTAACAAACATTTTTGCGTCGGATTCGAAAATCTAGACTCACAGGAGAACGACCATAAGGTGCCCGAGGCAGCAATAGACCCTTGGAGACAAGTCGGCTGCAGGCCGATGTATTGAATCTCGACGCAATTTGAGTGTTCCATCGGCATTAGGAGGCCCTGAACGTTACAATTAACTATCATTTTTGCGTCGGATTCGAAAATCTAGACTTACAGGAGAACGACCATGAGGTGCCCGAGACTGCAATATCCTCTTGGATACAAGTCGACTGGAGGTCGATGTATTGAATCTCGACGCAATTTGAGTCTTCTATCGTCATTAGGAGGCGCTGAACGTTACATTTCACTATCATTTTTGCGTCGGATTCGATAATCTAAACCCACAGGAGAACGACCATAAGGTGCCGAGGCAGCAACAGACCCTTGGAGACAAGTCGGCTGGAGGCCGATGTATTGAATCTCGACGCAATTTGAGTGTTCCATCGTCATTAGGAGGCCCTAAACGTTACAATTCACTATCATTTTTGTTTCGGATTCGAAAATATAGACTCACAGGAGAACGACCATAAGGAGCCGGAGAAAGCAATAGACCCTTGGTGACAAGTCGGCTGGAGGCCGATGTATTGAATCTCGACGCAATTTGAGTGTTCCATCGTCATTAGGAGGCCCTGAACGTTACAATTAACTTTCATTTTTGCGTCGGATTCGAAAATCTAGACTCACAGGAGAAGGACCATGTGGTGCCCGAGGCAGCAATAGACCCTTGGAGACAAGTCGGCTGCAGGCCGATGTATTGAATCTTGACGCAATTTGAGAGTTCCATTGTCATTAGGAGGCCCTGAACGTTACAATTAACAATCATTTTTGCGTCGGATTCGAAAATCTAGACTCACAGGAGAACGACCATAAGGTGCCCGAGGCAGCAATAGACCCTTGGAGACAAGTCGGCTGGTGGCCGATGTATCGAATCTCGACGGAATTTGAGTGTTCCATCGGCATTAGGAGGCCCTGAACGGTACAATTAACTATCATTTTTTGCGTCGGATTCGAAAATCTAGACTCACCGGAGACGGACCATGTGGTGCCCGAGGCAGCGATATCCCCTTGGAGACAAGTCGGCTGGAGGCCGATGTATTGAATCTCGACGCAATTTGAGTGTTCCATCGTCATTAGGAGGCCCTAAACGTTACAATTCACTATCAGTTTTGCGCCGGATTCGAAAATCTAGACTCACAGGAGAAGGACCATGTGGTGCCCGAGGCAGCAACAGACCCTTGGAGACAAGTCGGCTGCCGGCCGATGTATTAAATCTCGACGCAATTTGAGTGTTCCATCGTCACTACAAGGCCCTGAACGTTACAATTAACCATCATTTTTGCGTCGGATTCGAAAATCTAGACTTACAGGAGAAAGACCATGAGGTGCCTGAGGCAGCAACAGACCTTTGGAGTCAAGTCGGCTGGAGGCCGATGTATTGAATGTCGACGCAATTTGAGTGTTCCATCGTCATTACAAGGCCCTGAACGTTACAATTAACTGTCATTTTTGCGTCGGATTCGAAAATCTAGACTCACAGGAGAACGACCATAAGGTGCCCGAGACAGCAATAGACCCTTGGAGACAAGTCGGCTGGAGGCCGATGTATTGAATCTCGACGCAATTTGAGTGTTCCATCGGCATTAGGAGGCCCTGAACGTTACAATTAACTATCATTTTTGCGTCGGATTCGAAAATCTAGACTTACAAGGGAACGACCATGAGGTGCCCGAGACTGCAATATCCACTTGGATACAAGTCGACTGGAGGTCGATGTATTGAATCTCGACGCAATTTGAGTCTTCTATCGTCATTACAAGGCCCTGAACGTTACAATTAACAAACATTTTTGCGTCGGATTCGAAAATCTAGACTCACAGGAGAACGACCATAAGGTGCCCGAGGCAGCAATAGACCCTTGGAGACAAGTCGGCTGCAGGCCGATGTATTGAATCTCGACGCAATTTGAGTGTTCCATCGGCATTAGGAGGCCCTGAACGTTACAATTAACTATCATTTTTGCGTCGGATTCGAAAATCTAGACTTACAAGAGAACGACCATGAGGTGCCCGAGACTGCAATATCCTCTTGGATACAAGTCGACTGGAGGTCGATGTATTGAATCTCGACGCAATTTGAGTCTTCTATCGTCATTAGGAGGCGCTGAACGTTACATTTCACTATCATTTTTGCGTCGGATTCGATAATCTAAACCCACAGGAGAACGACCATAAGGTGCCGAGGCAGCAACAGACCCTTGGAGACAAGTCGGCTGGAGGCCGATGTATTGAATCTCGACGCAATTTGAGTGTTCCATCGTCATTAGGAGGCCCTAAACGTTACAATTCACTATCATTTTTGTTTCGGATTCGAAAATATAGACTCACAGGAGAACGACCATAAGGAGCCGGAGAAAGCAATAGACCCTTGGTGACAAGTCGGCTGGAGGCCGATGTATTGAATCTCGACGCAATTTGAGTGTTCCATCGTCATTAGGAGGCCCTGAACGTTACAATTAACTTTCATTTTTGCGTCGGATTCGAAAATCTAGACTCACAGGAGAAGGACCATGTGGTGCCCGAGGCAGCAATAGACCCTTGGAGACAAGTCGGCTGCAGGCCGATGTATTGAATCTTGACGCAATTTGAGTGTTCCATCGTCATTACAAGGTCCTGAACGTTACAATTAACTATCATTTATGCGTCGGATTCGAAAATCTAGACTCACAGGAGAACGACCATAAAGTGCCCGAGGCAGCAATAGACCCTTGGAGACAAGTCGGCTGGAGGCCGATATATTGAATCTCGACACAATATGAGTGTTCCATCGGCATTAGGAGACCCTGAACGTTACAATTAACTATCATTTTTGCGTCGGATTCGAAAATCTAGACTCACCGGAGACGGACCATGTGGTGCCCGAGGCAGCGATATCCCCTTGGAGACAAGTCGGCTGGAGGCCGATGTATTGAATCTCGACGCAATTTGAGAGTTCCATCGTCATTAGGAGGCCCTGAACGTTACAATTAACTATCATTTTTGCGTCGGATTCGAAAATCTAGACTTACAAGGGAACGACCATGAGGTGCCCGAGACTGCAATATCCTCTTGGATACAAGTCGACTGGAGGTCGATGTATTGAATCTCGACGCAATTTGAGTCTTCTATCGTCATTAGGAGGCGCTAAACGTTACAATTAACTATCATTTTTGCGTCGGATTCGAAAATCTAGACTCACAGGAGAACGACCATATGGTGCCCGAGGCAGCAACAGACCCTTGGAGACAAGTCGGCTGGAGGACGATGTATTGAATCTCGACGCAATTTGAGTGTTCCATCGTCATTAGGAGGCCCTAAACGTTACAATTCACTATCATTTTTGTTTCGGATTCGAAAATATAGACTCACAGGAGAACGACCATAAGGTGCCCGAGGCAGCAATAGACCCTTGGTGACAAGTCGGCTGGAGGCCGATGTATTGAATCTCGACGCAATTTGAGTGTTCCATCGTCATTAGGAGGCCCTGAACGTTACAATTAACTTTCATTTTTGCGTCGGATTCGAAAATCTAGACTCACAGGAGAAGGACCATGTGGTGCCCGAGGCAGCAATAGACCCTTGGAGACAAGTCGGCTGCAGGCCGATGTATTGAATCTTGACGCAATTTGAGAGTTCCACTGTCATTAGGAGGCCCTGAACGTTACAATTAACAATCATTTTTGCGTCGGATTCGAAAATCTAGACTCACAGGAGAACGACCATAAGGTGCCCGAGGCAGCAATAGACCCTTGGAGACAAGTCGGCTGGTGGCCGATGTATCGAATCTCGACGGAATTTGAGTGTTCCATCGGCATTAGGAGGCCCTGAACGGTACAATTAACTACCATTTTTGCGTCGGATTCGAAAATCTAGACTCACCCTAGACGGACCATGTGGTGCCCGAGGCAGCGATATCCCCTTGGAGACAAGTCGGCTGGAGGCCGATGTATTGAATCTCGACGCAATTTGAGTGTTCCATCGTCATTAGGAGGCCCTAAACGTTACAATTCACTATCAGTTTTGCGCCGGATTCGAAAATCTAGACTCACAGGAGAAGGACCATGTGGTGCCCGAGGCAGCAACAGACCCTTGGAGACAAGTCGGCTGCAGGCCGATGTATTAAATCTCGACGCAATTTGAGTGTTCCATCGTCACTACAAGGCCCTGAACGTTACAATTAACCATCATTTTTGCGTCGGATTCGAAAATCTAGACTTACAGGGGAAAGACCATGAGGTGCCTGAGGCAGCAACAGACCCTTGGAGTCAAGTCGGCTGGAGGCCGATGTATTGAATGTCGACGCAATTTGAGTGTTCCATCGTCATTACAAGGCCCTGAACGTTACAATTAACTGTCATTTTTGCGTCGGATTCGAAAATCTAGACTCACAGGAGAACGACCATAAGGTGCCCGAGACAGCAATAGACCCTTGGAGACAAGTCGGCTGGAGGCCGATGTATTGAATCTCGACGCAATTTGAGTGTTCCATCGGCATTAGGAGGCCCTGAACGTTACAATTAACTATCATTTTTGCGTCGGATTCGAAAATCTAGACTTACAAGGGAACGACCATGAGGTGCCCGAGACTGCAATATCCTCTTGGATACAAGTCGACTGGAGGTCGATGTATTGAATCTCGACGCAATTTGAGTCTTCTATCGTCATTACAAGGCCCTGAACGTTACAATTAACAAACATTTTTGCGTCGGATTCGAAAATCTAGACTCACAGGAGAACGACCATAAGGTGCCCGAGGCAGCAATAGACCCTTGGAGACAAGTCGGCTGCAGGCCGATGTATTGAATCTCGACGCAATTTGAGTGTTCCATCGGCATTAGGAGGCCCTGAACGTTACAATTAACTATCATTTTTGCGTCGGATTCGAAAATCTAGACTTACAAGAGAACGACCATGAGGTGCCCGAGACTGCAATATCCTCTTGGATACAAGTCGACTGGAGGTCGATGTATTGAATCTCGACGCAATTTGAGTCTTCTATCGTCATTAGGAGGCGCTGAACGTTACATTTCACTATCATTTTTGCGTCGGATTCGATAATCTAAACCCACAGGAGAACGACCATAAGGTGCCGAGGCAGCAACAGACCCTTGGAGACAAGTCGGCTGGAGGCCGATGTATTGAATCTCGACGCAATTTGAGTGTTCCATCGTCATTAGGAGGCCCTAAACGTTACAATTCACTATCATTTTTGTTTCGGATTCGAAAATATAGACTCACAGGAGAACGACCATAAGGAGCCGGAGAAAGCAATAGACCCTTGGTGACAAGTCGGCTGGAGGCCGATGTATTGAATCTCGACGCAATTTGAGTGTTCCATCGTCATTAGGAGGCCCTGAACGTTACAATTAACTTTCATTTTTGCGTCGGATTCGAAAATCTAGACTCACAGGAGAAGGACCATGTGGTGCCCGAGGCAGCAATAGACCCTTGGAGACAAGTCGGCTGCAGGCCGATGTATTGAATCTTGACGCAATTTGAGTGTTCCATCGTCATTACAAGGTCCTGAACGTTACAATTAACTATCATTTTTGCGTCGGATTCGAAAATCTAGACTCACAGGAGAACGACCATAAAGTGCCCGAGGCAGCAATAGACCCTTGGAGACAAGTCGGCTGGAGGCCGATATATTGAATCTCGACACAATATGAGTGTTCCATCGGCATTAGGAGACCCTGAACGTTACAATTAACTATCATTTTTGCGTCGGATTCGAAAATCTAGACTCACCGGAGACGGACCATGTGGTGCCCTAGGCAGCGATATCCCCTTGGAGACAAGTCGGCTGGAGGCCGATGTATTGAATCTCGACGCAATTTGAGAGTTCCATCGTCATTAGGAGGCCCTGAACGTTACAATTAACTATCATTTTTGCGTCGGATTCGAAAATCTAGACTTACAAGGGAACGACCATGAGGTGCCCGAGACTGCAATATCCTCTTGTATACAAGTCGACTGGAGGTCGATGTATTGAATCTCGACGCAATTTGAGTCTTCTATCGTCATTAGGAGGCGCTAAACGTTACAATTAACTATCATTTTTGCGTCGGATTCGAAAATCTAGACTCACAGGAGAACGACCATATGGTGCCCGAGGCAGCAACAGACCCTTGGAGACA
Source organism: Schistocerca americana (assembly GCF_021461395.2). NCBI lineage: Eukaryota > Metazoa > Arthropoda > Insecta > Orthoptera > Acrididae > Schistocerca > Schistocerca americana. The sequence continues at coordinate 776,148,212 of NC_060123.1, forward strand.
AGTCGGCTGGAGGCCGATGTATTGAATCTCGACGCAATTTGAGTGTTCCATCGTCATTAGGAGGCCCTAAACGTTACAATTCACTATCATTTTTGTTTCGGATTCGAAAATATAGACTCTCAGGAGAACGACCATAAGGAGCCGGAGAAAGCAATAGACCCTTGGTGACAAGTCGGCTGGAGGCCGATGTATTGAATCTCGACGCAATTTGAGTGTTCCATCGTCAATAGGAGGCCCTGAACGTTACAATTAACTTTCATTTTTGCGTCGGATTCGAAAATCTAGACTCACAGGAGAAGGACCATGTGGTGCCCGAGGCAGCAATAGACCCTTGGAGACAAGTCGGCTGCAGGCCGATGTATTGAATCTTGACGCAATTTGAGAGTTCCATTGTCATTAGGAGGCCCTGAACGTTACAATTAACAATCATTTTTGCGTCGGATTCGAAAATCTAGACTCACAGGAGAACGACCATAAGGTGCCCGAGGCAGCAATAGACCCTTGGAGACAAGTCGGCTGGTGGCCGATGTATCGAATCTCGACGGAATTTGAGTGTTCCATCGGCATTAGGAGGCCCTGAACGGTACAATTAACTATCATTTTTGCGTCGGATTCGAAAATCTAGACTCACCGGAGACGGACCATGTGGTGCCCGAGGCAGCGATATCCCCTTGGAGACAAGTCGGCTGGAGGCCGATGTATTGAATCTCGACGCAATTTGAGTGTTCCATCGTCATTAGGAGGCCCTAAACGTTACAATTCACTATCAGTTTTGCGCCGGATTCGAAAATCTAGACTCACAGGAGAAGGACCATGTGGTGCCCGAGGCAGCAACAGACCCTTGGAGACAAGTCGGCTGCAGGCCGATGTATTAAATCTCGACGCAATTTGAGTGTTCCATCGTCACTACAAGGCCCTGAACGTTACAATTAACCATCATTTTTGCGTCGGATTCGAAAATCTAGACTTACAGGAGAAAGACCATGAGGTGCCTGAGGCAGCAACAGACCCTTGGAGTCAAGTCGGCTGGAGGCCGATGTATTGAATGTCGACGCAATTTGAGTGTTCCATCGTCATTACAAGGCCCTGAACGTTACAATTAACTGTCATTTTTGCGTCGGATTCGAAAATCTAGACTCACAAGAGAACGACCATAAGGTGCCCGAGACAGCAATAGACCCTTGGAGACAAGTCGGCTGGAGGCCGATGTATTGAATCTCGACGCAATTTGAGTGTTCCATCGGCATTAGGAGGCCCTGAACGTTACAATTAACTATCATTTTTGCGTCGGATTCGAAAATCTAGACTTACAAGGGAACGACCATGAGGTGCCCGAGACTGCAATATCCTCTTGGATACAAGTCGACTGGAGGTCGATGTATTGAATCTCGACGCAATTTGAGTCTTCTATCGTCATTACAAGGCCCTGAACGTTACAATTAACAAACATTTTTGCGTCGGATTCGAAAATCTAGACTCACAGGAGAACGACCATAAGGTGCCCGAGGCAGCAATAGACCCTTGGAGACAAGTCGGCTGCAGGCCGATGTATTGAATCTCGACGCAATTTGAGTGTTCCATCGGCATTAGGAGGCCCTGAACGTTACAATTAACTATCATTTTTGCGTCGGATTCGAAAATCTAGACTTACAAGAGAACGACCATGAGGTGCCCGAGACTGCAATATCCTCTTGGATACAAGTCGACTGGAGGTCGATGTATTGAATCTCGACGCAATTTGAGTCTTCTATCGTCATTAGGAGGCGCTGAACGTTACATTTCACTATCATTTTTGCGTCGGATTCGATAATCTAAACCCACAGGAGAACGACCATAAGGTGCCGAGGCAGCAACAGACCCTTGGAGACAAGTCGGCTGGAGGCCGATGTATTGAATCTCGACGCAATTTGAGTGTTCCATCGTCATTAGGAGGCCCTAAACGTTACAATTCACTATCATTTTTGTTTCGGATTCGAAAATATAGACTCACAGGAGAACGACCATAAGGAGCCGGAGAAAGCAATAGACCCTTGGTGACAAGTCGGCTGGAGGCCGATGTATTGAATCTCAACGCAATTTGAGTGTTCCATCGTCATTAGGAGGCCCTGAACGTTACAATTAACTTTCATTTTTGCGTCGGATTCGAAAATCTAGACTCACAGGAGAAGGACCATGTGGTGCCCGAGGCAGCAATAGACCCTTGGAGACAAGTCGGCTGCAGGCCGATGTATTGAATCTTGACGCAATTTGAGTGTTCCATCGTCATTACAAGGTCCTGAACGTTACAATTAACTATCATTTTTGCGTCGGATTCGAAAATCTAGACTCACAGGAGAACGACCATAAAGTGCCCGAGGCAGCAATAGACCCTTGGAGACAAGTCGGCTGGAGGCCGATATATTGAATCTCGACACAATATGAGTGTTCCATCGGCATTAGGAGACCCTGAACGTTACAATTAACTTTCATTTTTGCGTCGGATTCGAAAATCTAGACTTACAAGAGAACGACCATGAGGTGCCCGAGACTGCAATATCCTCTTGGATACAAGTCGACTGGAGGTCGATGTATTGAATCTCGACGCAATTTGAGTCTTCTATCGTCATTAGGAGGCGCTGAACGTTACATTTCACTATCATTTTTGCGTCGGATTCGAAAATCTAGACTCACCGGAGACGGACCATGTGGTGCCCGAGGCAGCGATATCCCCTTGGAGACCAGTCGGCTGGAGGCCGATGTATTGAATCTCGACGCAATTTGTGAGTTCCATCGTCATTAGGAGGCCCTGAACGTTACAATTAACTATCATTTTTGCGTCGGATTCGAAAATCTAGACTTACAAGGGAACGACCATGAGGTGCCCGAGACTGCAATATCCTCTTGGATACAAGTCGACTGGAGGTCGATGTATTGAATCTCGACGCAATTTGAGTCTTCTATCGTCATTAGGAGGCGCTAAACGTTACAATTAACTATCATTTTTGCGTCGGATTCGAAAATCTAGACTCACAGGAGAACGACCATATGGTGCCCGAGGCAGCAACAGACCCTTGGAGACAAGTCGGCTGGAGGCCGATGTATTGAATCTCGACGCAATTTGAGTGTTCCATCGTCATTAGGAGGCCCTAAACGTTACAATTCACTATCATTTTTGTTTCGGATTCGAAAATATAGACTCACAGGAGAACGACCATAAGGAGCCGGAGAAAGCAATAGACCCTTGGTGACAAGTCGGCTGGAGGCCGATGTATTGAATCTCGACGCAATTTGAGTGTTCCATCGTCATTAGGAGGCCCTGAACGTTACAATTAACTTTCATTTTTGCGTCGGATTCGAAAATCTAGACTCACAGGAGAAGGACCATGTGGTTCCCGAGGCAGCAATAGACCCTTGGAGACAAGTCGGCTGCAGGCCGATGTATTGAATCTTGACGCAATTTGAGAGTTCCATTGTCATTAGGAGGCCCTGAACGTTACAATTAACAATCATTTTTGCGTCGGATTCGAAAATCTAGACTCACAGGAGAACGACCATAAGGTGCCCGAGGCAGCAATAGACCCTTGGAGACAAGTCGGCTGGAGGCCGATATATTGAATCTCGACACAATATGAGTGTTCCATCGGCATTAGGAGACCCTGAACGTTACAATTAACTATCATTTTTGCGTCGGATTCGAAAATCTAGACTCACCGGAGACGGACCATGTGGTGCCCGAGGCAGCGATATCCCCTTGGAGACAAGTCGGCTGGAGGCCGATGTATTGAATCTCGACGCAATTTGAGAGTTCCATCGTCATTAGGAGGCCCTGAACGTTACAATTAACTATCATTTTTGCGTCGGATTCGAAAATCTAGACTTACAAGGGAACGACCATGAGGTGCCCGAGACTGCAATATCCTCTTGGATACAAGTCGACTGGAGGTCGATGTATTGAATCTCGACGCAATTTGAGTCTTCTATCGTCATTAGGAGGCGCTAAACGTTACAATTAACTATCATTTTTGCGTCGGATTCGAAAATCTAGACTCACAGGAGAACGACCATATGGTGCCCGAGGCAGCAACAGACCCTTGGAGACAAGTCGGCTGGAGGCCGATGTATTGAATCTCGACGCAATTTGAGTGTTCCATCGTCATTAGGAGGCCCTAAACGTTACAATTCACTATCAGTTTTGCGTCGGATTCGAAAATCTAGACTCACAGGAGAAGGACCATGTGGTGCACGAGGCAGCAACAGACCCTTGGAGACAAGTCGGCTGCAGGCCGATGTATTGAATCTCGACGCAATTTGAGTGTTCCATCGTCATTACAAGGCCCTGAACGTTACAATTAACCATCATTTTTGCGTCGGATTCGAAAATCTAGACTCACAGGAGAAGGACCATGTGGTGCCCGAGGCAGCAATAGACCCTTGGAGACAAGTCGGCTGGAGGCCGATGTATTGAATCTCGACGCAATTTGAGTGTTCCATCGTCATTAGGAGGCCCTAAACATTACAATTCACTATCATTTTTGCGTCGGATTCGAAAATCTAGACACGCAGGAGAAGGACCATGTGGTGCCCGAGGCAGCAATAGACCCTTGGAGACAAGTCGGCTGCATGCCGATGTATTGAATCTCGACGCAATCGGAGTGTTCCATTGTCATTACAAGGCCTTGAACGTTACAATTAACTATCTTTTTTGCGTCGGATTCGAAAATTTAGACTCACAGGAGAAAGACCATGAGGTGCCTGAGGCAGCAACAGACCCTTGGAGTCAAGTCGGCTGGAGGCCGATGTATTGAATGTCGACGCAATTTGAGTGTTCCATCGTCATTACAAGGCCCTGAACGTTACAATTAACTGTCATTTTTGCGTCGGATTCGAAAATCTAGACTCACAGGAGAACGACCATAAGGTGCCCGAGACAGCAATAGACCCTTGGAGACAAGTCGGCTGGAGGCCGATGTATTGAATCTCGACGCAATTTGAGTGTTCCATCGGCATTAGGAGGCCCTGAACGTTACAATTAACTATCATTTTTGCGTCGGATTCGAAAATCTAGACTTACAAGGGAACGACCATGAGGTGCCCGAGACTGCAATATCCTCTTGGATACAAGTCGACTGGAGGTCGATGTATTGAATCTCGACGCAATTTGAGTCTTCTATCGTCATTAGGAGGCGCTGAACGTTACATTTCACTATCATTTTTGCGACGGATTCGATAATCTAAACCCACAGGAGAACGACCATAAGGTGCCGAGGCAGCAACAGACCCTTGGAGACAAGTCGGCTGGAGGCCGATGTATTGAATCTCGACGCAATTTGAGTGTTCCAGCGTCATTAGGAGGCCCTAAACGTTACAATTCACTATCATTTTTGTTTCGGATTCGAAAATATAGACTCACAGGAGAACGACCATAAGGAGCCGGAGAAAGCAATAGACCCTTGGTGACAAGTCGGCTGGAGGCCGATGTATTGAATCTCGACGCAATTTGAGTGTTCCATCGTCATTAGGAGGCCCTGAACGTTACAATTAACTTTCATTTTTGCGTCGGATTCGAAAATCTAGACTCACCGGAGACGGACCATGTGGTGCCCGAGGCAGCGATATCCCCTTGGAGACAAGTCGGCTGGAGGCCGATGTATTGAATCTCGACGCAATTTGAGTGTTCCATCGTCATTAGGAGGCCCTAAACGTTACAATTCACTATCAGTTTTGCGTCGGATTCGAAAATCTAGACTCACAGGAGAAGGACCATGTGGTGCCCGAGGCAGCAACAGACCCTTGGAGACAAGTCGGCTGCAGGCAGATGTATTGAATCTCGACGCAATTTGAGTGTTCCATCGTCACTACAAGGCCCTGAACGTTACAATTAACCATCATTTTTGCGTCGGATTCGAAAATCTAGACTCACAGGAGAAGGACCATGTGGTGCCCGAGGCAGCAATAGACCCTTGGAGACAAGTCGGCTGGAGGCCGATGTATTGAATCTTGACGCAATTTGAGTGTTCCATCGTCATTAGGAGGCCCTAAACATTACAATTCACTATCATTTTTGCGTCGGATTCGAAAATCTAGACACGCAGGAGAAGGACCATGTGGTGCCCGAGGCAGCAATAGACCCTTGGAGACAAGTCGGCTGCAGGCCGATGTATTGAATCTCGACGCAATCGGAGTGTTCCATCGTCATTACAAGGCCTTGAACGTTACAATTAACTATCTTTTTTGCGTCGGAATCGAAAATTTAGACTCACAGGAGAAAGACCATGAGGTGCCTGAGGCAGCAACAGACCCTTGGAGTCAAGTCGGCTGGAGGCCGATGTATTGAATGTCGACGCAATTTGAGTGTTCCATCGTCATTACAAGGCCCTGAACGTTACAATTAACTGTCATTTTTGCGTCGGATTCGAAAATCTAGACTCACAGGAGAACGACCATAAGGTGCCCGAGACAGCAATAGACCCTTGGAGACAAGTCGGCTGGAGGCCGATGTATTGAATCTCGACGCAATTTGAGTGTTCCATCGGCATTAGGAGGCCCTGAACGTTACAATTAACTATCATTTTTGCGTCGGATTCGAAAATCTAGACTTACAAGGGAACGACCATGAGGTGCCCGAGACAGCAATATCCTCTTGGATACAAGTCGACTGGAGGTCGATGTATTGAATCTCGACGCAATTTGAGTCTTCTATCGTCATTACAAGGCCCTGAACGTTACAATTAACAAACATTTTCGCGTCGGATTCGAAAATCTAGACTCACAGGAGAACGACCATAAGGTGCCCGAGGCAGCAATAGACCCTTGGAGACAAGTCGGCTGCAGGCCGATGTATTGAATCTCGACGCAATTTGAGTGTTCCATCGGCATTAGGAGGCCCTGAACGTTACAATTAACTATCATTTTTGCGTCGGATTCGAAAATCTAGACTTACAAGAGAACGACCATGAGGTGCCCGAGACTGCAATATCCTCTTGGATACAAGTCGACTGGAGGTCGATGTATTGAATCTCGACGCAATTTGAGTCTTCTATCGTCATTAGGAGGCGCTGAACGTTACATTTCACTATCATTTTTGCGTCGGATTCGATAATCTAAACCCACAGGAGAACGACCATAAGGTGCCGAGGCAGCAACAGACCCTTGGAGACAAGTCGGCTGGAGGCCGATGTATTGAATCTCGACGCAATTTGAGTGTTCCATCGTCATTAGGAGGGCCTAAACGTTACAATTCACTATCATTTTTGTTTCGGATTCGAAAATATAGACTCACAGGAGAACGACCATAAGGAGCCGGAGAAAGCAATAGACCCTTGGTGACAAGTCGGCTGGAGGCCGATGTATTGAATCTCGACGCAATTTGAGTGTTCCATCGTCATTAGGAGGCCCTGAACGTTACAATTAACTATCATTTTTGCGTCGGATTCGAAAATCTAGACTCACAGGAGAAGGACCATGTGGTGCCCAAGGCAGCAATAGACCCTTGGAGACAAGTCGGCTGCAGGCCGATGTATTGAATCTTGACGCAATTTGAGTGTTCCATCGTCATTACAAGGTCCTGAACGTTACAATTAAATATCATTTTTGCGTCGGATTCGAAAATCTAGACTCACAGGAGAACGACCATAAGGTGCCCGAGGCAGCAATAGACCCTTGGAGACAAGTCGGCTGGAGGCCGATGTATTGAATCTCGACACAATATGAGTGTTCCATCGGCATTAGGAGACCCTGAACGTTACAATTAACTATCATTTTTGCGTCGGATTCGAAAATCTAGACTCACCGGAGACGGACCATGTGGTGCCCGAGGCAGCGATATCCCCTTGGAGACAAGTCGGCTGGAGGCCGATGTATTGAATCTCGACGCAATTTGAGAGTTCCATCGTCATTAGGAGGCCCTGAACGTTACAATTAACTATCATTTTTGCGTCGGATTCGAAAATCTAGACTTACAAGGGAACGACCATGAGGTGCTCGAGACTGCAATATCCTCTTGGATACAAGTCGACTGGAGGTCGATGTATTGAATCTCGACGCAATTTGAGTCTTCTATCGTCATTAGGAGGCGCTAAACGTTACAATTCACTATCATTTTTGCGTCGGATTCGATAATCTAAACTCACAGGAGAACGACCATAAGGTGCCCGAGGCAGCAATAGACCCTTGGAGACAAGTCGGCTGGTGGCCGATGTATTGAATCTCGACGCAATTTGAGTGTTCCATCGTCATTAGGAGCCCCTAAACGTTACAATTCACTATCATTTTTGCGTCGGATTCGAAAATCTAGACTCGCAGGAGAAGGACCATGTGGTGCCCGAGGCAGCAATAGACCCTTGGAGACAAGTCGGCTGCAGGCCGATGTATTGAATCTCGACGCAATCTGAGTGTTCCATCGTCATTACAAGGCCTTGAACGTTACAATTAACTATCATTTTTGCGTCGGATTCGAAAATTTAGACTCACAGGAGAAAGACCATGAGGTGCCTGAGGCAGCAACAGACCCTTGGAGTCAAGTCGGCTGGAGGCCGATGTATTGATTCTCGACGCAATTTGAGTGTTCCATCGTCATTAGGAGGCCCTAAACGTTACAATTCACTTTCAGCTATGCGCCGGGTTCGAAAATCTAGACCGACAGGAGAAGGACCATGTGGTGCCCGAGGCAGCAATAGACCCTTGGAGACTAGTCGGCTGCAGGCCGATGTATTAAATCTCGACGCAATTTGAGTGTTCCATCGTCATTACAAGGCCCTGACCGTTACAATTAACTATCATTTTTGCGTCGGATTCGAAAATCTAGACTCACCGGAGAACGACCATAAGGTGCCCGAGGCAGCAATAGACCCTTGGAGACAAGTCGGCTGGAGGCCGATGTATTGAATCTCGACGTAATTTGAGTGTTCCATTGGAAATAGGAGGCCCTGAACGTTACAATTAACTATCATTTTTGCGTCGGATTCGAAAATCTAGACTTACAAGGGAACGACCATGAGGTGCCCGAGACTGCAATATCCTCTTGGATACAAGTCGACTGGAGGTCGATGTATTGAATCTCGACGCAATTTGCGTCTTCTATCGTCATTACAAGGCCCTGAACGTTACAATTAACGAACATTTTTGCGTCGGATTCGAAAATCTAGACTCACAGGAGAACGACCATAAGGTGCCCGAGGCAGCAATAGACCCTTGGAGACAAGTCGGCTGGAGGCCGATGTATTGAATCTCGACGCAATTTGAGTGTTCCATCGGCATTAGGAGGCCCTGAACGTTACAATTAACTATCATTTTTGCGTCGGATTCGAAAATCTAGACTCACAGGAGAACGACCATGAGGTGCCTGAGGCTGCAATATCCTCTTGGATACAAGTCGACTGGAGGTCGATGTATTGAATCTCGACGCAATTTGAGTCTTCTATCGTCATTAGGAGGCGCCGAACGTTACAATTCACTATCATTTTTGCGTCGGATTCGATAATCTAAACTCACAGGAGAACGACCATAAGGTGCCGAGGCAGCAACAGACCCTTGGAGACAAGTCGGCTGGAGGCCGATGTATTGAATCTCGACGCAATTTGAGTGTTCCATCGTCATTAGGAGGCCCTAAACGTTACAATTCACTATCATTTTTGCGTCGGATTCGAAAATATAGACTCACAGGAGATCGACCATAAGGAGCCGGAGGAAGCAATAGACCCTTGAAGACAAGTCGGCTGGAGGCCGATGTATTGAATCTCGAGGCAATTTGAGTGTTCCATCGGCATTAGGAGGGCCTGAACGTTACAATTAACTATCATTTTTGCGTCGGATTCGAAAATCTAGACTCACCGGAGTCGGACCATGTGGTGCCCGAGGCAGCGATATCCCCTTGGAGACAAGTCGGCTGGAGGCCGATGTATTGAATCTCGACGCAATTTGAGAGTTCCATCGTCATTAGGAGGCCCTGAACGTTACAATTAACAATCATTTTTGCGTCGGATTCGAAAATCTAGACTCACAGGAGAACGACCATAAGGTGCCCGAGGCAGCAATAGACCCTTGGAGACAAGTCGGCTGGTGGCCGATGTATCGAATCTCGACGCAATTTGAGTGTTCCATCGTCATTAGGAGCCCCTAAACGTTACAATTCACTATCATTTTTGTTTCGGATTCGAAAATATAGACTCACAGGAGAACGACCATAAGGAGCCGGAGAAAGCAATAGACCCTTGGTGACAAGTCGGCTGGAGGCCGATGTATTGAATCTCGACGCAATTTGAGTGTTCCATCGTCATTAGGAGGCCCTGAACGTTACAATTAACTTTCATTTTTGCGTCGGATTCGAAAATCTAGACTCACAGGAGAAGGACCATGTGGTGCCCGAGGCAGCAATAGACCCTTGGAGACAAGTCGGCTGCAGGCCGATGTATTGAATCTTGACGCAATTTGAGTGTTCCATCGTCATTACAAGGTCCTGAACGTTACAATTAACTATCATTTTTGCGTCGGATTCGAAAATCTAGACTCACAGGAGAACGACCATAAGGTGCCCGAGGCAGCAATAGACCCTTGGAGACAAGTCGGCTGGAGGCCGATATATTGAATCTCGACACAATATGAGTGTTCCATCGGCATTAGGAGACCCTGAACGTTACAATTAACTATCATTTTTGCGTCGGATTCGAAAATCTAGACTCACCGGAGACGGACCATGTGGTGCCCGAGGCAGCGATATCCCCTTGGAGACAAGTCGGCTGGAGGCCGATGTATTGAATCTCGACGCAATTTGAGAGTTCCATCGTCATTAGGAGGCCCTGAACGTTACAATTAACTATCATTTTTGCGTCGGATTCGAAAATCTAGACTTACAAGGGAACGACCATGAGGTGCCCGAGACTGCAATATCCTCTTGGATACAAGTCGACTGGAGGTCGATGTATTGAATCTCGACGCAATTTGAGTCTTCTATCGTCATTACAAGGTCCTGAACGTTACAATTAACAAACATTTTTGCGACGGATTCGAAAATCTAGACTCACAGGAGAACGACCATAAGGTGCCCGAGGCAGCAATAGACCCTTGGAGACAAGTCGGCTGGAGGCCGATGTATTGAATCCCGACGCAATTTGAGTGTTCCATCGGCATTAGGAGGCCCTGAACGTTACAATTAACTATCATTTTTGCGTCGGATTCGAAAATCTAGACTTACAAGAGAACGACCATGAGGTGCCCGAGACTGCAATATCCTCTTGGATACAAGTCGACTGGAGGTCGATGTATTGAATCTCGACGCAATTTGAGTCTTCTATCGTCATTAGGAGGCGCTAAACGTTACAATTAACTATCATTTTTGCGTCGGATTCGAAAATCTAGACTCACAGGAGAACGACCATATGGTGCCCGAGGCAGCAACAGACCCTTGGAGACAAGTCGGCTGGAGGCCGATGTATTGAATCTCGACGCAATTTGAGTGTTCCATCGTCATTAGGAGGCCCTAAACGTTACAATTCACTATCAGTTTTGCGTCGGATTCGAAAATCTAGACTCACAGGAGAAGGACCATGTGGTGCCCGAGGCAGCAACAGACCCTTGGAGACAAGTCGGCTGCAGGCCGATGTATTGAATCTCGACGCAATTTGAGTGTTCCATCGTCATTACAAGGCCCTGAACGTTACAATTAACCATCATTTTTGCGTCGGATTCGAAAATCTAGACTCACAGGAGAAGGACCATGTGGTGCCCGAGGCAGCAATAGACCCTTGGAGACAAGTCGGCTGGAGGCCGATGTATTGAATCTCGACGCAATTTGAGTGTTCCATCGTCATTAGGAGGCCCTAAACATTACAATTCACTATCATTTTTGCGTCGGATTCGAAAATCTAGACACGCAGGAGAAGGACCATGTGGTGCCCGAGGCAGCAATAGACCCTTGGAGACAAGTCGGCTGCAGGCCGATGTATTGAATCTCGACGCAATCGGAGTGTTCCATTGTCATTACAAGGCCTTGAACGTTACAATTAACTATCTTTTTTGCGTCGGATTCGAAAATTTAGACTCACAGGAGAAAGACCATGGGGTGCCTGAGGCAGCAACAGACCCTTGGAGTCAAGTCGGCTGGAGGCCGATGTATTGAATGTCGACGCAATTTGAGTGTTCCATCGTCATTACAAGGCCCTGAACGTTACAATTAACTGTCATTTTTGCGTCGGATTCGAAAATCTAGACTCACAGGAGAACGACCATAAGGTGCCCGAGACAGCAATAGACCCTTGGAGACAAGTCGGCTGGAGGCCGATGTATTGAATCTCGACGCAATTTGAGTGTTCCATCGGCATTAGGAGGCCCTGAACGTTACAATTAACTATCATTTTTGCGTCGGATTCGAAAATCTAGACTTACAAGGGAACGACCATGAGGTGCCCGAGACTGCAATATCCTCTTGGATACAAGTCGACTGGAGGTCGATGTATTGAATCTCGACGCAATTTGAGTCTTCTATCGTCATTAGGAGGCGCTGAACGTTACATTTCACTATCATTTTTGCGTCGGATTCGATAATCTAAACCCACAGGAGAACGACCATAAGGTGCCGAGGCAGCAACAGACCCTTGGAGACAAGTCGGCTGGAGGCCGATGTATTGAATCTCGACGCAATTTGAGTGTTCCAGCGTCATTAGGAGGCCCTAAACGTTAAAATTCACTATCATTTTTGTTTCGGATTCGAAAATATAGACTCACAGGAGAACGACCGTAAGGAGCCGGAGAAAGCAATAGACCCTTGGTGACAAGTCGGCTGGAGGCCGATGTATTGAATCTCGACGCAATTTGAGTGTTCCATCGTCACTACAAGGCCCTGAACGTTACAATTAACCATCATTTTTGCGTCGGATTCGAAAATCTAGACTCACAGGAGAAGGACCATGTGGTGCCCGAGGCAGCAATAGACCCTTGGAGACAAGTCGGCTGGAGGCCGATGTATTGAATCTCGACGCAATTTGAGTGTTCCATCGTCATTAGGAGGCCCTAAACATTACAATTCACTATCATTTTTGCGTCGGATTCGAAAATCTAGACACGCAGGAGAAGGACCATGTGGTGCCCGAGGCAGCAATAGACCCTTGGAGACAAGTCGGCTGCAGGCCGATGTATTGAATCTCGACGCAATCGGAGTGTTCCATCGTCATTACAAGGCCTTGAACGTTACAATTAACTATCTTTTTTGCGTCGGAATCGAAAATTTAGACTCACAGGAGAAAGACAATGAGGTGCCTGAGGCAGCAACAGACCCTTGGAGTCAAGTCGGCTGGAGGCCGATGTATTGAATGTCGACGCAATTTGAGTGTTCCATCGTCATTACAAGGCCCTGAACGTTACAATTAACTGTCATTTTTGCGTCGGATTCGAAAATCTAGACTCACAGGAGAACGACCATAAGGTGCCCGAGACAGCAATAGACCCTTGGAGACAAGTCGGCTGGAGGCCGATGTATTGGATCTCGACGCAATTTGAGTGTTCCATCGGCATTAGGAGGCCCTGAACGTTACAATTAACTATCATTTTTGCGTCGGATTCGAAAATCTAGACTTACAAGGGAACGACCATGAGGTGCCCGAGACAGCAATATCCTCTTGGATACAAGTCGACTGGAGGTCGATGTATTGAATCTCGACGCAATTTGAGTCTTCTATCGTCATTACAAGGCCCTGAACGTTACAATTAACAAACATTTTTGCGTCGGATTCGAAAATCTAGACTCACAGGAGAACGACCATAAGGTGCCCGAGGCAGCAATAGACCCTTGGAGACAAGTCGGCTGCAGGCCGATGTATTGAATCTCGACGCAATTTGAGTGTTCCATCGGCATTAGGAGGCCCTGAACGTTACAATTAACTATCATTTTTGCGTCGGATTCGAAAATCTAGACTTACAAGAGAACGACCATGAGGTGCCCGAGACTGCAATATCCTCTTGGATACAAGTCGACTGGAGGTCGATGTATTGAATCTCGACGCAATTTGAGTCTTCTATCGTCATTAGGAGGCGCTGAACGTTACATTTCACTATCATTTTTGCGTCGGATTCGATAATCTAAACCCACAGGAGAACGACCATAAGGTGCCGAGGCAGCAACAGACCCTTGGAGACAAGTCGGCTGGAGGCCGATGTATTGAATCTCGACGCAATTTGAGTGTTCCAGCGTCATTAGGAGGCCCTAAACGTTACAATTCACTATCATTTTTTTTCGGATTCGAAAATATAGACTCACAGGAGAACGACCATAAGGAGCCGGAGAAAGCAATAGACCCTTGGTGACAAGTCGGCTGGAGGCCGATGTATTGAATCTCGACGCAATTTTAATGTTCCATCGTCATTAGGAGGCCCTGAACGTTACAATTAACTTTCATTTTTGCGTCGGATTCGAAAATCTAGACTCACCGGAGACGGACCATGTGGTGCCCGAGGCAGCGATATCCCCTTGGAGACAAGTCGGCTGGAGGCCGATGTATTGAATCTCGACGCAATTTGAGTGTTCCATCGTCATTAGGAGGCCCTAAACGTTACAATTCACTATCAGTTTTGCGTCGGATTCGAAAATCTAGACTCACAGGAGAAGGACCATGTGGTGCCCGAGGCAGCAACAGACCCTTGGAGACAAGTCGGCTGCAGGCCGATGTATTGAATCTCGACGCAATTTGAGTGTTCCATCGTCACTACAAGGCCCTGAACGTTACAATTAACCATCATTTTTGCGTCGGATTCGAAAATCTAGACTCACAGGAGAAGGACCATGTGGTGCCCGAGGCAGCAATAGACCCTTGGAGACAAGTCGGCTGGAGGCCGATGTATTGAATCTCGACGCAATTTGAGTGTTCCATCGTCATTAGGAGGCCCTAAACATTACAATTCACTATCATTTTTGCGTCGGATTCGAAAATCTAGACACGCAGGAGAAGGACCATGTGGTGCCCGAGGCAGCAATAGACCCTTGGAGACAAGTCGGCTGCAGGCCGATGTATTGAATCTCGACGCAATTTGAGTGTTCCATCGGCATTAGGAGGCCCTGAACGTTACAATTAACTATCATTTTTGCGTCGGATTCGAAAATCTAGACTTACAAGAGAACGACCATGAGGTGCCCGAGACTGCAATATCCTCTTGGATACAAGTCGACTGGAGGTCGATGTATTGAATCTCGACGCAATTTGAGTCTTCTATCGTCATTACAAGGCCCTGAACGTTACAATTAACAAACATTTTTGCGTCGGATTCGAAAATCTAGACTCACAGGAGAACGACCATAAGGTGCCCGAGGCAGCAATAGACCCTTGGAGACAAGTCGGCTGCAGGCCGATGTATTGAATCTCGACGCAATTTGAGTGTTCCATCGGCATTAGGAGGCCCTGAACGTTACAATTAACTATCATTTTTGCGTCGGATTCGAAAATCTAGACTTACAAGAGAACGACCATGAGGTGCCCGAGACTGCAATATCCTCTTGGATACAAGTCGACTGGAGGTCGATGTATTGAATCTCGACGCAATTTGAGTCTTCTATCGTCATTAGGAGGCGCTGAACGTTACATTTCACTATCATTTTTGCGTCGGATTCGATAATCTAAACCCACAGGAGAACGACCATAAGGTGCCGAGGCAGCAACAGACCCTTGGAGACAAGTCGGCTGGAGGCCGATGTATTGAATCTCGACGCAATTTGAGTGTTCCATCGTCATTAGGAGGGCCTAAACGTTACAATTCACTATCATTTTTGTTTCGGATTCGAAAATATAGACTCACAGGAGAACGACCATAAGGAGCCGGAGAAAGCAATAGACCCTTGGTGACAAGTCGGCTGGAGGCCGATGTATTGAATCTCGACGCAATTTGAGTGTTCCATCGTCATTAGGAAGCCCCGAACGTTACAATTAACTATCATTTTTGCGTCGGATTCGAAAATCTAGACTCACAGGAGAAGGACCATGTGGTGCCCGAGGCAGCAATAGACCCTTGGAGACAAGTCGGCTGCAGGCCGATGTATTGAATCTTGACGCAATTTGAGTGTTCCATCGTCATTACAAGGTCCTGAACGTTACAATTAACTATCATTTTTGCGTCGGATTCGAAAATCTAGACTCACAGGAGAACGACCATAAGGTGCCCGAGGCAGCAATAGACCCTTGGAGACAAGTCGGCTGGAGGCCGATGTATTGAATCTCGACACAATACGAGTGTTCCATCGGCATTAGGAGACCCTGAACGTTACAATTAACTATCATTTTTGCGTCGGATTCGAAAATCTAGACTCACCGGAGACGGACCATGTGGTGCCCGAGGCAGCGATATCCCCTTGGAGACAAGTCGGCTGGAGGCCGATGTATTGAATCTCGACGCAATTTGAGAGTTCCATCGTCATTAGGAGGCCCTGAACGTTACAATTAACTATCATTTTTGCGTCGGATTCGAAAATCTAGACTTACAAGGGAACGACCATGAGGTGCTCGAGACTGCAATATCCTCTTGGATACAAGTCGACTGGAGGTCGATGTATTGAATCTCGACGCAATTTGAGTCTTCTATCGTCACTACAAGGTCCTGAACGTTACAATTAACAAACATTTTTGCGACGGATTCGAAAATCTAGACTCACAGGAGAACGACCATAAGGTGCCCGAGGCAGCAATAGACCCTTGGAGACAAGTCGGCTGGAGGCCGATGTATTGAATCCCGACGCAATTTGAGTGTTCCATCGGCATTAGGAGGCCCTGAACGTTACAATTAACTATCATTTTTGCGTCGGATTCGAAAATCTAGACTTACAAGAGAACGACCATGAGGTGCCCGAGACTGCAATATCCTCTTGGATACAAGTCGACTGGAGGTCGATGTATTGAATCTCGACGCAATTTGAGTCTTCTATCGTCATTAGGAGGCGCTAAACGTTACAATTCACCATCATTTTTGCGTCGGATTCGATAATCTAAACTCACAGGAGAACGACCATAAGGTGCCCGAGGCATCAATAGACCCTTGGAGACAAGTCGGCTGGTGGCCGATGTATTGAATCTCGACGCAATTTGAGTGTTCCATCGTCATTAGGAGCCCCTAAACGTTACAATTCACTATCATTTTTGCGTCGGATTCGAAAATCTAGACTCGCAGGAGAAGGACCATGTGGTGCCCGAGGCAGCAATAGACCCTTGGAGACAAGTCGGCTGCAGGCCGATGTATTGAATCTCGACGCAATCTGAGTGTTCCATCGTCATTACAAGGCCTTGAACGTTACAATTAACTATCATTTTTGCGTCGGATTCGAAAATTTAGACTCACAGGAGAAAGACCATGAGGTGCCTGAGGCAGCAACAGACCCTTGGAGTCAAGTCGGCTGGAGGCCGATGTATTGAATCTCGACGCAATTTGAGTGTTCCATCGTCATTAGGAGGCCCTAAACGTTACAATTCACTTTCAGCTATGCGCCGGGTTCGAAAATCTAGACCGACAGGAGAAGGACCATGTGGTGCCCGAGGCAGCAATAGACCCTTGGAGACTAGTCGGCTGCAGGCCGATGTATTAAATCTCGACGCAATTTGAGTGTTCCATCGTCATTACAAGGCCCTGACCGTTACAATTAACTATCATTTTTGCGTCGGATTCGAAAATCTAGACTCACCGGAGAACGACCATAAGGTGCCCGAGGCAGCAATAGACCCTTGGAGACAAGTCGGCTGGAGGCCGATGTATTGAATCTCGACGTAATTTGAGTGTTCCATTGGAAATAGGAGGCCCTGAACGTTACAATTAACTATCATTTTTGCGTCGGATTCGAAAATCTAGACTTACAAGGGAACGACCATGAGGTGCCCGAGACTGCAATATCCTCTTGGATACAAGTCGACTGGAGGTCGATGTATTGAATCTCGACGCAATTTGCGTCTTCTATCGTCATTACAAGGCCCTGAACGTTACAATTAACGAACATTTTTGCGTCGGATTCGAAAATCTAGACTCACAGGAGAACGACCATAAGGTGCCCGAGGCAGCAATAGACCCTTGGAGACAAGTCGGCTGGAGGCCGATGTATTGAATCTCGACGCAATTTGAGTGTTCCATCGGCATTAGGAGGCCCTGAACGTTACAATTAACTATCATTTTTGCGTCGGATTCGAAAATCTAGACTCACAGGAGAACGACCATGAGGTGCCTGAGGCTGCAATATCCTCTTGGATACAAGTCGACTGGAGGTCGATGTATTGAATCTCGACGCAATTTGAGTCTTCTATCGTCATTAGGAGGCGCCGAACGTTACAATTCACTATCATTTTCGCGTCGGATTCGATAATCTAAACTCACAGGAGAGCGACCATAAGGTGCCGAGGCAGCAACAGACCCTTGGAGACAAGTCGGCTGGAGGCCGATGTATTGAATCTCGACGCAATTTGAGTGTTCCATCGTCATTAGGAGGCCCTAAACGTTACAATTCACTATCATTTTTGCGTCGGATTCGAAAATATAGACTCACAGGAGATCGACCATAAGGAGCCGGAGGAAGCAATAGACCCTTGAAGACAAGTCGGCTGGAGGCCGATGTATTGAATCTCGACGCAATTTGAGTGTTCCATCGGCATTAGGAGGGCCTGAACGTTACAATTAACTATCATTTTTGCGTCGGATTCGAAAATCTAGACTCACCGGAGACGGACCATGTGGTGCCCGAGGCAGCGATATCCCCTTGGAGACAAGTCGGCTGGAGGCCGATGTATTGAATCTCGACGCAATTTGAGAGTTCCATCGTCATTAGGAGGCCCTGAACGTTACAATTAACAATCATTTTTGCGTCGGATTCGAAAATCTAGACTCACAGGAGAACGACCATAAGGTGCCCGAGGCAGCAATAGACCCTTGGAGACAAGTCGGCTGGTGGCCGATGTATCGAATCTCGACGGAATTTCAGTGTTCCATCGGCATTAGGAGGCCCTGAACGGTACAATTAACTATCATTTTTGCGTCGGATTCGAAAATCTAGACTCACCGGAGACGGACCATGTGGTGCCCGAGGCAGCGATATCCCCTTGGAGACAAGTCGGCTGGAGGCCGATGTATTGAATCTCGACGCAATTTGAGTGTTCCATCGTCACTACAAGGCCCTGAACGTTACAATTAACCATCATTTTTGCGTCGGATTCGAAAATCTAGACTCACAGGAGAAGGACCATGTGGTGCCCGAGGCAGCAATAGACCCTTGGAGACAAGTCGGCTGGAGGCCGATGTATTGAATCTCGACGCAATTTGAGTGTTCCATCGTCATTAGGAGGCCCTAAACATTACAATTCACTATCATTTTTGCGTCGTATTCGAAAATCTAGACACGCAGGAGAAAGACCATGAGGTGCCTGAGGCAGCAACAGACCCTTGGAGTCAAGTCGGCTGGAGGCCGATGTATTGAATGTCGACGCAATTTGAGTGTTCCATCGTCATTACAAGGCCCTGAACGTTACAAT
Organism: Schistocerca americana; assembly: GCF_021461395.2. NCBI lineage: Eukaryota > Metazoa > Arthropoda > Insecta > Orthoptera > Acrididae > Schistocerca > Schistocerca americana. The sequence continues at coordinate 776,167,663 of NC_060123.1, forward strand.
TAACTGTCATTTTTGCGTCGGATTCGAAAATCTAGACTCACAGGAGAACGACCATAAGGTGCCCGAGACAGCAATAGACCCTTGGAGACAAGTCGGCTGGAGGCCGATGTATTGAATCTCGACGCAATTTGAGTGTTCCATCGGCATTAGGAGGCCCTGAACGTTACAATTAACTATCATTTTTGCGTCGGATTCGAAAATCTAGACTTACAAGGGAACGACCATGAGGTGCCCGAGACTGCAATATCCTCTTGGATACAAGTCGACTGGAGGTCGATATATTGAATCTCGACGCAATTTGAGTCTTCTATCGTCATTACAAGGCCCTGAACGTTACAATTAACAAACATTTTTGCGTCGGATTCGAAAATCTAGACTCACAGGAGAACGACCATAAGGTGCCCGAGGCAGCAATAGACCCTTGGAGACAAGTCGGCTGCAGGCCGATGTATTGAATCTCGACGCAATTTGAGTGTTCCATCGGCATTAGGAGGCCCTGAACGTTACAATTAACTATCATTTTTGCGTCGGATTCGAAAATCTAGACTTACAAGAGAACGACCATGAGGTGCCCAAGACTACAATATCCTCTTGGATACAAGTCGACTGGAGGACGATGTATTGAATCTCGACGCAATTTGAGTCTTCTATCGTCATTAGGAGGCGCTGAACGTTACATTTCACTATCATTTTTGCGTCGGATTCGATAATCTAAACCCACAGGAGAACGACCATAAGGTGCCGAGGCAGCAACAGACCCTTGGAGACAAGTCGGCTGGAGGCCGATGTATTGACTCTCGACGCAATTTGAGTGTTCCATCGTCATTAGGAGGCCCTAAACGTTACAATTCACTATCATTTTTGTTTCGGAATCGAAAATATAGACTCACAGGAGAACGACCATAAGGAGCCGGAGAAAGCAATAGACCCTTGGTGACAAGTCGGCTGGAGGACGATGTATTGAATCTCGACGCAATTTGAGTGTTCCATCGTCATTAGGAGGCCCTGAACGTTACAATTAACTTTCATTTTTGCGTCGGATTCGAAAATCTAGACTCACAGGAGAAGGACCATGTGGTGCCCGAGGCAGCAATAGACCCTTGGAGACAAGTCGGCTGCAGGCCGATGTATTGAATCTCGACACAATATGAGTGTTCCATCGGCATTAGGAGACCCTGAACGTTACAATTAACTATCATTTTTGCGTCGGATTCGAAAATCTAGACTCACCGGAGACGGACCATGTGGTGCCCGAGGCAGCGATATCCCCTTGGAGACAAGTCGGCTGGAGGCCGATGTATTGAATCTCGACGCAATTTGAGAGTTCCATCGTCATTAGGAGGCCCTGAACGTTACAATTAACTATCATTTTTGCGTCGGATTCGAAAATCTAGACTTACAAGGGAACGACCATGAGGTGCCCGAGACTGCAATATCCTCTTGGATACAAGTCGACTGGAGGTCGATGTATTGAATCTCGACGCAATCTGAGTCTTCTATCGTCATTACAAGGTCCTGAACGTTACAATTAACAAACATTTTTGCGACGGATTCGAAAATCTAGACTCACAGGAGAACGACCATAAGGTGCCCGAGGCAGCAATAGACCCTTGGAGACAAGTCGGCTGGAGGCCGATGTATTGAATCCCGACGCAATTTGAGTGTTCCATCGGCATTAGGAGGCCCTGAACGTTACAATTAACTATCATTTTTGCGTCGGATTCGAAAATCTAGACTTACAAGAGAACGACCATGAGGTGCCCGAGACTGCAATATCCTCTTGGATACAAGTCGACTGGAGGTCGATGTATTGAATCTCGACGCAATTTGAGTCTTCTATCGTCATTAGGAGGCGCTAAACGTTACAATTCACCATCATTTTTGCGTCGGATTCGATAATCTAAACTCACAGGAGAACGACCATAAGGTGTCGAGGCAGCAACAGACCCTTGGAGACAAGTCGGCTGGAGGCCGATGTATTGAATCTCGACGCAATTTGAGTGTTCGATCGTCATTAGGAGGCCCTAAACGTTACAATTCACTATCATTTTTGCGTCGGATTCGAAAATATAGACTCACAGGAGATCGACCATAAGGAGCCGGAGGAAGCAATAGACCCTTGGAGACAAGTCGGCTGGAGGCCGATGTATTGAATCTCGACGCAATTTGAGTGTTCCATCGGCATTAGGAGGGCCTGAACGTTACAATTAACTATCATTTTTGCGTCGGATTCGAAAATCTAGACTCACAGGAGAAGGACCATGTGGAGCCCGAGGCAGCAATAGACCCTTGAGACAAGTCGGCTGGAGGCCGATGTATTGAATCTCGACGCAATTTGAGTGTTCCATCGTCAATAGGAGGCCCTAAACGTTACAATTCACTATCATTTATGCGTCGGATTCGAAAATCTAGACTCGCAGGAGAAGGACCATGTGGTGCCCGAGGCAGCAATAGACCCTTGGAGACAAGTCGGCTGCAGGCCGATGTATTGAATGTCGACGCAATTTGAGTGTTCCATCGTCATTACAAGGCCCTGAACGTTACAATTAACTATCATTTTTGCGTCGGATTCGAAAATCTAGACTCACAGGAGAACGACCATAAGGTGCCCGAGGCAGCAATAGACCCTTGGAGACAAGTCGGCTGGTGGCCGATGTATTGAATCTAGACGCAATTTGAGTGTTCCATCGTCATTAGGAGCCCCTAAACGTTACAATTCACTATCATTTTTGCGTCGGATTCGAAAATCTAGACTCACAGGAGAACGACCATGAGGTGCCTGAGGCTGCAATATCCTCTTGGATACAAGTCGACTGGAGGTCGATGTATTGAATCTCGACGCAATTTGAGTCTTCTATCGTCATTAGGAGGCGCCGAACGTTACAATTCACTATCATTTTTGCGTCGGATTCGATAATCTAAACTCACAGGAGAACGACCATAAGGTGCCGAGGCAGCAACAGACCCTTGGAGACAAGTCGGCTGGAGGCCGATGTATTGAATCTCGACGCAATTTGAGTGTTCCATCGTCATTAGGAGGCCCTAAACGTTACAATTCACTATCATTTTTGCGTCGGATTCGAAAATATAGACTCACAGGAGATCGACCATAAGGAGCCGGAGGAAGCAATAGAAAATTGGAGACAAGTCGGCTGGAGGCCGATGTATTGAATCTCGACGCAATTTGAGTGTTCCATCGGCATTAGGAGGGCCTGAACGTTACAATTAACTATCATTTTTGCGTCGGATTCGAAAATCTAGACTCACCGGAGACGGACCATGTGGTGCCCGAGGCAGCGATATCCCCTTGGAGACAAGTCGGCTGGAGGCCGATGTATTGAATCTCGACGCAATTTGAGAGTTCCATCGTCATTAGGAGGCCCTGAACGTTACAATTAACAATCATTTTTGCGTCGGATTCGAAAATCTAGACTCACAGGAGAACGACCATAAGGTGCCCGAGGCAGCAATAGACCCTTGGAGACAAGTCGGCTGGTGGCCGATGTATCGAATCTCGACGGAATTTGAGTGTTCCATCGGCATTAGGAGGCCCTGAACGGTACAATTAACTATCATTTTTGCGTCGGATTCGAAAATCTAGACTCACCGGAGACGGACCATGTGGTGCCCGAGGCAGCGATATCCCCTTGGAGACAAGTCGGCTGGAGGCCGATGTATTGAATCTCGACGCAATTTGAGTGTTCCATCGTCATTAGGAGGCCCTAAACGTTACAATTCACTATCAGTTTTGCGTCGGATTCGAAAATCTAGACTCACAGGAGAAGGACCATGTGGTGCCCGAGGCAGCAACAGACCCTTGGAGACAAGTCGGCTGCAGGCCGATGTATTGAATCTCGACGCAATTTGAGTGTTCCATCGTCACTACAAGGCCCTGAACGTTACAATTAACCATCATTTTTGCGTCCAATTCGAAAATCTAGACTCACAGGAGAAGGACCATGTGGTGCCCGAGGCAGCAATAGACCCTTGGAGACAAGTCGGCTGGAGGCCGATGTATTGAATCTCGACGCAATTTGAGTGTTCCATCGTCATTAGGAGGCCCTAAACATTACAATTCACTATCATTTTTGCGTCGGATTCGAAAATCTAGACACGCAGGAGAAGGACCATGTGGTGCCCGAGGCAGCAATAGACCCTTGGAGACAAGTCGGCTGCAGGCCGATGTATTGAATCTCGACGCAATCGGAGTGTTCCATCGTCATTACAAGGCCTTGAACGTTACAATTAACTATCTTTTTTGCGTCGGATTCGAAAATTTAGACTCACAGGAGAAAGACCATGAGGTGCCTGAGGCAGCAACAGACCCTTGGAGTCAAGTCGGCTGGAGGCCGATGTATTGAATCTCGACGCAATTTGAGTGTTCCATCGTCATTAGGAGGCCCTAAACGTTACAATTCACTTTCAGTTTTGCGTCGGGTTCGAAAATCTAGACCCACAGGAGAAGGACCATGTGGTACACGAGGCAGCAATAGACCCTTGGAGACAAGTCGGCTGCAGGCCGATGTATTGAATGTCGGCGCAATTTGAGTGTTCCATCGTCATTACAAGGCCCTGAACGTTACAATTAACTATCATTTTTGCGTCGGATTCGAAAATCTAGACTCACAGGAGAACGACCATAAGGTGCCCGAGGCAGCAATAGACCCTTGGAGACAAGTCGGCTGGAGGCCGATGTATTGAATCTCGACGCAATTTGAGTGTTCCATCGGCATTAGGAGGCCCTGAACGTTACAATTAACTATCAATTTTGCGTCGGACTCGAAAATCTAGACTTACAAGGGAACGACCATGAGGTGCCCGAGACTGCAATATCCTCTTGGATACAAGTCGACTGGAGGTCGATGTATTGAATCTCGACGCAATTTGAGTCTTCTATCGTCATTACAAGGCCTTGAACGTTACAATTAACAAACATTTTTGCGTCCGATTCGAAAATCTAGACTCACAGGAGAACGACCATAAGGTGCCCGAGGCAGCAATAGATCCTTGGAGACAAGTCGGCTGGAGGCCGATGTATTGAATCTCGACGCAATTTGAGTGTTCCATCGGCATTAGGAGGCCCTGAACGTTACAATTAACTATCACTTTTGCGTCGGATTCGAAAATCTAGACTTACAAGAGAACGACCATGAGGTGCCCGAGACTGCAATATCCTCTTGGATACAAGTCGACTGGAGGTCGATGTATTGAATCTCGACGCAATTTGAGTCTTCTATCGTCATTAGGAGGCGCTGAACGTTACATTTCACTATCATTTTTGCGTCGGATTCGATAATCTAAACTCACAGGAGAACGACCATAAGGTGCCGAGGCAGCAACAGACCCTTGGAGACAAGTCGGCTGGAGGCCGTTGTATTGAATCTCGACGCAATTTGAGTGTTCCATCGTCATTAGGAGGCCCCAAAACGTTACAATTCACTATCATTTTTGTTTCGGATTCGAAAATATAGACTCACAGGAGAACGACCATAAGGAGCCGGAGGAAGCAATAGACCCTTGGAGACAAGTCGGCTGGAGGCCGATGTATTGAATCTCGACGCAATTTGAGTGTTCCACGGTCATTAGGAGGCCCTGAACGTTACAATAAACTTTCATTTTTGCGTCGGATTCGAAAATCTAGACTCACAGGAGAAGAACCATGTGGTGCCCGAGGCAGCAATAGACCCTTGGAGACAAATCGGCTGCAGGCCGATGTATTGAATCTTGACGCAATTTGAGTGTTCCATCATCATTACAAGGCCCTGAACGTTACAATTAACTATCATTTTTGCGTCGGATTCGAAAATCTAGACTCACAGGAGAACGACCATAAGGTGCCCGAGGCAGCAATAGACCCTTGGAGACAAGTCGGCAGGAGGCCGATGTATTGAATCTCAACGCAATTTGAGTGTTCCATCGGCATTAGGAGGCCCTGAACGTTACAATTAACTATCATTTTTGCGTCGGATTCGAAAATCTAGACTTACAAGAGAACGACCATGAGGTGCCCGAGACTGCAATATCCTCTTGGATACAAGTTGACTGGAGGTCGATGTATTGAATCTCGACGCAATTTGAGTCTTCTATCGTCATTAGGAGGCGCTGAACGTTACATTTCACTATCATTTTTGCGTCGGATTCGATAATCTAAACTCACAGGAGAACGACAATAAGGTGCCGAGGCAGCAACAGACCCTTGGAGACATGTCGGCTGGAGGCCGATGTATTGAATCTCGACGCAATTTGAGTGTTCCATCGTCATTAGGAGGCCCTAAACGTTACAATTCAATATCATTTTTGTTTCGGATTCGAAAATATAGACTCACAGGAGAACGACCATAAGGAGCCGGAGGAAGCAATAGACCCTTGGAGACAAGTCGGCTGGAGGCCGATGTATTGAATCTCGACGCAATTTGAGTGTTCCACCGTCATTAGGAGGCCCTGAACGTTACAATTAACTTTCATTTTTGCGTCGGATTCGAAAATCTAACCTCACAGGAGAAGAACCATGTGGTGCCCGAGGCAGCAATAGACCCTTGGAGACAAGTCGGCTGCAGGCCGATGTATTGAATCTTGATGCAATTTGAGTGTTCCATCGTCATTACAAGGCCCTGAACGTTACAATTAACTATCATTTTTGCGTCGGATTCGAAAATCTAGACTCACAGGAGAACGACCATAAGGTGCCCGAGGCAGCAATAGACCCTTGGAGACAAGTCGGCTGGAGGCCGATGTATTGAATCTCGACGCAATATGAGTGTTCCATCGGCATTAGGAGGCCCTGAACGTTACAATAAACTATCATTTTTGCGTCGGATTCGAAAATCTAGACTCACCGGAGACGGACCATGTGGTGCCCGAGGCAGCGATATCCCCTTGGAGACAAGTCGGCTGGAGGCCGATGTATTGAATCTCGACGCAATTTGAGAGTTCCATCGTCATTAGGAGGCCCTGAACGTTACAATTAACAATCATTTTTGCGTCGGATTCGAAAATCTAGACTCACAGGAGAACGACCATAAGGTGCCCGAGGCAGCAATAGACCCTTGGAGACAAGTCGGCAGGAGGCCGATGTATTGAATCTCAACGCAATTTGAGTGTTCCATCGGCATTAGGAGGCCCTGAACGTTACAATTAACTATCATTTTTGCGTCGGATTCGAAAATCTAGACTTACGAGAGAACGACCATGAGGTGCCCGAGACTGCAATATCCTCTTGGATACAAGTTGACTGGAGGTCGATGTATTGAATCTCGACGCAATTTGAGTCTTCTATCGTCATTAGAAGGCGCTGAACGTTACATTTCACTATCATTTTTGCGTCGGATTCGATAATCTAAACTCACAGGAGAACGACAATAAGGTGCCGAGGCAGCAACAGACCCTTGGAGACAAGTCGGCTGGAGGCCGATGTATTGAATCTCGACGCAATTTGAGTGTTCCATCGTCATTAGGAGGCCCTAAACGTTACACTTCACTATCATTTTTGTTTCGGATTCGAAAATATAGACTCACAGGAGAACGACCATAAGGAGCCGGAGGAAGCAATAGACCCTTGGAGACAAGTCGGCTGGAGGCCGATGTATTGAATCTCGACGCAATTTGAGTGTTCCACCGTCATTAGGAGGCCCTGAACGTTACAATTAACTTTCATTTTTGCGTCGGATTCGAAAATCTAACCTCACAGGAGAAGAACCATGTGGTGCCCGAGGCAGCAATAGACCCTTGGAGACAAGTCGGCTGCAGGCCGATGTATTGAATCTTGATGCAATTTGAGTGTTCCATCGTCATTACAAGGCCCTGAACGTTACAATTAACTATCATTTTTGCGTCGGATTCGAAAATCTAGACTCACAGGAGAACGACCATTAGGTGCCCGAGGCAGCAATAGACCCTTGGAGACAAGTCGGCTGGAGGCCGATGTATTGAATCTCGACGCAATATGAGTGTTCCATCGGCATTAGGAGGCCTTGAACGTTACAATTAACTATCATTTTTGCGTCGGATTCGAAAATCTAGACTCACCGGAGACGGACCATGTGGTGCCCGAGGCAGCGATATCCCCTTGGAGACAAGTCGGCTGGAGGCCGATCTATTGAATCTCGACGCAATTTGAGAGTTCCATCGTCATTAGGAGGCCCTGAACGTTACAATTAACTATCATTTTTGCGTCGGATTCGAAAATCTAGACTCACAGGAGAACGACCATAAGGTGCCCGAGGCAGCAATAGACCCTTGGAGACAAGTCGGCTGGTGGCCGATGTATTGAATCTCGACGGAATTTGAGTGTTCCATCGGCATTAGGAGGCCCTGAACGTTACAATTAACTATCATTTTTGCGTCGGATTCGAAAATCTAGACTCACCGGAGACGGACCATGTGGTGCCCGAGGCAGCGATATCCCCTTGGAGACAAGTCGGCTGGAGGCCGATGTATTGAATCTCGACGCAATTTGTGTGTTCCATCGTCATTAGGAGGCCCTAAACGTTACAATTCACTATCAGTTTTGCGTCGGATTCGAAAATCTAGACTCACAGGAGAAGGACCATGTGGTGCCCGAGGCAGCAACAGACCCTTGGAGACAAGTCGGCTGCAGGCCGATGTATTGAATCTCGACGCAATTTGAGTGTTCCATCGTCACTACAAGGCCCTGAACGTTACAATTAACTATCATTTTTGCGTCGGATTCGAAAATCTAGACTCACAGGAGAAGGACCATGTGGTGCCCGAGGCAGCAATAGACCCTTGGAGACAAGTCGGCTGGAGGCCGATGTGTTGAATCTCGACGCAATTTGAGTGTTCCATCGTCATTAGGAGGCCCTAAACGTTACAATTCACTATCAATTTTGCGTCGGATTCGAAAATCTAGACTCGCAGGAGAAGGACCATGTGGTGCCCGAGGCAGCAATAGACCCTTGGAGACAAGTCGGCTGCAGGCCGATGTATTGAATCTCGACGCAATCGGAGTGTTCCATCGTCATTACAAGGCCTTGAACGTTACAATTAACTATCTTTTTTGCGTCGGATTCGAAAATTTAGACTCACAGGAGAAAGACCATGAGGAGCCTGAGGCAGCAACAGACCCTTGGAGTCAAGTCGGCTGGAGGCCGATGTATTGAATCTCGACGCAATTTGAGTGTTCCATCGTCATTAGGAGGCCCTAAACGTTAGAATTCACTTTCAGTTTTGCGTCGGGTTCGAAAATCTAGACCCACAGGAGAAGGACCACGTGGTGCACGAGGCAGCAATAGACCCTTGGAGACAAGTCGGCTGCAGGCCGATGTATTGAATGTCGACGCAATTTGAGTGTTCCATTGTCATTACAAGGCCCTGAACGTTACAATTAACTATCATTTTTGCGTCGGATTCGAAAATCTAGACTCACAGGAGAACGACCATAAGGTGCCCGAGGCAGCAATAGACCCTTGGAGACAAGTCGGCTGGAGGCCGATGTATTGAATCTCGACGCAATTTGAGTGTTCCATCGGCATTAGGAGGCCCTGAACGTTACAATTAACTATCAATTTTGCGTCGGATTCGAAAATCTAGACTTACAAGGGAACGACCATGAGGTGCCCGAGACTGCAATATCCTCTTGGATACAAGTCGACTGGAGGTCGATGTATTGAATCTCGACGCAATTTGAGTCTTCTATCGTCATTAGGAGGCGCTGAACGTTACATTTCACTATCATTTTTGCGTCGGATTCGATAATCTAAACTCACAGGAGAACGACCATAAGGTGCCGAGGCAGCAACAGACCCTTGGAGACAAGTCGGCTGGAGGCCGTTGTATTGAATCTCGACGCAATTTGAGTGTTCCATCGTCATTAGGAGGCCCCAAAACGTTACAATTCACTATCATTTTTGTTTCGGATTCGAAAATATAGACTCACAGGAGAACGACCATAAGGAGCCGGAGGAAGCAATAGACCCTTGGAGACAAGTCGGCTGGAGGCCGATGTATTGAATCTCGACGCAATTTGAGTGTTCCACGGTCATTAGGAGGCCCTGAACGTTACAATAAACTTTCATTTTTGCGTCGGATTCGAAAATCTAGACTCACAGGAGAAGAACCATGTGGTGCCCGAGGCAGCAATAGACCCTTGGAGACAAGTCGGCTGCAGGCCGATGTATTGAATCTTGACGCAATTTGAGTGTTCCATCATTACAAGGCCCTGAACGTTACAATTAACTATCATTTTTGCGTCGGATTCGAAAATCTAGACTCACAGGAGAACGACCATAAGGTGCCCGAGGCAGCAATAGACCCTTGGAGACAAGTCGGCAGGAGGCCGATGTATTGAATCTCAACGCAATTTGAGTGTTCCATCGGCATTAGGAGGCCCTGAACGTTACAATTAACTATCATTTTTGCGTCGGATTCGAAAATCTAGACTTACAAGAGAACGACCATGAGGTGCCCGAGACTGCAATATCCTCTTGGATACAAGTTGACTGGAGGTCGATGTATTGAATCTCGACGCAATTTGAGTCTTCTATCGTCATTAGGAGGCGCTGAACGTTACATTTCACTATCATTTTTACGTCGGATTCGATAATCTAAAGTCACAGGAGAACGACAATAAGGTGCCGAGGCAGCAACAGACCCTTGGAGACAAGTCGGCTGGAGGCCGATGTATTGAATCTCGACGCAATTTGAGTGTTCCATCGTCATTAGGAGGCCCTAAACGTTACAATTCACTATCATTTTTGTTTCGGATTCGAAAATATAGACTCACAGGAGAACGACCATAAGGAGCCGGAGGAAGCAATAGACCCTTGGAGACAAGTCGGCCGGAGGCCGATGTATTGAATCTCGACGCAATTTGAGTGTTCCACCGTCATTAGGAGGCCCTGAACGTTACAATTAACTTTCATTTTTGCGTCGGATTCGAAAATCTAACCTCACAGGAGAAGAACCATGTGGTGCCCGAGGCAGCAATAGACCCTTGGAGACAAGTCGGCTGCAGGCCGATGTATTGAATCTTGATGCAATTTGAGTGTTCCATCGTCATTACAAGGCCCTGAACGTTACAATTAACTATCATTTTTGCGTCGGATTCGAAAATCTAGACTCACAGGAGAACGACCATAAGGTGCCCGAGGCAGCAATAGACCCTTGGAGACAAGTCGGCTGGAGGCCGATGTATTGAATCTCGACGCAATATGAGTGTTCCATCGGCATTAGGAGGCCCTGAACGTTACAATTAACTATCATTTTTGCGTCGGATTCGAAAATCTAGACTCACAGGAGAACGACCATAAGGTGCCCGAGGCAGCAATAGACCCTTGGAGACAAGTCGGCTGGTGCCCGATGTATTGAATCTCGACGGAATTTGAGTGTTCCATCGGCATTAGGAGGCCCTGAACGTTACAATTAACTATCATTTTTGCGTCGGATTCGAAAATCTAGACTCACCGGAGACGGACCATGTGGTGCCCGAGGCAGCGATATCCCCTTGGAGACAAGTCGGCTGGAGGCCGATGTATTGAATCTCGACGCAATTTGTGTGTTCCATCGTCATTAGGAGGCCCTAAACGTTACAATTCACTATCAGTTTTGCGTCGGATTCGAAAATCTAGACTCACAGGAGAAGGACCATGTGGTGCCCGAGGCAGCAACAGACCCTTGGAGACAAGTCGGCTGCAGCCGATGTATTGAATCTCGACGCAATTTGAGTGTTCCATCGTCACTACAAGGCCCTGAACGTTACAATTAACTATCATTTTTGCGTCGGATTCGAAAATCTAGACTCACAGGAGAAGGACCATGTGGTGCCCGAGGCAGCAATAGACCCTTGGAGACAAGTCGGCTGGAGGCCGATGTGTTGAATCTCGACGCAATTTGAGTGTTCCATCGTCATTAGGAGGCCCTAAACGTTACAATTCACTATCATTTTTGCGTCGGATTCGAAAATCTAGACTCGCAGGAAAGGACCATGTGGTGCCCGAGGCAGCAATAGACCCTTGGAGACAAGTCGGCTGCAGGCCGATGTATTGAATCTCGACGCAATCGGAGTGTTCCATCGTCATTACAAGGCCTTGAACGTTACAATTAACTATCTTTTTTGCGTCGGATTCGAAAATTTAGACTCACAGGAGAAAGACCATGAGGAGCCTGAGGCAGCAACAGACCCTTGGAGTCAAGTCGGCTGGAGGCCGATGTATTGAATGTCGACGCAATTTGAGTGTTCCATTGTCATTACAAGGCCCTGAACGTTACAATTAACTATCATTTTTGCGTCGGATTCGAAAATCTAGACTCACAGGAGAACGACCATAAGGTGCCCGAGGCAGCAATAGACCCTTGGAGACAAGTCGGCTGGAGGCCGATGTATTGAATCTCGACGCAATTTGAGTGTTCCATCGGCATTAGGAGGCCCTGAACGTTACAATTAACTATCAATTTTGCGTCGGATTCGAAAATCTAGACTTACAAGGGAACGACCATGAGGTGCCCGAGACTGCAATATCCTCTTGGATACAAGTCGACTGGAGGTCGATGTATTGAATCTCGACGCAATTTGAGTCTTCTATCGTCATTAGGAGGCGCTGAACGTTACATTTCACTATCATTTTTGCGTCGGATTCGATAATCTAAACTCACAGGAGAACGACCATAAGGTGCCGAGGCAGCAACAGACCCTTGGAGACAAGTCGGCTGGAGGCCGTTGTATTGAATCTCGACGCAATTTGAGTGTTCCATCGTCATTAGGAGGCCCCAAAACGTTACAATTCACTATCATTTTTGTTTCGGATTCGAAAATATAGACTCACAGGAGAACGACCATAAGGAGCCGGAGGAAGCAATAGACCCTTGGAGACAAGTCGGCTGGAGGCCGATGTATTGAATCTCGACGCAATTTGAGTGTTCCACGGTCATTAGGAGGCCCTGAACGTTACAATAAACTTTCATTTTTGCGTCGGATTCGAAAATCTAGACTCACAGGAGAAGAACCATGTGGTGCCCGAGGCAGCAATAGACCCTTGGAGACAAGTCGGCTGCAGGCCGATGTATTGAATCTTGACGCAATTTGAGTGTTCCATCATCATTACAAGGCCCTGAACGTTACAATTAACTATCATTTTTGCGTCGGATTCGAAAATCTAGACTCACAGGAGAACGACCATAAGGTGCCCGAGGCAGCAATAGACCCTTGGAGACAAGTCGGCAGGAGGCCGATGTATTGAATCTCAACGCAATTTGAGTGTTCCATCGGCATTAGGAGGCCCTGAACGTTACAATTAACTATCATTTTTGCGTCGGATTCGAAAATCTAGACTTACAAGAGAACGACCATGAGGTGCCCGAGACTGCAATATCCTCTTGGATACAAGTTGACTGGAGGTCGATGTATTGAATCTCGACGCAATTTGAGTCTTCTATCGTCATTAGGAGGCGCTGAACGTTACATTTCACTATCATTTTTGCGTCGGATTCGATAATCTAAAGTCACAGGAGCACGACAATAAGGTGCCGAGGCAGCAACAGACCCTTGGAGACAAGTCGGCTGGAGGCCGATGTATTGAATCTCGACGCAACTTGAGTGTTCCATCGTCATTAGGAGGCCCTAAACGTTACAATTCACTATCATTTTTGTTTCGGATTCGAAAATATAGACTCACAGGAGAACGACCATAAGGAGCCGGAGGAAGCAATAGACCCTTGGAGACAAGTCGGCTGGAGGCCGATGTATTGAATCTCGACGCAATTTGAGTGTTCCACCGTCATTAGGAGGCCCTGAACGTTACAATTAACTTTCATTTTTGCGTCGGATTCGAAAATCTAACCTCACAGGAGAAGAAGTATGTGGTGCCCGAGGCAGCAATAGACCCTTGGAGACAAGTCGGCTGCAGGCCGATGTATTGAATCTTGATGCAATTTGAGTGTTCCATCGTCATTACAAGGCCCTGAACGTTACAATTAACTATCATTTTTGCGTCGGATTCGAAAATCTAGACTCACAGGAGAACGACCATAAGGTGCCCGAGGCAGCAATAGACCCTTGGAGACAAGTCGGCTGGAGGCCGATGTATTGAATCTCGACGCAATATGAGTGTTCCATCGGCATTAGGAGGCCCTGAACGTTACAATTAACTATCATTTTTGCGTCGGATTCGAAAATCTAGACTCACCGGAGACGGACCATGTGGTGCCCGAGGCAGCGATATCCCCTTGGAGACAAGTCGGCTGGAGGCCGATGTATTGAATCTCGACGCAATTTGAGAGTTCCATCGTCATTAGGAGGCCCTGAACGTTACAATTAACAATCATTTTTGCGTCGGATTCGAAAATCTAGACTCACAGGAGAACGACCATAAGGTGCCCGAGGCAGCAATAGACCCTTGGAGACAAGTCGGCAGGAGGCCGATGTATTGAATCTCAACGCAATTTGAGTGTTCCATCGGCATTAGGAGGCCCTGAACGTTACAATTAACTATCATTTTTGCGTCGGATTCGAAAATCTAGACTTACAAGAGAACGACCATGAGGTGCCCGAGACTGCAATATCCTCTTGGATACAAGTTGACTGGAGGTCGATGTATTGAATCTCGACGCAATTTGAGTCTTCTATCGTCATTAGAAGGCGCTGAACGTTACATTTCACTATCATTTTTGCGTCGGATTCGATAATCTAAACTCACAGGAGAACGACAATAAGGTGCCGAGGCAGCAACAGACCCTTGGAGACAAGTCGGCTGGAGGCCGATGTATTGAATCTCGACGCAATTTGAGTGTTCCATCGTCATTAGGAGGCCCTAAACGTTACAATTCACTGTCATTTTTGTTTCGGATTCGAAAATATAGACTCACTGGAGAACGACCATAAGGAGCCGGAGGAAGCAATAGACCCTTGGAGACAAGTCGGCTGGAGGCCGATGTATTGAATCTCGACGCAATTTGAGTGTTCCACCGTCATTAGGAGGCCCTGAACGTTACAATTAACTTTCATTTTTGCGTCGGATTCGAAAATCTAACCTCACAGGAGAAGAACCATGTGGTGCCCGAGGCAGCAATAGACCCTTGGAGACAAGTCGGCTGCAGGCCGATGTATTGAATCTTGATGCAATTTGAGTGTTCCATCGTCATTACAAGGCCCTGAACGTTACAATTAACTATCATTTTTGCGTCGGATTCGAAAATCTAGACTCACAGGAGAACGACCATAAGGTGCCCGAGGCAGCAATAGACCCTTGGAGACAAGTCGGCTGGAGGCCGATGTATTGAATCTCGACGCAATATGAGTGTTCCATCGGCATTAGGAGGCCCTGAACGTTACAATTAACTATCATTTTTGCGTCGGATTCGAAAATCTAGACTCACCGGAGACGGACCATGTGGTGCCCGAGGCAGCGATATCCCCTTGGAGACAAGTCGGCTGGAGGCCGATGTATTGAATCTCGACGCAATTTGAGAGTTCCATCGTCATTAGGAGGCCCTGAACGTTACAATTAACAATCATTTTTGCGTCGGATTCGAAAATCTAGACTCACAGGAGAACGACCATAAGGTGCCCGAGGCAGCAATAGACTCTTGGAGACAAGTCGGCTGGTGGCCGATGTATTGAATCTCGACGGAATTTGAGTGTTCCATCGGCATTAGGAGGCCCTGAACGTTACAATTAACTATCATTTTTGCGTCGGATTCGAAAACCTAGACTCACCGGAGACGGACCATGTGGTGCCCGAGGCAGCGATATCCCCTTGGAGACAAGTCGGCTGGAGGCCGATGTATTGAATCTCGACGCAATTTGTGTGTTCCATCGTCATTAGGAGGCCCTAAACGTTACAATTCACTATCAGTTTTGCGTCGGATTCGAAAATCTAGACTCACAGGAGAAGGACCATGTGGTGCCCGAGGCAGCAACAGACCCTTGGAGACAAGTCGGCTGCAGGCCGATGTATTGAATCTCGACGCAATTTGAGTGTTCCATCGTCACTACAAGGCCCTGAACGTTACAATTAAATATCATTTTTGCGTCGGATTCGAAAATCTAGACTCACAGGAGAAGGACCATGTGGTGCCCGAGGCAGCAATAGACCCTTGGAGACAAGTCGGCTGGAGGCCGATGTGTTGAATCTCGACGCAATTTGAGTGTTCCATCGTCATTAGGAGGCCCTAAACGTTACAATTCACTATCATTTTTGCGTCGGATTCGAAAATCTAGACTCGCAGGAGAAGGACCATGTGGTGCCCGAGGCAGCAATAGACCCTTGGAGACAAGTCGGCTGCAGGCCGATGTATTGAATCTCGACGCAATCGGAGTGTTCCATCGTCATTACAAGGCCTTGAACGTTACAATTAACTATCTTTTTTGCGTCGGATTCGAAAATTTAGACCCACAGGAGAAAGACCATGAGGAGCCTGAGGCAGCAACAGACCCTTGGAGTCAAGTCGGCTGGAGGCCGATGTATTGAATCTCGACGCAATTTGAGTGTTCCATCGTCATTAGGAGGCCCTAAACGTTAGAATTCACTTTCAGTTTTGCGTCGGGTTCGAAAATCTAGACCCACAGGAGAAGGACCACGTGGTGCACGAGGCAGCAATAGACCCTTGGAGACAAGTCGGCTGCAGGCCGATGTATTGAATGTCGACGCAATTTGAGTGTTCCATCGTCATTACAAGGCCCTGAACGTTACAATTAACTATCATTTTTGCGTCGGATTCGAAAATCTAGACTCACAGGAGAACGACCATAAGGTGCCCGAGGCAGCAATAGACCCTTGGAGACAAGTCGGCTGGAGGCCGATGTATTGAATCTCGACGCAATTTGAGTGTTCCATCGGCATTAGGAGGCCCTGAACGTTACAATTAACTATCAATTTTGCGTCGGATTCGAAAATCTAGACTTACAAGGGAACGACCATGAGGTGCCCGAGACTGCAATATCCTCTTGGATACAAGTCGACTGGAGGTCGATGTATTGAATCTCGACGAAATTTGAGTCTTCTATCGTCATTACAAGGCCTTGAACGTTACAATTAACAAACATTTTTGCGTCGGATTCGAAAATCTAGACTCACAGGAGAACGACCATAAGGTGCCGAGGCAGCAACAGACCCTTGGAGACAAGTCGGCTGGAGGCCGATGTATTGAATCTCGACGCAATTTGAGTGTTCCATCGTCATTAGGAGGCCCTAAACGTTACAATTCACTATCATTTTTGTTTCGGATTCGAAAATATAGACTCACAGGAGAACGACCATAAGGAGCCGGAGGAAGCAATAGACCCTTGGAGACAAGTCGGCTGGAGGCCGATGTATTGAATCTCGACGCAATTTGAGTGTTCCACCGTCATTAGGAGGCCCTGAACGTTACAATTAACTTTCATTTTTGCGTCGGATTCGAAAATCTAGACTCACAGGAGAAGAACCATGTGGTGCCCGAGGCAGCAATAGACCCTTGGAGACAAGTCGGCTGCAGGCCGATGTATTGAATCTTGACGCAATTTGAGTGTTCCATCGTCATTACAAGGCCCTGAACTTTACAATTAACTGTCATTTTTGCGTCGGATTCGAAAATCTAGACTCACAGGAGAACGACCATAAGGTGCCCGAGGCAGCAATAGACCCTTGGAGACAAGTCGGCTGGAGGCCGATGTATTGAATCTCGACACAATATGAGTGTTCCATCGGCATTAGGAGACCCTGAACGTTACAATTAACTATCATTTTTGCGTCGGATTCGAAAATCTAGACTCACCGGAGTCGGACTATGTGGTGCCCGAGGCAGCGATATCCCCTTGGAGACAAGTCGGCTGGAGGCTGATGTATTGAATCTCGACGCAATTTGAGAGCTCCATCGTCATTAGGAGGCCCTGAACGTTACAATTAACAATCATTTTTGCGTCGGATTCGAAAATCTAGACTCACAGGAGAAGGACCATGTGGTGCCCGAGGCAGCAACAGAACCTTGGAGACAAGTCGGCTGCAGGCCGATGTATTGAATCTCGACGCAATTTGAGTGTTCCATCGTCACTACAAGGCCCTGAACGTTACAATTAACTATCATTTTTGCGTCGGATTCGAAAATCTAGACTCACAGGAGAAGGACCATGTGGTGCCCGAGGCAGCAATAGACCCTTGGAGACAAGTCGGCTGGAGGCCGATGTATTGAATCTCGACGCAATTTGAGTCTTCTATCGTCATTAGGAGGCGCTGAACGTTACAATTCACTATCATTGTTGCGTCGGATTCGACAATCTAAACTCACAGGAGAACGACCATAAGGTGCCCGAGGCAGCAATAGACCCTTGGAGACAAGTCGGCAGGAGGCCGATGTATTGAATCTGGACGCAATTTGAGTGTTCCATCGGAATTAGGAGGCCCTGAACGTTACAATTAACTATCATTTTTGCGTCGGATTCGAAAATCTAGACTTACAAGAGAACGACCATGAGGTGCCCGAGACTGCAATATCCTCTTGGATACAAGTCGACTGGAGGTCGATGTATTGAATCTCGACGCAATTTGAGTCTTCTATCGTCATTAGGAGGCGCTGAACGTTACATTTCACTATCATTTTTGCGTCGGATTCGATAATCTAAACTCACAGGAGAACGACCATAAGGTGCCGAGGCAGCAACAGACCCTTGGAGACAAGTCGGCTGGAGGCCGATGTATTGAATCACGACGCAATTTGAGTGTTCCATCGTCATTAGGAGGCCCTAAACGTTACAATTCACTATCATTTTTGTTTCGGATTCGAAAATATAGACTCACAGGAGAACGACCATAAGGAGCCGGAGGAAGCAATAGACCCTTGGAGACAAGTCGGCTGGAGGCCGATGTATTGAATCTCGACGCAATTTGAGTGTTGCACCGTCATTAGGAGGCCCTGAACGTTACAATTAACTTTCATTTTTGCGTCGGATTCGAAAATCTAGACTCACAGGAGAAGAACCATGTGGTGCCCGAGGCAGCAATAGACCCTAGGAGACAAGTCGGCTGCAGGCCGATGTATTGAATCTTGACGCAATTTGAGTGTTCCATCGTCATTACAAGGCCCTGAACGTTACAATTAACTATCATTTTTGCGTCGGATTCGAAAATCTAGACTCACAGGAGAACGACCATAAGGTGCCCGAGGCAGCAATAGACCCTTGGAGACAACTCGGCTGGAGGCCGATGTATTGAATCTCGACGCAATATGAGTGTTCCATCGGCATTAGGAGGCCCTGAACGTTACAATTAACTATCATTTTTGCGTCGGATTATAAAATCTAGACTCACCGGAGACGGACCATGTGTTGCCCGAGGCAGCGATATCCCCTTGGAGACAAGTCGGCTGGAGGCCGATGTATTGAATCTCGACGCAATTTGAGAGTTCCATCGTCATTAGGAGGCCCTGAACGTTACAATTAACAATCATTTTTGCGTCGGATTCGAAAATCTAGACTCACAGGAGAACGACCATAAGGTGCCCGAGGCAGCAATAGACCCTTGGAGACAAGTCGGCTGGTGGCCGATGTATTGAATCTCGACGGAATTTGAGTGTTCCATCGGCATTAGGAGGCCCTGAACGTTACAATTAACTATCATTTTTGCGTCGGATTCGAAAATCTAGACTCACCGGAGACGGACCATGTGGTGCCCGAGGCAGCGATATCCCCTTGGAGACAAGTCGGCTGGAGGCCGATGTATTGAATCTCGACGCAATTTGAGTGTTCCATCGTCATTAGGAGGCCCTAAACGTTACAATTCACTATCAGTTTTGCGTCGGATTCGAAAATCTAGACTCACAGGAGAAGGACCATGTGGTGCCCGAGGCAGCAATAGACCCTTGGAGACAAGTCGGCTGCAGGCCGATGTATTGAATCTCGACGCAATCGGAGTGTTCCATCGTCATTACAAGGCCTTGATCGTTACAATTAACTATCTTGTTTGCGTCGGATTCGAAAATTTAGACTCACAGGAGAAAGACCATGAGGTGCCTGAGGCAGCAACAGACCCTTGGAGTCAAGTCGGCTGGAGGCCGATGTATTGAATCTCGACGCAATTTGAGTGTTCCATCGTCATTAGGAGGCCCTAAACGTTAGAATTCACTTTCAGTTTTGCGTCGGGTTCGAAAATCTAAACCCACAGGAGAAGGACCATGTGGTGAACAAGGCAGCAATAGACCCTTGGAGACAAGTCGGCTGCAGGCCGATGTATTGAATGTCGACGCAATTTGAGTGTTCCATCGTCATTACAAGGCCCTGAACGTTACAATTAACTATCATTTTTGCGTCGGATTCGAAAATCTAGACTCACAGGAGAACGACCATAAGGTGCCCGAGGCAGCAATAGACCCTTGGAGACAAGTCGGCTGGAGGCCGATGTATTGAATCTCGACGCAATTTGAGTGTTCCATCGGCATTAGGAGGCCCTGAACGTTACAATTAACTATCAATTTTGCGTCGGATTCGAAAATCTAGACTTACAAGGGAACGACCATGAGGTGCCCGAGACTGCAATATCCTCTTGGATACAAGTCGACTGGAGGTCGATGTATTGAATCTCGACGCAATTTGAGTCTTCTATCGTCATTACAAGGCCTTGAACGTTACAATTAACAAACATTTTTGCGTCGGATTCGAAAATCTAGACTCACAGGAGAACGACCATAAGGTGCCCGAGGCAGCAATAGACCCTTGGAGACAAGTCGGCTGGAGGCCGATGTATTGAATCTCGACGCAATTTGAGTGTTCCATCGGCATTAGGAGGCCCTGAACGTTACAATTAACTATCATTTTTGCGTCGGATTCGAAAATCTAGACTTACAAGAGAACGACCATGAGGTGCCCGAGACTGCAATAACCTCTTTGATACAAGTCGACTGGAGGTCGATGTATTGAATCTCGACGAAATTTGAGTCTTCTATCGTCATTAGGAGGCGCTGAACGTTACATTTCACTATCATTTTTGCGTCGGATTCGATAATCTAAACTCACAGGAGAACGACCATAAGGTGCCGAGGCAGCAACAGACCCTTGGAGACAAGTCGGCTGGAGGCCGATGTATTGAATCTCGACGCAATTTGAGTGTTCCATCGTCATTAGGAGGCCCTAAACGTTACAATTCACTATCATTTTTGTTTCGGATTCGAAAATATAGACTCACAGGAGAACGACCATAAGGAGCCGGAGGAAGCAATAGACCCTTGGAGACAAGTCGGCTGGAGGCCGATGTATTGAATCTCGACGCTATTTGAGTGTTCCACCGTCATTAGGAGGCCCTGAACGTTACAATTAACTTTCATTTTTGCGTCGGATTCGAAAATCTAGACTCACAGGAGAAGAACCATGTGGTGCCCGAGGCAGCAATAGACCCTTGGAGACAAGTCGGCTGCAGGCCGATGTATTGAATCTTGACGCAATTTGAGTGTTCCATCGTCATTACAAGGCCCTGAACTTTACAATTAACTATCATTTTTGCGTCGGATTCGAAAATCTAGACTCACAGGAGAACGACCATAAGGTGCCCGAGGCAGCAATAGACCCTTGGAGACAAGTCGGCTGGAGGCCGATGTATTGAATCTCGACGCTATTTGAGAGTTCCATCGTCATTAGGAGGCCCTGAACGTTACAATTAACAATCATTTTTGCGTCGGATTCGAAAATCTAGACTCACAGGAGAAGGACCATGTGGTGCCCGAGGCAGCAACAGACCCTTGGAGACAAGTCGGCTGCAGGCCGATGTATTGAATCTCGACGCAATTTGAGTGTTCCATCGTCACTACAAGGCCCTGAACGTTACAATTAACTATCATTTTAGCGTCGGATTCGAAAATCTAGACTCACAGGAGAAGGACCATGTGGTGCCCGAGGCAGCAATAGACCCTTGGAGACAAGTCGGCTGGAGGCCGATGTATTGAATCTCGACGCAATTTGAGTCTTCTATCGTCATTAGGAGGCGCTGAACGTTACAATTCACTATCATTGTTGCGTCGGATTCGACAATCTGAACTCACAGGAGAACAACCATTAGGTGCCCGAGGCAGCAATAGACCCTTGGAGACAAGTCGGCTGGAGGCCGATGTATTGAATCTCGACGCAATTTGAGTGTTCCATCGTCACTACAAGGCCCTGAACGTTACAATTAACTATCATTTTTGCGTCGGATTCGAAAATCTAGACTCACAGGAGAAGGACCATGTGGTGCCCGAGGCAGCAATAGACCCTTGAAGACAAGTCGGCTGGAGGCCGATGTATTGAATCTCGACGCAATTTGAGTGTTCCATCGTCATTAGGAGGCCCTAAACGTTACAATTCACTATCATTTTTGCGTCGGATTCGAAAATCTAGACTCGCAAGAGAAGGACCATGTGGTGCCCGAGGCAGCAATAGAACCTTGGAGACAAGTCGGCTGCAAGCCGATGTATTGAATCTCGACGCAATTTGAGTGTTCCATCGTCATTAGGAGGCCCTAAACGTTACAATTCACTATCATTTTTGCGTCGGATTCGAAAATCTAGACTCGCGGGAGAAGGACCATGTGGTGCCCGAGGCAGCAGTAGACCCTAGGAGACAAGTCGGCTGCAGGCCGATGTATTGAATCTCGACGCAATCGGAGTGTTGCATCGTCATTACAAGGCCTTGAACGTTACAATTAACTATCATTTTTGCGTCGGATTCGAAAATTTAGACTCACAGGAGAAAGACCATGAGGTGCCTGAGGCAGCAACAGACCCTTGGAGTCAAGTCGGCTGGAGGCCGATGTATTGAATCTCGACGCAATTTGAGTGTTCCATCGGCATTAGGAGGCCCTGAACGTTACAATTAACTATCATTTTTGCGTCGGATTCGAAAATCTAGACTTACAAGGGAACGACCATGAAGTGCCCGAGACAGCAATATCCTCTTGGATACATGTCGACTGGAGGTCGATGTATTGAATCTCGACGCAATTTGAGTCTTCTATCGTCATTACAAGGCCCTGAACGTTACAATTTACAAACATTTTTGCGTCGGATTCGAAAATCTAGACTCACAGGAGAAGGACCATGTGGTGCCCGAGGCAGCAACAGACCCATGGAGACAAGTCGGCTGCAGGCCGATGTATTGAATCTCGACGCAATTTGAGTGTTCCATCGTCACTACAAGGCCCTGAACGTTACAATTAACTATAATTTTTGCGTCGGATTCGAAAATCTAGACTCACAGGAGAAGGATCATGTGGTGCCCGAGGCAGCAATAGACCCTTGGAGACAAGTCGGCTGGAGGCCGATGTATTGAATCTCGACGCAATATGAGTGTTCCATCGGCATTAGGAGGCCCTGAACGTTACAATTAACTATCATTTTTGCGTCGGATTCGAAAATCTAGACTCACCGGAGACGGACCATGTGGTGCCCGAGGCAGTGATATCCCCTTGGAGACAAGTCGGCTGGAGGCCGATGTATTGAATCTCGACGCAATTTGAGAGTTCCATCGTCATTAGGAGGCCCTGAACGTTACAATTAACAATCATTTTTGCGTCGGATTCGAAAATCTAGACTCACAGGAGAAGGACCATGTGGTGCCCGAGGCAGCAATAGACCCTTGGAGACAAGTCGGCTGGAGGCCGATGTATTGAATCTCGACGCAATTTGAGTGTTCCATCGTCATTAGGAGGCGCTAAACGTTACAATTCACTATCATTCTTGCGTCGGATTCGAAAATCTAGACTCGCAGGAGAAGGACCATGTGGTGCCCGAGGCAGCAATAGACCCTTGGAGACAAGTCGGCTGCAGCCGATGTATTGAATCTCGACGCAATTTGAGTGTTCCATCGTCATTACAAGGACCTGAACGTTACAATTAACTATCATTTTTGCGTCGGATTCGAAAATTTAGACTCACAGGAGAAAGACCATGAGGTGCCTGAGGCAGCAACAGACCCTTGGAGACAAGTCGGCTGGAGCCCGATGTATTGAATCTCGACGTAATTTGAGAGTTCCATCGTCATAAGGAGGCCCTGAACGTTACAATTAACAATCATTTTTGCGTCGGATTCGAAAATCTAGACTCACAGGAGAACGACCATAAGGTGCCCGAGGCAGCAATAGACCCTTGGAGACAAGTCGGCTGGAGGCCGATGTATTGAATCTCGACGCAATCTGAGAGTTCCATCGTCATTAGGAGGCCCTAAACGTTACAATTAACTATCATTTTTGCGTCGGATTCGATAATCTAGACTTACAAGAGAACGACCATAAGGTGCCCGAGGCAGCAACAGACCCTTGGAGACAAGTCGGCTGGAGGCCGATGTATTGAATCTCGACGCAATTTGAGAGTTCCATCGGCATTAGGAAGCCCTGAACGTTTCAATTAACTATGATTTTTGCGTCGGATTCGAAAATCTAGACTTACAAGAGAACGACCATAAGGTGCCCGAGGCAGCATTAGACCCTTGGAGACAAGTCGGCTGGAGGCCGATGTATTGAATCTCGACGCAATTTGAGTGTTCCATCGTCATTAGGTGGCCCTAAACGTTACAATTAACTATCATTTTTGCGTCGGATTCGATAATCTAGACTTACAAGAGAACGACCATAAGGTGCCCGAGGCAGCAATAGACCCTTGGAGACAAGTCGGCTGGAGGACGATGTATTGAATCTCGACGCAATTTGAGAGTTCCATCGTCATTAGGAGGCCCTGAACGTTACAATTAACTATCACTTTTGCGTCGGATTCGAAAATCTAGACTTACAAGAGAACGACCATGAAGTGCCCGAGACTGCAACATCCTCTTGGATACAAGTCGACTGGAGGTCGATGTATTGAATCTCGACGCAATCTGAGTCTTCTATCGTCATTAGGAGGCGCTGAACGTTACAATTCACTATCATTTTTGCGTCGGATTCGAAAATCTAGACTCACAGGAGAAGGACCATGTGGTGCCCAAGGCAGCAATTGACCCTTGGAGACAAGTCGGCTGCAGGCCGATGTATTGAATCTTGACGCAATTTGAGTGTTCCGTCGTCATTACAAGGCCCTGAACGTTACAATTAACTATCATTTTTGGGTCGGATTCGAAAATCTAGACTCACAGGAGAACGACTATGAGGTGCCCGAGGCAGCAATAGACCCTTGGAGACAAGTCGGCTGGAGGGCGATGTATTGGATCTCGACGCAATTTGAGTGTTCCATCGGCATTAGGAGGCCCTGAACGTTACTATTAACTATCATTTTTGCGTCGGATTCGAAAATCTAGACTCACAGGAGAAGGACCATGTGGTGCCCGAGGCAGCAATAGACCCTTGGAGACAAGTCGGCTGGAGGCTGATGTATTGAATCTCGACGCAATTTGAGTGTTCCATCGTCATTAGGAGGCGCTGAACGTAACAATTCACTATCATTTTTGCGTCGGATTCGATAATCTAAACTCACAGGAGAACGACCATAAGGTGCCGAGGCAGCAACAGACCCTTGGAGACAAGTCGGCTGGAGGCCGATGTATTGAATCTCGACGCAATTTGAGTGTTCCATCGTCATTTGGAGGCCCTGAACGTTACAATTCACTATCATTTTTTCATCGGATTCGAAAATCTAGACTCACAGGAGAACGACCATAAGGAGCCGGAGGAAGCAATAGACCCTTGGAGACAAGTCTTCTGGAGGCCGATGTATTGAATCTCGACGCAATTTGAGTGTTCCATCGTCATTAGGAGGCCCTGAACGTTACAATTAACTATCATTTTTGCGTCGGATTCGAAAATCCAGACTCACAGGAGAAGGACCATGTGGTGCCCGAGGCAGCAATAGACCCTTGGAGACAAGTCGGCTGGAGGCCGATGTAATGAATCTCGACGCAATTTGAGTGTTCCATCGTCATTAGGAGGCCCTATCATTTTTGCGTCGGATTCGAAAATCTAGACTCGCAGGAGAAGGACCAAGTGGTGCCCGAGGCAGCAATAGACCCTTAGAGACAAGTCGGCTGCAGCCGAAGTATTGAATCTCGACGCAATTTGAGTGTTCCATCGTCATTACAAGGACCTGAACGTTACAATTAACTATCATTTTTGCGTCGGATTCGAAAATTTAGACTCACAGGAGAAAGACCATGAGGTGCCTGAGGCAGCAACAGACCCTTGGAGACAAGTCGGCTGGAGGCCGATGTATCGAATCTCGACGCAATCTGAGAGTTCCATCGTCATTAGGAGGCCCTAAACGTTACAATTAACTATCATTTTTGCGTCGGATTCGATAATCTAGACTTACAAGAGAACGACCATAAGGTGCCCGAGGCAGCAACAGACCCTTGGAGACAAGTCGGCTGGAGGCCGATGTATTGAATCTCGACGCAATTTGAGAGTTCCATCGTCATTAGGAGGCCCTGAACGTTACAATTAACAATCATTTTTGCGTCGGATTCGAAAATCTAGACTCACAGGAGAAGGACCATGTGGTGCCCGAGGCAGCAATAGACCCTTGGAGACAAGTCGGCTGGAGGCCGATGTATTGAATCTCGACGCAATTTGAGTGTTCCATCGTCATTAGGAGGCGCTAAACGTTACAATTCACTATCATTCTTGCGTCGGATTCGAAAATCTAGACTCGCAGGAGAAGGACCATGTGGTGCCCGAGGCAGCAATAGACCCTTGGAGACAAGTCGGCTGCAGCCGATGTATTGAATCTCGACGCAATTTGAGTGTTCCATCGTCATTACAAGGACCTGAACGTTACAATTAACTATCATTTTTGCGTCGGATTCGAAAATTTAGACTCACAGGAGAAAGACCATGAGGTGCCTGAGGCAGCAACAGACCCTTGGAGACAAGTCGGCTGGAGCCCGATGTATTGAATCTCGACGTAATTTGAGAGTTCCATCGTCATAAGGAGGCCCTGAACGTTACAATTAACAATCATTTTTGCGTCGGATTCGAAAATCTAGACTCACAGGAGAACGACCATAAGGTGCCCGAGGCAGCAATAGACCCTTGGAGACAAGTCGGCTGGAGGCCGATGTATTGAATCTCGACGCAATCTGAGAGTTCCATCGTCATTAGGAGGCCCTAAACGTTACAATTAACTATCATTTTTGCGTCGGATTCGATAATCTAGACTTACAAGAGAACGACCATAAGGTGCCCGAGGCAGCAACAGACCCTTGGAGACAAGTCGGCTGGAGGCCGATGTGTAATTTGAGAGTTCCATCGTCATAAGGAGGCCCTGAACGTTACAATTAACAATCATTTTTGCGTCGGATTCGAAAATCTAGACTCACAGGAGAAGGACCATGTGGTGCCCGAGGCAGTGATATCCCCTTGGAGACAAGTCGGCTGGAGGCCGATGTATTGAATCTCGACGCAATTTGAGAGTTCCATCGTCATTAGGAGGCCCTGAACGTTACAATTAACAATCATTTTTGCGTCGGATTCGAAAATCTAGACTCACAGGAGAAGGACCATGTGGTGCCCGAGGCAGCAATAGACCCTTGGAGACAAGTCGGCTGGAGGCCGATGTATTGAATCTCGACGCAATTTGAGTGTTCCATCGTCATTAGGAGGCGCTAAACGTTACAATTCACTATCATTCTTGCGTCGGATTCGAAAATCTAGACTCGCAGGAGAAGGACCATGTGGTGCCCGAGGCAGCAATAGACCCTTGGAGACAAGTCGGCTGCAGCCGATGTATTGAATCTCGACGCAATTTGAGTGTTCCATCGTCATTACAAGGACCTGAACGTTACAATTAACTATCATTTTTGCGTCGGATTCGAAAATTTAGACTCACAGGAGAAAGACCATGAGGTGCCTGAGGCAGCAACAGACCCTTGGAGACAAGTCGGCTGGAGCCCGATGTATTGAATCTCGACGTAATTTGAGAGTTCCATCGTCATAAGGAGGCCCTGAACGTTACAATTAACAATCATTTTTGCGTCGGATTCGAAAATCTAGACTCACAGGAGAACGACCATAAGGTGCCCGAGGCAGCAATAGACCCTTGGAGACAAGTCGGCTGGAGGCCGATGTATTGAATCTCGACGCAATCTGAGAGTTCCATCGTCATTAGGAGGCCCTAAACGTTACAATTAACTATCATTTTTGCGTCGGATTCGATAATCTAGACTTACAAGAGAACGACCATAAGGTGCCCGAGGCAGCAACAGACCCTTGGAGACAAGTCGGCTGGAGGCCGATGTATTGAATCTCGACGCAATTTGAGAGTTCCATCGGCATTAGGAGGCCCTGAACGTTTCAATTAACTATGATTTTTGCGTCGGATTCGAAAATCTAGACTTACAAGAGAACGACCATAAGGTGCCCGAGGCAGCATTAGACCCTTGGAGACAAGTCGGCTGGAGGCCGATGTATTGAATCTCGACGCAATTTGAGTGTTCCATCGTCATTAGGCGGCCCTAAACGTTACAATTAACTATCATTTTTGCGTCGGATTCGATAATCTAGACTTACAAGAGAACGACCATAAGGTGCCCGAGGCAGCAATAGACCCTTGGAGACAAGTCGGCTGGAGGACGATGTATTGAATCTCGACGCAATTTGAGAGTTCCATCGTCATTAGGAGGCCCTGAACGTTACAATTAACTATCACTTTTGCGTCGGATTCGAAAATCTAGACTTACAAGAGAACGACCATGAGGTGCCCGAGACTGCAACATCCTCTTGGATACAAGTCGACTGGAGGTCGATGTATTGAATCTCGACGCAATTTGAGTCTTCTATCGTCATTAGGAGGCGCTGAACGTTACAATTCACTATCATTTTTGCGTCGGATTCGAAAATCTAGACTCACAGGAGAAGGACCATGTGGTGCCCAAGGCAGCAATTGACCCTTGGAGACAAGTCGGCTGCAGGCCGATGTATTGAATCTTGACGCAATTTGAGTGTTCCGTCGTCATTACAAGGTCCTGAACGTTACAATTAACTATCATTTTTGCGTCGGATTCGAAAATCTAGACTCACAGGAGAAGGACCATGTGGTGCCCGAGGCAGCAATAGACCCTTGGAGACAAGTCGGCTGGAGGCTGATGTATTGAATCTCGACGCAATGTGAGTGTTCCATCGTCATTAGGAGGCGCTGAACGTAACAATTCACTATCATTTTTGCGTCGGATTCGATAATCTAAACTCACAGGAGAACGACCATAAGGTGCCGAGGCAGCAACAGACCCTTGGAGACAAGTCGGCTGGAGGCCGATGTATTGAATCTCGACGCAATTTGAGTGTTCCATCGTCATTTGGAGGCCCTGAACGTTACAATTCACTATCATTTTTTCATCGGATTCGAAAATCTAGACTCACAGGAGAACGACCATAAGGAGCCGGAGGAAGCAATAGACCCTTGGAGACAAGTCGGCTGGAGGCCGATGTATTGAATCTCGACGCAATTTGAGTGTTCCATCGTCATTAGGAGGCCCTGAACGTTACAATTAACTATCATTTTTGCGTCGGATTCGAAAATCCAGACTCACAGGAGAAGGACCATGTGGTGCCCGAGGCAGCAATAGACCCTTGGAGACAAGTCGGCTGGAGGCCGATGTAATGAATCTCGACGCAATTTGAGTGTTCCATCGTCATTAGGAGGCCCTATCATTTTTGCGTCGGATTCGAAAATCTAGACTCGCAGGAGAAGGACCAAGTGGTGCCCGAGGCAGCAATAGACCCTTGGAGACAAGTCGGCTGCAGCCGAAGTATTGAATCTCGACGCAATTTGAGTGTTCCATCGTCATTACAAGGACCTGAACGTTACAATTAACTATCACTTTTGCGTCGGATTCGAAAATCTAGACTTACAAGAGAACGACCATGAAGTGCCCGAGACTGCAACATCCTCTTGGATACAAGTCGACTGGAGGTCGATGTATTGAATCTCGACGCAATCTGAGTCTTCTATCGTCATTAGGAGGCGCTGAACGTTACAATTCACTATCATTTTTGCGTCGGATTCGAAAATCTAGACTCACAGGAGAAGGACCATGTGGTGCCCAAGGCAGCAATTGACCCTTGGAGACAAGTCGGCTGCAGGCCGATGTATTGAATCTTGACGCAATTTGAGTGTTCCGTCGTCATTACAAGGCCCTGAACGTTACAATTAACTATCATTTTTGGGTCGGATTCGAAAATCTAGACTCACAGGAGAACGACTATGAGGTGCCCGAGGCAGCAATAGACCCTTGGAGACAAGTCGGCTGGAGGGCGATGTATTGGATCTCGACGCAATTTGAGTGTTCCATCGGCATTAGGAGGCCCTGAACGTTACTATTAACTATCATTTTTGCGTCGGATTCGAAAATCTAGACTCACAGGAGAAGGACCATGTGGTGCCCGAGGCAGCAATAGACCCTTGGAGACAAGTCGGCTGGAGGCTGATGTATTGAATCTCGACGCAATTTGAGTGTTCCATCGTCATTAGGAGGCGCTGAACGTAACAATTCACTATCATTTTTGCGTCGGATTCGATAATCTAAACTCACAGGAGAACGACCATAAGGTGCCGAGGCAGCAACAGACCCTTGGAGACAAGTCGGCTGGAGGCCGATGTATTGAATCTCGACGCAATTTGAGTGTTCCATCGTCATTTGGAGGCCCTGAACGTTACAATTCACTATCATTTTTTCATCGGATTCGAAAATCTAGACTCACAGGAGAACGACCATAAGGAGCCGGAGGAAGCAATAGACCCTTGGAGACAAGTCTTCTGGAGGCCGATGTATTGAATCTCGACGCAATTTGAGTGTTCCATCGTCATTAGGAGGCCCTGAACGTTACAATTAACTATCATTTTTGCGTCGGATTCGAAAATCCAGACTCACAGGAGAAGGACCATGTGGTGCCCGAGGCAGCAATAGACCCTTGGAGACAAGTCGGCTGGAGGCCGATGTAATGAATCTCGACGCAATTTGAGTGTTCCATCGTCATTAGGAGGCCCTATCATTTTTGCGTCGGATTCGAAAATCTAGACTCGCAGGAGAAGGACCAAGTGGTGCCCGAGGCAGCAATAGACCCTTAGAGACAAGTCGGCTGCAGCCGAAGTATTGAATCTCGACGCAATTTGAGTGTTCCATCGTCATTACAAGGACCTGAACGTTACAATTAACTATCATTTTTGCGTCGGATTCGAAAATTTAGACTCACAGGAGAAAGACCATGAGGTGCCTGAGGCAGCAACAGACCCTTGGAGACAAGTCGGCTGGAGGCCGATGTATTGAATCTCGACGCAATCTGAGAGTTCCATCGTCATTAGGAGGCCCTAAACGTTACAATTAACTATCATTTTTGCGTCGGATTCGATAATCTAGACTTACAAGAGAACGACCATAAGGTGCCCGAGGCAGCAACAGACCCTTGGAGACAAGTCGGCTGGAGGCCGATGTATTGAATCTCGACGCAATTTGAGAGTTCCATCGTCATTAGGAGGCCCTGAACGTTACAATTAACAATCATTTTTGCGTCGGATTCGAAAATCTAGACTCACAGGAGAAGGACCATGTGGTGCCCGAGGCAGCAATAGACCCTTGGAGACAAGTCGGCTGGAGGCCGATGTATTGAATCTCGACGCAATTTGAGTGTTCCATCGTCATTAGGAGGCGCTAAACGTT
Source organism: Schistocerca americana (assembly GCF_021461395.2). NCBI lineage: Eukaryota > Metazoa > Arthropoda > Insecta > Orthoptera > Acrididae > Schistocerca > Schistocerca americana. The sequence continues at coordinate 776,199,188 of NC_060123.1, forward strand.
ACAATTCACTATCATTCTTGCGTCGGATTCGAAAATCTAGACTCGCAGGAGAAGGACCATGTGGTGCCCGAGGCAGCAATAGACCCTTGGAGACAAGTCGGCTGCAGCCGATGTATTGAATCTCGACGCAATTTGAGTGTTCCATCGTCATTACAAGGACCTGAACGTTACAATTAACTATCATTTTTGCGTCGGATTCGAAAATTTAGACTCACAGGAGAAAGACCATGAGGTGCCTGAGGCAGCAACAGACCCTTGGAGACAAGTCGGCTGGAGCCCGATGTATTGAATCTCGACGTAATTTGAGAGTTCCATCGTCATAAGGAGGCCCTGAACGTTACAATTAACAATCATTTTTGCGTCGGATTCGAAAATCTAGACTCACAGGAGAACGACCATAAGGTGCCCGAGGCAGCAATAGACCCTTGGAGACAAGTCGGCTGGAGGCCGATGTATTGAATCTCGACGCAATCTGAGAGTTCCATCGTCATTAGGAGGCCCTAAACGTTACAATTAACTATCATTTTTGCGTCGGATTCGATAATCTAGACTTACAAGAGAACGACCATAAGGTGCCCGAGGCAGCAACAGACCCTTGGAGACAAGTCGGCTGGAGGCCGATGTGTAATTTGAGAGTTCCATCGTCATAAGGAGGCCCTGAACGTTACAATTAACAATCATTTTTGCGTCGGATTCGAAAATCTAGACTCACAGGAGAAGGACCATGTGGTGCCCGAGGCAGTGATATCCCCTTGGAGACAAGTCGGCTGGAGGCCGATGTATTGAATCTCGACGCAATTTGAGAGTTCCATCGTCATTAGGAGGCCCTGAACGTTACAATTAACAATCATTTTTGCGTCGGATTCGAAAATCTAGACTCACAGGAGAAGGACCATGTGGTGCCCGAGGCAGCAATAGACCCTTGGAGACAAGTCGGCTGGAGGCCGATGTATTGAATCTCGACGCAATTTGAGTGTTCCATCGTCATTAGGAGGCGCTAAACGTTACAATTCACTATCATTCTTGCGTCGGATTCGAAAATCTAGACTCGCAGGAGAAGGACCATGTGGTGCCCGAGGCAGCAATAGACCCTTGGAGACAAGTCGGCTGCAGCCGATGTATTGAATCTCGACGCAATTTGAGTGTTCCATCGTCATTACAAGGACCTGAACGTTACAATTAACTATCATTTTTGCGTCGGATTCGAAAATTTAGACTCACAGGAGAAAGACCATGAGGTGCCTGAGGCAGCAACAGACCCTTGGAGACAAGTCGGCTGGAGCCCGATGTATTGAATCTCGACGTAATTTGAGAGTTCCATCGTCATAAGGAGGCCCTGAACGTTACAATTAACAATCATTTTTGCGTCGGATTCGAAAATCTAGACTCACAGGAGAACGACCATAAGGTGCCCGAGGCAGCAATAGACCCTTGGAGACAAGTCGGCTGGAGGCCGATGTATTGAATCTCGACGCAATCTGAGAGTTCCATCGTCATTAGGAGGCCCTAAACGTTACAATTAACTATCATTTTTGCGTCGGATTCGATAATCTAGACTTACAAGAGAACGACCATAAGGTGCCCGAGGCAGCAACAGACCCTTGGAGACAAGTCGGCTGGAGGCCGATGTATTGAATCTCGACGCAATTTGAGAGTTCCATCGGCATTAGGAGGCCCTGAACGTTTCAATTAACTATGATTTTTGCGTCGGATTCGAAAATCTAGACTTACAAGAGAACGACCATAAGGTGCCCGAGGCAGCATTAGACCCTTGGAGACAAGTCGGCTGGAGGCCGATGTATTGAATCTCGACGCAATTTGAGTGTTCCATCGTCATTAGGCGGCCCTAAACGTTACAATTAACTATCATTTTTGCGTCGGATTCGATAATCTAGACTTACAAGAGAACGACCATAAGGTGCCCGAGGCAGCAATAGACCCTTGGAGACAAGTCGGCTGGAGGACGATGTATTGAATCTCGACGCAATTTGAGAGTTCCATCGTCATTAGGAGGCCCTGAACGTTACAATTAACTATCACTTTTGCGTCGGATTCGAAAATCTAGACTTACAAGAGAACGACCATGAGGTGCCCGAGACTGCAACATCCTCTTGGATACAAGTCGACTGGAGGTCGATGTATTGAATCTCGACGCAATTTGAGTCTTCTATCGTCATTAGGAGGCGCTGAACGTTACAATTCACTATCATTTTTGCGTCGGATTCGAAAATCTAGACTCACAGGAGAAGGACCATGTGGTGCCCAAGGCAGCAATTGACCCTTGGAGACAAGTCGGCTGCAGGCCGATGTATTGAATCTTGACGCAATTTGAGTGTTCCGTCGTCATTACAAGGTCCTGAACGTTACAATTAACTATCATTTTTGCGTCGGATTCGAAAATCTAGACTCACAGGAGAAGGTCCATGTGGTGCCCGAGGCAGCAATAGACCCTTGGAGACAAGTCGGCTGGAGGCTGATGTATTGAATCTCGACGCAATGTGAGTGTTCCATCGTCATTAGGAGGCGCTGAACGTAACAATTCACTATCATTTTTGCGTCGGATTCGATAATCTAAACTCACAGGAGAACGACCATAAGGTGCCGAGGCAGCAACAGACCCTTGGAGACAAGTCGGCTGGAGGCCGATGTATTGAATCTCGACGCAATTTGAGTGTTCCATCGTCATTTGGAGGCCCTGAACGTTACAATTCACTATCATTTTTTCATCGGATTCGAAAATCTAGACTCACAGGAGAACGACCATAAGGAGCCGGAGGAAGCAATAGACCCTTGGAGACAAGTCGGCTGGAGGCCGATGTATTGAATCTCGACGCAATTTGATTGTTCCATCGTCATTAGGAGGCCCTGAACGTTACAATTAACTATCATTTTTGCGTCGGATTCGAAAATCCAGACTCACAGGAGAAGGACCATGTGGTGCCCGAGGCAGCAATAGACCCTTGGAGACAAGTCGGCTGGAGGCCGATGTAATGAATCTCGACGCAATTTGAGTGTTCCATCGTCATTAGGAGGCCCTATCATTTTTGCGTCGGATTCGAAAATCTAGACTCGCAGGAGAAGGACCAAGTGGTGCCCGAGGCAGCAATAGACCCTTGGAGACAAGTCGGCTGCAGCCGAAGTATTGAATCTCGACGCAATTTGAGTGTTCCATCGTCATTACAAGGACCTGAACGTTACAATTAACTATCACTTTTGCGTCGGATTCGAAAATCTAGACTTACAAGAGAACGACCATGAAGTGCCCGAGACTGCAACATCCTCTTGGATACAAGTCGACTGGAGGTCGATGTATTGAATCTCGACGCAATCTGAGTCTTCTATCGTCATTAGGAGGCGCTGAACGTTACAATTCACTATCATTTTTGCGTCGGATTCGAAAATCTAGACTCACAGGAGAAGGACCATGTGGTGCCCAAGGCAGCAATTGACCCTTGGAGACAAGTCGGCTGCAGGCCGATGTATTGAATCTTGACGCAATTTGAGTGTTCCGTCGTCATTACAAGGCCCTGAACGTTACAATTAACTATCATTTTTGGGTCGGATTCGAAAATCTAGACTCACAGGAGAACGACTATGAGGTGCCCGAGGCAGCAATAGACCCTTGGAGACAAGTCGGCTGGAGGGCGATGTATTGGATCTCGACGCAATTTGAGTGTTCCATCGGCATTAGGAGGCCCTGAACGTTACTATTAACTATCATTTTTGCGTCGGATTCGAAAATCTAGACTCACAGGAGAAGGACCATGTGGTGCCCGAGGCAGCAATAGACCCTTGGAGACAAGTCGGCTGGAGGCTGATGTATTGAATCTCGACGCAATTTGAGTGTTCCATCGTCATTAGGAGGCGCTGAACGTAACAATTCACTATCATTTTTGCGTCGGATTCGATAATCTAAACTCACAGGAGAACGACCATAAGGTGCCGAGGCAGCAACAGACCCTTGGAGACAAGTCGGCTGGAGGCCGATGTATTGAATCTCGACGCAATTTGAGTGTTCCATCGTCATTTGGAGGCCCTGAACGTTACAATTCACTATCATTTTTTCATCGGATTCGAAAATCTAGACTCACAGGAGAACGACCATAAGGAGCCGGAGGAAGCAATAGACCCTTGGAGACAAGTCTTCTGGAGGCCGATGTATTGAATCTCGACGCAATTTGAGTGTTCCATCGTCATTAGGAGGCCCTGAACGTTACAATTAACTATCATTTTTGCGTCGGATTCGAAAATCCAGACTCACAGGAGAAGGACCATGTGGTGCCCGAGGCAGCAATAGACCCTTGGAGACAAGTCGGCTGGAGGCCGATGTAATGAATCTCGACGCAATTTGAGTGTTCCATCGTCATTAGGAGGCCCTATCATTTTTGCGTCGGATTCGAAAATCTAGACTCGCAGGAGAAGGACCAAGTGGTGCCCGAGGCAGCAATAGACCCTTAGAGACAAGTCGGCTGCAGCCGAAGTATTGAATCTCGACGCAATTTGAGTGTTCCATCGTCATTACAAGGACCTGAACGTTACAATTAACTATCATTTTTGCGTCGGATTCGAAAATTTAGACTCACAGGAGAAAGACCATGAGGTGCCTGAGGCAGCAACAGACCCTTGGAGACAAGTCGGCTGGAGGCCGATGTATTGAATCTCGACGCAATCTGAGAGTTCCATCGTCATTAGGAGGCCCTAAACGTTACAATTAACTATCATTTTTGCGTCGGATTCGATAATCTAGACTTACAAGAGAACGACCATAAGGTGCCCGAGGCAGCAACAGACCCTTGGAGACAAGTCGGCTGGAGGCCGATGTATTGAATCTCGACGCAATTTGAGAGTTCCGTCGTCATTAGGAGGCCCTGAACGTTACAATTAACAATCATTTTTGCGTCGGATTCGAAAATCTAGACTCACAGGAGAAGGACCATGTGGTGCCCGAGGCAGCAATAGACCCTTGGAGACAAGTCGGCTGGAGGCCGATGTATTGAATCTCGACGCAATTTGAGTGTTCCATCGTCATTAGGAGGCGCTAAACGTTACAATTCACTATCATTCTTGCGTCGGATTCGAAAATCTAGACTCGCAGGAGAAGGACCATGTGGTGCCCGAGGCAGCAATAGACCCTTGGAGACAAGTCGGCTGCAGCCGATGTATTGAATCTCGACGCAATTTGAGTGTTCCATCGTCATTACAAGGACCTGAACGTTACAATTAACTATCATTTTTGCGTCGGATTCGAAAATTTAGACTCACAGGAGAAAGACCATGAGGTGCCTGAGGCAGCAACAGACCCTTGGAGACAAGTCGGCTGGAGCCCGATGTATTGAATCTCGACGTAATTTGAGAGTTCCATCGTCATAAGGAGGCCCTGAACGTTACAATTAACAATCATTTTTGCGTCGGATTCGAAAATCTAGACTCACAGGAGAACGACCATAAGGTGCCCGAGGCAGCAATAGACCCTTGGAGACAAGTCGGCTGGAGGCCGATGTATTGAATCTCGACGCAATCTGAGAGTTCCATCGTCATTAGGAGGCCCTAAACGTTACAATTAACTATCATTTTTGCGTCGGATTCGATAATCTAGACTTACAAGAGAACGACCATAAGGTGCCCGAGGCAGCAACAGACCCTTGGAGACAAGTCGGCTGGAGGCCGATGTGTAATTTGAGAGTTCCATCGTCATAAGGAGGCCCTGAACGTTACAATTAACAATCATTTTTGCGTCGGATTCGAAAATCTAGACTCACAGGAGAAGGACCATGTGGTGCCCGAGGCAGTGATATCCCCTTGGAGACAAGTCGGCTGGAGGCCGATGTATTGAATCTCGACGCAATTTGAGAGTTCCATCGTCATTAGGAGGCCCTGAACGTTACAATTAACAATCATTTTTGCGTCGGATTCGAAAATCTAGACTCACAGGAGAAGGACCATGTGGTGCCCGAGGCAGCAATAGACCCTTGGAGACAAGTCGGCTGGAGGCCGATGTATTGAATCTCGACGCAATTTGAGTGTTCCATCGTCATTAGGAGGCGCTAAACGTTACAATTCACTATCATTCTTGCGTCGGATTCGAAAATCTAGACTCGCAGGAGAAGGACCATGTGGTGCCCGAGGCAGCAATAGACCCTTGGAGACAAGTCGGCTGCAGCCGATGTATTGAATCTCGACGCAATTTGAGTGTTCCATCGTCATTACAAGGACCTGAACGTTACAATTAACTATCATTTTTGCGTCGGATTCGAAAATTTAGATTCACAGGAGAAAGACCATGAGGTGCCTGAGGCAGCAACAGACCCTTGGAGACAAGTCGGCTGGAGCCCGATGTATTGAATCTCGACGTAATTTGAGAGTTCCATCGTCATAAGGAGGCCCTGAACGTTACAATTAACAATCATTTTTGCGTCGGATTCGAAAATCTAGACTCACAGGAGAACGACCATAAGGTGCCCGAGGCAGCAATAGACCCTTGGAGACAAGTCGGCTGGAGGCCGATGTATTGAATCTCGACGCAATCTGAGAGTTCCATCGTCATTAGGAGGCCCTAAACGTTACAATTAACTATCATTTTTGCGTCGGATTCGATAATCTAGACTTACAAGAGAACGACCATAAGGTGCCCGAGGCAGCAACAGACCCTTGGAGACAAGTCGGCTGGAGGCCGATGTATTGAATCTCGACGCAATTTGAGAGTTCCATCGGCATTAGGAGGCCCTGAACGTTTCAATTAACTATGATTTTTGCGTCGGATTCGAAAATCTAGACTTACAAGAGAACGACCATAAGGTGCCCGAGGCAGCATTAGACCCTTGGAGACAAGTCGGCTGGAGGCCGATGTATTGAATCTCGACGCAATTTGAGTGTTCCATCGTCATTAGGCGGCCCTAAACGTTACAATTAACTATCATTTTTGCGTCGGATTCGATAATCTAGACTTACAAGAGAACGACCATAAGGTGCCCGAGGCAGCAATAGACCCTTGGAGACAAGTCGGCTGGAGGACGATGTATTGAATCTCGACGCAATTTGAGAGTTCCATCGTCATTAGGAGGCCCTGAACGTTACAATTAACAATCATTTTTGCGTCGGATTCGAAAATCTAGACTCACAGGAGAATGACCATGTGGTGCCCGAGGCAGCAACAGACCCTTGGAGACAAGTCGGCTGCAGGCCGATGTATTGAATCTCGACGCAATTTGAGTGTTCCATCGTCACTACAAGGCCCTGAACGTTACAATTAACTATCATTTTTGCGTCGGATTCGAAAATCTAGACTCACAGGAGAAGGACCATGTGGTGCCCGAGGCAGCAATAGACCCTTGGAGACAAGTCGGCTGCAGGCCGATGTAGTGAATCTCGACGCAATCGGAGTGTTCCATCGTCATTACAAGGCCTTGATCGTTACAATTAACTATCTTGTTTGCGTCGGATTCGAAAATTTAGACTCACAGGAGAAAGACCATGAGGTGCCTGAGGCAGCAACAGACCCTTGGAGTCAAGTCGGCTGGAGGCCGATGTATTGAATCTCGACGCAATTTGAGTGTTCCATCGTCATTAGGAGGCCCTAAACGTTAGAATTCACTTTCAGTTTTGCGTCGGGTTCGAAAATCTAGACCCACAGGAGAAGGACCATGTGGTGAACAAGGCAGCAATAGACCCTTGGAGACAAGTCGGCTGCAGGCCGATGTATTGAATGTCGACGCAATTTGAGTGTTCCATCGTCATTACAAGGCCCTGAACGTTACAATTAACTATCATTTTTGCGTCGGATTCGAAAATCTAGACTCACAGGAGAACGACCATAAGGTGCCCGAGGCAGCAATAGACCCTTGGAGACAAGTCGGCTGGAGGCCGATGTATTGAATCTCGACGCAATTTGAGTGTTCCATCGGCATTAGGAGGCCCTGAACGTTACAATTAACTATCAATTTTGCGTCGGATTCGAAAATCTAGACTTACAAGGGAACGACCATGAGGTGCCCGAGACTGCAATATCCTCTTGGATACAAGTCGACTGGAGGTCGATGTATTGAATCTCGACGCAATTTGAGTCTTCTATCGTCATTACAAGGCCTTGAACGTTACAATTAACAAACATTTTTGCGTCGGATTCGAAAATCTAGACTCACAGGAGAACTACCATAAGGTGCCCGAGGCAGCAATAGACCCTTGGAGACAAGTCGGCTGGAGGCCGATGTATTGAATCTCGACGCAATTTGAGTGTTCCATCGTCATTACAAGGCCCTGAACGTTACAATTAACTATCATTTTTGCGTCGGATTCGAAAATCTAGACTCACAGGAGAACGACCATAAGGTGCCCGAGGCAGCAATAGACCCTTGGAGACAAGTCGGCTGGAGGCCGATGTATTGAATCTCGACGCAATTTGAGTGTTCCATCGGCATTAGGAGGCCCTGAACGTTACAATTAACTATCATTTTTGCGTCGGATTCGAAAATCTAGACTCACCGGAGACGGACCATGTGGTGCCCGAGGCAGTGATGACCCCTTGGAGACAAGTCGGCTGGAGGCCGATGTATTGAATCTCGACGCAATTTGAGAGTTCCATCGTCATTAGGAGGCCCTGAACGTTACAATTAACAATCATTTTTGCGTCGGATTCGAAAATCTAGACTCACAGGAGAAGGACCATGTGGTGCCCGAGGCAGCAATAGACCCTTGGAGACAAGTCGGCTGGAGGCCGATGTATTGAATCTCGACGCAATTTGAGTGTTCCATCGTCATTAGGAGGCGCTAAACGTTACAATTCACTATCATTCTTGCGTCGGATTCGAAAATCTAGACTCGCAGGAGAAGGACCATGTGGTGCCCGAGGCAGCAATAGACCCTTGGAGACAAGTCGGCTGCAGCCGATGTATTGAATCTCGACGCAATTTGAGTGTTCCATCGTCATTACAAGGACCTGAACGTTACAATTAACTATCATTTTTGCGTCGGATTCGAAAATTTAGACTCACAGGAGAAAGACCATGAGGTGCCTGAGGCAGCAACAGACCCTTGGAGACAAGTCGGCTGGAGCCCGATGTATTGAATCTCGACGTAATTTGAGATTTCCATCGTCATAAGGAGGCCCTGAACGTTACAATTAACAATCATTTTTGCGTCGGATTCGAAAATCTAGACTCACAGGAGAACGACCATAAGGTGCCCGAGGCAGCAATAGACCCTTGGAGACAAGTCGGCTGGAGGCCGATGTATTGAATCTCGACGCAATCTGAGAGTTCCATCGTCATTAGGAGGCCCTAAACGTTACAATTAACTATCATTTTTGCGTCGGATTCGATAATCTAGACTTACAAGAGAACGACCATAAGGTGCCCGAGGCAGCAACAGACCCTTGGAGACAAGTCGGCTGGAGGCCGATGTATTGAATCTCGACGCAATTTGAGATTTCCATCGGCATTAGGAGGCCCTGAACGTTTCAATTAACTATGATTTTTGCGACGGATTCGAAAATCTAGACTTACAAGAGAACGACCATAAGGTGCCCGAGGCAGCATTAGACCCTTGGAGACAAGTCGGCTGGAGGCCGATGTATTGAATCTCGACGCAATTTGAGTGTTCCATCGTCATTAGGCGGCCCTAAACGTTACAATTAACTATCATTTTTGCGTCGGATTCGATAATCTAGACTTACAAGAGAACGACCATAAGGTGCCCGAGGCAGCAATAGACCCTTGGAGACAAGTCGGCTGGAGGACGATGTATTGAATCTCGACGCAATTTGAGAGTTCCATCGTCATTAGGAGGCCCTGAACGTTACAATTAACTATCACTTTTGCGTCGGATTCGAAAATCTAGACTTACAAGAGAACGACCATGAGGTGCCCGAGACTGCAACATCCTCTTGGATACAAGTCGACTGGAGGTCGATGTATTGAATCTCGACGCAATTTGAGTCTTCTATCGTCATTAGGAGGCGCTGAACGTTACAATTCACTATCATTTTTGCGTCGGATTCGAAAATCTAGACTCACAGGAGAAGGACCATGTGGTGCCCAAGGCAGCAATTGACCCTTGGAGACAAGTCGGCTGCAGGCCGATGTATTGAATCTTGACGCAATTTGAGTGTTCCGTCGTCATTACAAGGCCCTGAACGTTACAATTAACTATCATTTTTGGGTCGGATTCGAAAATCTAGACTCACAGGAGAACGACTATGAGGTGCCCGAGGCAGCAATAGACCCTTGGAGACAAGTCGGCTGGAGGGCGATGTATTGGATCTCGACGCAATTTGAGTGTTCCATCGGCATTAGGAGGCCCTGAACGTTACAATTCACTATCATTTTTGCGTCGGATTCGAAAATCTAGACTCACAGGAGAAGGACCATGTGGTGCCCGAGGCAGCAATAGACCCTTGGAGACAAGTCGGCTGGAGGCTGATGTATTGAATCTCGACGCAATGTGAGTGTTCCATCGTCATTAGGAGGCGCTGAACGTAACAATTCACTATCATTTTTGCGTCGGATTCGATAATCTAAACTCACAGGAGAACGACCATAAGGTGCCGAGGCAGCAACAGACCCTTGGAGACAAGTCGGCTGGAGGCCGATGTATTGAATCTCGACGCAATTTGAGTGTTCCATCGTCATTTGGAGGCCCTGAACGTTACAATTCACTATCATTTTTTCATCGGATTCGAAAATCTAGACTCACAGGAGGACGACCATAAGGAGCCGGAGGAAGCAATAGACCCTTGGAGACAAGTCGGCTGGAGGCCGATGTATTGAATCTCGACGCAATTTGAGTGTTCCATCGTCATTAGGAGGCCCTGAACGTTACAATTAACTATCATTTTTGCGTCGGATTCGAAAATCCAGACTCACAGGAGAAGGACCATGTGGTGCCCGAGGCAGCAATAGACCCTTGGAGACAAGTCGGCTGGAGGCCGATGTAATGAATCTCGACGCAATTTGAGTGTTCCATCGTCATTAGGAGGCCCTATCATTTTTGCGTCGGATTCGAAAATCTAGACTCGCAGGAGAAGGACCAAGTGGTGCCCGAGGCAGCAATAGACCCTTGGAGACAAGTCGGCTGCAGCCGAAGTATTGAATCTCGACGCAATTTGAGTGTTCCATCGTCATTACAAGGACCTGAACGTTACAATTAACTATCATTTTTGCGTCGGATTCGAAAATTTAGACTCACAGGAGAAAGACCATGAGGTGCCTGAGGCAGCAACAGACCCTTGGAGACAAGTCGGCTGGAGGCCGATGTATTGAATCTCGACGCAATTTGAGTGTTCCATCGTGATTAGGAGGCCCTAAACGTTACAATTCACTATCAGTTTTGCGTCGGGTTCGGAAATCTAGCCTCACAGCAGAAGGACCATGTGGTGCCCGAGGCAGCAATAGACCCTTGGAGATAAGGCGGCTGTAGGCCGATGTATTGAATCTCGACGCAATTTGAGTGTTCCATCGTCATTACAAGGCCCTGAACGTTACAATTAACTATCATTTTTGCGTCGGATTCGAAAATCTAGACTCACAGGAGAACGACCATAAGGTGCCCGAGGCAGCAATAGACCCTTGGAGACAAGTCGGCTGGAGGCCGATGTATTGAATCTCGACGTAATTTGAGAGTTCCATCGTCATAAGGAGGCCCTGAACGTTACAATTAACAATCATTTTTGCGTCGGATTCGAAAATCTAGACTCACAGGAGAAGGACCATGTGGTGCCCGAGGCAGTGATATCCCCTTGGAGACAAGTCGGCTGGAGGCCGATGTATTGAATCTCGACGCAATTTGAGTGTTCCATCGTCATTAGGAGGCGCTAAACGTTACAATTCACTGTCATTCTTGCGTCGGATTCGAAAATCTAGACTCGCAGGAGAAGGACCATGTGGTGCCCGAGGCAGCAATAGACCCTTGGAGACAAGTCGGCTGGAGGCCGATGTATTGAATCTCGACGCAATTTGAGTGTTCCATCGTCATTAGGAGGCGCTAAACGTTACAATTCACTGTCATTCTTGCGTCGGATTCGAAAATCTAGACTCGCAGGAGAAGGACCATGTGGTGCCCGAGGCAGCAATAGACCCTTGGAGACAAGTCGGCTGCAGCCGATGTATTGAATCTCGACGCAATTTGAGTGTTCCATCGTCATTACAAGGACCTGAACGTTACAATTAACTATCATTTTTGCGTCGGATTCGAAAATTTAGACTCACAGGAGAAAGACCATGAGGTGCCTGAGGCAGCAACAGACCCTTGGAGACAAGTCGGCTGGAGCCCGATGTATTGAATCTCGACGTAATTTGAGAGTTCCATCGTCATAAGGAGGCCCTGAACGTTACAATTAACAATCATTTTTGCGTCGGATTCGAAAATCTAGACTCACAGGAGAACGACCATAAGGTGCCCGAGGCAGCAATAGACCCTTGGAGACAAGTCGGCTGGAGGCCGATGTATTGAATCTCGACGCAATCTGAGAGTTCCATCGTCATTAGGAGGCCCTAAACGTTACAATTAACTATCATTTTTGCGTCGGATTCGATAATCTAGACTTACAAGAGAACGACCATAAGGTGCCCGAGGCAGCAACAGACCCTTGGAGACAAGTCGGCTGGAGGCCGATGTATTGAATCTCGACGCAATTTGAGAGTTCCATCGGCATTAGGAGGCCCTGAACGTTTCAATTAACTATGATTTTTGCGTCGGATTCGAAAATCTAGACTTACAAGAGAACGACCATAAGGTGCCCGAGGCAGCATTAGACCCTTGGAGACAAGTCGGCTGGAGGCCGATGTATTGAATCTCGACGCAATTTGAGTGTTCCATCGTCATTAGGCGGCCCTAAACGTTACAATTAACTATCATTTTTGCGTCGGATTCGATAATCTAGACTTACAAGAGAACGACCATAAGGTGCCCGAGGCAGCAATAGACCCTTGGAGACAAGTCGGCTGGAGGACGATGTATTGAATCTCGACGCAATTTGAGAGTTCCATCGTCATTAGGAGGCCCTGAACGTTACAATTAACTATCACTTTTGCGTCGGATTCGAAAATCTAGACTTACAAGAGAACGACCATGAGGTGCCCGAGACTGCAACATCCTCTTGGATACAAGTCGACTGGAGGTCGATGTATTGAATCTCGACGCAATTTGAGTCTTCTATCGTCATTAGGAGGCGCTGAACGTTACAATTCACTATCATTTTTGCGTCGGATTCGAAAATCTAGACTCACAGGAGAAGGACCATGTGGTGCCCAAGGCAGCAATTGACCCTTGGAGACAAGTCGGCTGCAGGCCGATGTATTGAATCTTGACGCAATTTGAGTGTTCCGTCGTCATTACAAGGCCCTGAACGTTACAATTAACTATCATTTTTGGGTCGGATTCGAAAATCTAGACTCACAGGAGAACGACTATGAGGTGCCCGAGGCAGCAATAGACCCTTGGAGACAAGTCGGCTGGAGGGCGATGTATTGGATCTCGACGCAATTTGAGTGTTCCATCGTCATTAGGAGGCGCTGAACGTAACAATTCACTATCATTTTTGCGTCGGATTCGATAATCTAAACTCACAGGAGAACGACCATAAGGTGCCGAGGCAGCAACAGACCCTTGGAGACAAGTCGGCTGGAGGCCGATGTATTGAATCTCGACGCAATTTGAGTGTTCCATCGTCATTTGGAGGCCCTGAACGTTACAATTCACTATCATTTTTTCATCGGATTCGAAAATCTAGACTCACAGGAGAACGACCATAAGGAGCCGGAGGAAGCAATAGACCCTTGGAGACAAGTCGGCTGGAGGCCGATGTATTGAATCTCGACGCAATTTGAGTGTTCCATCGTCATTAGGAGGCCCTGAACGTTACAATTAACTATCATTTTTGCGTCGGATTCGAAAATCCAGACTCACAGGAGAAGGACCATGTGGTGCCCGAGGCAGCAATAGACCCTTGGAGACAAGTCGGCTGGAGGCCGATGTAATGAATCTCGACGCAATTTGAGTGTTCCATCGTCATTAGGAGGCCCTATCATTTTTGCGTCGGATTCGAAAATCTAGACTCGCAGGAGAAGGACCAAGTGGTGCCCGAGGCAGCAATAGACCCTTGGAGACAAGTCGGCTGCAGCCGAAGTATTGAATCTCGACGCAATTTGAGTGTTCCATCGTCATTACAAGGACCTGAACGTTACAATTAACTATCATTTTTGCGTCGGATTCGAAAATTTAGACTCACAGGAGAAAGACCATGAGGTGCCTGAGGCAGCAACAGACCCTTGGAGACAAGTCGGCTGGAGGCCGATGTATTGAATCTCGACGCAATTTGAGTGTTCCATCGTGATTAGGAGGCCCTAAACGTTACAATTAATTATAATTTTTGCGTCGGATTCGAAAATCGAGACTCACCGGAGACGGACCATGTGGTGCCCGAGGCAGTGATATCCCCTTGGAGACAAGTCGGCTGGAGGCCGATGTATTGAATCTCGACGCAATTTGAGAGTTCCATCGTCATTAGGAGGCCCTGAACGTTACAATTAACAATCATTTTTGCGTCGGATTCGAAAATCTAGACTCACAGGAGAAGGACCATGTGGTGCCCGAGGCAGCAATAGACCCTTGGAGACAAGTCGGCTGGAGGCCGATGTATTGAATCTCGACGCAATTTGAGAGTTCCATCGTCATTAGGAGGCGCTAAACGTTACAATTCACTATCATTCTTGCGTCGGATTCGAAAATCTAGACTCGCAGGAGAAGGACCATGTGGTGCCCGAGGCAGCAATAGACCCTTGGAGACAAGTCGGCTGCAGCCGATGTATTGAATCTCGACGCAATTTGAGTGTTCCATCGTCATTACAAGGACCTGAACGTTACAATTAACTATCATTTTTGCGTCGGATTCGAAAATTTAGACTCACAGGAGAAAGACCATGAGGTGCCTGAGGCAGCAACAGACCCTTGGAGACAAGTCGGCTGGAGGCCGATGTATTGAATCTCGACGCAATTTGAGAGTTCCATCGTCATTAGGAGGCCCTGAACGTTACAATTAACAATCATTTTTGCGTCGGATTCGAAAATCTAGACTCACAGGAGAACGACCATAAGGTGCCCGAGGCAGCAATAGACCCTTGGAGACAAGTCGGCTGGAGGCCGATGTATTGAATCTCGACGCAATCTGAGAGTTCCATCGCCATTAGGAGGCCCTAAACGTTACAATTAACTATCATTTTTGCGTCGGATTCGATAATCTAGACTTACAAGAGAACGACCATAAGGTGCCCGAGGCAGCAACAGACCCTTGGAGACAAGTCGGCTGGAGGCCGATGTATTGAATCTCGACCCAATTTGGGTGTTCCATCGGCATTAGGAGGCCCTGAACGATACAATTAACTATCATTTTTGCGTCGGATTCGAAAATCTAGTCTCACCGGAGACGGACCATGTGGTGCCCGAGGCAGCGATATCCCCTTGGAGACAAGTCGGCTGGTGGCCGATGTATTGAATCTCGACGCAATTTGAGAGTTCCATCGTCATTAGGAGGCCCTGAACGTTACAATTAACAATCATTTTTGCGTCGGATTCGAAAATCTAGACTCACAGGAGAACGACCATAAGGTGCCCGAGGCAGCAATAGACCCTTGGAGACAAGTCGGATGGAGGACGATGTATTGAATCTCGACGCAATTTGAGAGTTCCATCGGCATTAGGAGGCCCTGAACGTTTCAATTAACTATCATTTTTGCGTCGGATTCGAAAATCTAGACTTACAAGAGAACGACCATAAGGTGCCCGAGGCAGCATTAGACCCTTGGAGACAAGTCGGCTGGAGGCCGATGTATTGAATCTCGACGCAATTTGAGTGTTCCATCGTCATTAGGCGGCCCTAAACGTTACAATTAACTATCATTTTTGCGTCGGATTCGATAATCTAGACTTACAAGAGAACGACCATAGGGTGCCCGAGGCAGCAATAGACCCTTGGAGACAAGTCGGCTGGAGGACGATGTATTGAATCTCGTCGCAATTTGAGAGTTCCATCGTCATTAGGAGGCGCTGAACGTTACAATTCACTATCATTTTTGCGTCGGATTCGAAAATCTAGACTCACAGGAGAAGGACCATGTGGTGCCCAAGGCAGCAATTGACCCTTGGAGACAAGTCGGCTGCAGGCCGATGTATTGAATCTTGACGCAATTTGTGTGTTCCGTCGTCATTACAAGGCCCTGAACGTTACAATTAACTATCATTTTTGGGTCGGATTCGAAAATCTAGACTCACAGGAGAACGACTATGAGGTGCCCGAGGCAGCAATAGACCCTTGGAGACAAGTCGGCTGGAGGCTGATGTATTGAATCTCGACGCAATGTGAGTGTTCCATCGTCATTAGGAGGCGCTGAACGTAACAATTCACTATCATTTTTGCGTCGGATTCGATAATCTAAACTCACAGGAGAACGACCATAAGGTGCCGAGGCAGCAACAGACCCTTGGAGACAAGTCGGCTGGAGGCCGATGTATTGAATCTCGACGCAATTTGAGTGTTCCATCGTCATTTGGAGGCCCTGAACGTTACAATTCACTATCATTTTTTCATCGGATTCGAAAATCTAGACTCACAGGAGAACGACCATAAGGAGCCGGAGGAAGCAATAGACCCTTGGAGACAAGTCGGCTGGAGGCCGATGTATTGAATCTCGACGCAATTTGAGTGTTCCATCGTCATTAGGAGGCCCTGAACGTTACAATTAACTATCATTTTTGCGTCGGATTCGAAAATCCAGACTCACAGGAGAAGGACCATGTGGTGCCCGAGGCAGCAATAGACCCTTGGAGACAAGTCGGCTGGAGGCCGATGTAATGAATCTCGACGCAATTTGAGTGTTCCATCGTCATTAGGAGGCCCTATCATTTTTGCGTCGGATTCGAAAATCTAGACTCGCAGGAGAAGGACCAAGTGGTGCCCGAGGCAGCAATAGACCCTTGGAGACAAGTCGGCTGCAGCCGAAGTATTGAATCTCGACGCAATTTGAGTGTTCCATCGTCATTACAAGGACCTGAACGTTACAATTAACTATCATTTTTGCGTCGGATTCGAAAATTTAGACTCACAGGAGAAAGACCATGAGGTGCCTGAGGCAGCAACAGACCCTTGGAGACAAGTCGGCTGGAGGCCGATGTATTGAATCTCGACGCAATTTGAGTGTTCCATCGTGATTAGGAGGCCCTAAACGTTACAATTCACTATCAGTTTTGCGTCGGGTTCGGAAATCTAGCCTCACAGGAGAAGGACCATGTGGTGCCCGAGGCAGCAATAGACCCTTGGAGATAAGGCGGCTGCAGGCCGATGTATTGAATCTCGACGCAATTTGAGTGTTCCATCGTCATTACAAGGCCCTGAACGTTACAATTAACTATCATTTTTGCGTCGGATTCGAAAATCTAGACTCACAGGAGAACGACCATAAGGTGCCCGAGGCAGCAATAGACCCTTGGAGACAAGTCGGCTGGAGGCCGATGTATTGAATCTCGACGCAATCTGAGAGTTCCATCGTCATTAGGAGGCCCTAAACGTTACAATTAACTATCATTTTTGCGTCGGATTCGATAATCTAGACTTACAAGAGAACGACCATAAGGTGCCCGAGGCAGCAACAGACCCTTGGAGACAAGTCGGCTGGAGGCCGATATATTGAATCTCGACGCAATTTGGGTGTTCCATCGGCATTAGGAGGCCCTGAACGTTACAATTAACTATCATTTTTGCGTCGGATTCGAAAATCTAGTCTCACCGGAGACGGACCATGTGGTGCCCGAGGCAGCGATATCCCCTTGGAGACAAGTCGGCTGGAGGCCGATGTATTGAATCTCGACGCAATTTGAGAGTTCCATCGTCATTAGGAGGCCCTGAACGTTACAATTAACAATCATTTTTGCGTCGGATTCGAAAATCTAGACTCACAGGAGAACGACCATAAGGTGCCCGAGGCAGCAATAGACCCTTGGAGACAAGTCGGCTGGAGGACGATGTATTGAATCTCGACGCAATCTGAGAGTTCCATCGGCATTAGGAGGCCCTGAACGTTTCAATTAACTATCACAGGAGAAGGACCATGTGGTGCCCGAGGCAGCAATTGACCCTTGGAGACAAGTCGTCTGCAGGCCGATGTATTGAATCTCGACGCAATTTGAGAGTTCCATCGTCATTAGGAGGCCCTGAACGTTACAATTAACAATCAATTTTGCGTCGGATTCGATAATCTAGACTTACAAGAGAACGACCATAAGGTGCCTGAGGCAGCAACAGACCCTTGGAGACAAGTCGGCTGCAGGCCGATGTATTGAATCTCGACGCAATTTGAGTGTTCCATCGTCAATACAAGGCCCTGAACGTTACAATTAACTATCATTTTTTCATCGGATTCGAAAATATAGACTCACAGGAGAACGACCATAAGGAGCCGGAGGAAGCAATAGACCCTTGGAGACAAGTCGGCTGGAGGCCGATGTATTGAATCTCGACGCAATTTGAGTGTTCCATCGTCATTAGGAGGCCCTGAACGTTACAATTAATTATCATTTTTGCGTCGGATTCGAAAATCGAGACTCACCGGAGACGGACCATGTGGTGCCCGAGGCAGTGATATCCCCTTGGAGACAAGTCGGCTGGAGGCCGATGTATTGAATCTCGACGCAATTTGAGAGTTCCATCGTCATTAGGAGGCCCTGAACGTTACAATTAACAATCATTTTTGCGTCGGATTCGAAAATCTAGACTCACAGGAGAAGGACCATGTGGTGCCCGAGGCAGCAATAGACCCTTGGAGACAAGTCGGCTGGAGGCCGATGTATTGAATCTCGACGCAATTTGAGTGTTCCATCGTCATTAGGAGGCGCTAAACGTTACAATTCACTATCATTCTTGCGTCGGATTCGAAAATCTAGACTCGCAGGAGAAGGACCATGTGGTGCCCGAGGCAGCAATAGACCCTTGGAGACAAGTCGGCTGCAGCCGATGTATTGAATCTCGACGCAATTTGAGTGTTCCATCATCATTACAAGGACCTGAACGTTACAATTAACTATCATTTTTGCGTCGGATTCGAAAATTTAGACTCACAGGAGAAAGACCATGAGGTGCCTGAGGCAGCAACAGACCCTTGGAGACAAGTCGGCTGGAGGCCGATGTATTGAATCTCGACGCAATTTGAGAGTTCCATCGTCATTAGGAGGCCCTGAACGTTACAATTAACAATCATTTTTGCGTCGGATTCGAAAATCTAGACTCACAGGAGAACGACCATAAGGTGCCCGAGGCAGCAATAGACCCTTGGAGACAAGTCGGCTGGAGGCCGATGTATTGAATCTCGACGCAATCTGAGAGTTCCATCGTCATTAGGAGGCCCTAAACGTTACAATTAACTATCATTTTTGCGTCGGATTCGATAATCTAGACTTACAAGAGAACGACCATAAGGTGCCCGAGGCAGCAACAGACCCTTGGAGACAAGTCGGCTGGAGGCCGATATATTGAATCTCGACGCAATTTGGGTGTTCCATCGGCATTAGGAGGCCCTGAACGTTACAATTAACTATCATTTTTGCGTCGGATTCGAAAATCTAGTCTCACCGGAGACGGACCATGTGGTGAACGAGGCAGCGATATCCCCTTGGAGACAAGTCGGCTGGAGGCCGATGTATTGAATCTCGACGCAATTTGAGAGTTCCATCGTCATTAGGAGGCCCTGAACGTTACAATTAACAATCATTTTTGCGTCGGATTCGAAAATCTAGACTCACAGGAGAACGACCATAAGGTGCCCGAGGCAGCAATAGACCCTTGGAGACAAGTCGGCTGGAGGACGATGTATTGAATCTCGACGCAATTTGAGAGTTCCATCGGCATTAGGAGGCCCTGAACGTTTCAATTAACTATCACAGGAGAAGGACCATGTGGTGCCCGAGGCAGCAATTGACCCTTGGAGACAAGTCGGCTGCAGGCCGATGTATTGAATCTCGACGCAATTTGAGAGTTCCATCGTCATTAGGAGGCCCTGAACGTTACAATTAACAATCAATTTTGCGTCGGATTCGATAATCTAGACTTACAAGAGAACGACCATAAGGTGCCTGAGGCAGCAACAGACCCTTGGAGACAAGTCGGCTGCAGGCCGATGTATTGAATCTCGACGCAATTTGAGTGTTCCATCGTCAATACAAGGCCCTGAACGTTACAATTAACTATCATTTTTTCATCGGATTCGAAAATATAGACTCACAGGAGAACGACCATAAGGAGCCGGAGGAAGCAATAGACCCTTGGAGACAAGTCGGCTGGAGGCCGATGTATTGAATCTCGACGCAATTTGAGTGTTCCATCGTCATTAGGAGGCCCTGAACGTTACAATTAATTATCATTTTTGCGTCGGATTCGAAAATCGAGACTCACCGGAGACGGACCATGTGGTGCCCGAGGCAGTGATATCCCCTTGGAGACAAGTCGGCTGGAGGCCGATGTATTGAATCTCGACGCAATTTGAGAGTTCCATCGTCATTAGGAGGCCCTGAACGTTACAATTAACAATCATTTTTGCGTCGGATTCGAAAATCTAGACTCACAGGAGAACGACCATAAGGTGCCCGAGGCAGCAATAGACCCTTGGAGACAAGTCGGCTGGAGGCCGATGTATTGAATCTCGACGCAATCTGAGAGTTCCATCGTCATTAGGAGGCCCTAAACGTTACAATTAACTATCATTTTTGCGTCGGATTCGATAATCTAGACTTACAAGAGAACGACCATAAGGTGCCCGAGGCAGCAACAGACCCTTGGAGACAAGTCGGCTGGAGGCCGATGTATTGAATCTCGACCCAATTTGGGTGTTCCATCGGCATTAGGAGGCCCTGAACGATACAATTAACTATCATTTTTGCGTCGGATTCGAAAATCTAGTCTCACCGGAGACGGACCATGTGGTGCCCGAGGCAGCGATATCCCCTTGGAGACAAGTCGGCTGGTGGCCGATGTATTGAATCTCGACGCAATTTGAGAGTTCCATCGTCATTAGGAGGCCCTGAACGTTACAATTAACAATCATTTTTGCGTCGGATTCGAAAATCTAGACTCACAGGAGAACGACCATAAGGTGCCCGAGGCAGCAATAGACCCTTGGAGAAAAGTCGGCTGGAGGACGATGTATTGAATCTCGACGCAATTTGAGAGTTCCATCGGCATTAGGAGGCCCTGAACGTTTCAATTAACTATCATTTTTGCGTCGGATTCGAAAATCTAGACTTACAAGAGAACGACCATAAGGTGCCCGAGGCAGCATTAGACCCTTGGAGACAAGTCGGCTGGAGGCCGATGTATTGAATCTCGACGCAATTTGAGTGTTCCATCGTCATTAGGCGGCCCTAAACGTTACAATTAACTATCATTTTTGCGTCGGATTCGATAATCTAGACTTACAAGAGAACGACCATAGGGTGCCCGAGGCAGCAATAGACCCTTGGAGACAAGTCGGCTGGAGGACGATGTATTGAATCTCGACGCAATTTGAGAGTTCCATCGTCATTAGGAGGCCCTGAACGTTACAATTAACTATCATTTTTGCGTCGGATTCGAAAATGTAGACTTACAAGAGAACGACCATGAGGTGCCCGAGACTGCAATATCCTCTTGGATACAAGTCGACTGGAGGTCGATGTATTGAATCTCGACGCAATTTGAGTCTTCTATCGTCATTAGGAGGCGCTGAACGTTACAATTCACTATCATTTTTGCGTCGGATTCGAAAATCTTGACTCACAGGAGAAGGACCATGTGGTGCCCGAGGCAGCAATAGACCCTTGGAGACAAGTCGGCTGCAGGCCGATGTATTGAATCTCGACGCAATTTGAGTGTTCCATCGTCATTACAAGGCCCTGAACGTTACAATTAACTATCATTTTTGCGTCGGATTCGAAAATCTAGACTCACAGGAGAACGACCATAAGGTGCCCGAGGCAGCAATAGACCCTTGGAGACAAGTCGGCTGGAGGCCGATGTATTGAATCTCGACGCAATTTGAGTGTTCCATCGTCATTAGGAGGCCCTGAACGTTACAATTAACTATCATTTTTGCGTCGGATTCGAAAATCCAGACTCACAGGAGAAGGACCATGTGGTGCCCGAGGCAGCAATAGACCCTTGGAGACAAGTCGGCTGGAGGCCGATGTAATGAATCTCGACGCAATTTGAGTGTTCCATCGTCATTAGGAGGCCCTATCATTTTTGCGTCGGATTCGAAAATCTAGACTCGCAGGAGAAGGACCAAGTGGTGCCCGAGGCAGCAATAGACCCTTGGAGACAAGTCGGCTGCAGCCGAAGTATTGAATCTCGACGCAATTTGAGTGTTCCATCGTCATTACAAGGACCTGAACGTTACAATTAACTATCATTTTTGCGTCGGATTCGAAAATTTAGACTCACAGGAGAAAGACCATGAGGTGCCTGAGGCAGTAACAGACCCTTGGAGACAAGTCGGCTGGAGGCCGATGTATTGAATCTCGACGCAATTTGAGTGTTCCATCGTGATTAGGAGGCCCTAAACGTTACAATTCACTATCAGTTTTGCGTCGGGTTCGGAAATCTAGCCTCACAGGAGAAGGACCATGTGGTGCCCGAGGCAGCAATAGACCCTTGGAGATAAGGCGGCTGCAGGCCGATGTATTGAATCTCGACGCAATTTGAGTGTTCCATCGTCATTACAAGGCCCTGAACGTTACAATTAACTATCATTTTTGCGTCGGATTCGAAAATCTAGACTCACAGGAGAACGACCATAAGGTGCCCGAGGCAGCAATAGACCCTTGGAGACAAGTCGGCTGGAGGCCGATGTATTGAATCTCGACGCAATCTGAGAGTTCCATCGTCATTAGGAGGCCCTAAACGTTACAATTAACTATCATTTTTGCGTCGGATTCGATAATCTAGACTTACAAGAGAACGACCATAAGGTGCCCGAGGCAGCAACAGACCCTTGGAGACAAGTCGGCTGGAGGCCGATATATTGAATCTCGACGCAATTTGGGTGTTCCATCGGCATTAGGAGGCCCTGAACGTTACAATTAACTATCATTTTTGCGTCGGATTCGAAAATCTAGTCTCACCGGAGACGGACCATGTGGTGCCCGAGGCAGCGATATCCCCTTGGAGACAAGTCGGCTGGAGGCCGATGTATTGAATCTCGACGCAATTTGAGAGTTCCATCGTCATTAGGAGGCCCTGAACGTTACAATTAACAATCATTTTTGCGTCGGATTCGAAAATCTAGACTCACAGGAGAACGACCATAAGGTGCCCGAGGCAGCAATAGACCCTTGGAGACAAGTCGGCTGGAGGACGATGTATTGAATCTCGACGCAATTTGAGAGTTCCATCGGCATTAGGAGGCCCTGAACGTTTCAATTAACTATCACAGGAGAAGGACCATGTGGTGCCCGAGGCAGCAATTGACCCTTGGAGACAAGTCGGCTGCAGGCCGATGTATTGAATCTCGACGCAATTTGAGAGTTCCATCGTCATTAGGAGGCCCTGAACGTTACAATTAACAATCATTTTTGCGTCGGATTCGATAATCTAGACTTACAAGAGAACGACCATAAGGTGCCTGAGGCAGCAACAGACCCTTGGAGACAAGTCGGCTGCAGGCCGATGTATTGAATCTCGACGCAATTTGAGTGTTCCATCGTCAATACAAGGCCCTGAACGTTACAATTAACTATCATTTTTTCATCGGATTCGAAAATATAGACTCACAGGAGAACGACCATAAGGAGCCGGAGGAAGCAATAGACCCTTGGAGACAAGTCGGCTGGAGGCCGATGTATTGAATCTCGACGCAATTTGAGTGTTCCATCGTCATTAGGAGGCCCTGAACGTTACAATTATTTATCATTTTTGCGTCGGATTCGAAAATCGAGACTCACCGGAGACGGACCATGTGGTGCCCGAGGCAGTGATATCCCCTTGGAGACAAGTCGGCTGGAGGCCGATGTATTGAATCTCGACGCAATTTGAGAGTTCCATCGTCATTAGGAGGCCCTGAACGTTACAATTAACAGTCATTTTTGCGTCGGATTCGAAAATCTAGACTCACAGGAGAAGGACCATGTGGTGCCCGAGGCAGCAATAGACCCTTGGAGACAAGTCGGCTGGAGGCCGATGTATTGAATCTCGACGCAATTTGAGTGTTCCATCGTCATTAGGAGGCGCTAAACGTTACAATTCACTATCATTCTTGCGTCGGATTCGAAAATCTAGACTCGCAGGAGAAGGACCATGTGGTGCCCGAGGCAGCAATAGACCCTTGGAGACAAGTCGGCTGCAGCCGATGTATTGAATCTCGACGCAATTTGAGTGTTCCATCGTCATTACAAGGACCTGAACGTTACAATTAACTATCATTTTTGCGTCGGATTCGAAAATTTAGACTCACAGGAGAAAGACCATGAGGTGCCTGAGGCAGCAACAGACCCTTGGAGACAAGTCGGCTGGAGGCCGATGTATAGAATCTCGACGCAATTTGAGAGTTCCATCGTCATTAGGAGGCCCTGAACGTTACAATTAACAATCATTTTTGCGTCGGATTCGAAAATCTAGACTCACAGGAGAACGACCATAAGGTGCCCGAGGCAGCAATAGACCCGTGGAGACAAGTCGGCTGGAGGCCGATGTATTGAATCTCGACGCTATCTGAGAGTTCCATCGCCATTAGGAGGCCCTAAACGTTACAATTAACTATCATTTTTGCGTCGGATTCGATAATCTAGACTTACAAGAGAACGACCATAAGGTGCCCGAGGCAGCAACAGACCCTTGGAGACAAGTCGGCTGGAGGCCGATGTATTGAATCTCGACGCAATTTGAGTGTTCCATCGTCATTAGGAGGCCCTGAACGTTACAATTAACTATCATTTTTGCGTCGGATTCGAAAATCCAGACTCACAGGAGAAGGACCATGTGGTGCCCGAGGCAGCAATAGACCCTTGGAGACAAGTCGGCTGGAGGCCGATGTAATGAATCTCGACGCAATTTGAGTGTTCCATCGTCATTAGGAGGCCCTATCATTTTTGCGTCGGATTCGAAAATCTAGACTCGCAGGAGAAGGACCAAGTGGTGCCCGAGGCAGCAATAGACCCTTGGAGACAAGTCGGCTGCAGCCGAAGTATTGAATCTCGACGCAATTTGAGTGTTCCATCGTCATTACAAGGACCTGAACGTTACAATTAACTATCAGTTTTGCGTCGGATTCGAAAATTTAGACTCACAGGAGAAAGACCATGAGGTGCCTGAGGCAGCGATATCCCCTTGGAGACAAGTCGGCTGGAGGCCGATGTATTGAATCTCGACGCAATTTGAGTGTTCCATCGTCATTAGGAGGCCCTGAACGTTACAATTAATTATCATTTTTGCGTCGGATTCGAAAATCGAGACTCACCGGAGACGGACCATGTGGTGCCCGAGGCAGTGATATCCCCTTGGAGACAAGTCGGCTGGAGGCCGATGTATTGAATCTCGACGCAATTTGAGAGTTCCATCGTCATTAGGAGGCCCTGAACGTTACAATTAACAATCATTTTTGCGTCGGATTCGAAAATCTAGACTCACAGGAGAAGGACCATGTGGTGCCCGAGGCAGCAATAGACCCTTGGAGACAAGTCGGCTGGAGGCCGATGTATTGAATCTCGACGCAATTTGAGTGTTCCATCGTCATTAGGAGGCGCTAAACGTTACAATTCACTATCATTCTTGCGTCGGATTCGAAAATCTAGACTCGCAGGAGTAGGACCATGTGGTGCCCGAGGCAGCAATAGACCCTTGGAGACAAGTCGGCTGCAGCCGATGTATTGAATCTCGACGCAATTTGAGTGTTCCATCATCATTACAAGGACCTGAACGTTACAATTAACTATCATTTTTGCGTCGGATTCGAAAATTTAGACTCACAGGAGAAAGACCATGAGGTGCCTGAGGCAGCAACAGACCCTTGAAGACAAGTCGGCTGGAGGCCGATGTATTGAATCTCGACGCAATTTGAGAGTTCCATCGTCATTAGGAGGCCCTGAACGTTACAATTAACAATCATTTTTGCGTCGGATTCGAAAATCTAGACTCACAGGAGAACGACCATAAGGTGCCCGAGGCAGCAATAGACCCTTGGAGACAAGTCGGCTGGAGGCCGATGTATTGAATCTCGACGCAATCTGAGAGTTCCATCGTCATTAGGAGGCCCTAAACGTTACAATTAACTATCATTTTTGCGTCGGATTCGATAATCTAGACTTACAAGAGAACGACCATAAGGTGCCCGAGGCAGCAACAGACCCTTGGAGACAAGTCGGCTGGAGGCCGATGTATTGAATCTCGACCCAATTTGGGTGTTCCATCGGCATTAGGAGGCCCTGAACGATACAATTAACTATCATTTTTGCGTCGGATTCGAAAATCTAGTCTCACCGGAGACGGACCATGTGGTGCCCGAGGCAGCGATATCCCCTTGGAGACAAGTCGGCTGGTGGCCGATGTATTGAATCTCGACGCAATTTGAGAGTTCCATCGTCATTAGGAGGCCCTGAACGTTACAATTAACAATCATTTTTGCGTCGGATTCGAAAATCTAGACTCACAGGAGAACGACCATAAGGTGCCCGAGGCAGCAATAGACCCTTGGAGAAAAGTCGGCTGGAGGACGATGTATTGAATCTCGACGCAATTTGAGAGTTCCATCGGCATTAGGAGGCCCTGAACGTTTCAATTAACTATCATTTTTGCGTCGGATTCGAAAATCTAGACTTACAAGAGAACGACCATAAGGTGCCCGAGGCAGCATTAGACCCTTGGAGACAAGTCGGCTGGAGGCCGATGTATTGAATCTCGACGCAATTTGAGTGTTCCATCGTCATTAGGCGGCCCTAAACGTTACAATTAACTATCATTTTTGCGTCGGATTCGATAATCTAGACTTACAAGAGAACGACCATAGGGTGCCCGAGGCAGCAATAGACCCTTGGAGACAAGTCGGCTGGAGGACGATGTATTGAATCTCGACGCAATTTGAGAGTTCCATCGTCATTAGGAGGCCCTGAACGTTACAATTAACTATCATTTTTGCGTCGGATTCGAAAATCTAGACTTACAAGAGAACGACCATGAGGTGCCCGAGACTGCAATATCCTCTTGGATACAAGTCGACTGGAGGTCGATGTATTGAATCTCGACGCAATTTGAGTCTTCTATCGTCATTAGGAGGCGCTGAACGTTACAATTCACTATCATTTTTGCGTCGGATTCGAAAATCTTGACTCACAGGAGAAGGACCATGTGGTGCCCGAGGCAGCAATAGACCCTTGGAGACAAGTCGGCTGCAGGCCGATGTATTGAATCTCGACGCAATTTGAGTGTTCCATCGTCATTACAAGGCCCTGAACGTTACAATTAACTATCATTTTTGCGTCGGATTCGAAAATCTAGACTCACAGGAAAACGACCATAAGGTGCCCGAGGCAGCAATAGACCCTTGGAGACAAGTCTAGTGGAGGCCGATGTATTGAATCTCGACGCAATATGAGTGTTCCATCGGCATTAGGAGGGCCTGAACGTTACAATTAACTATCATTTTTGCGTCGGATTAGAAAATCTAGACTCACAGGAGAACGACCATAAGGTGCCCGAGGCAGCAACAGACCCTTGGAGACAAGTCGGCTGCAGGCCGATGTATTGAATCTCGACGCAATTTGAGTGTTCCATCGTCACTACAAGGCCCTGAACGTTACAATTAACTATCATTTTTGCGTCGGATTCGAAAATCTAGACTCACAGGAGAAGGACCATGTGGTGCCCGAGGCAGCAATAGACCTTTGGAGACAAGTCGGCTGGAGGCCGATGTATTGAATCTCGACGCAATTTGAGTGTTCCATCGTCATTAGGAGGCCCTAAACGTTATAATTAACTATCATTTTTGCGTCGGATTCGAAAATCTAGAATCACAGGAGAAGGACCAGGTGGTGCCCGACGCAGCAACAGACCCTTGGAGACAAGTCGGCTGGAGGCCGATGTATTGGATCTCGACGCAATTTGAGTGTTCCATCGGCATTAGGAGGCCCTGAACGTTACAATTAACTATCATTTTTGCGTCGGATTCGATAATCTAAACTCACAGGAGAACGACCATAAGGTGCCGAGGCAGCAACAGACCCTTGGAGACAAGTCGGCTGGAGGCCGATGTATTGAATCTCGACGCAATTTGAGTGTTCCATCGTCATTTGGAGGCCCTGAAGGTTACAATTCACTATCATTTTTTCATCGGATTCGAAAATATAGACTCACAGGAGAACGACCATAAGGAACCGGAGGAAGCAATAGACCCTTGGAGACAAGTCGGCTGGAGGCCGATGTATTGAATCTCGACGCAATTTGAGTGTTCCATCGTCATTAGGAGGCCCTGAACGTTACAATCAACTATCATTTTTGCGTCGGATTCGAAAATCCAGACTCACAGGAGAAGAACCATGTGGTGCCCGAGGCTGCAATAGACCCTTGGAGACAAGTCGGCTGCAGGCCAATGTATTGAATCTTGACGCAATTTGAGTGTTCCATCGTCATTACAAGGCCCTGAACGTTACAATTAACTATCATTTTTGCGTCGGATTCGAAAATCTAGACTCACAGGAGAACGACAATAAGGTGCCCGAGGCAGCAACAGACCCTTGGAGACAAGTCGGCTGGAGGCCGATGTATTGAATCTCGACGCAATATGAGTGTTCCATCGGCATTAGGAGGCCCTGAACGTTACAATTAACTATCATTTTTGCGTCGGATTCGAAAATCTAGACTCACCGGAGACGGACCATGTGGTGCCCGAGGCAGTGATATCCCCTTGGAGACAAGTCGGCTGGAGGCCGATGTATTGAATCTCGACGCAATTTGAGAGTTCCATCGTCATTAGGAGGCCGTGAACGTTACAATTAACAATCATTTTTGCGTCGGATTCGAAAATCTAGACTCACAGGAGAACGACCATAAGGTGCCCGAGGCAGCAATAGACCCTTGGAGACAAGTCGGCTGGAGGACGATGTATTGAATCTCGACGCAATTTGAGAGTTCCATCGGCATTAGGAGGCCCTGAACGTTTCAATTAACTATCATTTTTGCGTCGGATTCGAAAATCTAGACTTACAAGAGAACGACCATAAGGTGCCCGAGGCAGCAATAGACCCTTGGAGACAAGTCGGCTGGAGGACGATGTATTGCATCTCGACGCAATTTGAGAGTTCCATCGTCATTAGGAGGCCCTGAACGTTACAATTAACTATCATTTTTGCGTCGGATTCGAAAATCTAGACTTACAGGAGAACGACCATGAGGTGCCCGAGACTGCAATATCCTCTTGGATACAAGTCGACTGGAGGTCGATGTATTGAATCTCGACGCAATTTGAGTCTTCTATCGTCATTAGGAGGCGCTGAACGTTACAATTCACTATCATTTTTGCGTCGGATTCGAAAATCTAGACTCACAGGAGAAGGACCATGTGGTGCCCAAGGCAGCAATTGACCCTTGGAGACAAGTCGGCTGCAGGCCGATGTATTGAATCTTGACGCAATTTGAGTGTTCCGTCGTCATTACAAGGCCCTGAACGTTACAATTAACTATCATTTTTGGGTCGGATTCGAAAATCTAGACTCACAGGAGAACGACTATGAGGTGCCCGAGGCAGCAATAGACCCTTGGAGACAAGTCGGCTGGAGGCCGATGTATTGAATCTCGACGCAATCTCAGAGTTCCATCGTCATTAGGAGGCCCTAAACGTTACAATTCACTATCATTTTTGCGTCGGAATCGATAATCTAGACATACCAGAGAATGACCATAAGGTGCCCGACGCAGCAACAGACCCTTGGAGACAAGTCGGCTGGAGGCCGATGAATTGGATCTCGACGCAATTTGAGTGTTCCATCGTCATTAGGAGGCCCTGAACGTTACAATTAACTATCATTATTGCGTCGGATTCGAAAATCCAGACTCACAGGAGAAGGACCATGTGGTGCCCGAGGCTGCAATAGACCCTTGGAGACAAGTCGGCTGCAGGCCGATGTATTGAATCTTGACGCAATTTGAGTGTTCCATCGTCATTACACGGCCCTGAACGTTACAATTAACTATCATTTTTGCGTCGGATTCGAAAATCCAGACTCACAGGAGAAGGACCATGTGGTGCCCGAGGCAGCAATAGACCCTTGGAGACAACTCGGCTGGAGGCCGATGTATTGAATCTCGACGCAATGTGAGTGTTCCATCGTCATTAGGAGGCCCTGAACGTTACAATTAACAATCATTTTTGCGTCGGATTCGAAAATCTAGACTCACAGGAGAAGGACCATGTGGTGCCCGAGGCAGCAATAGACCCTTGGAGACAAGTCGGCTGGAGGCCGATGTAATGAATCTCGACGCAATTTGAGTGTTCCATCGTCATTAGGAGGCCCTATCATTTTTGCGTCGGATTCGAAAATCTAGACTCGCAGGAGAAGGACCAAGTGGTGCCCGAGGCAGCAATAGACCCTTGGAGACAAGTCGGCTGCAGCCGATGTATTGAAACTCGACGCAATTTGAGTGTTCCATCGTCATTACAAGGACCTGAACGTTACAATTAACTATCATTTTTGCGTCGGATTCGAAAATTTAGACTCACAGGAGAAAGACCATGAGGTGCCTGAGGCAGCAACAGACCCTTGGAGACAAGTCGGCTGGAGGCCGATGTATTGAATCTCGACGCAATTTGAGTGTTCCATCGTGATTAGGAGGCCCTAAACGTTACAATTCACTATCAGTTTTGCGTCGGGTTCGAAAATCTAGACTCACAGGAGAAGGACCATGTGGTGCCCGAGGCAGCAATAGACCCTTGGAGACAAGGCGGCTGCAGGCCGATGTATTGAATCTCGACGCAATTTGAGTGTTCCATCGTCATTACAAGGCCCTGAACGTTACAATTAACTATCATTTTTGCGTCGGATTCGAAAATCTAGACTCACAGGAGAACGACCATAAGGTGCCCGAGGCAGCAATAGACCCTTGGAGACAAGTCGGCTGGAGGCCGATGTATTGAATCTCGACGCAATCTGAGAGTTCCATCGTCATTAGGAGGCCCTAAACGTTACAATTAACTATCATTTTTGCGTCGGATTCGATAATCTAGACTTACAAGAGAACGACCATAAGGTGCCCGAGGCAGCAACAGACCCTTGGAGACAAGTCGGCTGGAGGCCGATATATTGAATCTCGACGCAATTTGGGTGTTCCATCGGCATTAGGAGGCCCTGAACGTTACAATTAACAATCATTTTTGGGTCGGATTCGAAAATCTAGACTCACAGGAGAAGGACCACGTGGTGCCCGAGGCAGCAACAGACCCTTGGAGACAAGTCGGCTGCAGGCCGATGTATTGAATCTCGACGCAATTTGAGTGTTCCATCGTCACTACAAGGCCCTGAACGTTACAATTAACTATCATTTTTGCGTCGGATTCGAAAATCTAGACTCACAGGAGAAGGACCATGTGGTGCCCGAGGCAGCAATTGACCCTTGGAGACAAGTCGGCTGCAGGCCGATGTATTGAATCTTGACGCAATGTGAGTGTTCCGTCGTCATTACAAGGCCCTGAACGTTACAATTAACTATCATTTTTGGGTCGGATTCGAAAATCTAGACTCACAGGAGAACGACAATGAGGTGCCCGAGGCAGCAATAGACCCTTGGAGACAAGTCGGCTGGAGGCCGATGTATTGAATCTCGACGCAATCTCAGAGTTCCATCGTCATTAGGAGGCCCTAAACGTTACAATTCACTATCATTTTTGCGTCGGAATCGATAATCTAGACATACCAGAGAATGACCATAAGGTGCCCGACGCAGCAACAGACCCTTGGAGACAATTCGGCTGGAGGCCGATGTATTGGATCTCGACGCAATTTGAGTGTTCCATCGGCATTAGGAGGCGCTGAACGTTACAATTCACTATCATTTTTGCGTCGGATTCGATAATCTAAACTCACAGGAGAACGACCATAAGGTGCCGAGGCAGCAACAGACCCTTGGAGACAAGTCGGCTGGAGGCCGATGTATTGAATCTCGACGCAATTTGAGTGTTCCATCGTCATTTGGAGGCCCTGAACGTTACAATTCACTATCATTTTTTCATCGGATTCGAAAATATAGACTCACAGGAGAACGACCATAAGGAGCCGGAGGAAGCAATAGACCCTTGGAGACAAGTCGGCTGGAGGCCGATGAATTGAATCTCGACACAATTTGAGTGTTCCATCGTCATTAGGAGGCCCTGAACGTTACAATTAACTATCATTTTTGCGTCGGATTCGAAAATCCAGACTCACAGGAGAAGGACCATGTGGTGCCCGAGGCTGCAATAGACCCTTGGAGACAAGTCGGCTGCAGGCCGATGTATTGAATCTTGACGCAATTTGAGTGTTCTATCGTCATTACAAGGCCCTGAACGTTACAATTAACTATCATTTTTGCGTCGGATTTGAAAATCCAGACTCACAGGAGAAGGACCATGTGGTGCCCGAGGCAGCAATAGACCCTTGGAGACAAGTCGGCTTGAGGCCGATGTATTGAATCTCGACGCAATGTGAGTGTTCCATCGTCATTAGGAGGCCCTGAACGTTACAATTAACAATCATTTTTGCGTCGGATTCGAAAATCTAGAGTCACAGGAGAAGGACCATGTGGTGCCCGAGGCAGCAATAGACCCTTGGAGACAAGTCGGCTGGAGGCCGATGTATTGAATCTCGACGCAATTTGAGTGTTCCATCGTCATTAGGAGGCCCTATCATTTTTGCGACGGATTCGAAAATCTAGACTCGCAGGAGAAGGACCATGTGGTGCCCGAGGCAGCAATAGACCCTTGGAGACAAGTCGGCTGCAGCCGATGTATTGAATCTCGACGCAATTTGAGTGTTCCATCGTCATTAGGAGGCCCTAAACGTTACAATTCACTATCAGTTTTTCGTCGGGTTCGAAAATCTAGACTCACAGGAGAAGGACCATGTGGTGCCCGAGGCAGCAATAGACCCTTGGGGACAAGGCGGCTTCAGGCCGATGTATTGAATCTCGACGCAATTTGAGTGTTCCATCGTCATTACAAGGCCCTGAACGTTACACTTAACTATCATTTTTGCGTCGGATTCGAAAATCTAGACTCACAGGAGAACGACCATAAGGTGCCCGAGGCAGCAATAGACCCTTGGAGACAAGTCGGCTGGAGGCCGATGTATTGAATCTCGACGCAATCTGAGAGTTCCATCGTCATTAGGAGGCCCTAAACGTTACAATTAACTATCATTTTTGCGTCGGATTCGATAATCTAGACTTACAAGAGAACGACCATAAGGTGCCCGAGGCAGCAACAGACCCTTGGAGACAAGTCGGCTGGAGGCCGATGTATTGAATCTCGACGCAATTTGGGTGTTCCATCGGCATTAGGAGGCCCTGAACGTTACAATTAACTATCATTTTGGCGTCGGATTCGAAAATCTAGTCTCACCGGAGACGGACCATGTGGTGCCCGAGGCAGCGATATCCCCTTGGAGACAAGTCGGCTGGAGGCCGATGTATTGAATCTCGACGCAATTTGAGAGTTCCATCGTCATTAGGAGGCCCTGAACGTTACAATTAACAATCATTTTTGCGTCGGATTCGAAAATCTAGACTCACAGGAGAACGACTATAATGTGCCCGAGGCAGCAATAGACCCTTGGAGACAAGTCGGCTGGAGGCCGATGTATTGAATCTCGACGCTATCTGAGAGTTCCATCGTCATTAGGAGGCCCTAAACGTTACAATTAACTATCATTTTTGCGTCGGATTCGAAAATCTTGACTCACAGGAGAAGGACCATGTGGTGCCCGAGGCAGCAATAGACCCTTGGAGACAAGTCGGCTGCAGGCCGATGTATTGAATCTCGACGCAATTTGAGTGTTCCATCGTCATTACAAGGCCCTGAACGTTACAATTAACTATCATTTTTGCGTCGGATTCGAAAATCTAGACTCACAGGAAAACGACCATAAGGTGCCCGAGGGAGCAATAGACCCTTGGAGACAAGTCGGCTGGAGGCCGATGTATTGAATCTCGACGCAATATGAGTGTTCCATCGGCATTAGGAGGGCCTGAACGTTACAATTAACTATCATTTTTGCGTCGGATTAGAAAATCTAGACTCACCGGAGACGGACCATGTGGTGCCCGAGGCAGCGATATCCCCTTGGAGACAAGTCGGCTGGAGGCCGATGTATTGAATCTCGACGCAATTTGAGGGATCCATCGTCATTAGGAGGCCCTGAACGTTACAATTAACAATCATTTTTGCGTCGGATTCGAAAATCTAGACTCACAGGAGAAGGACCAGGTGGTGCACCAGGCAGCAACAGACCCTTGGAGACAAGTCGGCTGGAGGCCGATGTATTGAATCTCGACGCAATCTGAGAGTTCCATCGTCATTAGGAGGCCCTAAACGTTACAATTGACTATCATTTTTGCGTCGGATTCGAAAATCTAGACTCACAGGAAAACGACCATAAGGTGCCCGAGGCAGCAATAGACCCTTGGAGACAAGTCGGCTGGAGGCCGATGTATTGAATCTCGACGCAATATGAGTGTTCCATCGGCATTAGGAGGGCCTGAACGTTACAATTAACTATCATTTTTGCGTCGGATTAGAAAATCTAGACTCACCGGAGACGGACCATGTGGTGCCCGAGGCAGCGATATCCCCTTGGAGACAAGTCGGCTGGAGGCCGATGTATTGAATCTCGACGCAATTTGAGGGATCCATCGTCATTAGGAGGCCCTGAAAGTTACAATTAACAATCATTTTTGCGTCGGATTCGAAAATCTAGACTCACGGGAGAAGGACCAGGTGGTGCACCAGGCAGCAACAGACCCTTGGAGACAAGTCGGCTGCAGGCCGATGTATTGAATCTCGACGCAATTTGAGTGTTCCATCGTCACTACAAGGCCCTGAACGTTACAATTAACTATCATTTTTGCGTCGGATTCGAAAATCTAGACTCACAGGAGAAGGACCATGTGTTGCCCGAGGCAGCAATAGACCTTTGGAGACAAGTCGGCTGGAGGCCGATGTATTGAATCTCGACGCAATTTGAGTGTTCCATCGTCATTAGGAGGCCCTAAACGTTATAATTAACTATCATTTTTGCGTCGGATTCGAAAATCTAGACTCACAGGAGAAGGACCATGTGGTGCCCGAGGCAGCAACAGACCCTTGGAGACTAGTCGGCTGCAGGCCGATGTATTGAATCTCGACGCAATTTGAGTGTTCCATCGTCACTACAAGGCCCTGAACGTTACAATTAACTATCATTTTTGCGTCGGATTCGAAAATCTAGACTCACAGGAGAAGGACCATGTGGTGCCCGTGGCAGCAATGGACCCTTGGAGACAAGTCGGCTGGAGGCCGATGTATTGAATCTCGACGCAATTTGAGTGTTCCATCGTGATTAGGAGGCCCTAAACGTTACAATTCACTATCAGTTTTGCGTCGGATTCGAAAATCTAGACTCGCAGCAGAAGGACCATGT
Source organism: Schistocerca americana (assembly GCF_021461395.2). Taxonomy (NCBI): domain Eukaryota; kingdom Metazoa; phylum Arthropoda; class Insecta; order Orthoptera; family Acrididae; genus Schistocerca; species Schistocerca americana. The sequence goes on from NC_060123.1 coordinate 776,234,822, forward strand.
GGTGCCCGAGGCAGCAATAGACCCTTGGAGACAAGTCCGCTGCAAGCCGATGTATTGAATCTCGACGCAATTTGAGTGTTCCATCGTCATTACAAGGACCTGAACGTTACAATTAACTATCATTTTTGCGTCGGATTCGAAAATTTAGTCTCACAGGAGAAAGACCATGTGGTGCCCGAGGCAGCAATAGACCCTTGGAGACAAGGCGGCTGCAGGCCGATGTATTGAATCTCGACACAATTTGAGTGTTCCATCGTCATTACAAGGCCCTGAACGTTACAATTAAATATCATTTTTGCGTCGGATTCGAAAATCTAGACTCGTCGGAGACGGACCATGAGGTGCCCGAGGCAGCGATATCCCCTTGGAGACAAGTCGGCTGGAGGCCGATGTATTGAATCTCGACGCAATTTGAGAGTTCCATCGTCATTAGGAGGCCCTGAACGTTACAATTAACAATCATTTTTGCGTCGGATTCGAAAATCTAGACTCACAGGAGAACGACCATAAGGTGCCCGAGGCAGCAATAGACCCTTGGAGACAAGTCGGCTGGATTCCGATGTATTGAATCTCGACGCAATCTGAGAGTTCCATCGTCATTAGGAGGCCCTAAACGTTACAATTAACTATCATTTTTGCGTCGGATTCGATAATCTAGACTTACAAGAGTACGACCATAAGGTGCCCGAGGCAGCAACAGACCCTTGGGGACAAGTCGGCTGGAGGCCGGTGTAATGAATCTCGACGCAATTTGGGTGTTCCATCGGCATTAGGAGGCCCTGAACGTTACAATTAACTATCATTTTTGCGTCGGATTCGAAAATCTAGACTCACCGGAGAAGGACCATGTGGTGCCCGAGGCAGCGATATCCCCTTGGAGACAAGTCGGCTGGAGGCCGATGTATTGAATCTCGACGCAATTTGAGAGTTCCATCGTCATTAGGAGGCCCTGAACGTTACAATTAATTAACTATCATTTTTGCGTCGGATTCGAAAATCTAGACTTACAAGAGAACGACCATGAGGTGCCCGAGACTGCAATATCCTCTTGGGTACAAGTCGACTGGAGGTCGATGTATTGAATCTCGACGCAATTTGAGTCTTCTACCGTCATTAGGAGGCGCTGATCTTTACAATTCACTATCATTTTTGCGTCGGATTCGAAAATCTAGACTCACAGGAGAAGGACCATGTGGTGCCCGAGGCAGCAATTGACCCTTGGAGACAAGTCGGCTGCAGGCCGATGTATTGAATCTTGACGCAATTTGAGTGTTCCGTCGTCATTACAAGGCCCTGAACGTTACAATTAACTATCATTTTTGCGTCGGATTCGAAAATCTAGACTCACAGGAGAACGACCATGAGGTGCCCGAGGCAGCAATAGACCCTTGGAGACAAGTCGGCTGGAGGCCGATGTATTGAATCTCGACGCAATTTGTGTGTTCCATCGGCATTAGGAGGCCCTAAACGTTAAATTAACTATCATTTTTGCGTCGGATTCGAAAATCTAGACTCACCGGAGACGGACCATGTGGTGCCCGAGGCAGCGATATCCCCTTGGAGACAAGTCGGCTGGAGGCCGATGTATTGTATCTCGACGCAATTTGAGAGTTCCATCGTCATTAGGAGGCCCTAAACGTTACAATTCACTATCATTTTTACGTCGGATTCGAAAATCTAGACTCACAGGAGAACGACTATAAGGTGCCCAAGGCAGCAATAGACCCTTGGAGACAAGTCGGCTGGAGGCCGATGTAATGAATCTCGACGCAATTTGGGTGTTCCATCGGCATTAGGAGGCCCTGAACGTTACAATTAACTATCATTTTTGCGTCGGATTCGAAAATCTAGACTCACCGGAGAAGGACCATGTGGTGCCCGAGGCAGCGATATCCTCTTGGAGACAAGTCGGCTGGAGGCCGAAGTATTGAATCTCGACGCAATTTGAGAGTTCCATCGTCATTAGGAGGCCCTGAACGTTATAATTAATTACCTATCATTTTTGCGTCGGATTCGAAAATCTAGACTTACAAGAGAACGACCATGAGGTGCCTGAGACTGCAATATCCTCTGGGGTACAAGTCGACTGGAGGTCGATGTATTGAATCTCGACGCAATATGAGTGTTCCATCGGCATTAGGAGGGCCTGAACGTTACAATTAACTATCATTTTTGCGTCGGATTAGAAAATCTAGACTCACCGCAGACGGACAATGTGGTGCCCGAGGCAGCGATATCCCCTTGGAGACAAGTCGGCTTGAGGCCGATGTATTGAATCTCGACGCAATTTGAGGGATCCATCGTCATTAGGAGGCCCTGAACGTTACAATTAACAATCATTTTTGCGTCGGATTCGAAAATGTAGACTCACAGGAGAAGGACCAGGTGGTGCCCGAGGCAGCAACAGACCCTTGGAGACAAGTCGGCTGGAGGCCGATGTATTGAATCTCGACGCAATTTGAGTGTTCCATCGTCACTACAAGGCCCTGAACGTTACAATTAACTATCATTTTTGCGTCGGATTCGAAAATCTAGACTCACAGGAGAAGGACCATGTGGTGCCCGAGGCAGCAATAGACCTTTGGAGACAAGTCGGCTGGAGGCCGATGTATTGAATCTCGACGCAATTTGAGTGTTCCATCGTCATTAGGAGGCCCTAAACGTTATAATTAATTATCATTTTTGCGTCGGATTCGAAAATCTAGACTCACAGGAGAAGGACCATGTGGTGCCCGAGGCAGCAACAGACCCTTGGAGACTAGTCGGCTGCAGGCCGATGTATTGAATCTCGACGCAATTTGAGTGTTCCATCGTCACTACAAGGCCCTGAACGTTACAATTAACTATCATTTTTGCGTCGGATTCGAAAATCTAGACTCACAGGAGAAGGACCATGTGGTGCCCGAGGCAGCGATAGACCCTTGGAGACAAGTCGGCTGGAGGCCGATGTATTGAATCTCGACGCAATTTGAGTGTTCCATCGTCATTAGGAGGCCCTAAACGTTACAATTCACTATCATTTTTGCGTCGGATTCGAAAATCTAGACTCGCAGCAGAAGGACCATGTGGTGCCCGAGACAGCAATAGACCCTTGGAGACAAGTCGGCTGCAAGCCGATGTATTGAATCTCGACGCAATTTGAGTGTTCCATCGTGATTACAAGGACCTGAACGTTACAATTAACTATCATTTTTGCGTCGGATTCGAAAATTTAGACTCACAGGAGAAAGACCATGAGGTGCCTGAGGCAGCAACAGACCCTTGGAGAGAAGTCTGCTGGAGGCCGATGTATTGAATCTCGACGCAATTTGAGTGTTCTATCGTCATTAGGAGGCCCTAAACGTTACAATTCACTATCAGTTTTGCGTCGGGTTCGAAAATCTAGACTCACAGGAGAAGGACCATGTGGTGCCCGAGGCAGCAATAGACCCTTGGAGACAAGGCGGCTGCAGGCCGATGTATTGAATCTCGATGCAATTTGAGTGTTCCATCGTCATTACAAGGCCCTGAACGTTACAATTAACTATCATTTTTGCGTCGGATTCGAAAATCTATACTCACAGGAAAACGACCATAAGGTGCCCGAGGCAGCAATAGACCCTTGGAGACAAGTCGGCTGGAGGCCGATGTATTGAATCTCGACGCAATATGAGTGTTCCATCGGCATTAGGAGGGCCTGAACGTTACAATTAACTATCATTTTTGCGTCGGATTAGAAAATCTAGACTAACCGGAGACGGACCATGTGGTGCCCGAGGCAGCGATATCCCCTTGGAGACAAGTCGGCTGGAGGCCGATGTATTGTATCTCGACGCAATTTGAGAGTTCCATCGTCATTAGGAGGCGCTAAACGTTACAATTCACTATCATTTTTGCGTCGGATTCCATAATCTAGACTAACAAGAGAACGACCATAAGGTGCCCGAGGCAGCAACAGACCCTTGGAGACAAGTCGGCTGGAGGCCGATGTATTGAATCTCGACGCAATTTGAGGGATCCATCGTCATTAGGAGGCCCTGAACGTTACAATTAATAATCATTTTTGCGTCGGATTCGAAAATCTAGACTCGCAGCAGAAGGACCATGTGGTGCCCGAGGCAGCAATAGACCCTTGGAGACAAGTCCGCTGCAAGCCGATGTATTGAATCTCGACGCAATTTGAGTGTTCCATCGTCATTACAAGGACCTGAACGTTACAATTAACTATCATTTTTGCGTCGGATTCGAAAATTTAGTCTCACAGGAGAAAGACCATGTGGTGCCCGAGGCAGCAATAGACCCTTGGAGACAAGGCGGCTGCAGGCCGATGTATTGAATCTCGACACAATTTGAGTGTTCCATCGTCATTACAAGGCCCTGAACGTTACAATTAAATATCATTTTTGCGTCGGATTCGAAAATCTAGACTCGTCGGAGACGGACCATGAGGTGCCCGAGGCAGCGATATCCCCTTGGAGACAAGTCGGCTGGAGGCCGATGTATTGAATCTCGACGCAATTTGAGAGTTCCATCGTCATTAGGAGGCCCTGAACGTTACAATTAACAATCATTTTTGCGTCGGATTCGAAAATCTAGACTCACAGGAGAACGACCATAAGGTGCCCGAGGCAGCAATAGACCCTTGGAGACAAGTCGGCTGGATTCCGATGTATTGAATCTCGACGCAATCTGAGAGTTCCATCGTCATTAGGAGGCCCTAAACGTTACAATTAACTATCATTTTTGCGTCGGATTCGATAATCTAGACTTACAAGAGTACGACCATAAGGCGCCCGAGGCAGCAACAGACCCTTGGGGACAAGTCGGCTGGAGGCCGGTGTAATGAATCTCGACGCAATTTGGGTGTTCCATCGGCATTAGGAGGCCCTGAACGTTACAATTAACTATCATTTTTGCGTCGGATTCGAAAATCTAGACTCACCGGAGAAGGACCATGTGGTGCCCGAGGCAGCGATATCCCCTTGGAGACAAGTCGGCTGGAGGCCGATGTATTGAATCTCGACGCAATTTGAGAGTTCCATCGTCATTAGGAGGCCCTGAACGTTACAATTAATTAACTATCATTTTTGCGTCGGATTCGAAAATCTAGACTTACAAGAGAACGACCATGAGGTGCCCGAGACTGCAATATCCTCTTGGGTACAAGTCGACTGGAGGTCGATGTATTGAATCTCGACGCAATTTGAGTCTTCTACCGTCATTAGGAGGCGCTGATCTTTACAATTCACTATCATTTTTGCGTCGGATTCGAAAATCTAGACTCACAGGAGAAGGACCATGTGGTGCCCGAGGCAGCAATTGACCCTTGGAGACAAGTCGGCTGCAGGCCGATGTATTGAATCTTGACGCAATTTGAGTGTTCCGTCGTCATTACAAGGCCCTGAACGTTACAATTAACTATCATTTTTGCGTCGGATTCGAAAATCTAGACTCACAGGAGAACGACCATGAGGTGCCCGAGGCAGCAATAGACCCTTGGAGACAAGTCGGCTGGAGGCCGATGTATTGAATCTCGACGCAATTTGTGTGTTCCATCGGCATTAGGAGGCCCTAAACGTTAAATTAACTATCATTTTTGCGTCGGATTCGAAAATCTAGACTCACCGGAGACGGACCATGTGGTGCCCGAGGCAGCGATATCCCCTTGGAGACAAGTCGGCTGGAGGCCGATGTATTGTATCTCGACGCAATTTGAGAGTTCCATCGTCATTAGGAGGCCCTAAACGTTACAATTCACTATCATTTTTACGTCGGATTCGAAAATCTAGACTCACAGGAGAACGACTATAAGGTGCCCAAGGCAGCAATAGACCCTTGGAGACAAGTCGGCTGGAGGCCGATGTAATGAATCTCGACGCAATTTGGGTGTTCCATCGGCATTAGGAGGCCCTGAACGTTACAATTAACTATCATTTTTGCGTCGGATTCGAAAATCTAGACTCACCGGAGAAGGACCATGTGGTGCCCGAGGCAGCGATATCCTCTTGGAGACAAGTCGGCTGGAGGCCGAAGTATTGAATCTCGACGCAATTTGAGAGTTCCATCGTCATTAGGAGGCCCTGAACGTTATAATTAATTACCTATCATTTTTGCGTCGGATTCGAAAATCTAGACTTACAAGAGAACGACCATGAGGTGCCTGAGACTGCAATATCCTCTGGGGTACAAGTCGACTGGAGGTCGATGTATTGAATCTCGACGCAATATGAGTGTTCCATCGGCATTAGGAGGGCCTGAACGTTACAATTAACTATCATTTTTGCGTCGGATTAGAAAATCTAGACTCACCGCAGACGGACAATGTGGTGCCCGAGGCAGCGATATCCCCTTGGAGACAAGTCGGCTTGAGGCCGATGTATTGAATCTCGACGCAATTTGAGGGATCCATCGTCATTAGGAGGCCCTGAACGTTACAATTAACAATCATTTTTGCGTCGGATTCGAAAATGTAGACTCACAGGAGAAGGACCAGGTGGTGCCCGAGGCAGCAACAGACCCTTGGAGACAAGTCGGCTGGAGGCCGATGTATTGAATCTCGACGCAATTTGAGTGTTCCATCGTCACTACAAGGCCCTGAACGTTACAATTAACTATCATTTTTGCGTCGGATTCGAAAATCTAGACTCACAGGAGAAGGACCATGTGGTGCCCGAGGCAGCAATAGACCTTTGGAGACAAGTCGGCTGGAGGCCGATGTATTGAATCTCGACGCAATTTGAGTGTTCCATCGTCATTAGGAGGCCCTAAACGTTATAATTAATTATCATTTTTGCGTCGGATTCGAAAATCTAGACTCACAGGAGAAGGACCATGTGGTGCCCGAGGCAGCAACAGACCCTTGGAGACTAGTCGGCTGCAGGCCGATGTATTGAATCTCGACGCAATTTGAGTGTTCCATCGTCACTACAAGGCCCTGAACGTTACAATTAACTATCATTTTTGCGTCGGATTCGAAAATCTAGACTCACAGGAGAAGGACCATGTGGTGCCCGAGGCAGCGATAGACCCTTGGAGACAAGTCGGCTGGAGGCCGATGTATTGAATCTCGACGCAATTTGAGTGTTCCATCGTCATTAGGAGGCCCTAAACGTTACAATTCACTATCATTTTTGCGTCGGATTCGAAAATCTAGACTCGCAGCAGAAGGACCATGTGGTGCCCGAGACAGCAATAGACCCTTGGAGACAAGTCGGCTGCAAGCCGATGTATTGAATCTCGACGCAATTTGAGTGTTCCATCGTGATTACAAGGACCTGAACGTTACAATTAACTATCATTTTTGCGTCGGATTCGAAAATTTAGACTCACAGGAGAAAGACCATGAGGTGCCTGAGGCAGCAACAGACCCTTGGAGAGAAGTCTGCTGGAGGCCGATGTATTGAATCTCGACGCAATTTGAGTGTTCTATCGTCATTAGGAGGCCCTAAACGTTACAATTCACTATCAGTTTTGCGTCGGGTTCGAAAATCTAGACTCACAGGAGAAGGACCATGTGGTGCCCGAGGCAGCAATAGACCCTTGGAGACAAGGCGGCTGCAGGCCGATGTATTGAATCTCGATGCAATTTGAGTGTTCCATCGTCATTACAAGGCCCTGAACGTTACAATTAACTATCATTTTTGCGTCGGATTCGAAAATCTATACTCACAGGAAAACGACCATAAGGTGCCCGAGGCAGCAATAGACCCTTGGAGACAAGTCGGCTGGAGGCCGATGTATTGAATCTCGACGCAATATGAGTGTTCCATCGGCATTAGGAGGGCCTGAACGTTACAATTAACTATCATTTTTGCGTCGGATTAGAAAATCTAGACTAACCGGAGACGGACCATGTGGTGCCCGAGGCAGCGATATCCCCTTGGAGACAAGTCGGCTGGAGGCCGATGTATTGTATCTCGACGCAATTTGAGAGTTCCATCGTCATTAGGAGGCGCTAAACGTTACAATTCACTATCATTTTTGCGTCGGATTCCATAATCTAGACTAACAAGAGAACGACCATAAGGTGCCCGAGGCAGCAACAGACCCTTGGAGACAAGTCGGCTGGAGGCCGATGTATTGAATCTCGACGCAATCTGAGAGTTCCATCGTCATTAGGAGGCCCTAAACGTTACAATTAACTATCATTTTTGCGTCGGATTCGAAAATCTTGACTCACAGGAGAAGGACTATGTGGTGCCCGAGGCAGCAATAGACCCTTGGAGACAAGTCGGCTGCAGGCCGATGTATTGAATCTCGACGCAATTTGAGTGTTCCATCGTCATTACAAGGCCCTGAACGTTACAATTAACTATCATTTTTGCGTCGGATTCGAAATTCTAGACTCACAGGAAAACGACCATAAGGTGCCCGAGGCAGCAATAGACCCTTGGAGACAAGTCGGCTGGAGGCCGATGTATTGAATCTCGACGCAATATGAGTGTTCCATCGGCATTAGGAGGGCCTGAACGTTACAATTAACTATCATTTTTGCGTCGGATTAGAAAATCTAGACTCACCGGAGACGGAGAATGTGGTGCCCGAGGCAGCGATATCCCCTTGGAGACAAGTCGGCTGGAGGCCGATGTATTGAATCTCGACGCAATTTGAGGGATCCATCGTCATTAGGAGGCCCTGAACGTTACAATTAATAATCATTTTTGCGTCGGATTCGAAAATCTAGACTCACAGGAGAAGGACCAGGTGGTGCCCGAGGCAGCAACAGACCCTTGGAGACAAGTCGGCTGCAGGCCGATGTATTGAATCTCGACGCAATTTGAGTGTTCCATCGTCACTACAAGGCCCTGAACGTTACAATTAACTATCATTTTTGCGTCGGATTCGAAAATCTAGACTCACAGGAGAAGGACCATGTGGTGCCCGAGGCAGCAATAGACCTTTGGAGACAAGTCGGCTGGAGGCCGATGTATTGAATCTCGACGCAATTTGAGTGTTCCATCGACATTAGGAGGCCCTAAACGTTATAATTAACTATCATTTTTGCGTCGGATTCGAAAATCTAGACTCACAGGAGAAGGACCATGTGGTGCCCGAGGCAGCAACAGACCCTTGGAGACTAGTCGGCTGCAGGCCGATGTATTGAATCTCGACGCAATTTGAGTGTTCCATCGTCACTACAAGGCCCTGAACGTTACAATTAACTATCATTTTTGCGTCGGATTCGAAAATCTAGACTCACAGGAGAAGGACCATGTGGTGCCCGAGGCAGCAATAGACCCTTGGAGACAAGTCGGCTGGAGGCCGATGTATTGAATCTCGACGCAATTTGAGTGTTCCACCGTCATTAGGAGGCCCTAAACGTTACAATTCACTATCATTTTTGCGTCGGATTCGAAAATCTAGACTCGCAGCAGAAGGACCATGTGGTGCCCGAGGCAGCAATAGACCCTTGGAGACAAGTCGGCTGCAAGCCGATGTATTGAATCTCGACGCAATTTGAGTGTTCCATCGTCATTACAAGGACCTGAACGTTACAATTAACTATCATTTTTGCGTCGGATTCGAAAATTTAGACTCACAGGAGAAAGACCATGAGGTGCCTGAGGCAGCAACAGACCCTTGGAGAGAAGTCTGCTGGAGGCCGATGTATTGAATCTCGACGCAATTTGAGTGTTCTATCGTCATTAGGAGGCCATAAACGTTACAATTCACTATCAGTTTTGCGTCGGGTTCAAAAATGTAGACTCACACGAGAAGGACCATGTGGTGCCCGAGGCAGCAATAGACCCTTGGAGACAAGGCGGCTGCAGGCCGATGTATTGAATCTCGACGCAATTTGAGTGTTCCATCGTCATTACAAGGCCCTGAACGTTACAATTAACTATCATTTTTGCGTCGGATTCGAAAATCTAGACTCACAGGAGAACGACCATAAGGTGCCCGAGTCAGCAATAGACCCTTGGAGACAAGTCGGCTGGAGGCCGATGTATTGAATCTCGACGCAATTTGAGTGTTCCATCGGCATTAGGAGGCCCTGAACGTTACAATTAAATATCATTTTTGCGTCGGATTCGAAAATCTAGACTCGTCGGAGACGGACCATGTGGTGCCCGAGGCAGCGATATCCCCTTGGAGACAAGTCGGCTGGAGGCCGATGTATTGAATCTCGACGCAATTTGAGAGTTCCATCTTCATTAGGAGGTCCTGAACGTTACAATTAACAATCATTTTTGCGTGGGATTCGAAAATCTAGACTCACAGGAGAACGACCATAAGGTGCCCGAGGCAGCAACAGACCCTTGGAGACAAGTCGGCTGGAGGCCGATGTATTGAATCTCGACGCAATCTGAGAGTTCCATCGTCATTAGGAGGCCCTAAACGTTACAATTAACTATCATTTTTGCGTCGGATTCGAAAATCTTGACTCACAGGAGAAGGACCATGTGGTGCCCGAGGCAGCTATAGACCCTTGGAGACAAGTCGGCTGCAGGCCGATGTATTGAATCTCGACGCAATTTGAGTGTTCCATCGTCATTACAAGGCCCTGAACGTTACAATTAACTATCATTTTTGCGTCGGATTCGAAAATCTAGACTCACAGGAAAACGACCATAAGGTGCCCGAGGCAGCAATAGACCCTTGGAGACAAGTCGGCTGGAGGCCGATGTATTGAATCTCGACGCAATATGAGTGTTCCATCGGCATTAGGAGGGCCTGAACGTTACAATTAACTATCATTTTTGCGTCGGATTAGAAAATGTAGACTCACCGGAGACGGACCATGTGGTGCCCGAGGCAGCGATATCCCCTTGGAGACAAGTCGGCTGGAGGCCGATGTATTGAATCTCGACGCAATTTGAGGGATCCATCGTCATTAGGAGGCCCTGAACGTTACAATTAACAATCATTTTTGCGTCGGATTCGAAAATCTAGACTCACAGGAGAAGGACCAGGTGGTGCCCGAGGCAGCAACAGACCCTTGGAGACAAGTCGGCCGCAGGCCGATGTATTGAATCTCGACGCAATTTGAGTGTTCCATCGTCACTACAAGGCCCTGAACGTTACAATTAACTATCATTTTTGCGTCGGATTCGAAAATCTAGACTCACAGGAGAAGGACCATGTGGTGCCCGAGGCAGCAATATACCTTTGGAGACAAATCGGCTGGAGGCCGATGTTTTGAATCTCGACGCAATTTGAGTGTTCCATCGTCATTAGGAGGCCCTAAACGTTATAATTAACTATCATTTTTGCGTCGGATTCGAAAATCTAGACTCACAGGAGAAGGACCATGTGGTGCCCGAGGCAGCAACAGACCCTTGGAGACTAGTCGGCTGCAGGCCGATGTATTGAATCTCGACGCAATTTGAGTGTTCCATCGTCACTACAAGGCCCTGAACATTACAATTAACTATCATTTTTGCGTCGGATTCGAAAATCTAGACTCACAGGAGAAGGACCATGTGGTGCCCGAGGCAGCAATAGACCCTTGGAGACAAGTCGGCTGCAGGCCGATGTATTGAATCTCGACGCAATTTGAGTGTTCCATCGTCATTACAAGGCCCTGAACGTTACAATTAACTATCATTTTTGCGTCGGATTCGAAATTCTAGACTCACAGGAAAACGACCATAAGGTGCCCGAGGCAGCAATAGACCCTTGGAGACAAGTCGGCTGGAGGCCGATGTATTGAATCTCGACGCAATATGAGTGTTCCATCGGCATTAGGAGGGCCTGAACGTTACAATTAACTATCATTTTTGCGTCGGATTAGAAAATCTAGACTCACCGGAGACGGAGAATGTGGTGCCCGAGGCAGCGATATCCCCTTGGAGACAAGTCGGCTGGAGGCCGATGTATTGAATCTCGACGCAATTTGAGGGATCCATCGTCATTAGGAGGCCCTGAACGTTACAATTAACAATCATTTTTGCGTCGGATTCGAAAATCTAGACTCACAGGAGAAGGACCAGGTGGTGCCCGAGGCAGCAACAGACCCTTGGAGACAAGTCGGCTGCAGGCCGATGTATTGAATCTCGACGCAATTTGAGTGTTCCATCGTCACTACAAGGCCCTGAACGTTACAATTAACTATCATTTTTGCGTCGGATTCGAAAATCTAGACTCACTGGAGAAGGACCATGTGGTGCCCGAGGCAGCAATAGACCTTTGGAGACAAGTCGGCTGGAGGCCGATGTATTGAATCTCGACGCAATTTGAGTGTTCCATCGACATTAGGAGGCCCTAAACGTTATAATTAACTATCATTTTTGCGTCGGATTCGAAAATCTAGACTCGTCGGAGACAGACCATGTGGTGCCCGAGGCAGCGATATCCCCTTGGAGACATGTCGGCTGGAGGCCGATGTATTGAATCTCGACGCAATTTGAGAGTTCCATCTTCATTAGGAGGCCCTGAACGTTACAATTAACAATCATTTTTGCGTCGGATTCGAAAATCTAGACTCACAGGAGAACGACCATAAGGTGCCCGAGGCAGCAACAGACCCTTGGAGACAAGTCGGCTGGAGGCCGATGTATTGAATCTCGACGCAATCTGAGAGTTCCATCGTCATTAGGAGGCCCTAAACGTTACAATTAACTATCATTTTTGCGTCGGATTCGAAAATCTTGACTCACAGGAGAAGGACCATGTGGTGCCCGAGGCAGCTATAGACCCTTGGAGACAAGTCGGCTGCAGGCCGATGTATTGAATCTCGACGCAATTTGAGTGTTCCATCGTCATTACAAGGCCCTGAACGTTACAATTAACTATCATTTTTGCGTCGGATTCGAAAATCTAGACTCACAGGAAAACGACCATAAGGTGCCCGAGGCAGCAATAGACCCTTGGAGACAAGTCGGCTGGAGGCCGATGTATTGAATCTCGACGCAATATGAGTGTTCCATCGGCATTAGGAGGGCCTGAACGTTACAATTAACTATCATTTTTGCGTCGGATTAGAAAATCTAGACTCACCGGAGACGGAGAATGTGGTGCCCGAGGCAGCGATATCCCCTTGGAGACAAGTCGGCTGGAGGCCGATGTATTGAATCTCGACGCAATTTGAGGGATCCATCGTCATTAGGAGGCCCTGAACGTTACAATTAACAATCATTTTTGCGTCGGATTCGAAAATCTAGACTCACAGGAGAAGGACCAGGTGCTGCCCGAGGCAGCAACAGACCCTTGGAGACAAGTCGGCTGCAGGCCGATGTATTGAATCTCGACGCAATTTGAGTGTTCCATCGTCACTACAAGGCCCTGAACGTTACAATTAACTATCATTTTTGCGTCGGATTCGAAAATCTAGACTCACAGGAGAAGGACCATGTGGTGCCCGAGGCAGCAATAGACCTTTGGAGACAAGTCGGCTGGAGGCCGATGTATTGAATCTCGACGCAATTTGAGTGTTCCATCGACATTAGGAGGCCCTAAACGTTATAATTAACTATCATTTTTGCGTCGGATTCGAAAATCTAGACTCACAGGAGAAGGACCATGTGGTGCCCGAGGCAGCAACAGACCCTTGGAGACTAGTCGGCTGCAGGCCGATGTATTGAATCTCGACGCAATTTGAGTGTTCCATCGTCACTACAAGGCCCTGAACGTTACAATTAACTATCATTTTTGCGTCGGATTCGAAAATCTAGACTCACAGGAGAAGGACCATGTGGTGCCCGAGGCAGCAATAGACCCTTGGAGACAAGTCGGCTGGAGGCCGATGTATTGAATCTCGACGCAATTTGAGTGTTCCATCGTCATTAGGAGGCCCTAAACGTTACAATTCACTATCATTTTTGCGTCGGATTCGAAAATCTAGACTCGCAGCAGAAGGACCATGTGGTGCCCGAGGCAGCAATAGACCCTTGGAGACAAGTCGGCTGCAAGCCGATGTATTGAATCTCGACGCAATTTGAGTGTTCCATCGTCATTACAAGGACCTGAACGTTACAATTAACTATCATTTTTGCGTCGGATTCGAAAATTTAGACTCACAGGAGAAAGACCATGAGGTGCCTGAGGCAGCAACAGACCCTTGGAGAGAAGTCTGCTGGAGGCCGATGTATTGAATCTCGACGCAATTTGAGTGTTCTATCGTCATTAGGAGGCCCTAAACGTTACAATTCACTATCAGTTTTGCGTCGGGTTCGAAAATGTAGACTCACACGAGAAGGACCATGTGGTGCCCGAGGCAGCAATAGACCCTTGGAGACAAGGCGGCTGCAGGCCGATGTATTGAATCTCGACGCAATTTGAGTGTTCCATCGTCATTACAAGGCCCTGAACGTTACAATTAACTATCATTTTTGCGTCGGATTCGAAAATCTAGACTCACAGGAGAACGACCATAAGGTGCCCGAGTCAGCAATAGACCCTTGGAGACAAGTCGGCTGGAGGCCGATGTATTGAATCTCGACGCAATTTGAGTGTTCCATCGGCATTAGGAGGCCCTGAACGTTACAATTAAATATCATTTTTGCGTCGGATTCGAAAATCTAGACTCGTCGGAGACGGACCATGTGGTGCCCGAGGCAGCGATATCCCCTTGGAGACAAGTCGGCTGGAGGCCGATGTATTGAATCTCGACGCAATTTGAGAGTTCCATCTTCATTAGGAGGCCCTGAACGTTACAATTAACAATCATTTTTGCGTCGGATTCGAAAATCTAGACTCACAGGAGAACGACCATAAGGTGCCCGAGGCAGCAACAGACCCTTGGAGACAAGTCGGCTGGAGGCCGATGTATTGAATCTCGACGCAATCTGAGAGTTCCATCGTCATTAGGAGGCCCTAAACGTTACAATTAACTATCATTTTTGCGTCGGATTCGAAAATCTTGACTCACAGGAGAAGGACCATGTGGTGCCCGAGGCAGCTATAGACCCTTGGAGACAAGTCGGCTGCAGGCCGATGTATTGAATCTCGACGCAATTTGAGTGTTCCATCGTCATTACAAGGCCCTGAACGTTACAATTAACTATCATTTTTGCGTCGGATTCGAAAATCTAGACTCACAGGAAAACGACCATAAGGTGCCCGAGGCAGCAATAGACCCTTGGAGACAAGTCGGCTGGAGGCCGATGTATTGAATCTCGACGCAATATGAGTGTTCCATCGGCATTAGGAGGGCCTGAACGTTACAATTAACTATCATTTTTGCGTCGGATTAGAAAATCTAGACTCACCGGAGACGGACCATGTGGTGCCCGAGGCAGCGATATCCCCTTGGAGCCAAGTCGACTGGAGGCCGATGTATTGAATCTCGACGCAATTTGAGGGATCCATCGTCATTAGGAGGCCCTGAACGTTACAATTAACAATCATTTTTGCGTCGGATTCGAAAATCTAGACTCACAGGAGAAGGACCAGGTGGTGCCCGAGGCAGCAACAGACCCTTGGAGACAAGTCGGCCGCAGGCCGATGTATTGAATCTCGACGCAATTTGAGTGTTCCATCGTCACTACAAGGCCCTGAACGTTACAATTAACTATCATTTTTGCGTCGGATTCGAAAATCTAGACTCACAGGAGAAGGACCATGTGGTGCACGAGGCAGCAATAGACCTTTGGAGACAAATCGGCTGGAGGCCGATGTTTTGAATCTCGACGCAATTTGAGTGTTCCATCGTCATTAGGAGGCCCTAAACGTTATAATTAACTATCATTTTTGCGTCGGATTCGAAAATCTAGACTCACAGGAGAAGGACCATGTGGTGCCCGAGGCAGCAACAGACCCTTGGAGACTAGTCGGCTGCAGGCCGATGTATTGAATCTCGACGCAATTTGAGTGTTCCATCGTCACTACAAGGCCCTGAACATTACAATTAACTATCATTTTTGCGTCGGATTCGAAAATCTAGACTCACAGGAGAAGGACCATGTGGTGCCCGAGGCAGCAATAGACCCTTGGAGACAAGTCGGCTGGAGGCCGATGTATTGAATCTCGACGCAATTTGAGTGTTCCATCGTCATTACAAGGACCTGAACGTTACAATTAACTATCATTTTTTCGTCGGATTCGAAAATTTAGACTCACAGGAGAAAGACCATGAGGTGCCTGAGGCAGCAACAGACCCTTGGAGAGAAGTCTGCTGGAGGCCGATGTATTGAATCTCGACGCAATTTGAGTGTTCTATCGTCATTAGGAGGCCCTAAACGTTACAATTCACTATCAGTTTTGCGTCGGGTTCGAAAATCTAGACTCACAGGAGAAGGACCATGTGGTGCCCGAGGCAGCAATAGATTCTTGGAGACAAGGCGGCTGCAGGCCGATGTATTGAATCTCGACGCAATTTGAGTGTTCCATCGTCATTACAAGGCCCTGAACGTTACAATTAACTATCATTTTTGCGTCGGATTCGAAAATCTAGACTCACAGGAGAACGACCAAAAGGTGCCCGAGTCAGCAATAGACCCTTGGAGACAAGTCGGCTGGAGGCCGATGTATTGAATCTCGACGCAATTTGAGTGTTCCATCGGCATTAGGAGGCCCTAAACGTTACAATTAACTATCATTTTTGCGTCGGATTCGAAAATCTAGACTCACCGGAGACGGACCATGTGGTGCCCGAGGCAGCGATATCCCCTTGGAGACAAGTCGGCTGGAGGCCGATGTATTGTATCTCGACGCAATTTGAGAGTTCCATCGTCATTAGGAGGCCCTAAACGTTACAATTCACTATCATTTTTGCGTCGGATTCGAAAATCTAGACTCACAGGAGAACGACTATAAGGTGCCCGAGGCAGCAATAGACCCTTGGAGACAAGTCGGCTGGAGGCCGATGTATTGAATCTCGACGCAATTTGAGTGTTCCATCGGCATTAGGAGGCCCTGAACGTTACAATTAACTATCATTTTTGCGTCGGATTCGAAAATCTAGACTCACCGGAGACGGACCATGTGGTGCCCGAGGCAGCGATATCCCCTTGGAGACAAGTCGGCTGGAGGCCGATGTAATGAATCTCGACGCAATTTGAGATTTCCATCGTCATTAGGAGGCGCTAAACGTTACAATTCACTATCATTTTTGCGTCGGATTCCATAATCTAGACTAACAAGAGAACGACCATAAGGTGCCCGAGGCAGCATCAGACCCTTGGAGACAAGTCGGCTGGAGGCCGATGTATTGAATCTCGACGCAATCTGAGAGTTCCATCGTCATTAGGAGGCCCTAAACGTTACAATTAACTATCATTTTTGCGTCGGATTCGAAAATCTTGACTCACAGGAGAAGGACCATGTGGTGCCCGAGGCAGCAATAGACCCTTGGAGACAAGTCGGCTGCAGGCCGATGTATTGAATCTCGACGCAATTTGAGTGTTCCATCGTCATTACAAGGCCCTGAACGTTACAATTAACTATCATTTTTGCGTCGGATTCGAAATTCTAGACTCACAGGAAAACGACCATAAGGTGCCCGAGGCAGCAATAGACCCTTGGAGACAAGTCGGCTGGAGGCCGATGTATTGAATCTCGACGCAATATGAGTGTTCCATCGGCATTAGGAGGGCCTGAACGTTACAATTAACTATCATTTTTGCGTCGGATTAGAAAATCTAGACTCACCGGAGACGGAGAATGTGGTGCCCGAGGCAGCGATATCCCCTTGGAGACAAGTCGGCTGGAGGCCGATGTATTGAATCTCGACGCAATTTGAGGGATCCATCGTCATTAGGAGGCCCTGAACGTTACAATTAACAATCATTTTTGCGTCGGATTCGAAAATCTAGACTCACAGGAGAAGGACCAGGTGGTGCCCGAGGCAGCAACAGACCCTTGGAGACAAGTCGGCTGCAGGCCGATGTATTGAATCTCGACGCAATTTGAGTGTTCCATCGTCACTACAAGGCCCTGAACGTTACAATTAACTATCATTTTTGCGTCGGATTCGAAAATCTAGACTCACTGGAGAAGGACCATGTGGTGCCCGAGGCAGCAATAGACCTTTGGAGACAAGTCGGCTGGAGGCCGATGTATTGAATCTCGACGCAATTTGAGTGTTCCATCGACATTAGGAGGCCCTAAACGTTATAATTAACTATCATTTTTGCGTCGGATTCGAAAATCTAGACTCACCGGAGACGGAGAATGTGGTGCCCGAGGCAGCGATATCCCCTTGGAGACAAGTCGGCTGGAGGCCGATGTATTGAATCTCGACGCAATTTGAGGGATCCATCGTCATTAGGAGGCCCTGAACGTTACAATTAACAATCATTTTTGCGTCGGATTCGAAAATCTAGACTCACAGGAGAAGGACCAGGTGGTGCCCGAGGCAGCAACAGACCCTTGGAGACAAGTCGGCTGCAGGCCGATGTATTGAATCTCGACGCAATTTGAGTGTTCCATCGTCACTACAAGGCCCTGAACGTTACAATTAACTATCATTTTTGCGTCGGATTCGAAAATCTAGACTCACTGGAGAAGGACCATGTGGTGCCCGAGGCAGCAATAGACCTTTGGAGACAAGTCGGCTGGAGGCCGATGTATTGAATCTCGACGCAATTTGAGTGTTCCATCGACATTAGGAGGCCCTAAACGTTATAATTAACTATCATTTTTGCGTCGGATTCGAAAATCTAGACTCGTCGGAGACAGACCATGTGGTGCCCGAGGCAGCGATATCCCCTTGGAGACATGTCGGCTGGAGGCCGATGTATTGAATCTCGACGCAATTTGAGAGTTCCATCTTCATTAGGAGGCCCTGAACGTTACAATTAACAATCATTTTTGCGTCGGATTCGAAAATCTAGACTCACAGGAGAACGACCATAAGGTGCCCGAGGCAGCAACAGACCCTTGGAGACAAGTCGGCTGGAGGCCGATGTATTGAATCTCGACGCAATCTGAGAGTTCCATCGTCATTAGGAGGCCCTAAACGTTACAATTAACTATCATTTTTGCGTCGGATTCGAAAATCTTGACTCACAGGAGAAGGACCATGTGGTGCCCGAGGCAGCTATAGACCCTTGGAGACAAGTCGGCTGCAGGCCGATGTATTGAATCTCGACGCAATTTGAGTGTTCCATCGTCATTACAAGGCCCTGAACGTTACAATTAACTATCATTTTTGCGTCGGATTCGAAAATCTAGACTCACAGGAAAACGACCATAAGGTGCCCGAGGCAGCAATAGACCCTTGGAGACAAGTCGGCTGGAGGCCGATGTATTGAATCTCGACGCAATATGAGTGTTCCATCGGCATTAGGAGGGCCTGAACGTTACAATTAACTATCATTTTTGCGTCGGATTAGAAAATCTAGACTCACCGGAGACGGAGAATGTGGTGCCCGAGGCAGCGATATCCCCTTGGAGACAAGTCGGCTGGAGGCCGATGTATTGAATCTCGACGCAATTTGAGGGATCCATCGTCATTAGGAGGCCCTGAACGTTACAATTAACAATCATTTTTGCGTCGGATTCGAAAATCTAGACTCACAGGAGAAGGACCAGGTGCTGCCCGAGGCAGCAACAGACCCTTGGAGACAAGTCGGCTGCAGGCCGATGTATTGAATCTCGACGCAATTTGAGTGTTCCATCGTCACTACAAGGCCCTGAACGTTACAATTAACTATCATTTTTGCGTCGGATTCGAAAATCTAGACTCACAGGAGAAGGACCATGTGGTGCCCGAGGCAGCAATAGACCTTTGGAGACAAGTCGGCTGGAGGCCGATGTATTGAATCTCGACGCAATTTGAGTGTTCCATCGACATTAGGAGGCCCTAAACGTTATAATTAACTATCATTTTTGCGTCGGATTCGAAAATCTAGACTCACAGGAGAAGGACCATGTGGTGCCCGAGGCAGCAACAGACCCTTGGAGACTAGTCGGCTGCAGGCCGATGTATTGAATCTCGACGCAATTTGAGTGTTCCATCGTCACTACAAGGCCCTGAACGTTACAATTAACTATCATTTTTGCGTCGGATTCGAAAATCTAGACTCACAGGAGAAGGACCATGTGGTGCCCGAGGCAGCAATAGACCCTTGGAGACAAGTCGGCTGGAGGCCGATGTATTGAATCTCGACGCAATTTGAGTGTTCCATCGTCATTAGGAGGCCCTAAACGTTACAATTCACTATCATTTTTGCGTCGGATTCGAAAATCTAGACTCGCAGCAGAAGGACCATGTGGTGCCCGAGGCAGCAATAGACCCTTGGAGACAAGTCGGCTGCAAGCCGATGTATTGAATCTCGACGCAATTTGAGTGTTCCATCGTCATTACAAGGACCTGAACGTTACAATTAACTATCATTTTTGCGTCGGATTCGAAAATTTAGACTCACAGGAGAAAGACCATGAGGTGCCTGAGGCAGCAACAGACCCTTGGAGAGAAGTCTGCTGGAGGCCGATGTATTGAATCTCGACGCAATTTGAGTGTTCTATCGTCATTAGGAGGCCCTAAACGTTACAATTCACTATCAGTTTTGCGTCGGGTTCGAAAATGTAGACTCACACGAGAAGGACCATGTGGTGCCCGAGGCAGCAATAGACCCTTGGAGACAAGGCGGCTGCAGGCCGATGTATTGAATCTCGACGCAATTTGAGTGTTCCATCGTCATTACAAGGCCCTGAACGTTACAATTAACTATCATTTTTGCGTCGGATTCGAAAATCTAGACTCACAGGAGAACGACCATAAGGTGCCCGAGTCAGCAATAGACCCTTGGAGACAAGTCGGCTGGAGGCCGATGTATTGAATCTCGACGCAATTTGAGTGTTCCATCGGCATTAGGAGGCCCTGAACGTTACAATTAAATATCATTTTTGCGTCGGATTCGAAAATCTAGACTCGTCGGAGACGGACCATGTGGTGCCCGAGGCAGCGATATCCCCTTGGAGACAAGTCGGCTGGAGGCCGATGTATTGAATCTCGACGCAATTTGAGAGTTCCATCTTCATTAGGAGGCCCTGAACGTTACAATTAACAATCATTTTTGCGTCGGATTCGAAAATCTAGACTCACAGGAGAACGACCATAAGGTGCCCGAGGCAGCAACAGACCCTTGGAGACAAGTCGGCTGGAGGCCGATGTATTGAATCTCGACGCAATCTGAGAGTTCCATCGTCATTAGGAGGCCCTAAACGTTACAATTAACTATCATTTTTGCGTCGGATTCGAAAATCTTGACTCACAGGAGAAGGACCATGTGGTGCCCGAGGCAGCTATAGACCCTTGGAGACAAGTCGGCTGCAGGCCGATGTATTGAATCTCGACGCAATTTGAGTGTTCCATCGTCATTACAAGGCCCTGAACGTTACAATTAACTATCATTTTTGCGTCGGATTCGAAAATCTAGACTCACAGGAAAACGACCATAAGGTGCCCGAGGCAGCAATAGACCCTTGGAGACAAGTCGGCTGGAGGCCGATGTATTGAATCTCGACGCAATATGAGTGTTCCATCGGCATTAGGAGGGCCTGAACGTTACAATTAACTATCATTTTTGCGTCGGATTAGAAAATCTAGACTCACCGGAGACGGACCATGTGGTGCCCGAGGCAGCGATATCCCCTTGGAGCCAAGTCGACTGGAGGCCGATGTATTGAATCTCGACGCAATTTGAGGGATCCATCGTCATTAGGAGGCCCTGAACGTTACAATTAACAATCATTTTTGCGTCGGATTCGAAAATCTAGACTCACAGGAGAAGGACCAGGTGGTGCCCGAGGCAGCAACAGACCCTTGGAGACAAGTCGGCCGCAGGCCGATGTATTGAATCTCGACGCAATTTGAGTGTTCCATCGTCACTACAAGGCCCTGAACGTTACAATTAACTATCATTTTTGCGTCGGATTCGAAAATCTAGACTCACAGGAGAAGGACCATGTGGTGCACGAGGCAGCAATAGACCTTTGGAGACAAATCGGCTGGAGGCCGATGTTTTGAATCTCGACGCAATTTGAGTGTTCCATCGTCATTAGGAGGCCCTAAACGTTATAATTAACTATCATTTTTGCGTCGGATTCGAAAATCTAGACTCACAGGAGAAGGACCATGTGGTGCCCGAGGCAGCAACAGACCCTTGGAGACTAGTCGGCTGCAGGCCGATGTATTGAATCTCGACGCAATTTGAGTGTTCCATCGTCACTACAAGGCCCTGAACATTACAATTAACTATCATTTTTGCGTCGGATTCGAAAATCTAGACTCACAGGAGAAGGACCATGTGGTGCCCGAGGCAGCAATAGACCCTTGGAGACAAGTCGGCTGGAGGCCGATGTATTGAATCTCGACGCAATTTGAGTGTTCCATCGTCATTACAAGGACCTGAACGTTACAATTAACTATCATTTTTTCGTCGGATTCGAAAATTTAGACTCACAGGAGAAAGACCATGAGGTGCCTGAGGCAGCAACAGACCCTTGGAGAGAAGTCTGCTGGAGGCCGATGTATTGAATCTCGACGCAATTTGAGTGTTCTATCGTCATTAGGAGGCCCTAAACGTTACAATTCACTATCAGTTTTGCGTCGGGTTCGAAAATCTAGACTCACAGGAGAAGGACCATGTGGTGCCCGAGGCAGCAATAGATTCTTGGAGACAAGGCGGCTGCAGGCCGATGTATTGAATCTCGACGCAATTTGAGTGTTCCATCGTCATTACAAGGCCCTGAACGTTACAATTAACTATCATTTTTGCGTCGGATTCGAAAATCTAGACTCACAGGAGAACGACCAAAAGGTGCCCGAGTCAGCAATAGACCCTTGGAGACAAGTCGGCTGGAGGCCGATGTATTGAATCTCGACGCAATTTGAGTGTTCCATCGGCATTAGGAGGCCCTAAACGTTACAATTAACTATCATTTTTGCGTCGGATTCGAAAATCTAGACTCACCGGAGACGGACCATGTGGTGCCCGAGGCAGCGATATCCCCTTGGAGACAAGTCGGCTGGAGGCCGATGTATTGTATCTCGACGCAATTTGAGAGTTCCATCGTCATTAGGAGGCCCTAAACGTTACAATTCACTATCATTTTTGCGTCGGATTCGAAAATCTAGACTCACAGGAGAACGACTATAAGGTGCCCGAGGCAGCAATAGACCCTTGGAGACAAGTCGGCTGGAGGCCGATGTATTGAATCTCGACGCAATTTGAGTGTTCCATCGGCATTAGGAGGCCCTGAACGTTACAATTAACTATCATTTTTGCGTCGGATTCGAAAATCTAGACTCACCGGAGACGGACCATGTGGTGCCCGAGGCAGCGATATCCCCTTGGAGACAAGTCGGCTGGAGGCCGATGTAATGAATCTCGACGCAATTTGAGATTTCCATCGTCATTAGGAGGCGCTAAACGTTACAATTCACTATCATTTTTGCGTCGGATTCCATAATCTAGACTAACAAGAGAACGACCATAAGGTGCCCGAGGCAGCATCAGACCCTTGGAGACAAGTCGGCTGGAGGCCGATGTATTGAATCTCGACGCAATCTGAGAGTTCCATCGTCATTAGGAGGCCCTAAACGTTACAATTAACTATCATTTTTGCGTCGGATTCGAAAATCTTGACTCACAGGAGAAGGACCATGTGGTGCCCGAGGCAGCAATAGACCCTTGGAGACAAGTCGGCTGCAGGCCGATGTATTGAATCTCGACGCAATTTGAGTGTTCCATCGTCATTACAAGGCCCTGAACGTTACAATTAACTATCATTTTTGCGTCGGATTCGAAAATCTAGACTCACAGGAAAACGACCATAAGGTGCCCGAGGCAGCAATAGACCCTTGGAGACAAGTCGGCTGGAGGCCGATGTATTGAATCTCGACGCAATATGAGTGTTCCATCGGCATTAGGAGGGCCTGAACGTTACAATTAACTATCATTTTTGCG